>NC_138299.1:97837500-98550000 GCF_965601325.2 Salmo salar | reverse complement strand
TTAGTAGAATGTGTCATTCAGCTGACACTCAGGTGAGGTGTGTGGGTGTGGTTCAGTAGAATGGGTTATCACCAGCTTGGAGCAACCATTAGCCCATCCATATTGAACACTATAAATCACGTAGTGCATACTTTCTGACTCTGTCTCTCTTTGTGTCTCTCTTTGTCTGCCTCTGTGTTTGTCGCTTTGTCTCTCTCTCTCTCTCTCTCTGTGTCTCGCTCTCTCTGTGTCTCTCTGTGTCTCTCTCTCTGTGTCTCTCTCTGTCTCTCTGTGTCTCTCTCTCTGTGTCTCTCTCTGTCTCTCTGTGTCTCTCTCTCTCTGTGTCTCTCTCTCTCTCTCTCTCTCTCTCTCTCTCTCTCTCTCTCTCTCTCGCTCTCTCTGCGTGTATCTGTGTGTGTGTGTGTGTGTGTCTCTCTTTGTGTGTGTCTTTCTCTCTCTCTCTCTCTCTCCCTCTTTCTCTGTGTGTGTGTCTCTTTCTCTGTGTGTCTCTGTGTGTGTGTGTGTGTCTCTTTCTCTGTGTGTCTCTGTGTGTGTGTGTCTCTTTCTCTGTGTGTCTCTGTGTGTGTGCGTGTGTCTCGCTCTTTCTCTGTGTGTGTCTCTCTCTTTCTCACTCTCTCTCAATTCAATTCAAGGGGCTTTATTGGCATGGGAAACATATGTTAACATTGCCAAAGCAAGTGAGGTAGATAATATACAAAAGTGAAATAAACAATAAAAATGAACAGTAAACATTACACTCACAGAAGTTCCAAAAGCATAAAGACATTTCAAATGTCATATTATGTCTATATATAGTGTTGTAACGTTGTGCTAATAGTTAAAGTACCAAAGGGAAAATAAATAAGCATAAATATGGTTTGTATTTACAATGGTGTTTGTTCTTCACTGGTTGACCTTTTCTTGTGGCAACAGGTCACAAATCTTGCTGCTGTGATGGTGCACTGTGGTATTTCACCCAGTAGATATGGGAGTTTATCAAAATCAGGTTTGTTTTTGAATTCTTTGTGGATCTGTGTAATCTGAGGGAAATATGTGTCTCTAATATGGTCATACATTTGGCAGGAGGTTAGGAAGTGCAGCTCAGTTTCCACCTCATTTTGTGGGCAGTGTGCACATAGCCTGTCTTCTCTTGAGAGCCAGGTCTGCCTACGGCGGCCTTTCTCAATAGCAAGGCTATGCTCACTGAGTCTGTACATAGTCAAAGCTTTCCTTAAGTTTGGGTCAGTCGCAGTGGTCAGGCATTTTGCCGCTGTGTACTCTCTGGGGCTCTGTGGGGTCTGTTTGTGAACAGAGCCCCAGGACCAGTTTGCTTAGGGGACTCTTCTCCAGGTTCATCTCTCTGTAGGTGATGGCTTTGTTATGGAAGGTTTGGGAATCACTTGCTTTTAGGTGGTTGTAGAATTTAACAGCTTTTTTCTGGATTTTGATAATTAGCGGGTATCGGCCTAATTCTGCTCTGCGTGCATTATTTGGTGTTCTACGTTGTACACGGAGGATATTTTTGGAGAATTCTGCATGCAGTCTCTCAATTTGGTGTATGTCCCATTTTGTGAATTCTTGGTTGGTGAGCGGACCCCAGACCTCACAACCATAAAGGGCAATGGGTTCTATAACTGATTCAAGTATTTTTAGCCAGATCCTAGTTGGTATGTTAAAATGTATGTTCCTTTTGATGGCGTAGAATGCCCTTCTTGGAACGAATTGCAAAAATCGCTGAAGCTGTAGACTTATATTTCCCTCACTAACTTTAAACATCAGTTATCTGAGCAGCTAACCGATCGCTGCAGCTGTACATAGCCCATCTGTAAATAGCCCACCCAATCTACCTACCTCATCCCCATATTGTTTTTATTTACTTTGCTGCTCTTTTGCACACCAGTATTTCTACTTGCACATCATCATCTGCTCATCTATCACTCCAGTGTTAATTTGCTAAACTGTAATTACTTTGCTACTATGGCCTATTTATTGCCTACCTCCTCATGCCTTTTGCACACACTGTATATAGACTTTCTTTTTATCTATTGTGTTATTGACTGTACGCTTGTTTATTCCATGTGTAACTCTGTGTTGTTGTACGTGTCGAACTGCTTTGCTTTATCTTGGCCAGGTCGCAGTTGTAAATGAGTATTTGTTCTCAACTAGCCTACCTGGTTAAATAAAGGTGAAATATGTATATTTTTAAACATTTTTGCCTCTCAGATTGTTCACAGCTTTGTGGAAGTTGCCTGTGGCGCTGATGTTTAGGCCGAGGTGTGTATAATTTTTTGTGTGCTCTAGGGCAACGGTGTCTAGAAGGAATTTGTATTTGTGGTCCTGGCGATTGGACCTATTTTTTAACACCATTATTTTGGTCTTACTGAGATTCACTGTCAGGGCCCAGGTCTGGCAGAATCTGTGCAGAAGATCTAGGTGCTGCTGTAGGCCTTCCTTGGTTGGTGACAGAAGCACCAGATCATCAGCAAACAGTAGACATTTGACTTCAGATTCTAGTAAGATGAGGCCGGGTGCTGCAGACTGTTCTAGTGCCCTCGCCAATTCATTGATATATATGTTGAAGAGGGTGGGGCTTAAGCTGCATCCCTGTCTCACCCCACGGCCCTGTGGGAAGAAATGTGTTTTTTTCCTATTTTAACCGCACACTTGTTGTTTGTGTACATGGATTTTATAATGTCGTATGTTTTTCCCCCAACACCACTTTTCATCAAATTGTATTGCAGACCCTCATGCCAAATTGAGTTGAAGGCTTTTTTGAAATCAACAAAGCATGAGAAGACTTTGCCTTTGTTTTGGTTTGTTTATTTGCCAATTAGGGTGTGCAGTGTGAATACGTGGTCTGTTGTACGGTAATTTGGTAAAAAGACAATTTGACATTTGCTCAGTACATTGTTTTCACTGAGGAAATGTACGAGTCTGCTGTTAATGATAATGCAGAGGATTTTCCCAAGGTTGCTGTTGACGCATATCCCACAGTAGTTATTGGGGTCGAATTTGTCTCTCTCTCTGTGTGTCTCTCTCGCTCTCTCTCTGAATTTTCAATTCAATTTGCTTTATTGGCATGACATAACAAGTACATATTGCCAAGACTTGCTTTGGATATTTACAATAATAAGATAATAATCAAAATGATCAACGGGACAACATTAACAACAATAACCAAGGGTCAAATAACCATACATTGAACAATAACAATAAGCATACAGTAGAGGACATGTGCAGGTTGATTGGTCTGTCAGACACTGTCCCTCATTAGGACGGCAGGCAGCAATGTAGTGTGCTGCCAACCCACAGCTCTCTGCGTCCAACCCCAACATATCAGGTAGCCAACTCTCATCAGAGAGGTCTCTCTCTCTCTCGCTCTCTGTGTCTCTCTTGCTCTCTCTCTCTCTCGCTCTCCGTGTCTCTCTCTCTCGCTCTCTGTGTATCTCTTTCTCTCGCTCTCTGTGTATCTCTTTCTCTCGCTCTGTGTGTATCTCTTTCTCTCGCTCTGTCTCTCTCTCGCTCTCTGTGTATCTCTCTCTCTCGCTCTCTGTGTATCTCTCTCTCTCGCTCTCTGTGTATCTCTTTCTCTCGCTCTCTGTGTATCTCTTTCTCTCGCTCTGTGTGTATCTCTTTCTCTCGCTCTGTCTCTCTCTCGCTCTCTGTGTATCTCTCTCGCTCTCTGTGTATCTCTCTCGCTCTCTGTGTATCTCTTTCTCTCGCTCTCTGTGTATCTCTTTCTCTCGCTCTCTGTGTATCTCTTTCTCTCGCTCTCTGTGTCTCTCTCGCGCCCTGTGTGTCTCTCTCGCGCCCTGTGTGTCTCTCTCTCGCCCTGTGTGTCTCTCTCGCGCTCTGTGTGTCTCTCTCGCGCTCTGTGTGTCTCTCTCGCGCTCTGTGTGTCTCTCTCGCGCTCTGTGTGTCTCTCTCGCGCTCTGTGTGTCTCTCTCGCGCTCTGTGTGTCTCTCTCGCGCTCTGTGTGTCTCTCTCGCGCTCTGTGTGTCTCTCTCGCGCTCTCTGTGTCTCGCTCGCGCTCTCTGTGTCGCTCTCGCTCGCTCTCTGTGTCTCTCTCTCTCTCTCTCTCTCTCTCTCTCTGTGTCTCTCTCTCTCTGTGTGTCTCTCTCTTTCTGTCTCTCTCTCTCTCTCTCTGTGTGTCTCTCTCTCTCTCTCTCTCTCTCTCTGCCTTACATTTATCTGTGAAACACTTGAATTGCCACTGACAATTTGTCTCTCTATGTTGCTCTCACTCTCTCTCGGTGGCATCTCTTGTAAAAGAGCCTTGAGCTTCAGATTCCTCTTGTTAATAGCCATGCAATTGGTAGAATAGCAGAAGGTTATGTGAGGTATAGTGGTGGTGAAGGTAGAATAGCAGAAGGTTATGTGAGGTATAGTGGTGGTGAAGGTAGAATAGCAGAAGGTTATGTGAGGTATAGTGGTGGTGAAGGTAGAATAGCAGAAGGTTATGTGAGGTATAGTGGTGGTGAAGGTAGAATAGCAGAAGGTTATGTGAGGTATAGTGGTGGTGAAGGTAGAATAGCAGAAGGTTATGTGAGGTATAGTGGTGGTGAAGGTAGAATAGCAGAAGGTTATGTGAGGTATAGTGGTGGTGAAGGTAGAATAGCAGAAGGTTATGTGAGGTATAGTGGTGGTGAAGGTAGAATAGCAGAAGGTTATGTGAGGTATAGTGGTGGTGAAGGTAGAATAGCAGAAGGTTATGTGAGGTATAGTGGTGGTGAAGGTAGAATAGCAGAAGGTTATGTGAGGTATAGTGGTGGTGAAGGTAGAATAGCAGAAGGTTATGTGAGGTATAGTGGTGGTGAAGGTAGAATAGCAGAAGGTTATGTGAGGTATAGTGGTGGTGAAGGTAGAATAGCAGAAGGTTATGTGAGGTATAGTGGTGGTGAAGGTAGAATAGCAGAAGGTTATGTGAGGTATAGTGGTGGTGAAGGTAGAATAGCAGAAGGTTATGTGAGGTATAGTGGTGGTGAAGGTAGAATAGCAGAAGGTTATGTGAGGTATAGTGGTGGTGAAGGTAGAATAGCAGAAGGTTATGTGAGGTATAGTGGTGGTGAAGGTAGAATAGCAGAAGGTTATGTGAGGTATAGTGGTGGTGAAGGTAGAATAGCAGAAGGTTATGTGAGGTATAGTGGTGGTGAAGGTAGAATAGCAGAAGGTTATGTGAGGTATAGTGGTGGTGAAGGTAGAATAGCAGAAGGTTATGTGAGGTATTGTAACGGAGGTCGTATATACTGGACCAAGGTGCAGCGGGTTGAGTGCTCATATTAACTTTTATTAGAACACTTAATGAACAAAACAATAAAACGTACGAACGAACAGTATTGCAGGCTAACACAGCCGTGCAAAAACAACTTCCCACAAAACCCATTACAAAAACACCCCTCTATATAGGACCTTCAATCAGAGGCAACGAAGAACAGCTGCCTCCAATTGAAGTTCAAACCAATAACCCTAAACATAGAACTAGAAAGACTAGACCAGAACATAGAAATATACTAACATAGAACATTACCGAAAACCCCAGAACACTCTAAACAAATCTCCTCTACATAAACACGTAGCCCAACAAACCCCGAAACACTCTAAACAAATACCCCCTGCCACGTCCTGACAAAACTACAATAACAAATAACCCCTTTTACTGGTCAGGACGTGACAGGTATAGTGGTGGTGAAGGTAGAATAGCAGAAGGTTATGTGAGGTAAAGTGAAGGTGTGTAGCCTAGACAATATGTAATTTCTTCCTTTCTTTTGGACACTGACCTCCCAGCTTCTGTTTCTTTGTTCTTAATGAGAGAGTACTTTTTCAAACAGAATTGTAACCATTGCAGCATGGCTCCTAGGAGCTAAGAGGCCACTTGTTGAAATTCAAAAGGCAACTGTTTTTTTTGTGTGTAGAATTTCCCAACTAATATCTGGGGGAATGGTGTAATTTAAAATATTTGGGAATTTGCGTCATTGAAAATATGTCTTCATGCTGATATATATGTTGCTTCTCGTGATGTATGGTTGTCTCTACCTTCTTTCCCTTTGTGCTGTTGTCTGTGCCTAACATGGTTGTACCATGTTGTGCTGCTGCCATGTTGTGTTGCTACTATGCTGTGTTGTTATCTCTCTTGTTGTTGTGTGTTTTTGTCCTATATTTTTATTTTTCAATCCCAGCCCCTATCCCAGCAGGAGTCCTTTTCCGTGTTTGGTAGGCCGTCATTGTAAATAAGAATTTGTTCTTATTGACTCGCCTAGATATATACAAAATAAATAACACTCTGTCTGCATGTAATAATGTTGAGACTGAATATCAGTTGCTTGGTGTGAGATCTGGGATTGATACTTAATCAGCTGACCTACAATCTCTGACTCAGAGTAGTAATCTATAGAACTAGGTGTTTAGTAAAGTGGCCATCATACTAACTTCAGACTCTTAGTCCTTGTGTTGTACGTGGATCAGAGTTCCTCAAACAGTCACCGGTCCCTTCTTAGCATGATGCTTTGAAATATCCTTCATTCTGGCTCAATTCAAAATCATCAAATTAAATTTTTCACATTGCGCTGAATACAACAGGTTAACCTTACCGCTTAATGCTTACTTACAAGCCCTTAACTCTATTTCTTGAACTGCATTGTTGGTTAACAAAATATTTACAAAATTAAGTAAAGTAAAACATTTTTGTAAAAAGTTATACAATAAAATTGCATAACAGTAACGAGGCTATATGCAGTGGGTACCGATACTGAGTCAATGTGCGGGGTTACAGGTTAGTTGAGATAATTTGTACATGTAGGTAGAGGTAAAGTAACTATGCATAGATAATAAACAGCGAGTAGCAGCAGTGTAAAAACAAAAGGGGGGGGGATCAATGTAAATAGTCCAGTGGCCATTTGATTAATTGTTCAGCAGCCTTATGGCTTGGGGGTGGAAGCTGTTAAGGAGCCTTTTGGACCTAGACTTGGCGTTCCAGTACTGCTTGCCGTGCGGCAGCAGAGAGAACAGTCTATGACTTGGGTGACTGGAGTCTTTGACATTTTTTGGGCCTTCCTCTTGACACCGCCTAGTATATAGGTCCTGGATGGCAGGAAGCTTGGCCCCAGGGATGTACTGGGCCGAACACACAACCCTCTGTAGCGTCTTATGGTCGGATGCCAGGCAGTTGCCATAACAGGCGGTAATGCAATTGGTCAGGATGCTCTCGATGGTGCAGCTGTAGACCATTTTGATGATCTGGGGACCCATGACAAATATATGTTGTTGTGCCCTCTTCACAACTGTCTTGGTGTGTTTGGACCATGATAGTTTGTTGGTGATGTGGACAGCAAGAATTTAAAACTCTCGACCCGCTCCACTTCAGCCCTGTCGATGTTAATGGGGGCCTGTTTGGCCCTCCTTTTTCTATAGTCCACGATCAGCTCCTTTGTTTTACTCATATTGAGGGAGAGGTTGTTGTCTCTAACCTCCTCCCTAAGGCTGTCTCATCGTTGTCGGTGATCAGGCCTCAGCAAATGTAATCATGGTGTTGGAGTCGTGCTTGGTCACGTAGTCGTGGGTGAACAGGGAGTACAGGAAGGGACTAAGCACGCACCCCTGAGGGGCCACCATTTTGAGGATCAGCGTGGCGGATGTGTTGTTGCCTACCCTTATCATCTGGGGCCGGCCCGTCAGGAAGTCCAGGATCCAGTTGCAGAGGGAGGTGTTTAGTCCCAGGGTCCTTAGCTTTGTGATGAGCTTTGTGGCACTATGGTGTTGAACGCTGAGCTGTAGTCAATGAACAGCATTCTCACAAAGGTGTTCCTTTTGTCCAGGTGGGAAAGGGCAGTGTGGAGTGAGATTGAGATTGCTAAGGATCTGTTGGGGCGGTATGCGAATTTAAGTGGGTCTGGGAGGATGGTGTTGATGTGAGCCATGAGCAGCCTTTCAATGTATTTCTTGGATATAGATGTGAGTACTACGGTGCGATAGTCATTTAGGCAGGTTACCTTGGCTTTCTTGGGCACAGGGACTATGGTGGTCTGCTGGAAACATGTAGGTATTACAGACTCGGTCAAGGAGAGAAAATGTCAGTGAAGACACCTGCCAGTTGGTCCGTGCTGTCTCTGAGTACACGCCCTGGCCGCACGGCCTTGTGAATGTTGACCTGTTTAAAGGTCTTGCTCACATCGGCTACGTAGAGCATGATCACACAGTCGTCCGCAGCAGCTGGTGCTTTCATGCATGCTTCAGTGTTGCTTGCCTTTCAGCAAGCGTCAAGGGCATTTAGCTCGTCTGGTAGGCTCGCGTCACTGGGCAGCTTGCGGCTCGGTTTCCCTTTGTAGAATGTTCTGCTGACAATAACTACAATTTACAAGCTCAACATTTAAATGACCTTTACAACATTGTATAGCTTGAAGAGCCACCACATCAGTTCTTCCTTTAAGATTAGGGGACGTCAAACTCCAGACTAGGCTACTTGATCATTTTGAGTTAGTATTCTGAATGGGATAGTTTAAACCTCACCACCATAGTCTAACCTCATTTATGCATAGTATACATCCAACCCCCATGTTTGAGGCAGAATTAGCTACCTAACTCTAAACCTGTGGACGTGATGTAGAACAGACTGTGATGTCTTGCAGTTTTTTACTGGCAGCAGATTTTTTTTTACATTTCCATTTTGAAATCCCTGAAGAATTGCTCAGTTCGTTTGAAGAGCTGTAACAGTTTGATTCAACTAACTCATCATGTATCAGATCATTCCATTCCTCTCTGTCTTTCCATACCCCTAAAAAACCCTGTCCTCTCTGTCTTTCCATACCTCTGAAGCACCCTGTCCTCTGTCCTTCCATACCCCTGAAACACCCTATCCTCTCTCTCTTTACATACCCCTGAAACACCCTGTCCTCTCTCTCTTTACATACCCCTGAAACACCCTGTCCTCTCTCTCTTTACATACCCCTGAAACACCCTGTCCTCTCTCTCTTTACATACCCCTGAAACACCCTGTCCTCTCTCTTTCCCCTTCTTCTTTTACTCCTCTGCTTTACTGCCAGGTCTTTCTCTCCTCTTGTTGGTTTGATTGTTACTGTATGAAACATGGTATGCAGATGAGCTCTGCCCTTAGCTGTCATAATGCATATTGATAAGGCACTACGATGGAGTACATGTACAGTATGTGGCACTTTATGTCTGCGGGCCATTTTCTAGATTATTCAGTGTAGCTTCCCGCCAAAATTCGAGTGAATGAGCCAAGTGTACGATATATCCAATGTACGGCCAAAACACAAAGACGCATCCTCTCCATTGGCTAGCAGTACTTTACATTCAATGGATGGAGTTATATATACAGGATGAAGGAAAGGTATTTGTATAGATTCTTTCACATTGAAAACCAAAAGATATGTATCCTGGATTCTCTGTGAGATGGGCTTGTCTTTGTTTGTTTCTCTCTTTGTCTCATCCCAGAAGTTTGTCTGCATGTTCAATGGAGTTCAGTGGCTGGGTTGACGCAATATTTATTCGGTATAATCTACTTTTATGCTCCCAGTTCTTTTGAGCTTGTAGCCTGCTTCTAACTGGACAACAACAACAAAAAACACGGTTTGCATTTACATTTACATTTACGTCATTTATCCAGAGCGACTTACAAATTGGTGCATTCACCTTATGATATCCAGTATTGCGATTCTATACTGTGATTTTATTACCATTCCGTGGTCCAAATATATTGCTCACAATATATCTGCTGCAGACGGACAAGAGAGAGCCATGAGTAAACGAGTTTTGATCAGTCGTGGAAATAAAAGTGCTGAAAACAAGCTGGCTCCCTATTTAAGAAGATGGAGAACAAGCTATGATGTAAAAAATACTGTAGTTTTGGTGCAGCCAAAGATATTGTGATACGTGATCTTTCAGATTAAAACAAAATGGTTCATCACATTTAATTAATGAATGAATGTAAACCGGCGGATGAGGAAAGCAATAATTCCCATAGTACTAAACCTCTGTGCTGCAGGCCTCAGGATGATGAGGTTAGCGTGTCTGTTGCTGTGTCTCTTGATGGAAACAGGATGTTGCGTGAGCCTCCTTAGACCTCTAACTTGTCTGAGAGTACAGGGGCATAGAGCCATGACACGCGACCAGAGGGGTGTCCTGGCATCCTGGACCTGGTCGACCAACCTGAGGAGGATAGTGTCCACACACACACACACACACACACACACACACACACACACAGAGAGAGAGATGGAGAGAGAGAGACACATGCACCCTGTCATCTCCCCTACCGAGCTAGGAAGGGCAACCGACCCTCTGCACACAAACCTTATCCCTCCTCATTTGTCCCCTCTTCTTCCCTCACGAAGAGAAAGTACTCCAAAATCAAAGTGACACCTGGGTTAAAGAACACGGAAGATCTCTGAAGGTTCATAGAATACAGAGAGAAAAGGGTAAAGGTCCCTCCAATGACCTATCTAGTGTGTTTTCAGTTCTACTGTGGATGGACATTCCTGTGTTGAGGTTTTTAGTAATGGCAGTGCATCTGATCTGATGAAAATGATGTGTTGGTTAGGTACTTCTTAAAAGCATTTGCTGTCCATGTGTGCATTGATGATACTATGATTAGTGGGTGGCGCTTGTTCGTCCATTTTAGAGAATGTGTCTGCATTTGAAAAACGGGCAGATTGCATGCGACCAGCCTGAACTGATTTTCACCCCTGCTTGGGTGCTCTTCTTCTCTCACTCTGTCAGGCGCTCTGTCTCCCTCAGCCATGGTAGCTCTTCTCCTCTGTCTCCCTCAGCCATGGTAGCTCTTCTCCTCTGTCTCCCTCAGCCATGGTAGCTCTTCTCCTCTGTCTCTCTCAGGCGCTCTTTCTCTCTCAGCCATGGTAGCTCTTCTCCTCTGTCTCTCTCAGCCATGGTAGGTCTTCTCTCACTCTCTCAGACCATGGTAGATTAAAAGTTAAGCTGTAACGACTAGAGTAACTGTCAAAGGGATTTCTCTGTGTTGTGAATAAACATGACAAGAGCCTTGTGTTGAGAATAAAGAAACACAAAATAAAAATAGCAAATTAACCTGTCTTTGAACCTCATTCACAAACTTGCTGCTTCTGCCTGCCTCTATTATACCCATAGTACCCAAAATTTATACATGCAATTATTTCAGTCATAGTTTCACAATAAGTGTACATGAACACTGAGCAGCGAACATTTTATTTATTTATTTATCCCTCCCTTTGAGAGATATACACTGAACAAAAATATAAACACAACATGTAAAGTGTTGGTCCCATGTTTCATGAGATGAAATAAAAGATCCCGGAAATTTTTCTCAAATATTTCTCTCAAATTGTGGGCACAAATGTGTTTACGTCCCTGTTAGTGAGAATTTCTCCTTTTACCAAGATAATCCATCCACCTGACAGGTGAAACATGTCAAGAAGCTGATTAAAAAAGCATGAGCATTACACAGGTGCACCTTGTGCTGGGGATAATAAAATGCCACTCTAAAATGTGCAGTTTTGTCACACAACACAATGCCACAGATGTCTCAAGTTTTGAGGGATCGTGTAATTGGCATGCTGACTGCAGGAATGTCCACCAGAGCTGTTGCCAGAGAATATCATGTTAATTTCTCTACCATAAGCCGTCTCCGTTGTTTTAGAGAATTTGGCAGTACATCCAAACGGCCTCACAACCGCAGACCACGTGTATGGTATGGTGTGGGTGAGCGGTTTGCTGATGTCAACGTTGTGAACAGAGTGCCCCTTGGTGGGATTATGGTATGGGCAGGCATAAACTACGGACATTGAAAGTAATTTAAATGTAATGGCGCCGGTCCGCCACGAAGGATATACTGCTTCCCCAAGGCCAGGCCCAAATCCCCATCATTAGCATGAAGAAAAGACGGAAATAGGGGTGCCTTTTGAGAATTTGTCGGCGAGTGGGTAACCCACCTCCGCCATCCGTTCTATTGGCCAATATGCCATCACTGTAAAATAAACTAGATGATCTCCGTTCGAGATTAACCTACCAACAGAAAATACATTTTTGAAATATCTTATGTTTCACTGAGTCGTGGCTGAACAATGACACAAATAATATAGAGCTGGCTGGGTTTTCCGTGCATCGGCAGGACAGGACAGCTATGTCTGGAAAGACAATGGGTGGGGATGTGTGTCTATTTGTCAATAACAGCTGGTGTGCGATGTCTAATATTAAAGAAGTCTTGATGTATTGCATGCCTGAGGTAGTGTGGTCTATAGCTTATCATGAGGTACTCTATCTACCAAGGGAGTTTTCATCTATATTATTCGTAGCCGTCTATTTACCACCACAGATCGATGCTGGCACTAAGACCACACGCAATGAGCTGTATAAGGCCATAAGCAAACAAGAAAATGCTCATCCAGAGGCAGTGCTCCTAGTGGCCGGGGACTTTAATGCAGGGAAACTTAAATCTGTTTTACCTAATTTCTACCAGCATGTCGCATGTGCAACCATGGGGAAAAAAACTAGACCACCTTTACTCCACACACAGAAACACATACAAAGCTCTCCCTCGCCCTCCATTTGACAAATCTGACCATAATTCTATCCTCCTGATTCCTACTTACAGTACAAGCAAAAACTAAAGCAGGAAGTACCAGTGACTCGCTCAATACGGAAATGGTCAGATGACCTGGATGCTACGCTACAGGACTGTTTTGCTAGCAAAGACTGGAATATGTTCCGTTATTCATCCAATGGCAATGAGGACCATACCACCTCAGTCACCGGCTTCAACAATAAGTGCATCGACGATGTCGTCCCACAGTGACCGTACGTACATATCCCAACCAGAAGCCATGGATTACAGGCAACATCTGCACCGAGGTAAAGGCTAGAGCTGCCGCTTTCAAGGAGCGGAACACTAATCCGAACGCTTATAAGAAATTCCGCAATGCCCTCAGACGAACCATCAAACAGGCAGAGTGTCAATACAGGAGTAAGGATGTGGCAGGGCTTGCAAACTATTAGGAACTACAAAGGGAACCCCAGCCGCGTGCTGGCCAGTGACGCAAGCCTACCAGATGAGCTAAATGCCTTTTTATACTGGCTTCGAGGCAAGCAACACTGAAGCATGCATGAGAGCACCAGCTGTTCCAGATGATTGTGTGATCACGATCTACGTAGCACATGTGAGCAAGACCTTTAAACAGGTCAACATTCACAAGGCCGGATTACCAGGACGTGTACTCAAAGCATGCTCGGACCAACTTGCAAGTGTCTTCACTGACATTTTCAACCTCTCCCTGACCGAGTCTGTAATAACACCATAGTCCCTGTGCCGAAGAAAGCGAAGGTAACCTGCCTAAATGAATGATTTTTTTTTAAGGAATGATTTTTTTAAGCCTTGAGACAATTGAGACATGGATTGTGAATGTCTGCCATTCAGAGGGTGAATGGGCAAAATATTTAAGTGCCTCTGAACGGAGTATGGTAGTAGGTGCCAGGCGCACTAGTTTGTGTCAAGAACTGCAACGCTGCTGGGTTTTTCACGCTCAACAGTTTCCAGTGTGTATCAAGAATGGTCCACTACCCAATGGGCATCCAGCCAACTTAACACAACTGTGGGAAGCATTGGAGTCAACATGGGCCAGCATCCCTGTGGAACGCTTTCAATACCTTGTAGAGTCCATGCCCTGAGGAATTGAGGATGTTCTGAGGGCAAAGGGGGTGTAACTCAATATTAGGAAAGTGAACACCGGGACTTTAAGGGAACTGATAGGTTTCGCTCTCTCCGAGCGTCTCGTTAGGTGGTTGGTTTGTGAGGGGATCAGACAGAAGCTGAGTAGTGGAACAGCGTGACATTGGCACGGCAACTCAACTTATTTGGGCTGCCACAACTGCCCCTCCCCTGTTCCTTTTCACATCACATCACATCAATCTCCTTAGCAACAGATGTAGATGGGTGATCCCCAGTTGTCTCCTAGCACCGGAAGGCCACCGACCAGCCCCAAAGACATGAAAAACACAGTCAATAACAATTATGCTTCTTTGGTAGTTGTTGTTTTTCAATGTACTTTTTAAAGCTACCGCCGTTCATTTCATTCCCCCTCACCCCTTCCTACCTCCCCAGATAAGAGAAAGAGTTGACTCTGTGTGTCCATTTGTGTCTCATCTCATCCCAGACCCCTCACCCTACCTGTATAGAGCAAGAGATGTGGTTCTGTCCTCTCTCTCTCTCCCCCCAGGTGATGTAATGGTTCTGTCTCTTTCTCCCCAGGTGTCCTGGCCATATTGATCCCCCAGTTGGACCTGGTCATCTCTTTAGTGGGGTCCGTCAGCAGCAGTTTCCTGGCTCTCATCTTCCCTCCACTCCTCCAGATCCTCACCTACCACAATGAAGGTCTGTCTCCCTGGGTCATCGTCAAGAACACCCTGATCTCTTTAATCGGCTTCATCGGCTTCATCACCGGCACCTATATATCCATCACAGAGATCATCAAACGCAACGGCAGACATGACAATCTGGATGTGACCTTCTTCCAGGTCCAGTGAGAGATCTAGTGAGGAGGATATCTTGACAGTGGTTGGTCTGGCAAACAGTGGAGGCTGGCGGGTGGAGAAATCTGAAGACAGGCTCATTTTAGTATGGATGGTACCTTCCTTCGATTTAGTGACACCAGCCTCCACTGCTGTCAAACAATCACAGTTAAAAGATGTCTTCACCCTGGCTTCAGACATATTTCTTTCTCACTTGCTCTATTGTCCATTGATTAAACATTTATTGATATTGTGAGTCTGCTTACTGTTGTAGTTAATGGTCGCTGTGGAACAATTCTTTAATGGAATATAAGTGTAAACCAACTAATTGTTACAGTAATCGTATAGCGAAGAAGATAACACTTTTTTAACATTTTTATTTAATCTTTATTTAACTAGGCAAGTCAATAAAGAACAAATTCTTATTTACAATGACGGCCTACCCCGGCCAAACTCAGACGACGCTGGGCCAATGGTTTCTGCCCTTCATTCTCTCTGTGCCTTCTGAGCTTCCATGTTTTTAACTTCTTATTTTTATGACATATTTTGTATATTTTTTTAACTTTTCCATGCCGCAAGAGCACCTATCTTACATGTTTTATTATTTTATGTTGAATAATTTAAACAAATCATTGAATATTGAGCAATGACATTCTCATAACATTCATTATTGCTAAAACAAGGTACTAATAGAAATACTAATACGTGTTCGACGTTCTGTTGAAATACATCCTGGAAGTTGTTCAAGTGATAAAATAGCATTTAAATAACAGTTATGTTCCATTTTGAATCATATCATAATTCTATAGGCCTTGTGAAGGGGGAGATGAATGTTTTAACTCGACTATTTCCACTAGAATGGTAATTTGACTGACAGTGTTTAATATGACTATCAGAACACTACAACCTGTAGTCTGACAATCACCATCATCATTACTGCTGCACATGTAGCTATGACATTGACATCGAATACAGTTTCCTGACTCCAAATTGAATAGTTTCCTGACTCCAAATTGAATACAGTTTCCTGACTCCAAATTGAATACAGTTTCCTGACTACAAATTTAATACAGTTTCCTGACTATAAATTGTATACAGTTTCCTGACTACAAATTGGATACAGTTTCCTGACTACAAATTGGATACAGTTTCCTGACTACAAATTTGATACAGTTTCCTGACTACAAATTCAGAGACAAAAAGATGTAATAGTTGAAAGGTAACTTTTTGTTTTTAAAAGGAAAAGCATTATTTACATGTTTCAAGTCAAGCTGTCTGGATCACCTACTGTAATACTGATTCACTTGAGGGACTGTAAAAAAAAAAAAAGACAAAATAATGTGTATATTGTGAAGCTAATACCATGTGTTATTCCTCAGTTGAGGTCATTTATGTTGGTGCTTTCATTTATTACATTTGTCTCAAATTGGGCACTGGATTTATTTATCATGCTCTATTATTTTATTTAGGCAGCATTTGTTTTATCACTTGTCTCGGTTGTGCCAGCTGTTTTTTTAGTTTTTTTTAGACTGAATGGGCCCAGTTTAGAGTGGGTTGGATGTCATGGTGATACCACATGGCATTGGGAGAACTTAACTGATTGCCACTTTTTTCAACTAGCTTTGAATAATGGCAAGTTTTGAACTATTGTTGAGTTTGGACTTTATTATAAAAATTGAGTATTCTGAATTGTCCATGAGAAAATACTGCTGAGTATTTAATAAGGGGTCTTTTTGTTGTGATCATGAACATGTAAAAAAATATATATTGTTTTTATTTCATTACCGCCTTAATGAAAAAGTTCAAAATTATACATATGCATTTATTTGTATTTAATTTGTTTTGATGCTTGTTGTGGTGTTGACGGAAATTCAGATGTTTACATCCCTTAAAAATTGTACTCATCATATATTTTGCGTCCCAAAAGGCACCCTAGTTCCTTCATAGTGCACTACTTCTGACCAGAGTCCAATGTGCCCTGGTTAAAAGTAGTGCACTATATAGGGAATAGGGTGCCATTTAGGATGCACAGGGGGTCTCATTCACTAGTCTCTCTCTAGCAATTATCTACAAGGGGATGACTAGGAGTTTAACCATCAAAGAACTCAATTAAAGATACTCAACGCTACTTTTGCATACTTTTTAGCCAATAGTTCTGAAAGTTGTGCCCACGAGCCAAAAGTGGTCCCCAAAAATGGCCTACTACGTCATATGTGCACCACATCATTGCTCTCTCTCCCTCACTCTACTGTGTGTGTTTGTGTCTTCCTAGCTGTCACTCAAATGGCGAGGGGCTGAAACTTAAATTGCTAGGGGGCTGGCCCACGTGGGGATAAATATAGGGAAAATGGCACCACACAGCTTCTAGAAAAGTTGCTGTCAAGCTAAGGATTTTGTGGCTAATTGAGGTGAAACAGTGATTCTCCTCATATATTATGTATGTATGAAGTATGCATGAACACATCCAGCCCAAAATACTTACTATTCGCCAAAGTACCGGAGCATGTCTTTAATGGAAATAAATATTTGCATAGTCTGAATATCTCAACTATCATTACAGCTTGTCTTGGGGTTTTCACAGATGTATGTTAAGCCAGTGCAATGTTGTTCATTTGAGTCACTGAATGTCATTTCAGCAAAATAGAAACTCCTGTAGTGTGTGGATATAGAAAAGATGTGCATATTTCCTCAATATCTAAAATGCTCTCCACTTAAGTTGTTGGGACTTCTAAGTATGCTTGCAGGGCTTTGGGGTGACTAATGTTTAATAATCCTGTTTTGACTGAACTGATGAGTGACATAGAGAGCGGGCTTTGGGGTGACTAATGTTTAATTATCCTGTTATTAAATGTGTATAGCTGTTCAAGCAGGAAGAAAAAATTATAAATAACTAGTCATTATGGGCACGTTGGACATTGCAGCTGACTTGAAAGGCAAGTTGAGACTGACTGATCTACAAATCACTGATAACTATATGATTTGTAAATCAGTCAGTCACAATCTACCCACAATGCATCATGGATTTGATGGTCTCGAACACAGCCTATTATTTGTAGAGCAGTGCGTCTGTCACCATTTACCCACAATGCATCATAGATTTGATTCTCTCGAACACGCCCATTTGTATATATCAGGTTGTCCATCAGTTCGATGAACAACATACAGTGCATTCGGAAAGTATTCAGACCCCTTGACTTTTTCAACAAACAAAAAATACGTTACAGCCTTATTCAAAAATTTATTAAATCATTTTTTCCCCTCATCAATCTACACACAATACCCCATAATGACACAGCAAAAACAGTTTTTTTGAATATTTTTTTGTTGTTGAAATATCACATTTATATAAGTATTCAGACCCTTTACTTAGTACTTTGTTAATGCACCTTTGGCAGCGATTATAGCCTCGAGTCTTCTTGGGTATGAAGCTACAAGCTTGGCACACCTGTATTTGGGGAGTTTCTCCCATTCTTCTCTGCAGATCCTCTCAAGCTCTGTCAGGTTGGATGGGGAGCTTCGCTGTACAGTCCGAGCTTTGGCTGGGCCACTCAAGGACATTCAGAGACTTGTCCTGAAGTCACTCCTGCGTTGTCTTGGCCATGTGCTTACGGTCGTTGTCCTGTTGGAAGGTAAACCTTCTCCCCAGTCTGAGGTCCTGAGCGCTCTGGATCAGGTTTTCATCAAGGATCTCTCTGTACTTTGCTCTGTTCATCTTTCTCTTGACCCTGACTAGTCTCCCAGTCCCTGCCACTAAAAAACATCCCCACAGCATGCTGCTGCCACCACCAAGCTTCACCGTAGGGATGGTGCCAGGTTTCCTCCAGACGTGATGCTTGGCATTCAGGCCAAAGAGTTCAATCTTAGTTTCATCAGACCAGAGAATCTTGTTTCTCATGGTGTGAGAGTCTTTAGGTGCCTTTTGCAAACTCCAATTGGGCTGTCATGTGCCTTTTACTGAGGAGTGGCTTCTGTCTTGCCACTACCATAAAGGCCTGATTGGTGGAGTGCTGCAGAGATGGTTGACCTTCTGGAAGGTTCTCCCATCTCCACAGAGGAACTCTGGAGCTCTGTCAGAGTGACCATCGGGTTCTTGGTCATCTCCCTGACCGAGGCTCTTCTCCCCTGATTGATCAGTTTGGCCGGGCGGCCTGCTCTTGGAAGAGTCTTGGTTGTTCCAAACTTCTTCCATTTAAGAATGATGAAGGTCACTGTGTTCTTGGGGACCTTCAATGGTGCAGACCATTTTTGGTACCATTCCCCAGATCTGTGCCTCGACACAATCCTGTCTCGGAGCTCTACGGACAATTCCGTCGACCTCATAACTTGGTTTTTGATCTAACGTGCACTGTCAACTGTGGGACCTTATATAAACGTGTGTGCCTTTCCAAATCATGTCCAATCAATTGAATTTACCACAGGTGGACTCCAATCAAGTTGTAGAAACATCTCAAGGATGATCAATGGAAACAGGATGCACCTGAGCTGAATTTCGAGTCTCATAGCAAAGGATCTGAATACTTATGTAAATAAAGAATTTCTGTTTTTATTTGTAATAAATTTGCAAAAAAAATCTAAAAACCTGTTTTCTCTTTGTTATTATGGGGGAGTGCTGTGTGTAGATTGATGAGAAAAAAAATATGTATATATTTTAGAATAAGGCTGTAACGTAGCAAAATGTAGAAAAAGTCGAAGGGTCTGAATACTTTTCGAATACATATAAAGCTAGAGAAGAAAAAAACATCCACAAGACATCTTTATTAAAACTGATTTGAATTACCTTTGACACAAAATGTTCTCATCAAACTTATTAAAGTCATAAATACCATTCTCCATCTTTATGATTTTTATGATAATTTGCAAAAAAGCATAATGATGACAAAACTGGTACATTCTCATAATCATCATATTTTTCACCAAGCTACCCAGGACATTCAAATAACTCACAGGATAGACATATACACGTGATACGTAACAAAACAATTATATGTAAACAAATATGTACGCCTGATACGTAAACAATAGATGTAAACATTCAATCATTTCGTATACTCACGTCTTAATCACCACAATGCGTATCAAAGTAGTGTAGTGGAGGTATACGCTCTATTAATTAATAAAGCTGATGGAACAAATCAGAACGTTTAGCTTAAAATATTGATAAAGTATTATTTTGTCACATTTTATGCGCAGCAATGTACACGCGGTAGGCCTGAGCGAGAATGTTTCAAAATGCAATTTGTGGGAAAACACCGTTCTAACATGTGCATCTTACATGCCGTTTAATGGACAGAGTCAAATATCCATTATAAATATCCATTATCACCTGGACTCCATTACGTTGTTGATGACCCCCTCTATTTCTGTCTGCTCTTTAGTTTGTTCCCTGTGTCAGCATTGATGTCGTTATTTTTCCCCTGTCCAGACGCTGTTCCTGTTCTGTTTCATGTCCGTTGTTTCATTAAATGTTCACTCCCAGTACCTGCTTCTCGTCTCCAGCGTCGATCCTTACACATTTCTTCATTGGCTATTTTAATAACTATGAAAAAACTAAACATTTCCTTAATCGTTTCCTTATATTTTATTATTTGATCTAAATAAGTAAATCAAATTGTATTGGACATGAGATTGGGTAGTTGCAGCTAATTGGCTAATTGATATTCCCATCCCACGTTACCAGTGAGGTCCAATTGGACCTTATAATGAAGTATTGTGACACATCAAATACAGTTGAAGTCGGAAGGTTACATACACCTTAGCCAAATACATTTAAACTCAGTTTTTCACAATTCTTGAAATGTAACCCTAGTAAAAATTCCATGTTTTAGGTCAGTTAGGATCACCACTTTATTTTAAGAATGTGAAATGTCAAAATAATAGTAGAGAGAATTATTTATTTCAGCTTTTATTTCTGTCATCACATTCCCAGTGGGTCAGAAGTTTACATGCACTCAATTAGTATTTGGTAGCATTGCCTTTAAATTGTTTAACTTGGGTCAAACGCTTCGGGTAGCCTTCCACAAGTTGGTAGCCTTCCGTAAGTTGGATGAATTTTGGCCCATTTCTCCTGACAGAGCTGGTGTAACCGAGTCAGGTTTGTAGGCCTCCTTGCTCGCACACACTTTTTCAGTTCTGCTCACAAATTTTCTATGGGATTGAGGTCAGGGCTTTGTGATGGCCACTCCAATACATTGACTTTGTTGTCCTTAAGCCATTTTGCTACAACTTTGGAAGTATGCTTGGGGTAATTGTCCATTTGGAAGACCCATTTGCGACCAAGCTTTAACTTCCTGACTGATGTCTTGAGATGTTGCTTCAATATATCCACATAATTTTCCTGCCTCATGATGCCATATATTTTGTGAAGTACACCAGTCCCTCCTGCAGCAAAACACCCCCACAACAGGATGCTGCCACCCCCGTGCTTCACGGTTGGGATGGTGTTCTTCAGCTTGCAAGCATCCCCCTTTTTCCTCCAAACATAACGATGGTCATTATGGCCAAACAGTTCTATTTTTGTTTCATCAGACCAGAGGACATTTCTCCAAAAAGTATGATCTTTGTCCCCATGTGCAGTTGCAAACCGTAGTCTGGCTTTTTTATGCCGGTTTTGGAGCAGTGGCTTCTTCCTTGCTGTGTGGCCTTTCAGGTTATGTCGATATAAGACTTGTTTTACTGTGAATATAGATACTTTTGTACCTGTTTCCTCCAGCATCTTCACAAGGTCTTTTGCTGTTGTTCTGGGATTGATTATCACTTTTCGCACCAAGGTACATTCATCTCTAGGAGACAGAACGCGTCTCCTTCCTGAGCGGTAGGACGGCTGAGTGTTCCCATGGTGTTTATACTTGCTTACTATTGTTTGTACAGATGAATGTGGTACCTTTAGGCGTTTGGAAATTGCTCCCAAGGATGAACCAGACTTGTGGAGGTCTACATTTATTTTCTGAGGTCTTGGCTGATTTCTTTTGATTTTCCCATGATGTCAAGCAAAGAATCACTGAGTTTGAAGGTAGGCCTTGAAATACATCTCCAATTGACTCAAATCAAGTCAATTAGCCTATCATAAGCTTCTAAAGCCATGACATAATTTTCTTGATAAATTTTCCATGCTGTTTAAAGGCACAGTCAAATTAGTGTATGTAAACTTCTGACCCACTGAAATTGTGATACAGTGAAATATAAGTGAAATAATCTGTCTGTTGTCACAGGTATCTTCGTCTTCTGACGATAATGCGAAATCGTCATCGGAAAAGGTAGACCAATACGCAGTTCATTTTGAACATTTAATTAAACCAACACGAATACAAAAACAACAAACAAGAAAACGAACGATAAACTGACAGTCTGCAAAGCAAAGCTCAACACAGAACAATCACCCACAAATCACACACACAAACACACCCTAATATATGGGACTCTCAATCAAAGGCAGATAGACAACACCTGCCTTCAACTGAGAGTCCCAACCCCAATTAACCAAACATAGAAACACACACACCAGACTAACCATAGAATACAAACACATAGACCATCAACCAAAAACCCGGAAATACTAACTCAAACACCCTTTACACAAACACACCACCCCGAACCACATAAAACAAATACCCTCTGCCACGTCCTGACCAAACTACAAAAACAATTAACCTTATACTGGCCAGGACGTGACAGTACCCCCCCCCCCTTAAAGGTGCTACCCCAGAAGCACCTTAACAAAAAATAACCCCAAGCAACACTAAAAAAAATTCCCCTTTTCTAAAGGGAGGGAAGGGAGGGTGGCTGCCGTCAACGACGGCACTGTGCTACACCCCCCCCTCCCCAACCCACCTATTTCTGGAGGTGGCTCCGGCTCAGGCCGTTCCAGGCTGTCGGGGCAGTCGGGCCACTCTGGCATCGCCGGGGGGCAGTCGGGCCAGTCTGGCAGTTCGGGACAGTCTGGGCAGTCTGGCAACTCGGGACAGTCTGGGCAGTCTGGCAACTCGGGACAGTCTGGCAACTCGGGACAGTCTGGGCAGTCTGGCCACTCCGGCAGTTCAGGGCAGTCTGGCCACTCCGGCAGTTCAGGGCAGTCTGGCCACTCCGGCAGTTCAGGGCAGTCTGGCCACTCCGGCAGTTCAGGGCAGTCTGGCCACTCTGGCAGTTCAGGGCAGTCTGGCCACTCCGGCAGTTCAGGGCAGTCTGGCCACTCCGGCAGTTCAGGGCAGTCTGGCCACTCCGGCAGTTCAGGGCAGTCTGGCCACTCTGGCAGTTCAGGGCAGTCTGGCCACTCCGGCAGTTCAGGGCAGTCTGGCCACTCCGGCAGTTCAGGGCAGTCTGGCCACTCCGGCAGTTCAGCGCAGTCTGACCTCTCTGACGACTGTTGACTGGCGGGCAGCTCTGACGACTGTTGACTGGCGGGCAGCTCTGACGACTGTTGACTGGCGGGCAGCTCTGACGACTGTTGACTGGCGGGCAGCTCTGATGACGACTGTTGACTGGCGGGCAGCTCTGATGACGACTGTTGACTGGCGGGCAGCTCTGATGACGACTGTTGACTGGCGGGCAGCTCTGATGACGACTGTTGACTGGCGGGCAGCTCTGATGACGACTGTTGACTGGCGGGCAGCTCTGATGACTGTTGACTGGTGAGGCTGGGTTTACGCACTTGTAGCCTGGTGCGTGGTGCTGGTACTGGGCTTACCAGATTATTAACACGCACCTCCAGGCTAGTGCGGGGAGCGGGAACAGGACGAGTCGGACTGGGTTGACGCACTTCCGGGTTCGCACGAGAGACAGGAGCTGGAAACCCAGGGCTATGGAGGCGCACAGTCGGTCTAGATCTTACCTCCTGCACAACCCGCCTTGGCTGGATGGAACTAATAGCCCTGTACGAGCGGGGTGCTCGTACAGGGCAGACTGGGCTGTGCAGGGGCCTGATGGTAGCCGTGCGTAGAGCGGGAGTTGGGTAGCCTGGTCCTCGGAGGCGTACCGGCGACCAGATGCGCTGCGCAGGCATCCTCCTACCAGGCTGGATGCCCGCTCTAGCACGGCACCTGCGAGGGGCTGGAATAACGCGCACCGGACTGTGCGTGCGTATGGGTGAGATAGTGCGCTCCTCAGCGAAACATGGTGCTCTCCACCCCATACGCTCCTCCATATAACCACGGGTAGCTGGCTTCCGGCTCTTCTTACGCCTAGCCAAACTACCCGTGTGCCCCCCCCAAAAAAAATTATTGGGGGTGCCTCTCGTGCTTCTCCCTCAGCGCGTACTTGGCCTCGTACCTCCGCCTCTCTGCCTTGGCTGCCTCAATTTCCCACTGCGGGCGGCGATAATCCTCAGCCTGGTGCCAAGGTCCGGCCCCGTCCAGAACTTCCTCCCAGGTCCACTTCTCCCGCCAGTCCAACTCGAAGTCCCTCTGCTCCTTCTTCTGCTGCTTGGTCCATAGTTGGTGGGTGATTCTGTCACAGGTATCTTCGTCTTCTGACGATAATGCGAAATCGTCATCGGAAAAGGTAGACCAATACGCAGCAGGTGTGCAGTTGTTCATTTTGAACATTTAATTAAACCAACACGAATACAAAAACAACAAACAAGAAAACGAACGATAAACTGACAGTCTGCAAAGCAAAGCTCAACACAGAACAATCACCCACAAATCACACACACAAACACACCCTAATATATGGGACTCTCAATCAAAGGCAGATAGACAACACCTGCCTTCAACTGAGAGTCCCAACCCCAATTAACCAAACATAGAAACACACACACCAGACTAACCATAGAATACAAACACATAGACCATCAACCAAAAACCCGGAAATACTAAATCAAACACCCTTTACACAAACACACCACCCCGAACCACATAAAACAAATACCCTCTGCCACGTCCTGACCAAACTACAAAAACAATTAACCTTATACTGGCCAGGACGTGACATCTGTAAACAATTGTTGGACAAATTACTTGTGTCATGCACAAAGTAGATGTCCTAACCGACTTGCCAAAACTATAGGTTGTTAACAAGACATTTGTGGAGTGGTTGAAAAACAAGTTTTACTGACTCCAAACTACGTGTATGTAAACTTCCGACTTCAACTGTATCTATACATTTTTTTTAAATTAATTCATTTATTCTTGTTTTCTGTTCCTCATTCTTTGTTTCGATGAAGCAAATGTGTGGCGTTTGAATTGGACATTGTTTAAAGGGATAGGTAGGATTGGGGAAGTGCAGTCTATTGCTTAGGATTGGAAGTGCAGTCTATTGCTTATGAAATAAATCTGAATATGTATTTGAATTTGAACTGAGTTGTGCAGTAAAAAACATTTGTAACATGTGTAACGATGTTGATTTACATCATGACCAAACAATGTACTTCAACAGATTGGCATTCAACTTTTCATTACACTCAGATCCATACTAAAACACCTCCAGGGAAAATGCAAGACAGACATCCCATGGAAAAGGTGTGAGATCAAAACCAAAGTTTCAGAATTTGTAACTCAAAGCTTGCAGCTGACAGATAATTGTGACATTACCAACAGTTCTGACTTTGACCAGGACATCATAATTTGACTCATCCCCCATCATGACACAATGTTTTAGTCTCAGTCTTACCTGTCCCAGAACCCAATGGAACCCTCAACAGTGCTGTTCCAGAATCCTACGGAACCTTCCAGAACCCTCAGCAGTGCTGTTCTGGAACCCTGCAGAACCCTAGGCAGTGCTGTTTCAAAGCCCTCCAGAACCCTCAGCAGTGCTGTTCCAGAACCCTATGGAACCCTAAGCAGTTCTGTTCCAGAACCCTCTGGAACCCTCAGCAGTGCTGTTCTGAAGCCCTCGCGAAGCCTCTGCAGTGGAACTTTAAAATTATTAGAACTATCCTTTTGTACTCCTTCCTGAAGTTTTGGTTGAGCACTCCGTAGATGACTGCGTTGAGGCAGCTGTTGAAATAGGCCATGAAGTAGCTGGCTGTGAAGAGCCACTCTGGGATATTCACACCCAGTCTGGGGTTGATAGCCACCGCCAGCCCGATGAAGTTCAGCGGAGCCCAGCAGACAGCGAACAACACAAACACCACAAACATAGTCAGGAAGATACGGAAGTCGTGTGGTTTGATCTTGGGCCTCGTGTCCGGTTTCACCCGTCTCCTCACCTGTAAGACCAGGATCCAGATCCTCAGGTAGCAGTACGTGACGATACTGATGGGGAGGATGAAGTGAACCACGACCACGGTGATGGTGTACAAGGAACTAACCGACTGGGCGAAGGTACACGAGTAGACCCTCGGGTCGTACTGCAGAGACTCCACAAACCAGTTGGGCACGATGGCCAGCACAGTCAGCGCCCACACCAGGATGACGTAACACATGGTGTTCTGGTTGGAGAAGAGCTTGTCGTACTTCAGATTGTGACAGATGTAGCAGTAGCGGTTGATGGCGATGCCGGTGATGTTGAAGATGGAACCGATGACGCTCAGGCCCATCAGGAAGCCGCTGATCTGGCAGTGGATGTACCCGGCGATCCAGCCATTGTGAAAGATGGCTGTCAGAACCAGAGGGTAAGGGTAGATCGCCACCACCAGGTCGGCCAGAGCCAAACTCACCACAAAGGCATTTCCTATGGGGCAGAGAGTGCATAAGATTTGATGGATCTTCAGAGTGTTAGGACAGTAAACAAGGGCTGCCATTTTTTATTTGTAAATATATTCATTTATAATCTAAAAACAGAATAAATACAATAAAATATTGATACATTTCCACCCACAAGGTCTGTCAGAGCCAAACTCAGCACACAGGCATTTCCTATGGGGCAGAGGATACCTCAGATTAAATAGTCCGTTTTGCTCTGTTCTCTGACCGTTCATTAGTAGAAGTTCGAGGTCTCCCATCCTCTTTGTAAAACCATTCAATATCACTAAAACGTAATAAATCAAATAAGTATTGGAAAATAATCCTACCCTATCTAATATGTACTGGTTGCTCCAAATGAACTATAGTTCCTTTTTCTAAGGGTATATCCTTAAGACCCTGTTATCATTCCTGTCTTGCCAAACTCTCATTAGTATGTACAGTACATAGGGAAAGACCAGGGGATCGAGGATCCTTGTTAATTCTCATACTGACTTGTGTGTTAAAACTACATGATAATAATTGTAAATAGTTCATGAAGACCCCCAGGATTTCAGCATCAGCTAGTGCTTGCATGATAGATTATTTCATTCATTCATTTAATTCACAGCATCCCATCCACGTGTGCAATAACATAATACAAAAACATGATATTTACACGTTGTGAGTTGAATAGCCCCTGCAGTCAGACACACGATCTGACTTGAACCGGAGTCTAATGAGTTGAATCGTTGCTTCCAGTCAGATAGTAGTATCAGTGTCCTGATAGATGAGTGGGTATTCATACAAATCCATACGCTCTCTCTTTCTCCTCTCTCTCTCTTTCTCCTCTCTCTCTTTCCCCTCTCTCTCTTTCTCCTCTCTCTCTCCTCTCTCTCTCTTTCTCCTCTCTCACTATTTCTTCTCTCTCTCTCTTTCTCCTCTCTCTCTTTCTCCTCTCTCTCTTTCTCCTCTCTCTCTCTTTCTCCTCTCTCACTATTTCTTCTCTCTCTCTTTCTCTTCTCTCTCTCTTTCCCCTCTCTCTATTTCCCCTCTCTCTCTCTTTCCCCTCTCTCTCCCCTCTCTCTCTTTCTCCTCTCTCTCTCTTTCCCCTCTCTCTACCTTTCTCCTCTCTCTCTCTTTCCCCTCTCTCCTCTCTCACTATTTATTCTCTCTCCTTGTTCTTTCTCTCTTGGTCTCTCTCTTTCTCCTCTCTCACTATTTCTTCTCTCTCCTTGTTCTTTCTCTCTCTCTCTCTCTCTCTCTCTCTGCGAAGGCTGCCAGTGAATCTACCTCGAGAGACGGTGCATGATTGTCTTTACATGATTGTCTTTGACAGAACTTTACTAATAATTAAGTAATTACCTGTGACAAGGCCAAGCAGGAAAGGAGAGGGGAGGAAGATGAGGATAAGGAGAGGGGAGGAAGATGAGGAGAGGGGAGGAAGATGAGGAGAAGGAGAGGAGGAAAGAGTGAGGTGTTTTTATTTGTAACGTAATAAGGTTATCAAACAAGGGGGTAGAACTCCCTGAAATAGCCTCCCTCTCCCTACAACTTTTCAATTGATAGTGTGTATCTTAGGCTACGTTTACACAGGCAGCCCAATTCTGATCTTTTGACCAATTATTTTAGAAAGATCTGATTTGTCAAAAGACCAATTAGTGGCTAAAGAACTGCATTGGGCTGCCTGTGTGAACGCAGCCTTATTGTCTCGATAATTAAACATTTCTCTCTAGATCCTTAAGATATGCTTGCAGAAAACAGGACTTTCATTGAGGTGACACCTACATAGGAGCCTGAATTTTGAAATCCTATACCCTGAATTGAAAACAGAGTTAATTAACCCCAACGTGGACATCTACAGTGTACTCAGATGTCTGGTATGCCCTTTGAGCTGAGGGCTGCATAGAGGTTTAGCTTGGTAGGTGGATTCATGTCCCCCGGTGCAAGAAAGTGCAGGATTTTTACAGAAGTAATGTATCATCATATCTCTGCCTCACCATAGTTCACGCTGAATAGCCAACTGAACTCATTGATGCGTTAATTCACAGATGTGCTGTACAGTTAAACAGCAGTCTAAGGCACTGCATCTCAGTGCTAGAGGCGACATGACAGACACTCTGGTTCGAATCCAGGCTGTATCACAACCGGCCGTGATTGGGAGTCCAATAGGACAGAGCACAATTGGCCCAGTGTCGTCCGGGTTTGGCCGGGGTAGGCCATCATTGTAAATAAGAATTTGTTCTTCACTGATTTGCCTAGTTAAATAAAAGTTAAAGAAATCAGTAGTCAATAGGGATCGCTCACTTCAGGAAGCAAATTGAATTGTGCCTGTTGTGACACGTCGTGATGGGTGACCTGCAGCTGATGATCTGACACAGTTATGAAGCAGCACAACCAGGATCAATGTCCTCTATGCCTGCACTAACTGCACTGGTTAAAGGGTCAAAACGTATTAACAACAGTGTTTCTGTCTGACAACTTGTGGCCCAAACCAGAACAAAATACTATCTGCTTTTCAAATCAGTTGAAGAAAGGATATGAACACCCCTGAGTGAATCACTGGATACTGTATCCATATAAATATAATCAACTATTCTTCTATTTATATGAATATACTGTATTTGTCTTCACTTTACAATCCTCTCTGTTGGACATGATGCTCAAGAAATCGCAATCGCAAATGTAATTGTCCAACGACACATATAACTCAGTACTGCAGTACTACTAACAACACATACCACAGTACTGTAGTACTACTAACAATACATATAACTCACTACTGTAGTACTACTAACAATACATATAACTCAATACTGTAGTACTACTAACAACACATATAACTCAGTACTGTAGTACTACTAACAACACATATACCTCAGTACTGTAGTAGTACTACTAAGAACACATATACTTTAGTACTGTATTACTACTAACAACACCAATACCTCAGTAATGTAATACTACTAACAACCCAGATACCTCATTACTGTAGTACTACTAACAACACAGATACCTCAGTACTGTAGTACTACTAAGAACACAGATACCTCAGTAATGTAGTATTACTAAGAACACAGATACCTCAGTAATGTAGTACTACTAACAACACAGATACCTCAGTAATGTAGTACTACTAACAACACAGATACCTCAGTAATGTAGTACTACTAACAACACAGATACAGTAAAATAGTACTACTAAGAACACAGAAGAAAACAGACTGGGTGGCTACTTGCAATAGGTTATTACCTGCTTTCCTGAGTTTCCTGTTCCTGAAGACAGACAAGATGACCAACAGGTTCCCCAGAATATCTACCACAATAGTTACGATCAGGACTGTTGCCAGTAGAGTGACCACCAACGGGTAAGGATGCCCCTCTGTGTCCCTGCCATGCCCTTGTGAAGAAGAGTTTCTAGGGGCCACAGTATCTTCAACCATCCTCACCTCATCCTTTAACGGCAGGGACAGTATGTCCTGCATGGTCCTTGTCCTTTCAATTACGACTTGCATTGAGTTTAAGTTGTATGTCCTTCCAGTCAGTGAACGCACGAAAGTAATTTGTTATTTTTCAGTTAACTAATCTTCTTAAAGAGTAATGTTGTCTTCTTCTACTTTGATTTGAAATGGAATCATAGCAGATTTAATTGTAATTTATCATGATATTTTATGAGAATAAATTATTAGAACAAAAAAAAAAGATATTTTAGCAAATTATTATTCTTATTATTAAACTCGGAACAACAGCTTATTCATGGGTAGGCAAATAGTCAATGCACGCAGAGTTAATTGAATTCTCTCACATTGGCAAAATTGTGTGACAGAACCCCATGGTGACAGAAACAGTTAATCTCTACAATGTGTTCATAAACCTCTTCCTTCATATGGAGTTTTTAATCCTTCATTCATCAAATTATCTTGATGGCGCGCGCATAGCTAATTTTCCCACACCCTTCGCACCTCGAGCGGTTTGTATCCCCACTTTCTCCCTATCAATCCGGTGGTGCGCAATAGTTATGCCTTCCGTTCCGTATCTCCGCTTTAGCTTCGGTGTTGTCTTGTCTCCTGTCACTCCTGTGCGTGAGAAAGTCTCTGCTTTCCTCACCTTCGTTTTCAGATGATGATGCTGCTGCTGCTGATGTTGGGCTCTCCTCAGCACACGACACACGCACGGTGCAAATTAAGGCTATTCCCCTGCCATAGCACCCCTCCCGCGCTAAAAAAAAAAACCACAACAACTATGTGTGCTCAAAACATGAATAATGACAGACTTAAAAGCTGCAGTCTAATATTTTAATGTCATAAAAGTTAGTATTTTCAGAGATTATATTATGGTAACTTTTCAGATACATCTTGCTGGATAATAGGCTTCATATATACATTACTGTTGAATAGGCTACTTATGAGTCATCATTGTAGACACTAAAAACCTTTGTTATTACATTTTAATGACATGACTTTAAGGGTTGCCCATATTACTTAGTAAACAACACTAGTTTAGATAAAGTAAATGAATTAGGATTTTGATTTTGCATGAATGTAACTGTACTCCTCTCTTCCAGTCTCAGCATGACTTTGGTGTAATTGGTTTGAATGACTCCATTAGCTTGCCTAAAGTCACACCCCTTAAACATGCATTGTTTGCAGTAGCTACAAGTCATCACTTCTATTCGGTTGACTAACTAACTCTGATTATCAACACACTACTGTACGGTCAGACCTACAGATCATGGCTGGTGCACCCGGATTTCATCTAACTTATTACCTTCTATCTGTTATTGATGACTTGCCCTTGAAGATCTACTGAAATTGTGTTTCTTTAATACTGTACACCTTCCAAATGATTTTAAATGCATGGGTTAGTCAATGTAAAAGAGGTAGCAAGTTAGGGAATCCCAGAATGTCCATGTCTTTTCACATTCTATTCCCTACATATAGCACCACTTTAGACCAGGGTGACTCCTATATAGGGCAGTTTGGTACCAGCACAGAACAAGGGGAGAAAAACTGCCCAGATCATTTGATATTTCATTAATACATCCAGTGGTGGAAAAAGTACCCAACTGTCATACTTGAGTAAAAGTAATTAATAGAAAATGAAAAAGCCTTTTTGAAATCTGACAAAGCGGGCTGGATTAACAAGAAGTTAAGCTTTTAAACGATGTAAGACACTTGTATTTTCATGAATGTTTAATATTACGATTTTTGTATTTTGAATTTCGCGCTCTGCAAAGCGTCACTTCTAGCCCAAAGAGGTTTCTTTAGAGGGCATATAAATGCCGCCCCTTGGGCTCAGAGTCTCATCTCTTCTGCCACACATCTATCAAAATGGCTCTGATCTTACATCTGGCCTCACCTCTACCCAGTGGAACATTACAGTTTTTCTCAATTGCTTAAACACAAAAACTGGTTCCTGTAGCACAAAAACTATACCCTTACGTCATTTCCAAAAACACACACACATTTCCCATAACCGTAAACACTATTCACCTGTTTCTACACGTTTCAATATTCAAAACTCTTTCTGCAAAACCTTACACAAAAGTGGCCAAATGAATCATTCATTGCACTATATATTAATTCAGCAAACATACGCTCTCAATATAATTAACTCAAGTCATCACAACCTAAACTCAAAGAGCACACCTTTCTCCACGTGCAAACACTAAGCCTCAAAATTGTTAACACCAATCAGAATTGCAGGATCAATAAATAGGGCCTAGAGGCATGTCCATGTGCTTTGGAACAACGGATCCTAACAATGCCGAAGTTGCAAGACAACAGAGAGGAAGAGGACGAGGACAAGGACGAGGACGACAATAACAAAAAAGCCAAGTAATCTCAGATGATATCCGTGCCACCCTAGTTCATCATGTGCTCATACATGGGAGGACTATGAGAGAAGCTGGACAGCTAGTGCAACCCAACACGGTTGCATTCATTGTCCGTACTTTCAGAAGGGAAAACAGGTAATTTGCCTTGTTACTGTGATACATGTAATGTTGTAGTACATAGAGACTGAATCTCCACTTTGTTCTCAGTGTAGTTTTTACCACGGTAATGGATGACCATAGGTCAGTAATGGTCAAATGTCATTTTGCAGAACTGAGAGGCAGCCATCTATTGGAGGTAGGTGGAGACTTCTCACAGCTGAGCAGGAGCCCTGGTGAATATGGAGGTTAGGTGGAGACTTCTCACAGCTGAGCAGGAGCCCTGGTGAATATGGAGGTTAGGTGGAGACTTCTCACAGCTGAGCAGGAGCCCTGGTGAATATGAAGGTTAGGTGGAGACTTCTAACAGCTGAGCAGGAGCCCTGGTGAATATGGAGGTAGATGGAGACTTCTCACAGCTGAGCAGGAGCCCTGGTGAATATGGAGGTTAGGTGGAGACTTCTAACAGCTGAGCAGGAGCCCTGGTGAATATGGTGATTGCCAGTAATTCCATCCGTTTGAGGGAAACTCAAACCCAAACAGTTGCAGACCAGGTAGTCTCCCAAGGAACTGACAGCATCAGCATTTCCACCACTGACCGGATCTTTCAGAAGAACCTCCATAAGGACAAAGCAGCTGTACCGTGTGACTTTTGAAAGGAATTCAAACAGAGTTAACCTGTTTGGGATAGGGGGCAGTATTTTCACAGCCGGATAAAAAACGTACCCGATTTAATCTGGTTACTACTCCTGCCCAGAAACTAGAATATGCATATAATTAGTAGATTTGGATAGAAAACACGCTAAAGTTTCTAAAACTGTTTGAATGGTGTCTGTGAGTATAACAGAACTCATATGGCAGGCCAAAACCTGAGAAGATTCTATACAGGAAGTGCCCTGTCTGACAATTTGTTCTCCTTCTTGGGCATCTCTATCAAAAATACAGCATCTCTGCTGTAATGTGACATTTTCTAAGGCTTCCATTGGCTCTCAGAAGGCGCCAGAAAGCGGAATGACGTCTCTGCAGTCTCTGGGCGAAAAAAAGCTGGAGTTTTTGTGAGTGGTCAGGCAGGGAACAATGACAATGGAGTGCGCGTGCACGAGACGACTCCATGTTTTCCTTTCAGTCTATGAATGAATATAACATCGCCCGGTTGGAATATTATCGCTATTTTACGAGAAAAATTGCATCAAAATTTATTTTAAACAGCGTTTGACATGCTTCGAAGTACGGTAATGGAATATTTTGAATTTTTTTGTCATGAAATGCGCCCGCGCGTCACCCTTCAGATACTAACATGAACGCACAAACAAAACGGAGCTATTTGGATATAACTATGGATTATTTCGAACCAAAACAACATTTGTTGTTGAAGTAGAAGTCCTGGGAGTGCATTCTGACGAAGAACAGCAAAGGTAATCCAATTTTTCTTATAGTAAATCTGAGTTTGGTGAGCACCAAACTTGGTGGGTGTCAAATTAGCTAGCCTGTGATGGCCGAGCTATCTACTCAGAATATTGCAAAATGTGCTTTCCCCTAAAAACTATTTTAAAATCTGACACTGCGATTGCATAAAGGAGTTCTGTATCTATAATTCTTAAAATAATTGTTATGTTTTTTGTAAACATTTATCGTGAGTAATTTAGTAAATTCACCGGAAGTTTGCGGTGGGTATGCTAGTTCTAAACATCACATGCTAATGTAAAAAGCTGTTTTTTGATATAAATATGAACTTGATTGAACAAAATATGCATGTATTGTATAACATAATGTCCTAGGAGTGTCATCTGATGAAGATCATCAAAGGTTAGTGCTGCATTTAGCTGTGGTTTTGGTTTTTGTGACATATATGCTTGCTTTGAAAACGGCTGTGTGATTTATTTTTGGCAGGGTACTCTCCTGACATAATCTAATGTTTTGCTTTCGCTGTAAAGCCTTTTTGAAATCGGACAATGTGGTTAGATTAACGAGAGTCTTGTCTTTAAAATGGTGCAAAATAGTTGATTGTTTGAGAAAATTTTATTGTGGTATTTTAGTTGGTTTTGTATTTCGCGCGATGCCATTGGCTGTTGGCTAGGGGTTCCACTAGCAGAACGTCTGTCCTTAACAGGTTTTAAGGAACAAAGATTCTAGTATGTGCAGGTAATTGCTATACTGTACAGAATTTTTACAGTATGTAGAGTGTGACCCATCTCTCCAGCATATCAATACAGTACTGTATAGTAATGTTGTCCGGACCTCTGGCAGTCTTTGTGGGTGTACCACAGGGTTCAATTCTCGGGCCGACTCTTTTCTCTGTATATATCAATGATGTCGCTCTTGCTGCGGGCAATTCCCTGATCCACCTCTATGCAGACAACACCATTCTGTATACTTCTGGCCCTTCCTTGGACACTGTGCTAACTAACCTCCAAACGAGCTTCAATGCCATACAACACTCCTTCCGCGGCCTCCAACTGCTCTTAAATGCTAGTAAAACCAAATGCATGCTTTTCAACCGTTCGCTGCCCGCACCCGCCCGCCCGACTAGCATCACCACCCTGGACGGTTCTGACCTAGAATATGTGGACAACTATAAATACCTAGGTGTCTGGCTAGACTGTAAACTCTCTTTCCAGACTCATATTAAACATCTCCAATCCAAAATCAAATCTAGAATCGGCTTTCTATTTCGCAAACAAAGCCTCTTTCACTCACGCCGCCAAACTTACCCTAGTAAAACTGACTATCCTGCCGAAGCTCGACTTCGGCGATGTCATCTACAAAATAGCTTCCAATACTCTACTCAGGAAACTGGATGCAGTCTATGTCAGTGCCATCCGTTTTGTTACCAAATCACCTTATACCACCCACCACTGCGACCTGTATGCTCTAGTTGGCTGGCCCTTGCTACATATTCGTCGCCAGACCCACTGGCTCCAGGTCATCTGTAAGTCTATGCTAGGTAAAGCTCTGCCTTATCTCAGTTCACTGGTCACGATAACAACACCCACCCGTAGCACACGTTCCAGCAGGTATATCTCACTGCTCATCCCCAAAGCCAACACCTAATTCGGCCGCCTTTCCTTCCAGTTCTCTGCTGCCAGTGACTGGAACGAATTGCAAAAATGGCTGAAGCTGGAGACTTTTATTTCCCTCACCAACTTTTAACATCAGCTATCTGAGCAGCTAACCGATCGCTACAGCTGTACATAGTCCATCTGTAAATAGCCCAGCCAATCTACCTACCTCATCCCCATACTGTTTTTATTAACTTTTCTGCTCTTTTGCACACCAGTACACCACTTGCACATCATCATCTGCTCATCTATCACTCCAGTGTTAATCTGCTAAATTGTTATTCTTCGCTACTATGGCCTATTTATTGCCTACCTCCTCATGCTTTTTGCACACACTGTATATAGACTTTCTTTTTTTTCTACTGTGTCATTGACTTGTTTATTGTGTTATTGGCTTGTTTATTGTTTATTCCATGTGTAACTCTGTGTTGTTGTCTGTGTCACACTGCGTTGCTTTATCTTGGCCAGGTCGCAGTTGTAAATGAGAACTTGTTCTCAACTAGCCTACCTGGTTAAATAAAGGTGAAATAAAAATACAAAAAATAAATAAAATACTGACAGTTCATCAAACAGCATCCACAGAGGAGTCAACTGTATCCCTTTTCTAACATACATTAACATGAGCATTTCAAATATCACACTTCCGTTACTTATATACTTCATCCAAGGTAACCCCAGGATGGACCCTAGAAAATGTCTTCCCCCGCCAACAAGTCAGCTTTTTCTTTATCAGTTACAGCCATTTTTTGATCCACAACATAGACCATAGACCATAGACCATGCAACATAGACCATAGACCATAGACCATACAACATAGACAATAGACCATAGACCATGCAACATAGACCATACAACATAGACAATAGACCATAGACCATGCAACATTGACCATACAACATAGACAATAGACCATAGACCATGCAACATTGACCATACAACATAGACCATAGACCATACAACATAGAGCATAGACCATAGACCATGCAACATAGACCATAGACCATACAACATAGACAATACAACATAGACCATAGACCATAGACCATACAACATAGACCATACAACATAGACCATGCATCATAGACCATAGACCATAGACCATACAACATAGACCATAAACCATAGACCATACAACATAGACCATACAACATAGACCTTACAACATAGACCATAGGCCATACAACATAGACCATACAACATAGACCATAGACCATACAACATAGACCATACAACATAGACCATACAACATAGACCATAGACCATAGACCATACAACATAGACCATTGACCATAGACCATACAACATAGACCATTGATCATAGACCATACAACATAGACCATAGACCATAGACCATAGACCATACACCATAGACCATAGACCATACAACATAGACCATAGAACATAGACCATAGACCATAGACCATATAACATAGACCATACAACATAGACCATAGACCATACAACATAGACCATAAACCATACAACATAGACCATAGACCATACAACATAGACCATACAACATGGACCATAGACCATACAACATAGACCATAGACCATACAACATAGACCATGGACCATAGACCATACAACATAGACCATAGACCATACAACATGGACCATAGACCATACAACATGGACCATAGACCATACAACACAGACCATAGACCATACAACATAGACCATACAACATAGACCATAGACCATACAACATAGACCATAGACCATACAACATAGATCCTACAACATAGACCATAGACCATGCAACATCGACCATAGACCATACAACATAGACCATAGACCATACAGGGTTAGACCATAGACCATAGACCATACAACATAGACCATAGACCATACAACATAGACCATACAACATGGACCATAGACCATACAACATAGACCATACAACATAGACCATACAACATAGACCATAGACCATACAACATAGACCATAGACCATACAGGGTTAGACCATGCAACATAGACCATAGACCATAGACCATACAACATAGACCATAGACCATACAACATAGACCATAGACCATACAGGGTTAGACCATGCAACATAGACCATAGACCATAGACCATACAACATAGACCATAGACCATACAACATAGACCATACAACATGGACCATAGACCATACAACATAGACCATAGACCATACAACATAGACCATACAACATAGACCATAGACCATACAACATAGACCATAGACCATAGACCATAGACCATAGACCATACAACATAGACCGTAGACCATACAACATAGACCATACATACATACATCATATTGTTAAATAAAGGGTTAAACAAATAAAACCATTTAACTGTAGATTTTCACCATCACACATTCATATTCAGATGGGACAGGTATAATAAGATATACAAGACCTTCCCCTATGAACGTATAACACCCACCACCCTGTCCAGTTAATCTATCAGGTCAGATTGAACAATAACCAGGAATAATACAATCAAGACGGGGTCTAAGCCATGTTTCTTCAACACATATCACATTAGGTTGAATCTCTAAATCTATTACATATTTCTTAAACTCCTGACAAAAATGTTTCTGGCATTCCTCTGAAGGAGAACGAACAACATTACTCTAATTGTCATCATACTGAGACATTCCATCATTAGTATTATCAGCAGTCAACATATCATCATACTGAGACATTCCATCATTAGTATTATCAGCAGTCAACATATCATCATACTGAGACATTCCATCATTAGTATTATCAGCAGTCAACATATCATCATACTGAGACATTCCATCATAAGTATTATCAGCAGTCAACATATCATCATACTGAGACATTCCATCATTAGTATTATCAGGAGTCAACATATCATCATACTGAGACATTCCATCATTAGTATTATCAGGAGTCAACATATCATCATACTGAGACATTCCATCATTAGTATTATCAGCAGTCAACATATCATCATACTGAGACATTCCATCATTAGTATTATCAGCAGTCAACATATCATCATACTGAGACATTCCATCATTAGTATTATCAGGAGTCAACATATCATCATACTGAGACATTCCATCATTAGTATTATCAGGAGTCAACATATCATCATACTGAGACATTCCATCATTAGTATTATCAGGAGTCAACATATCATCATACTGAGACATTCCATCATTAATATTATCAGGAGTCAACATATCATCATACTGAGACATTCCATCATTAGTATTATCAGGAGTCAACATATCATCATACTGAGACATTCCATCATTAGTATTATCAGGAGTCAACATATCATCATACTGAGACATTCCATCATTAGTATTATCAGCAGTCAACATATCATCATACTGAGACATTCCATCATTAGTATTATCAGGAGTCAACATATCATCATACTGAGACATTCCAACATTAGTATTATCAGGAGTCAACATATCATCATACTGAGACATTCCATCATTAGTATTATCAGGAGTCAACATATCATCATACTGAGACATTCCATCATTAATATTATCAGGAGTCAACATATCAACAATCATGGCGACAGTAACATTCCATCATTAGTATTATCAGGAGTCAACATATCAACAATCATGGCGACAGTAACATCTGTTACTCCTTAAAACTCTGTTTCTGCTTCCACAATGATCTTCAACTTGCCAGTTGTTCTTTCCACAAACACAGTCCGGTTGATAACCTTTCCAATGAAGGCTATAAAGTAAATCTGATTAACTATTAAAGTGTCCATTGAAACGACACATTTGTGAGAGCAACATTTCTGAACAGGGCTTGTATTCTGTGTCTGGACCAGCATAAGCAACATTTCCTAAAATAGGTCCACTTATTCCAGGACTGACCCTGTTATCTCCATCGTTCTGCCTAATAGTTCCACCAATGTGCCTCGCAGCCGCTCAATAAGAGACATTATGAGTGATGTTATATCTTTGTATCTATCCTCTCTAGCCTCTTTCTGCACCTGGCATCCACCTAGTGCTGCACTGTCCCCCCCCACACACACACAATTAAAACATTTAACTTGACATTGTTCCCACGTTCACCATAATCACGTTCCTCTCCACACTTGGCACATATTTTCTTTCCTTTACACAGAGCCGCTACATGTCCCATTCTTTGGAATTTAAAACATCTTAATGGAGGTGAGACAAACTCTCGAACAGTGAAATCCATGAGGACTATCTGTACTTTCTTAGGTAAAACCTTCTCAAACATTAATAATACTGACAGGCTTGCCCCTTTTTCTTCCTGAACAGCCTTTTGGCTTTAACCACTATGCCCCCCTCCACATGTTATTTTATATCATCGATGGACATAGATAGTGGAACCCCAGAAATGACCCCCCCTCATCTTCACGGTCTCAGCACTAGAAGTGCCACTGCTGTCAGTGTTAGGGGTGTGTACGGGAGGCGAAGTCAGGTGCAGGAGAGCAGAATGTAGTAAACAGGCGCACTTTAAATCCGGTCCAAAAATAACAGCACATAAAAACATAAACGTGCCAAAAACACGGAACATAGCAAAAGTATGGCGCCTGACAATATCCACATAACAATAAACAATTACACACAAAGACATGGAGGGGAACAGAGAACTAAATACATGCAGTGTGATTGTGGAATGACAATCAGGTGTGTAATGGAACAAGATAAAACAAATGGAAATATGAAAAATGGAGCGGCGATTGCTAGAAAGCCGGTGATGTCGATCGCCAAACGCCGCCCGAACAAGGAGAGGAGCCGACTTCGGTGGAAGTTGTGACAGTCAGCAACGTTTATAGCAGGGCCATTCACTGCCTTCACCCACTTCACAGTCTCAACACTAGAAGTGCCACTGCTCTCAGCAGCGCTTATAGCAGGGCCATTCACTACCTTCACCTAGCAGCGCTTATAGCAGGGCCATTCACGGCTTTCACCCAGCAGCACTTATAGCAGGGCCATTCACTACCTTCACCCAGCAGCACTTACACAGGGCCATTCACTACCTTCACCCATCAGCACTTGTAGCAGGGCCAATCACTACCTTCACCTAGCATCACTTATAGCAGGGCCAAACATTTTGGTAGCCTTCCACAAGCTTCCCACAATAAGTTGGGTGAATTTTGGCCCACTCCTCCTGACAGAGCTGGTGTAACTGAGTCAGGTTTGTAGGCCTACTTGCTCGCACACACTTTTTCAGTTCTGCCCACAAATATTCAATGGGATTGAGATCAGAGCTTTGTGATGGCCACTCCAATACCTTGACTTTGTTGTCCTTAAGCCATTTTGCCACAACTTTGGAAGTATACTTGGGGTCATTGTCCATTTGGAAGACCCATTTGTGACAAGCTTTAACTTCCTGACTGATGTCTTTTCGATGTTGCTTCAATCTATCCACATAATTTTCCTCCCTCATGATGCCATCTATTTTGTGACGTACACCAGTCCCTCCTGCAGCAAAGCACCCCCACAACATGATGCTGCCACCCCCGTGCTTCATGGTTGGGATGGTGTTCTTCGGCTTGTAAGCGTCCCCCTTTTTCCTCCAAACTTAACAATGGTCATTATGGCCAAACAGTTCTATTTTTGTTTCATCAGACCAGAGGACATTTCTCCAAAATGTACGATCTTTGTCCCCAGGTGCAGTTGCAAACCATAGTCTGGCTTTTTTATGGCGGTTTTGGAGCAGTGGCTTTTTCCTTGCTGAGTGGCCTTTCAGGTTATGTCCATATAGGACTCGTTTTACTGTGAATATAGATACTTTTGTACCTGTTTCCTCCAGCATCTTCACAAGGTCCTTTGCTGTTGTTCTGGGATTGAATTCAGATTGAATTCAGTAATGGTCGCTAGCATTTCTTCATGAACAAAAATCTAAAATGAGGCCAAATCCTGCTTAACATGGACAAATTTTGGGCGGAGTAATCCGTCTCACTTCGCCTCTTCTTCTATGGCTCTACTCTAAGCATGTGAAAGGTTAAATACTTAGCTTGAGGAACCACCACCTGCCTGGAAATGAAGATACTTTAAACAGGTCATCCAAAATAAAATGATCATTCAACAGTCTTTAGATGTTATTATTGTCTTTCTGAGATGTTCTTATTGTAGTCATATGGTCTCTGGACATTATCATTGTCTTTCTGCGATGTTGTTATTGTCGTCATATGGTCTCTGGACATTATCATTGTCTTTCTGGGATGTTGTTATTGTAGTCATATGTATGGTTGTGTGTCTATGTACTGTTCTCATAATAAAATAAAACAGTATCAATGGGGGAAACATTTTAATAAAGACAATTTAAAACAACTCATGAACATAATTCCTGTAGCCATAGCATCATCATATGCCATGTTTATGTAGCGTAATGCTTGGAGAGAAAATCAGACTCAACCACTAGGTATCCTATTAGAAGATAAGTAGAACCTTGTCTCAACCACTAGGTATCCTAGGAGAAGATAAGTAAGTCCTTGTCTCAACCACTAGGTATCCTAGGAGAAGATAAGTAGAACCGTGTCTCAACCACTAGGTATCCTAGGAGAAGATAAGTAGAACCTTGTCTCAACCACTAGGTATCCTAGGAGAAGATAAGTAGAACCTTGTCTCAACCACTAGGTATCCTAGGAGAAGATAAGTAGCACCTTGTCTCAACAACTAGGTATCTTAGGAGAGAAGATAAGTAGAACCTTGTCTCAACCACTAGGTATCTTAGGAGAAGATAAGTTCCACCTTGTCTCAACCGCTAGGTATCCTAGGAGAAGATAAGTAGAACCTTGTCTCAACCACTAGGTATCCTAGGAGAAGAAAAGTAGCACCTTGTCTCAACCACTAGGTATCCTAGGAGAAGATAAGTAAGACCTTGTCTCAACCACTAGGTATCTTAGGAGAAGATAAGTTCCACCTTGTCTCAACCACAAGGTATCTTAGAAGAAGATAAGTAGAACCTTGTCTCAACCGCTAGGTATCTTAGGAGAAGATAAGTTCCACCTTGTCTCAACCACAAGGTATATTAGGAGAAGATCAGGTAAGTAGCACCTTGTCCATACACTGAGTTTCACTCCAAATGTCAGAGGTAAGAAGCATATCATAGGAGTCTGGTACAGGGCAGAAACCGGTCATCTAGTTCTGTCTGAGAATATCCACCTGAGAATCATGTCCTCTTTTCTAACTCTCACTGTAATCACTATGGACAGACTGGAGAGTAGGATACCTCTCACTGTAATCACTATGGACAGACTGGACAGTTGGATACCTCTCACTGTAATCACTATGGACAGACTAGACAGTAGGATACCTCTCACTGTAATCACTATTTACAGACTGGACAGTAGGATACCTCTCACTGTAATCACTGTGGACTATGGAAAGACTAGAGAGTAGAATACCTCTCACTGTAATGGCTAAAAAGGCAACAATGCTCAAGTTGTACGTGATAAGATTCAAACACAAGTGTATTTTTTTTTGTTTAAATGTAACCTTTATTTAACTAGGCAAGTCAGTTAAGAACAAATTCTTTGGCTTGCTAGACGTTTGCATTATATACGCCCACCTGGTCCAAACACCCTTCTTTCATTTTTGCATACTAATTTGAGTGTCCCGGATATATATATATACTGCTCAAAAAAATAAAGGGAACACTTAAACAACACAATGTAACTCCAAGTCAATCACACTTCTGTGAAATCAAACTGTCCACTTAGGAAGCAACACTGATTGACAATAAATTTCACATGCTGTTGTGCAAATGGAATAGACAACAGGTGGAAATTATAGGCAATTAGCAAGACACCCCCAATAAAGGAGTGGTTCTGCAGGTGGTAACCACAGACCACTTCTCAGTTCCTATGCTTCCTGGCTAATGTTTTGGTCACTTTTGAATGCTGGCGGTGCTTTCACTCTAGTGGTAGCATGAGACGGAGTCTACAACCCACACAAGTGTCTCAGGTAGTGCAGCTCATCCAGGATGGCACATCAATGCGAGCTGTGGCAAGAAGGTTTGCTGTGTCTGTCAGCGTAGTGTCCAGATCATGGAGGCACTACCAGGAGACAGGCCCGTACATCAGGAGACGTGGAGGAGGCCGTAGGAGGGCAACAACCCAGCAGCAGGACCGCTACCTCTGCCTTTGTGCAAAGAGGAGCAGGAGGAGCACTGCCAGAGCCCTGCAAAATGACCTCCAGCAGGCTACAAATATGCATGTGTCTGCTCAAACGGTCAGAAACAGACTCCGTGAGGGTGGTATGAGGGCCCGATGTCCACAGGTGGGGGCTGTGCTTACATCCCAACACCGTGCAGGACGTTTGGCATTTGCCACAGAACACCAAAATTGGCAAATTCGCCACTGGCGCCCTGTGCTCTTCACAGATGAAAGCAGGTTCACACTGAGCACATGTGACAGACGTGACAGTCTGGACACACCGTGGAGAACGTTCTGCTGCCTGCAACATCCTCCAGCATGACCAGTTTGGCGGTGGGTCAGTCATGGTGTGGGGTGGCATTTCTTTGGGGGGCCGCCCTCCATGTGCTCGCCAGAGGTAGCCTGACTGCCATTAGGTACCGAGATGAGATCCTCAGACCCCTTGTGAGACCATATGCTGGTGCGGTTGGCCCTGGGTTCCTCCTAATGCAAGACAATGCTAGACCTCATGTGGCTGGAGTGTGTCAGCAGTTCCTGCAAGAGGAAGGCCTTGATGCTCTGGACTGGCCCGCCCGTTCCCCAGACCTGAATCCAATTGAGCACATCTGGGACATCATGTCTCGCTCCATCCACCAACGCCACGTTGCACCACAGACTGTCCAGGAGTTGGCGGATGCTTTAGTCCAGGTCTGGGAGGAGATCCCTCAGGAGACCATCCGCCACCTCATCAGGAGCATGCCCAGGCGTTGTAGGGAGGTCATACAGGCACGTGGAGGCCACACACACTACTGAGCCTCGTTTTGACTTGTTTTAAGGACATTACATCAAAGTTGGATCAGCCTGTAGTGTGGTTTTCCACTTTAGTTTTGAGTGTGACTCCAAATCCAGACCTCCATGGGTTGATAAATTGGATTTCCATTGATTATTTTTGTGTGATTTTGTTGTCAGCACATTCAACTATGTAAAGAAAAAAGTATTTAATAAGATTATTTCATTCATTCAGATCTAGGATGTGTTATTTTAGTGTTCCCTTTATTTTTTTGAGCAGTGTATATACTATGTTTCGTCTAGTTCTTGAGACCAGGCTGGTATGCGTTGTTTGATTCTGTAATGCATAATGAGCATGCCATCTGGGTAACAGCTTCAATAGTTAACCACAATGTCCTGATGTCGCTCTCTACAATTACCTACTACTCTCATTTTAACACACAAACACCTCTTCCTGTCTGAATGGTGTCATGTTTTTAGAGAGGGTAGTGGCTGAATAGTGTCATGTTTTTAGAGAGAGGCTAGTATTTGAATGGTTTCATGTTTTTAGAGCGAGGCTAGTATTTGAATGGTTTCATGTTTTTAGAGGCTAGTATTTCAATGGTGTCATGTTATTAGAGAGGCTAGTATTTCAATGGTTTCATGTTTTTAGAGAGGCTAGTATTTCAATGGTTTCATGTTTTTAGAGAGGGTAGTATTTCAATTGTTTAATGTTTTTAGAGCGAGGCTAGTATTTCAATGGTTCATGTTTTTAGAGAGGCTAGTATTTCAATGGTGTCATGTTTTTAGAGAGGATAGTATTTCAATGGTTTAATGTTTTTAGAGAGGCTAGTATTTCAATGGTGTCATGTTTTTAGAGAGAGAGGCTAGTATTTCAATGGTTTCATGTTTTTAGAGAGAGGATAGTATTTCAATGGTTTCATGTTTTTAGAGCGAGGCTAGTATTTCAATGGTTTCATGTTTTTAGAGAGAGATGCTAGTATTTCAATGGTGTCATGTTTTTAGAGAGAGAGGCTAGTATTTCAATGGTTTCATGTTTTTAGAGCGAGGCTAGTATTTCAATGGTTTCATGTTTTTAGAGCGAGTCTAGTATTTCAATGGTTTCATGTTTTTAGAGGCTAGTATTTCAATGGTGTCATGTTTTTAGAGAGGCTAGTATTTCAATGGTTTCATGTTTTTAGAGAGGCTAGTATTTCAATGGTTTCATGTTTTTAGAGCGAGGCTAGTATTTCAATGGTTTCATGTTTTTAGAGGCTAGTATTTCAATGGTGTCATGTTTTTAGAGAGAGAGGCTAGTATTTCAATGGTTTCATGTTTTTAGAGAGAGGCTAGTATTTCAATGGTTTCATGTTTTTAGAGCGAGGCTAGTATTTCAATGGTTTCATGTTTTTAGAGGCTAGTATTTCAATGGTGTCATGTTTTTAGAGAGAGAGGCTAGTATTTCAATGGTTTCATGTTTTTAGAGAGGCTAGTATTTCAATGGTTTCATGTTTTTAGAGAGGCTAGTATTTCAATGGTTTCATGTTTTTAGAGCGAGGCTAGTATTTCAATGGTTTCATGTTTTTAGAGGCTAGTATTTCAATGGTGTCATGTTTTTAGAGAGAGAGGCTAGTATTTCAATGGTGTCATGTTTTTAGAGAGAGAGGCTAGTATTTCAATGGTTTCATGTTTTTAGAGAGGCTAGTATTTCAATGGTTTCATGTTTTTAGAGAGGCTAGTATTTCAATGGTTTCATGTTTTTAGAGCGAGGCTAGTATTTCAATGGTTTCATGTTTTTAGAGGGCGAGGCTAGTATTTCAATGGTTTCATGTTTTTAGAGGCTAGTATTTCAATGGTGTCATGTTTTTAGAGAGAGAGGCTAGTATTTCAATGGTTTCATGTTTTTAGAGAGAGGCTAGTATTTCAATGGTTTCATGTTTTTAGAGCGAGGCTAGTATTTCAATGGTTTCATGTTTTTAGAGGCTAGTATTTCAATGGTGTCATGTTTTTAGAGAGAGAGGCTAGTATTTCAATGGTTTCATGTTTTTAGAGAGGCTAGTATTTCAATGGTTTCATGTTTTTAGAGAGGCTAGTATTTCAATGGTTTCATGTTTTTAGAGCGAGGCTAGTATTTCAATGGTTTCATGTTTTTAGAGGCTAGTATTTCAATGGTGTCATGTTTTTAGAGAGAGAGGCTAGTATTTCAATGGTGTCATGTTTTTAGAGAGAGAGGCTAGTATTTCAATGGTTTCATGTTTTTAGAGAGGCTAGTATTTCAATGGTTTCATGTTTTTAGAGAGGCTAGTATTTCAATGGTTTCATGTTTTTAGAGCGAGGCTAGTATTTCAATGGTTTCATGTTTTTAGAGGCTAGTATTTCAATGGTGTCATGTTTTTAGAGAGAGAGGCTAGTATTTCAATGGTTTCATGTTTTTAGAGAGAGGCTAGTATTTCAATGGTTTCATGTTTTTAGAGCGAGGCTAGTATTTCAATGGTTTCATGTTTTTAGAGAGAGATGCTAGTATTTCAATGGTGTCATGTTTTAGAGAGAGAGGCTAGTATTTCAATGGTTTCATGTTTTTAGAGCGAGGCTAGTATTTCAATGGTTTCATGTTTTTAGAGCGAGGCTAGTATTTCAATGGTTTCATGTTTTTAGAGGCTAGTATTTCAATGGTGTCATGTTTTTAGAGAGGCTAGTATTTCAATGGTGTCATGTTTTTAGAGAGGATAGTATTTCAATGGTTTAATGTTTTTAGAGAGGCTAGTATTTCAATGGTGTCATGTTTTTAGAGAGAGAGGCTAGTATTTCAATGGTTTCATGTTTTTAGAGAGAGGCTAGTATTTCAATGGTTTCATGTTTTTAGAGCGAGGCTAGTATTTCAATGGTTTCATGTTTTTAGAGAGAGATGCTAGTATTTCAATGGTGTCATGTTTTTAGAGAGAGGCTAGTATTTCAATGGTTTCATGTTTTTAGAGCGAGGCTAGTATTTCAATGGTTTCATGTTTTTAGAGCGAGGCTAGTATTTCAATGGTTTCATGTTTTTAGAGCGAGGCTAGTATTTCAATGGTGTCATGTTTTTAGAGAGGCTAGTATTTCAATGGTTTCATGTTTTTAGAGAGGCTAGTATTTCAATGGTGTCATGTTTTTAGAGCGAGGCTAATATTTTAATGGTTTCATGTTTTTAGAGAGGCTAGTATTTCAATGGTGTCATGTTTTTAGAGAGAGGGTAGTGTCTGAGAGCCTGATGGAGCCTGACAGGCCTGGGGAGTGATTGACAGCTGGGTGGATGTGATGACTTACTACACAGCGGGTCTAAAGACAGGGTTGTCAGTGAGGGGATGTTGCTGACTAACAACACCCTCCACCCTCACCAGGGGTGTGTGTGTGTGTGTGTGTGTGTGTGTGTGTGTGTGTGTGTGTGTGTGTGTGTGTGTGCGTGCGTGCGTGCGTGCGTGCGTGCGTGCGTGCGTGCGTGCGTGGGTGGGTGGGTGCGTGCATGTTGGGAGTGATATAATTATGATTACTATAATTGCATTGCTGTGAATGTAGCAATATCATTTTGGTAATTAGGGGAAAGTTCAGGCCCATGTCAAAGTCATTTTTATGTAGTTCAATTACCCACCAAAATGAGTGTGATGTGTTCCAAAACATACCCTATTCCCTTTATAGACCACTACTGTTGACCAGGGCCCATAGGGTAGTGCACTACTGTAGACCAGGGTACAGAACATTGAGCCTCTGAGATTTCTCAACCCTCAGTCACCCATCTAAATCCGTGGTCACCAACCTAGTCGATCACCAAATATTTCTGTAGAAAAGCCAACAATAAAGGCTTGCGCTCCTTTTTTGAAATTCAGAAGCCCTGTGTATCGGGTAGTCAAAGTGTTCCCGTGTCGAACCATTTCATTTGTCTTTAAAGACAAACTCCGCCTACCAGTCCACCTACCAGATGGAGAGAAGACAAACTCGGCCTACCAGTCAGATGGAGAGATCTGTGACTAAATCGAGTGTGCCTACTGTGTTGGCCAATGGGATAGCTCAAATCACCGTGACTACAGTTTCCACAACCCCGACCACAGCAACATTTCATACTAGCCTACAGTATGTGAGATTCATAACTTTTAAAACCTTAACCAGAGAGATAGAGAGAGAGAGAGAGAGAGAGACTGTCAAAGTATACAGCAAAGAGCTGCTGTTTTGATGAGTGAGTTCATGTCTAAGTTTTTATTAAGCACTGTCAACAAGGTTTTTATTCAACACTATCATTTGGTGCTGCAATGAATGTGTAGCCAAGTGTATCGATAGCTCTGCGTTTTTGTTGTTATTAGCAACTCGTCGTGTCTATCAATATAGGGGAATATTTAACTTTCTCTGGTCATAAGATCAGCATGATTGTGTGCATGAGGCAGATGCGGTGCGACTCGAGTTTCACCATCAGATGGAATACGATGTCCCCTCTTTCCACTCAGTCTCACCGGAGGAAAGGAAGGAGAGAGCAGTCAGGGACTGTGAGAGGCGGACCCTCTGCTGTTCTCTCCCTCCCTTTGCTGAGACTAATGCTGTGTTCAAACAACTGGGTACTCGGGAAATAGGAAATCTCCGACTTCAGTGCATTCAAGACTACTGGGAACTCAGAAAAAAAATGACATTGAAATTAGAGAGATAAATGACCGTGACCCAGTGTGTCCGAGTAGGCGTAATGTGGGAAAAAACATCTGGTCTTCACAAAGGGAAATTGTTTTGTAAAATGATACATGTTTTGAAGGAGAAGGGAGTTTTATTCTACCAATATGATACTGCATTGTTGAACATTATGTTGGTAGTAAGGGAAGTTATTTTGACATCATCAAATTGTGTCTCCTTGTGGTCACCGCTGGCGTTGCATGTATATGTGGGGGGTTAGAACCTTGTGACAATGTTATAGATGTCAATTCAAAAGCATCAGTGCATTACACATACAAGTATTACAATAATTACTGACAAAGTATAATTGTTACTATAAGATCATATTTTATTCATGGTGTCTTTACAGTGTTGAAAACAAAATGGGAATACAACATGACTTAAAATCTCTCACAGAGAAACAACTTAAAAAACATGGGGTTCATAACACCTCACATTGATACCAAAATAATACACATAAAAATACATTCATGTGAAGTCATTGGACTAGCACATACATACACAGCACATATAAACACATTGGGATATCATGATAACCCCTCGGTTTGCACAATTCTGGTAATTTTGTTAAATTCTCTGGTTTTCCGGAAATCCTGGTTGAATGATTCTTGGATTTCCTGCTTATTCCCTCCTGGTTGCAGGAAACTTCCAACCGGGTTTCTGGAAAACTCACAACAGACTGAAAAGGAACTGTGACCAACTACAGTCTCCATACCTATGAGCTGCCATTCTGTACATACAAACTGAAAATGCTAGATTTTTTTCCCCAAACCCATGCGCACTAACCACTACAACAAAGCGATGGATATCCTTTCCACACAAAATACTTAATTGGTCACCAATTACACAACACAAGCACACAAATCAGGCCTAATGCATGCTTCCAATGTTGCACTCAGGCTTTTGAGGACACACATTACTGAGTGATAATGCTATCCCAGTTTTTTTCTGTTTTCTTATAGAAATGTGTTAACAAATTGTTACAGCAATGTTGGTTTTGTACCTGGGTGTAGAAGCACAGTATTTGTTGTTTTATGGGTAACCAACAGTCATGTTGCGTTACAGTATCAACCTTTTTCACCGCCAACTTGTTAATTCTGTTGGTCTAAAATGATTGAGCAGTAGAATATGTTAAACCTTTAAATGTACTATGACTGAGCAGTAGAATATGTTAAACCTTTAGATGTACTATATGTAAAAACAATTAATGTGGAATAATGCATTCTGTACTGCACACAGGCCCAAACAACACACTTGTATCATAACAGGCCTGCATATTCTGTACATATATAATAGCTGCATAGACATTCTGTACTGTTGGGCTATATACAGTCAGATTAGATACAGTTCCACATTTATGTGTTTGGCTATATACAGTCAGATTAGATACAGTACCACATTTATGTGTTTGGCTATATACAGTCAGATTAGATACAGTACCACATTTATGTGTTGGGCTATATACAGTCAGATTAGATACCACATTTATGTGTTGGGCTATATACAGTCAGATTAGATACCACATTTATGTGTTGGGCTATATACAGTCAGATTAGATACCACATTTATGTGTTGGGCTATAGACAGTCAGATTAGATACCACATTCTGTACTGTTGGGCTATAGACAGTCACATTAGATACAACATTCTGTACTATTGGGCTATAGACAGTCAGATTAGATACCACATTTATGTGTTGGGCTATAGACAGTCAGATTAGATACCACATTTATGTGTTGGGCTATATACAGTCAGATTAGATACAACATTCTGTACTGTTGGGCTATAGACAGTCAGATTAGATACCACATTTATGTGTTGGGCTATAGACAGTCAGATTAGATACAACATGTATGTGTTCGTACTCAAAATACTGTTTACAACCAAATACCACCAACCGTTACAATTCCGAGAAATGTTTTTTTGAGATCAAAGTCAGAATACTTCCACACTATGCACTATTTATACAATTGGCAATATCAGCGATTAAAGTTATATTGAAGAGACAACCTGTTTTACAACAAACACGTGTAGTATTTGTGAATATTTATTATCTACTTATTCATAAAATGTATGGATTTCTTCTTACTGTTAGGATCCAGTCCCCTTCATTATTTTTTCACATCCGTCCCAAACGTCACCCTATTCCCTTCGTAGTGCACTACTTTGGTCCAGGGTCCATAGGCATAGGGGGCTATTTGAGACGCACTCCATATCACTGAATGGTGAGGTCACAAATAGGAACTGTATTACTCTATGTGACATCTTTATGGTTATTATGGTTGTTATTATTGTATTAAATGGAGCAATTTTCTGCATGAAATGTAGGCACATTCATTCTTATAGGATTTGTTTTATTTTTATGTAAACCCACTCTCTTTATACGGTCAGTGTTGATTGACCTTGTTGTCTAGGCATATTCATTCTTATTGGAATTGGTTTCACCCAAAGCCAGTCTCTCTCCCCCTCGGATGGAGAGTGGTCTAGATGAGTGAGTTCGACATTGCTGCAGTATTTAGTACAGCATATCTTTGTGTTGCGTGGCCTTGTTGCCATAGTTTCAGATAAACATCCTGTAATACTGTTCAACCTTGCGAAACAAAAGGTGAGTGACTCATTTACTCTACTGAATGTCAAGCCCACTTAGATGCCGATCAATCACATTTTATGGAGACATTCTAAGAATTGACTGTATAGAATATAATAAATTCACCTCGTAGAATGTTCAAGAATCAACTCTTTCGTAGAAATGTTGCAGTCTCTCCTTGAAAGAGAACTCTGATAGGGAGCACTGTATCTTTAACTCGAGAATAGAAACTCTAAAACTTTCTAGAACATGACCTCCTCACAGCTTCCATAGTCGCTCTCCACCATGTCAGACCCGTTGTAGCAGCGAGAGTTCCGTCCTGCATGCCTAGCCTGCTGGGGTGGAGGGGGAGGAGGAGGAGAGTTACACTCAGCGTAGGACGGCATGGCAACACTGAGGCGCATGCTGAGGCGCCGGTAGCCTGGCGACACATTGTCCATGCTGTGTGCATGTTGCGTCGGATAGTAACTGATGGCAGTGTACTCGTTGGGGCACTGAGAGCTGGGTAAGGGAAGACCGTCAGGCCCCAGGAAGTCATCCAGGTTCTGGTTACTGTAACAGGGGGGTAAGGGAGCACGGCGGTCAGAGCGCTCCAGGGGAAACGGGAATCCGCCAAAGCGAGAGTTTCTACGTGAGTCTATTGATGCGGTCACAGAGCCGTAGGTGTCCTCCACAATGTCGAACTGGGGAAACTCTTGGACCTGGGGATACTCTTGGACTGAGGGGGTCGGTCGACCGTAGTAGTCAGGATCGGCAGGGTAGACTGAACGGCAGGGAAAAGAGAGAGATACACTCATTATCATTCACTATAGTCCTTCAGTATAATCGCCTTTCAGAAGATCTTCATACCAATTTTCAAAGTGTCCTTGTCGGTTATAAAACTCCTTAAACTCATTATAGGTAAAGTATTATAACCTCTGAGTGATGAAAAACCTATTAAAATTCAACACCTTGACACTTATCCTCTGCAGGAATTGCCTGCCTGATCAAACTATTGCTCAAAGCCACATGTTCTGTATGTATCACAACTGATAATGGATTACATTCATGTATGGATGAGTAACCTCCATTGTTTTGATCTAAAGGACAAAGTGAGAAGGAGTATAATATGAATAATGCTTTGTTATATCCGCCACATCTCCAGCTCATTCACCTTCAGACACTTGTCCTTTTGGGTGTCTCATTGACCATCTCAATTAAATGCTGTCACTTATTGTTGGATAAAGTGAAGACTGGCCCGGCAGGTTGAGTAAGCTACTACTACAGTTATTACCACAGTTATCAATAAAGTAAAAACTCAGACAGTTAGCTTAAAGTATTCACTCCAATTTCCCCTTAGGGAAATTATTAAAGTTTATTCAATTAACTCACCTTCATAGTCCTTATCCCAGTGGCGTTTCCTGATGGACTCATTGTCAGAGATGGATGAAGGTGTAGGAGGGAGGTTGGGGGCCACACTACACACCACAGGCCCCTGTGGCTTCTGCTTCCCGGCCCTTAGGCTTACCTGGGACCCCAGCCCCAGGTCCATCTGGCTGCGAGGCCTCAGAGATCTGAAGGGACTGTGTATGTTATCTAGGTCGTTACCAGAGCCCATCAGCATGTTCATCTCTATTGGGCTGACTTTTGGAGTGTCGGCCATCATGGATTTGGCCAGACTGGGTTGGAAGTAACCGTTGGAGTCCTGAACACAGACAGGCTTCTTCTTCTGTTGGACATAACGTTTGCGGACGCAGACGAAGACACCGACCAGGAAGAAAACCCCCATCAAGCTGGCACAGATCTCCACTATCTCGATGTAGCCCAGCCCGGCGTACACCTGTATTGAGGATGAGACAGGACACCTTTTGGTTAGCTTTATTCGGGGCCATCTAAGGCTGAGATTTGGTTGGGACCCCCCACCCTAACTCTCAACAGAAAGTTTGAGACCCTGACTGAGTTCCCAAAAACTAAAATAAAACTATGGGTTATGGGCCCCATAGCGGAGCCAGTCCTGGCTTTACTAAAATTCTCCAGGGGTGAAGTTTCCTGTATGTACAGGTCTAGGATCAGCTTCCCCTCCCCCAGTCATAACCTTTACCATTAGTGGGGAAAAGGCTAAACTGACCCAATATCAGCATCTAGGGCAATTTCACCCTATTCCTACTAAAACCAGATATGTTACACAGAGTATTATGTGTACTTTAGTTTAGCATGTTACAATACCTGGGGCAGAGGGTCGCAGTGGATGGAGCCCCCGGAGAAGGTACAATTGTACCCTCCTAGACAAGGGTTGGGGGAGCATCCGTCGATTAGGCTCTGACACCTAAAGAAGTGGAAGCAGAAGAATACTTTGTTGTCCATAAACTTGCAGAGAACGGAAATTAGGGGTTTTGCTTTCAGTACAATCCACTCAAGGAAGGAAGGAGGACAAACAATAGAATTAGGCTTAATCAGTTTGGGGACATTTAAATGTACAAAATGCCAAATGCTGTTCTCCAGCCCCTGAGCCAATCAATCTAAGAGCATGGCATGTGTAACATTTTCTGTGACTAACCAAAAAGAATCAGAACAACTGTACCATATGGCAGGTGAGGAGGTCTTAAAGAATCAGAACAACTGTACCATCTGGATCATTGCTACTCTAACTTCCGCGACGCATACAAAGCCATCCCTCGCCCTCCTTTCTGCAAATCTGACCAAGACTCCATTTTGTTGCTCTCAGCCTATAGACAGAAACTAAAGCAGGAAACGCCCATGCTCAGGTCTGTTCAACACTGGTCTGACCAATCTGATTCAATGCTTCAAGATTGCTTTGATCAGGTGGACTGGGATATGTTCCGGATAGCCTCAGACAACAACATTGATGTATACGCTGATTCGGTGAGCGAGTTTATTAGCAAGCACATTGGTGATGTTGTACCCACGGTGACTATTAAAACCTTCCCCAACCAGAAACCGCGGATTGATGGCAGCATTTGCGCAAAACTGAAAGCGCGAACCACTGCTTTTAATCACAGCAAGGCGACCGGAAACATGAACGAATACAAACAGTGTAGCTATTCCCTCCGCAAGGCAATCAAACAAGCTGAGCGTCAGTATAGAGACAAAGTAGAGTCGCAATTCAACGGCTCAGACACGAGAGGTATGTGGCAGGGTCTACAGTCAATCACGGATTACAAAAAGAAAACCAGCCCCGTCGCAGACACCGACGTCTTGCACCCAGACACACTAAACAACTTATTTGCTCGCTTTGAGGACAATACAGTGCCACTGACATGGCCCGCTACCATAATCTGCGGGCTCTCCTTCACCGCAGCTAACGTGAGTAAAACATTTAAACGTATTAACCCTCGCAAGGCTGCCGGCCCAGACGGCCTCCTTAGCCCCATCCTCAGAGCATGCGCAGACCAGCTGGCTGGTGTGTTTACGGACATATTCAATCAATCCCCATCCCAGTCTGCTGTTCCCACATGCTTCAAGAGGGCCACCAATGTTCCTGTTCCCAAGAAAGGTAACTGAGCTAAACGACTATCGCCCGTAGCACTCACTTCCGTCATCATGAAGTGCTTTGAGAGATTAGTCAATGATGATATCAATTCCACCCTACCTGACACCCTAGACCCACTGCAATTTGCTTACCGCCCCAATTGGTCGACAGATGACGCAATCGCAATCACACTGCACACTGCCCTAACCCATCTGGACCCAACTGGACCCTGGGTCTCGACCCCACCCTGTGCAACTGGGTCCTGGTCCAGGTGGTGAGGGTAGGGAACAACATCTCCACCCCGCTGATCCTCAACACTGGGGCCCCACAAGGGTGCGTTCTCAGCCCTCTCCTGTACTCCCTGTTCACCCATGACTGTGTGGCCATGCACGCCTCCAACTCAATCATCAAGTTTGCAGATGACACTACAGTGGTAGGCTTGATGACCAACAACAACGAGACGTCCTACAGGGAGGAGGTGAGGGCCGTCGGAGTGTGTTGTCAGTAAAATAACCTCACACTCAATGTCAACAAATCAAAGGACATGATCTGGACAGATTCTGGCACTAAGACCGCACTCAGTCAGCTGTATAAGGAAAAAAGCAAACAGGAAACCACTCACCCAGAGGCGGCGATCCTAGTGGCCGAAGACATTAATGCAGGGAAACTTAAATCTGTTCTACCTAATTTCTATCAACATGTTAAATGTGCAACCAGAGGGGGAAAAATTCGAGATCACCTGTACTCCACACACAGAGACGCGCACAAAGATCTCCCATCGCCCTCCATTTGGTAAATCCGACCACAACTCTATCCTCCTGACTCCTGCTTACAAGCAAAAATTGAAGCAGGAAGCACCAGTGACTCAGTCTATAAAAAAGTGGTCAGATGAAGCAGATGCTAAACTGCAGGACTGTTTTGCTATCATAGACTGGAACAGGTTCCGGGATTCTTCCGATGGCATTGAGGAGTGCACCACATCAGTCACTGTACGTACATACCCCAACCAGAAGCCATGGATTACAGGCAACATTCGCACAGAGCTAAAGGGTAGAGCTGCCGCTTTCAAGGTGCAGGACTCTAACCCGGAAGCTTATAAGAAATCCTGCTATGCCCTGCGATGAACCATCAAACAGGCAAAGCGTCAATACAGGACTAAGATTGAATCATACTACACCGGCTCCGACGCTCGTCTTATGTGGCAGGGCTTGCAAACTATTACAGACTACAACGGGAAGCACAGCTGTGAGCTGCCCAGTGACACGAGCCTACCAGACGAGCTAAATCACTTCTATGCTCGCTTCGAGGCAAGCAACACTGAGGCATGCATGAGAGCATCAGCTATTCCAGATGACTGTGTGATCACAGCCGACATGAGTAAGACCTTTAAACAGGTCAACATACACAAGGCTGCGGGGCCAGACGGATTACCAGGACATGTGCTCCGGGCATGTGCTGACCAATGGGCAGGTGTCTTCACTGACATTTTCAACATGTCCCTGATTGAGTCTGTAATACCAACATGTTTCAAGCAGACCACCATAGTCCCTGTGCCCAAGAACACGAAAGCAACCTGCCTAAATGACTACAGACCCGTAGCCCCCCGTCCGTAGCCATGAAGTGCTTTGAAAGGCTGGTAATGGCTCACAACAACACCATTATCCCAGAAACCCTAGACCCACTCCAATTTGCATACCGCCCAAACAGATCCACAGATGATGCAATCTTTATTGGACTCCACATTGCCCTTTCCCACCTGGACAAAAGGAACACCTATGTGAGAATGCTATTCATTGACCACAGCTCAGCATTCAACACCATAGTACCCTCAAAGTAACTGAAAGGTTGCAAGATCGAATCCCCAGCTGACAAGGTAAAAATCTGTCGTTCTTCCCCTGAACAAGGCAGTTAACCCACTGTTCCTAGGACGTCATTGAAAATAAGAATTTGTTCTTAACTGACTTGCCTAGTTAAATAAAGGTAAAACAAATTAAAAAAAAAAAAGCACATCACTAAGCTAAGGATCCTGGAACTAAACACCTCCCTCTGCAACTGGATCCTGTACTTCCTGATGGGTCGCCCCCAGGTGGTGAGAGTAGGTAGCAACACATCTGCCAAGCTGATCCTCAACACTGGAGCCCCCAGGGGTGCGTGCTCAGTCCCCTCCTGTACTCCCTGTTTACCCACGACTGCGTGGCCAGGCACGACTCCAACACCATCACTACGTTTTCAGACGACACAACAGTGGTAGGCCTGATCACCGACAACAATGAGACAGCCTATAGGGAGGAGGTCAGAGACCTGGCCGGGTGGTGCCTGAATAACAACCTATCCCTCAACGTAACCAAGACTCAGGAGATGATTGTGGACTACAGGAAAAGGAGGACCGAGCACGACCCCATTCTCATCGACGGGGCTGTAGATGAGCAGGTTGAGAGCTTCAAGTTCCTTGGTGTCCACATCACCAACAAACTAGAATGGTCCAAATACACCAAGACAGTCGTGAAGAGGGCACGACAAAGCCTATTCCCCCTCAAAAAACTAAAACGATTTGGCATGGGTCCTGACATCCTCAAAAGGTTCTACAGCTGCAACATTGAGAGTATCCTGACTGGTTGCATCACTGCCTGGTACGGCAATTGCTAGGCAATACAGAGGGTAGTGCGTACGGCCCAGTACATCACTGGAGCTAAGCTGCATGCCATCCAGGACCTCTTCACCAGGCGGTGTCAGAGGAAGGCCCTAAAAATTGTCAAAGACCCCAGCCACCCCAGTCATAGACTGTTCTCTCTACTACTGCATGGCAAGCGGTATCAGAATGCCAAGTCTAGTACATAAAAGGGCTTCTCAACAGTTTTTACCCCCAAGCCATAAGATTCCTGAACAGGTAATCAAATGGCTACCCGGACTTTTTGCATTGTGTGCCCCCCCAACCCCTTTTTTACGCTGCTGCTACTCTCTGTTTATTATATATGCATAGTCACTTTAACTATACATTCATGTACATACTACCTCATTTGGCCCGACCAACCAGTGCTCCCGCACATTGGCTAACAGGGCTATCTGCATTGTGTCCCGTCACCCACCACCCGCCAACCCCTCTTTTACGCTACTGCTACTCTCTGTTTATCATATATGCATAGTCACTTTAACCATATCTACATGTACATACTACCTCAATCAGCTCGACTAACCGGTGTCTGTATATAGCCTTACTACTGTTATAGCCTTGCTACTGTATATTACCGTCGCTACTGTTATTTTTCACTTTCTTCTCACTGTTGTTTTTATTTCTTTACTTACCGATTGTTCACCTAATACCTTTTTTGCACTATTGGTTAGAGCCTGTAAGTAAGCATTTCACTGTAAGGTCTACACCTGTTGTATTCAACGCACGTGACAAATAAACTTTGATTTGATTGTGGACTTCAGGAAACAGCAGAGGGAGCACCCCCCTACCCACATCGACGAGACAGTAGTGGAGAAGGTGGAATGTTTTAGGTTCCTCGGCGTACACATCACGGACAAACTGAAATGGTCCACCCACACAGGCAGTGTGGTGAAGAAGGCACAACAGCGCCTCTTCAACCTCAGGAGGCTGAAGAAATTTTCATTGTCACCGAAAACACTCACAAACTTTTACAGATGCACAATCGAGAGCGTCCTGTCGGGCTGTATCAAAGCCTGGTATGGCAACTGCTCCGCCCACAACCGTAAGGCTCTCCAGAGGGTGGTGAGGTCTGCACAACGCATCACCGGGGGCAAACTACCTGCCCTCCAGGACACTTACACCACCCGATGTCACAGGAAGGCCAAAAAAGATCATCAAGGACAACAACCACTAGAGCCACTGCCTGTTCATCCCGCTATCATCCAGAAGGCGAGGTCAGTACAGGTGCATCAAAGCTGGGACTGAGAGACTGAAAAACAGCTTCTATCTCAAGGCCATCAGACTGTAAAACAGCCATCACTAACATTGAGTGGCTGCTGCCAACATACTGACTCATATCTCTAGCCACTTTAATAATTAAAAATTGGATGTAATAAATGTACCACTAGTCACTTTAAACAATGCCACTTTATATAATGTTTACATAATCGACATTACTCATCTCATATGTATATACTGTATTTTATACCATCTACTGCATCTTGCCTATGCCGTTCGGCCATCGCTCATCCATATATTTATATGTACATATTCTTATTCATTCCTTTTCACTTGTGTGTATAAGTAAGTTGTTGTGAAATTGTTAGATTACTTGTTAGATATTACTGCACGGTCGGAACAAGAAGCACAAGCATTTCGCTACACTCGCATTAACATCTGCTAACCATGTGTATGTGATGAATAAAATTTGATTTGATTTGATATGGCAGGTGAGGAGGTTTTAAAAATGAGAGAAACGTGGGGAGGGGGGAGGGGGGGACTGACAGCATTACAGAGGCCGCAGGGATGAGAGGGATAGCTATGTGGGAGATGGACATACCTGATTCCAGCCATATTCAGTTGACAGTTACAGATGTAACCTTGACTCTTTGGCACGCACACCCCACCGTGGGCGCAGGGCTGGGAGATACAGGGGTTGTTGTCCAGCTCACAGCGGGGGCCATAGAAGTGAACTGGACAGCTGCAGCGGAACCCTGGAGGGTAAACAAACATAAACAGGAAGAGAGATCAGCCTTCCGAAGATGGTCAAAGTTCTAGAACACCTTTAAAGTTCTCTTACTCTCTTAGTAACAGCAGAGGGATTCTAATAAAGGACAGGGTAGGAACTATTTTAAAAAGTGGAATATAGGGTAGACAGTTCAGTTACATCTAGTTGTCGTGAGGTCTGGTTATTCAGTTTGCACCCCACTACTCTAGTTTCAACTTCCCTGTAGAACAATTATAATAATACTTTATAGACAATAGGACAGTGTTAAAACACTGTAGTTTGTTCAACATTGTATTTTCATATTGGTGACTGAATTTCCATCTGTTGTTGTTGAAGGGATGATAGATAATGTACCTTAAGTATACTGTAGGTACATCTCAGAACAAATATCAATTAACTACATCTCAAAATCTGTAGGCTTTGTTGCTACATGTTAGTCCCAATACACAGCATTTTATTCACATGTTACGTGTTGTTCCCAATACACAGCATATTATTCACATGGACTGTACAGTCGTGGCCAAAAGTTTTGAGAATGACACAAATATTAATTTTCACAAAGTCTGCTGCCTCAGTTTGTATGATGGCAATTTGATATACTCCAAAATGTTATGAAGAGTGATCAGATGAATTGAAAATAATTGCAAAGTCCTTCTTTGCCATGCAAATGAACTGATTCCCCCAAAAACATTTCCACTGCATTTCAGCCCTGCCACAAAAGGACCAGCTGACATCATGTCAGTGATTTTCTCGTTAACACGGGTGTGAGTGTTGACGAGGACAAGGCTGGAGATCACTCTGTCATGCTGATTGAGTTCGAATAACAGACTGGAAGCTTCAAAAGGAGGATGGTGCTTGGAATCATTGTTCTTCCTCTGTCAACCATGGTTACCTGCAAGGAAACACGTGCCGTCATCATTGCTTTGCACAAAAAGGGCTTAACAGGCAAGGATATTGCTGCCAGTAAGATTGCACCTAAATCAACCATTTATCGGATCATCAAGAACTTCAAGGTGACGGTTCAATTGTTGTGAAGAAGGCTTCAGGGCACCCAAGAAAGTCTAGCAAGCGCCAGGACTGTCTCCTAAAGTTGATTCAGCTGCGGGATCGGGGCACCACCAGTACAGAGCTTGCTCAGGAATGGCAGCAGCCAGGTGTGAGTGCATCTGCATGCACAGTGAGGCGAAGACTTTTGGAGGATGGCCCGGTGTCAAGAAGGGCAGCAAAGAAGCCACTTCTCTCCAGGAAAAACATCAGGGACAGACTGATATTCTGCAAAAGGTACAGGGATTGGACTGCTGAGGACTGGGCTAAAGTCATTTTCTCTGATGAATCCCCTTTCCGATTGTTTGGGGTATCCGGAAAAAAGCTTGTCCGGAGAAGACAAGGTGAGCGCTACCATCAGTCCTGTGTCATGCCAACAGTAAAGCATCCTGACACCATTCATGTGTGGGGTTGCTTCTCAGCCAAGGGAGTGGACTCACTCACAATTTTGCCTAAGAACACAGGCATGATTAAAGAATGGTACCAACACATCCTCTGAGAGCAACTTCACCTAACCATCCAGGAACCGTTTGGTGATGAACAATGCCTTTTCCAGCATGATGGAGCACCTTGCCATAAGGCAAAAGTGATAACTAAGTGGCTCAGGGAACACAACATCTATATTTTGGGTCCATGGCCAGGAAACTCCCCAAACCTTAATCTCATTGAGAACTTGTGGTCAATCCTCAGGTGGTCAAACAAAAACCCACAAAATCTGACAAACTCCAAGCATTGATTATGCAAGAATGGGCTGCCATCAGTCAGGATGTGGCCAGAAGTTAATTGACAGCATGCCAGGGTGGATTGCAGAGGTCTTGAAAAAGAAGTGTCAACACTGCAAATATTGACTCTGCATCAACTTTATGTAATTGTCAATAAAAGCCTTTGACACTTATGAAATGCTTGTAATTATACTTCAGTAGTCCATAGTAACTTCTGACAAAAATATCTAAAGACACTGAAGCAGCAAACTTTGTGGAAATTAATATTTGTGTCATTCTCAAAACTTTTGGCCACGACTGTACATGTTGTTCCCAATACACAGCATAGTATTCACAGCCTGTTGTTTGCCTTCATATCCACCTCACCAAGCGGAGAGAATGGTTTTACAGAGCCACAAAATGTCACAATGACAAATATCACAATGACAAATATCACAATGACAAATATCACAATGACAAAATATCACAATGACAAATATCACAATGACATTGCAAAACATTTGAGAACATTTTCTCTACAAATGTTTCTTATCTTTTGATTACAGACGGTGGGTGTTTAGCATGTTTAGCATTGCAATGTAATGGGCAGAATGGGCAACACAGGGCCTCCAAACTTCCTTAGAGAGAATCCTTTGCATTTCCTGTTCCATTTAGCTAGGAGGTGCATTAAGTGTATGATACAGTGGTAAAAACGCACAGATGCGAGGATGGAACATAGTCCTCTCTCTCACCCTATGCTATATGATTACATGCCTTTACCACGTGATGACTATGACTTCATTACCGCACAAATCATGAGTTGCTAACACGGTTAACTTAACCCTGACCTTGACCTTGAATGTTGTGGGTAGAGGCTTAATGTTATTTGTGTTGTTTGTAGAGCTTGACACTATTGGGGAGTGATATAGTATGCCAAGGTTAAGAAACTGACCTCCATTTGATTCCTGCTCACAGGTTCCTCCATTCAGACAGGGGTTACTGTCACAGCTGTTCATCCTGACCTGGTTGACACAGCACTGGTAGACCCCAAACACCCTCCTCCTCCCAGGCCCATTCCACTCCTTATTCTCTTCTGTCCTGATCGGCTCCCCATTCAGCTCCATACCCTCCAGGCAGCCAACCAAGCCTTGTGCTTGGGTCTGGGCCAAGGCCTGGGTCTCTGTAGAGGTGGTGGTGGTGGTGGGGGTGGTGGTGGGAGAAGAACCAGGACCAGGGTGGCCAGCGAGGATCAGAGCCCCATGGGGCTGCATCAGATGGCAGGGTTTAGAGAGGACGACCTGGGCTGAGTGAATGTGGTCCAGGGTGAGTCTGAGGATGGTGCCGTTGACCTCCAGAAGGACGTGGTGCCACCGCCCGTCTGACACCACTGGGGCTGCGTGGACACGCAGGGAACCTGGGAGCGTGTTGCCACAGAGGTACATGAACCTCAACTCTCCACCCATCAGCTGTAGAAGATAATAGAACATTGTTCATATACACACTGGTACAATTATCCATCAGCTGTGGAAGATAATAGAACGATGTTCATATACACGCTGGTACAACTATCCATCATCTGTAGCAGATAATATAACAGTGTTCATTCTTCGTAAACTTTTATTCCTCAGAGTCCCCACCAGTGTGAAGTAGAGACAGTGGATGAGAACACAACACATCAATATAGTTTTGATACATTTGGCAGATCATTCGTTTAAACTGGAAATAATAGAGGTCCAAGACTCGATCCCTGTGGAACACCACATTTGATTTTAGGGGTTGCATTTTTTTATTGACGTGTGGTTTAAGAAGACTTCTTAAGGCTAGGGGGCAGTATTCGGAAGTTCGGATGACTGACGTGCCAAAGTAAACTGCCTGTTACTCAGGGCCAGAAGCTAGGATATGCATATAATTGATAGAATTGGATAGAAAACACTCAGAAGTTTCGAAATTTTTTACAATAATGTCTGTGAGTTTAACAGAACTGATATGGCAGGCAAAACCCCGAGGAGAATCCATCCCAAAAATGTTTTTTGAGGTCACAGTCCATTCAAATGCTTGTCTATGGGATATTCAAAGAAATATGTGGCTAGTACCACAGATTGTCCCGGGAGTGTGACTGTTTGAATCCCTGCTGTTTGTTGATGTTTCCATCTGCCCTGCGACCTGCCATGTCTGGAACTGCAAGGGGTAACAGCATTGCCTACATTGCTACCATAACAAAGACCAAAGCTGGTGGGAGTACTGTTGAGGACAGTGGTGGCTCTATCACAAGTGAAAGATCTTTAAATCAAACAAAAAAGTTCTACAAGCAGTTGTTACAACAACAAGAATATAGCTTCAAGTGTTTTGTCCAAACACTGGTGGATTCAACTAATAAAAGAATGGACCTGACCAGAGAGGTCCAGAACCTGAAGAACAGTTTGCAGTTTTCCCAGGGTCAGCTCGATGACTTTAATCAGGAGAACAGCAAGATGACAACAAAAGTCCTTGAGAGAGGACATCATTTCTGTATGTGAATCCGTGATAACCATGACGGAGAAATCCGATTATCTCATGGGACAATCAAGGGGGAACATAACATTGTTGTGGACGGAATCACATGAGACCTGGATTGAGTCTGAGGACAAAGTGGGGGAAATGATCTCGGAAAAACTGAAGATGGGACTGGAAAACCCACCACCGGCCCAGGTGACAGGCCCCAGACCGATAGTGGTCAAGTTCCTGAGGTTCAAGTACAAGGTAACTGTTCCGGAAAGACCCAAGAATTTTAGAATTAGTCAAATAGGACAATCCTGAAGCTGTGCGCCAGAAGAGGAAATCAATTATCCCAGCCATGAAAGCTGCCAGAGCACATGGGGACATTGATTACATCCACTATGACAGGCTCATTGTCCACCCTCCCTCCCAAAGCCCTGGAGGGATGAGAGAGCCAAGCCTAGCTTCAACACTGTAGCACACACTTACACACACCAACTGATTGATGGACTGCTGAATAATGGTTTTTTTCTTGCTTTGTTTGTTCTTTTCCATATTACTGTAACTACTGCAGCAGAGTCTTCTGAGGGTTTTGTGGACATGTTGAACTAGCACAGTGCTAGGCTGCTGAGCTGCTAGGTTGTTGGGCTGCTAGCATGGAGCTAACATGGGAATGAAAAGATCCCCTTCCCTCTGTTGTTTTGGAGAGAGAAGCTATGGACTGCCCGACGTACAGCTCGGCCTGCCTGACGTACAGAATGTACCAGATGGACCTGACGTGAAACTCCAGTTAGGGAAAAATCTAATTCAGTGTGTATATCGACTGCGTGCCAAATGGAACACTATTCCCTATTTAGTGCACTACTTTTTACCAGAGCCCTAATGGGGTAGTGTACAAATTTTTACCAGAGCCCTATGGTGTAGTGCACTACTAGCTCTCTGCCGGAGATGTTTATGATCAGAGGGTGTCCTCCACAGCCACTGTGACTAGTAGCATTAAATACTATCTTCTCCTTTACAGTGTCTTTCTAGCATGCTTCTCCTTGATAATAATAGATCTAAGCTGTCACTATTGTTAAAGGCTACAGTGGTTTTATTTAACAAGTCACCTTTTCTTCTTTCTCCACAGGCTTGTCACAGGCGCTTTTGTTCAAATGGGAAAAATCTATTCCAATTCAAAGGTAATTTACTTAAAGGATGTGGAATACATGAAAAAGATTTAGCCGGTGATCAGTGAGTAGGTCCTAAACTTTATTTCCATTTCAGAAGTTTCTGAAGGATGTATGTGCCTGCTGCTCCCATTTTCCTTTTGGTCAGAATATTGATGAGATTTGGGAATTGATAAGAATTTGTTCAAGGTGCTGTGAAGCCTAACTCTGAAGGGAAACACATGAATCGTGTTGTATCTTCTGATGAAGCCGGTGTGAAGTAAAGGGGAGGAAAGAAACTGAAAAGAAATTCTTGAATAACCATGTTTAGCAATTCCTTTTGAAGCAATTTTCTTACAATTAAAAGGCCCCATGTTCCAGGAACGTAAAACCCAGAAATAGGCCTGAGTATAGAAAAAGTGAATGCTACTGTTGATGTTTCAAGATGGAACAAATGTAATATTCTATCTATATGTATTCAATGCCACACAAATGAAGAGAAATCCATTGGGAGATGTGTTGTATGCGTGTCAAGGAGTTTCATCTGAGCACTGAGGATTTTTATTTATCCCTCTCATCAAAATATACAATCATTTAATATTCCCTTTAAACTTTGTGGTTAACCTACATCAGCACAAAACTGACTCTAGCTCAACATTCCAAACCCCAGCAAGAATTAGTCTATGTACCAGATCTGTTTTTTTTTTAATGTCTTGCCAACACTTAAATTTAAATTCCAGAAGTGTCTGTAGGATGTGCTGGTCCTTTTTTTGAAGTTTAAACTCAGAGTATTGAGTTTGTCAATGCAGAAAACAGATCTGGGACCATGCTATGAAAGAACTGATGGAAACGGGGACATGAAGATAGACACAGTCCTCACCACAACATGGTTGGATCAGTTAAAATTCCCATTGATCAACTGACACAGACAAAGCCAGCAGAGGGAATAATATGATAAGAGACCAGTATGAATTAAGCCTGGAATCCACTCTGAAATGTTTTGTTCAGGATAAACTCAGCCCTCTGATATGCAATCAGGCATTTTTAGATTAGGGCATATGTAAACTACTACAGACTGCCAAGGAAAAGGAATATGTTGCTTTTATGATCTCTGATAACAATGCAGTGTATTATCATTATATGTATGATACTGTGACGCAATGATGTAAAACGGGCAAAAATCAAATGGAACTGATTGGATGAGATACGAGAGACTACAAAAATCAAATAACAATGTGTGTTTTCTCATCTCTGATAATACTGAATGCATGTGAGCTTTACAATACCTTCAAGCTCCCCCAATTGATTGCATTGGTATTCATGACAATGCCTTGTTGCTGGAAGGTCTTGATGCGCAGAGAGAGACGGAAGTTCTGATTCTCCTCCTCCTCAGTCAGATACAGGTATTTCAGATAGCCCTTCCCATCAAAACTCACAGCAGACTCTGAAGTTGAAAAACAGTGTAAATGTTAAATATGATTTGTAGAACACGTCTAATTAACATGTAGGCCTAATATTCAAAACACTTATTTTGGATGACGATCCGGCTGTCAAATTAGGAATAGTCACACAAATTTGTTCTCATAATCAAATCTGCTTGATTGAAACAGACAAAATCCCCCAAATTCCCATCGTGTATTATATTTCAGCCTCAGATCTTCAATGTCGCTTTCCTAGAGACATTTGGTTTGTTGAGGCTTTGGGTTTAGCTAAAATAGTCTAACTAAAGAAGCAATAACCTCAATGGAATACCTCCACTAAATATGTCTGCCAGGCAGACAACAGTAACTAAGAAGATCCACTACAACAAGATAATCACTAGTACTAAGCTGGAGGCCCCTAGCTGCCACCTGCACCCAGCTAATCCCCATAGGAATGTGAAGTGAGTTAGATCATGAAGGGGGTGACTTCAGGCTCCTACTGTGATCATAGAGAGGTAGGAGACTATATGACTGATAGGGTTCAATCCCAGGGTCTACTGTTTGCTAAAAGTACATGTTAGCCCACTAAACCAAAGCCTAGGCATTGACTTGTAGAGCTAATGCAACTGTTCACGTCTCAGGCACATCTCACACAAGTTACACCTACCATTGCAGGGCCAGACATGCTCCCAGTACACCTACCGTTGCAGGGGCAGACACTCTCCCAGGTGTGTTGTGGGGTGATGAAGCCGGCCCTGGCTGTGGCGTAGTGGCTCAGCCTCTCCCCTCTCATCTGGACTGAGTTCCTGCATCCTCTAGGAGGGCATTCTGTCCCTAGACACCCATTGTGATGCACCCTGAGAACACTCAGTCCCAACGAGTCTTCTATGTCAGCGATGATCCCTGCCAGCCGGGTGGTTGGTAACGGTTCTACAGTTACACCATGCGGCCTCCATAGCAGCAGAACCTCCAGGACCAGGGAGTTGGGTTGTTGCTGTAGGCTCACCAGGTGGAGGTCTTGCCTGGCTATACCCAGGGCTGTGCTGAGGCCCCTCTGGAGGCCTCTCCAGTGGTCCCCCAGGAACTCCTCTGGGGAAAGCCCAGCCAACTGCAGAGTGAGCCCAGCGTCTAGGGCCTGCTGGGTGGGTTTCCACACATGAACCTTCACCCCAGCCCACACGCTGAACTTCCCATCGGAGACGCTGACATTGAGGGAGTAGAGACCAGGTTTCAAGTCTTCGTCGGCCCAGATCTTCCCATCCACCAGGTCCACAGAGAACCTGGAGAGACCCTGGGTCAGCCCTGGGTCTCCCCCATCAGGGGACTCCGAGACCAGCTTGTAGTTTAGGATGTCGTGCAGGTCCTGGTCGGAGGCATGGAGCTTGCCTATGACTCGGTTGGAGAAGGTGTCTCCTGTGGTGGTGATGAAGACTTCCAGGGGCATCACAGAAGGAGGATACTTGCTCTGCTCAGTGACGTTGATCTTCACCACGCAGATGGAGGAGAGAGGAGGGTGTCCGCTGTCTGTCACCTGAGGTAAGGACATTAATAAAAACATACATTATCAAATGTCCGTATCTGCTAGTACTGTGTAGGTATAAAGTTCGACTCCATTTTAACATCCCAAATAACCAGTGGGCATGTATAGACGTCAGATAAACAGATTACAACCAGGTAAATATGTTTTGCTTGCAACGTTTCGGCATCACTGCGTCTTCCTCACCCGTAAGAAGGAACAGTGATGACAAAACGTTGGTGTTTTTTTGTTTTTTTTCAATAAATTACTGGGATGTTATCCATATGGAGTGTGCAACTATAGTTCAAAGTTTATTCACCGTTAGTCAGCACCTCTACACTAAATAACGGTCTCTGGGTGGTGCGCCAGCTTGTGCTTTTTTACAGGAAAAATCCTTACCTGTATTTTCAGTAGGTGCTGTGGCTTGATCTTCTTCTTCAGAGGGGCAGAGATGGACAACAAACCTCCCTGGTCTACGTGGAAGCGGTGGTCCTCGTTCCCAGACACGATGTGGAATGTGAAGGGAGGTCCATTCTGAGGGGTGTCTCTGTCTGTGACCACCAGTTGGAGGATGCTGCTACCGATGGCCTCGCCCTCCTGACAAGGAACATACGGTACCATCGTTAGTTAAGTAGTCATGGAAACTAGGTCAAGCCTTCCATGGCACCTTGTTCCACAAGGGTCTAAAACAAGACAGCGCCTAATGATTTTACTACAAAAACGTACTGATCGCGATCTTATCTCGAAGAGGGGAAAAATGTCAAAAGTTTCCAGTGATTGCCCGGAAGTTTCCACCTGCCCCGAATGCTACAGTACTTGGCTGAGGTACTGGAAAGCAGACAAGCTCGTACCACAGTGTGTACTGTGCAATGTGTTCATAAAGACAGTTCATAAAGAGCTAAGACATATGTTTCATTTGTTACTGTTAAGTGCTATGGACTTATTGTTACAAAGACAATGTGTTATTCTGTTTGTCGGGACGGCGGCCCGTTCAGAGGAGCGACACAGATGTGGGATCCTACTATTTAAATTGAGTTGATTAGATTAGAATCTGAATGTCTTGTTCCTGCCTATTGTTTTTACTGGCAAAGTGTCACTTTGAATTTGGTTAAAAGGACAGTGAATTTGCTCATATTTTCAGAACTTGTTAGCAAGCGCCTGTGTGTATCAGACGACGTGTAACCACGATGTCTTATTTAGTGGATAGTCATTTACTCTGAGTAGTCTGTAATGTATCCTGTATTTCATGTACACTGTAATTGTTTGAGTGTTAATTCCTTCATAACTAATAAATCCTATTAGTTGAATTGAGTAAATGTATTCCTTGTTTTACAGAGTAATTCTTTGATTGCCCATTGTGCTCATAATTTAGTAGGTATATTGGTAGTTGTTATTTCAACTGTACACACAGCATATGCTTGGGTTCCAACTTGAAATCTCTGATCTGCTTGTCTCAATAAATGTAATGCTAGTACATTGGGTTGCCAGGGTTAGCTATTTGTATCTCAAATCAAATAAAATTGTATTTGTCACATGTGCCGAATACAACAGGTGTAGACTTTACCGTGAAATGATTAGTTACGAGCGCTTTAACCAACAACACAGAGTTAAACAAGTAAGAAAAACAAGTCTCTTAATAATTGCATAACCGTACAAGATAGACACATGCTCAATATAGCCACACTGCTAAGTGGTGATGGAAGGAAGGCCAAGAATAGAGCCTCTAGAACCACAGGGCCTGTTGCATTTAATCAAATAATAACGGAGTCAGATTTATGAAAATAGTTGATTATATACAAAATAATTTCTCCATAATGGTGAATTTTCATGGTGTGTAAAGTCAGCCTCCGTAGACACACAGAGTGGAGGTAAATGGTGTGTAAAGTCAGCCTCCGTAGACACACAGAGTGGAGGTAAATGGTGTGTAAAGTCAGCTTCCATAGACACACAGAGTGGATGTAAATGGTGTGTAAAGTCAGCGTCCATAGACACACAGAGTGGAGGTAAATGGTGTGTAAAGTCAGCCTCCGTAGACACACAGAGTGGAGGTAAATGGTGTGTAAAGTCAGCTTCCATAAACACACAGAGTGGAGGTAAATGGTGTGTAAAGTCAGCGTCCATAGACACACAGAGTGGAGGTAAATGGTGTGTAAAGTCAGCTTCCGTAGACACACAGAGTGGAGGTAAATGGTGTGTAAAGTCAGCCTCCGTAGACACACAGAGTGGAGGTAAATGGTGTGTAAAGTCAGCCTCCGTAGACACACAGAGTGGAGGTAAATGGTGTGTAAAGTCAGCCTCCGTAGACACACAGAGTGGAGGTAAAAGGTGTGTAAAGTCAGCCTCCGTAGACACACAGAGTGGAGGTAAATGGTGTGTAAAGTCAGCCTCCGTAGACACACAGAGTGGAGGTAAATGGTGTGTAAAGTCAGCTTCCATAGACACACAGTGGAGGTAAATGGTGTGTAAAGTCAGCTTCCATAGACACACAGTGGAGGTAAATGGTGTGTAAAGTCAGCCTCCGTAGACACACAGAGTGGAGGTAAATGGTGTGTAAATTCAGCTTCCGTAGACACACAGAGTGGAGGTAAATGGTGTGTAAAGTCAGCCTCCGTAGACACACAGAGTGGAGGTAAATGGTGTGGAAAGTCAGCTTCCGTAGACACACAGAGTGGAGATAAATGGTGTGTAAAGTCAGCTTCCATAGACACACAGTGGAGGTAAATGGTGTGTAAAGTCAGCCTCCGTAGACACACAGAGTGGAGGTAAATGGTGTGCAGAGTCAGCTTCCGTAGACACACAGAGTGGAGGTAAATGGTGTGTAAAGTCAGCCTCCGTAGACACACAGAGTGGAGGTAAATGGTGTGTAAAGTCAGCTTCCGTAGACACACAGAGTGGAGGTAAATGGTGTGTAAAGTCAGCCAGAGAGGAAAAGCATGGAGTTGATTTCATACTGTAGCTGAATTAAACACGTGAGAGTCTACAGTGTAAAGTCACACACCCTCAGTTTGAGGTGCCTGGAGAACAGACACAGCAACGGGTGTGGACAGAGAGGAGAATGGAGAATGGAATCCCACCGAGAGGCAACAACAACATACAAGTCATTTACCCTGCTGCGTTACTAATATCCTAAGAAAGTGTTTGTAACGTGGTGGAAGTCCTTGAGTAGCTGTAGGACAGCAGGTCTAATTTACAAATGAATGATCAATGCTGTCTCTGCACTTTCCACACCGGATGCTAACTGATAGCCTAGCCCATTGTGTATTCATGGTCGGTGAAACTCTCTGTAGTTTCAACGGTTGTGAAAGCCTATGTGACTAATGTAGCCCTCTCACGTTTTCTCTTTCAATTAACAAGACCATCTAATCCTCAAAAGTCTTGTGAATGTACTATTGTATTTGCCTGTGTTGAGTACAGAAGTTCATTTATATTGACCTGTGGAGACTCAACCTCAATAACTGTGTTGTGTCCTGTTATAACCTCCCTCTATAGTGTATCTGTTAACTACCTCATTATCTAGTAAAACATTTTAAATCATTATTTGTAGTATTGAGTTCATTGGGTTCTTGAGGTCTCAGAGCTTGACGACGTTTCAGAATGACAACGTAGAAATTGACTGTTGATTAAGACTGTGGATATAGGATTAACGGTTAATGATGACTACTGATGGAGTACATTCAAGGGTCTCCCTTTGTCCAACCCTTAATGGTGCCCCTAGCACAACCAAATTAATCAAATAAATAAAGCAGATCAATTCATTACTTCAGTTATTATTCAATAGATGGCACACGCTTGATTGGTTCTTCAGCTCTCAACCATTCCACTCCTGCCTGCCTGGTGGGTGGAAGCAGCCGAGGATGGCCAGCTGTTAGTATGCTGATCGTGTAGAGGGAGAGAGAGGGAAACCGTGTGTGTGTGTGTGTGTGTGTGTGTAAGGGGAAGTGCCCTGTGTTGGGTACCTGAAGGACCAGGTTGTGTTTAATCTGGGAGAAGACAGGTGGGTTGTCGTTGACATCGGACACGGTCAAGGTCACTTGGACCGCGGTAGACAGAGGAGGGTCTCCCTCATCAGCTGCTTGGACCGTCAGAGCGTAGTGAGTGATCTGGGACAGGGAGAGAGACCAGTTAGATACAGGATATCAGGTTCTCCTACTTCCTTGACTTCTCTCTCTTAGCTCCTAGGAGAGCAAAGGGCTTCAACAGTGCATCTCCAGGGAACCCTGTTCTGAGTAGTTCTTTTTCAACTTTATTCCAGGTGATTCCTTCCCCATATAAAAGCCCAAACTAAACCCCCCTCACCTCCTCTCTGTCCAGCGTGGCCCTGACTATGATCTCTCCACTGCGAGGGTCGATGCTGAACTGCCCCTGAGGGTCTCCACTGGAGATGGAATAGTGGATGAGGTTGTTCAATGGCCCATCCAGGTCGTTGGCTGTCACCTTGGAGTGGGGAAAATGAGGGGAAAGAGGAAGAAGAGAGGAGAGATAAGGGAGGAGAGAAGAGGGGGTTGAGAGGAGAGAGGGTTGGGAGGAGAGGGGTTTGAGAGGAGAGAGTTTGAGAGGAGAGGGGGTTGGGAGGAGAGGGGGTTGGGAGGAGAGGGGGTTGGGAGGAGAGGAGGATGAGAGGAGAGGGGGTTGAGAGGAGAGGGGGTTGAGAGGAGAGGAAACAGTAAGCCTCATTGAACTGAGATGCTTGGCTCTTATTGACACCAAATTAAATGACAGTCTGATTATTATCTCAACCAAACTGCCATGTTCTATAAGTACTTAGATGTGTTGCTGTCCAAATGCCAAATTCAAATTCAGAACAACTTTATTAGTCCCCTCAGAGAAATTACTTGAGCACATTGAATTGTGTATTACAATCACTTGTTTCTAAAGTGACAGTTGACAATTGAGAGTGAAAACTACCTGCATCACCACATCACCAGGCGACAGGTCCTCTGAGACGTCAGCTCTGTAGTCTCGCTGTCCGAACATGGGCGTGTTGTCATTGACATCTGTGATGTTGATAATCACCATGGTGATGTCGCTCAGAGTCGACTTGCCTCTCGTCCCCTCCAATGACAGGTAGTATTCACGACACAGCTCAAAGTCTAAAGAGCCATTCACAGCCAGAACACCTGAAAAACACACAACACAAACTGTATTAATTTAACTGAGCTGTGTTGACCTGGTCTTGTATACACTAGCACAGTCCTGGGTTGACAGCTGTGTTAACTTGGTCTTGTACACACTAACACAGCCCTGGGTTGACAGCTGTGTTAACTTGGTCTTGTACACACTAACACAGCCCTGGGTTGACAGCTGTGTTAACTTGGTCTTGTACACACTAACACAGCCCTGGGTTGACAGCTGTGTTAACATGGTCTTGTACACACTAACACAGCCCTGGGTTGACAGCTGTGTTAACTTGGTCTTGTACACACTAACACAGCCCTGGGTTGACAGCTGTGTTAACTTGGTATTGTACACACTAACACAGCCCTGGGTTGACAGCTGTGTTAACTTGGTATTGTACACACTAACACAGCCCTGGGTTGACATGTGGGTTTTGAGTATATGTTCTAAGCCTTCAAAGAAATAGGACAAATTACAGCGATTTCCAAAGATTACCACAGTAACAATATATTAAATTCACCTTGTGGTGCTCTTTTATTACAAACTAAAACGCTGACATGTTTCCACCTAGTGGGTTTTTTGACAGCGCTATCTGATCGTCTTTGTTCTGTTGACAAAAAAACATAGATCTGGTCATTGGGTCTTGAAGTCACACATGTGTTGGGTTCTACCTGTTAATAGTGCCAGGATGTAGAGAAATGGGCCTTCTAAAATATACATCTGTTCCAGCCCAAGGTAACTACAGCACCAGGATGTAGAGAAATGGACATGTCTTGAGCAGATTGGAGTTGTCCTTTCTATCTTGTTCTAAGGACAGCTCCACCTCAAGGTCAGAAATAATTGTTATTGGTTAAGTTTAGGAAAAGGATGTCCATAGCAGGAAGGTGTTTGCCATAATAGTGGGTATGGATCGTGATTTTTGAAATATTTGACATTTGGCTTGTCTCACTTTATCTGAACATCCCTTACTGTAGCTATGGTTACAAAAGCCACAAAGTGCTGCGGTACAGTACATTGGATGTATGTACCACGGTCCATCTATTGGTGTTCTGTACCATGGTGGAAACCTGTCACTGCTCTCGTATTCAGCCGATAGGCTGATGTGAAAATTACTGATATGAAACAGACTTGAAAACAAACATCAGGGAATGTTCTGCCATGTGGGTGTTAATTGTTCTCTCTCTCTTTCTCCCCCTCTCTCCCTCTCTCCTCTCTCTCACTTCCGTCCGTCTCTCCCTCTCTCTCACTTCCGTCCGTCTCTCCCTCTCCCTCAATTCCGTCCGTCTCTCTCTCTCCCTCACTTCCGTCCGTCTCTCTCTCTCCCTCACTTCCGTCCGTCTCTCTCTCTCCCTCACTTCCGTCCTCCGTCTCTCTCTCTCTCTCTCTCACTTCCGTCCCCGTCTCTCTCTCTCTCTCACTTCCTCCGTCCGTCTCTCTCTCTCCTCACTTCCTCCGTCCGTCTCTCTCTCTCTCTCACTCCGTCCGTCCGTCCGTCTCTCTCTCTCTCTCACTTCCGTCCGTCCGTCTCTCCTCTCTCTCTCACTTCCGTCCGTCCGTCCTCTCTCTCTCTCTCTCACTTCCGTCCGTCCGTCGCTCTCTCTCTCACTTCCGTCCGTCCGTCTCTCGCTCTCTCACTTCCGTCCGTCCGTCTCTCTCTCTCTCACTTCCGTCCGTCCGTCTCTCTCTCTCTCACTTCCGTCCGTCCGTCTCTCTCTCTCTCTCTCTCACTTCCGTCCGTCCGTCTCTCTCTCTCTCTCTCTCACTTCCGTCCGTCCGTCTCTCTCTCTCTCTCTCTCTCTCACTTCCGTCCGTCCGTCTCTCTCTCTCTCTCTCTCACTTCCGTCCGTCCGTCTCTCTCTCTCTCTCTCTCTCTCTCTCACTTCCGTCCGTCCGTCTCTCTCTCTCTCTCTCGTCTCTCTCTCTCACTTCCGTCCGTCCGTCCGTCTCTCTCTCTCACTTCCGTCCGTCTCTCTCTCTCACTTCCGTCCGTCCTCTCTCTCTCACTTCCGTCCGTCTCTCTCTCTCACTTCCGTCCGTCTCTCTCTCTCACTTCCGTCCGTCTCTCTCTCTCCTTCCGTCCGTCTCTCTCTCTCACTTCCGTCCGTCTCTCTCTCTCACTTCCGTCCGTCTCTCTCTCTCTCTCTCTCTCTCTCTCTCTCTCTCTCTCTCTCTCTCTCTCTCTCTCTCTCTCTCTCTCTCCTCCTCCTCTCTCTCTCTCTCTCTCTCTCTCTCTCTCTCTCTCTCTCTCTCCTCTCTCTCTCTCTCTCTCTCTCTCTCTCTCTCTCTCTCTCTCTCTCTCTCTCTCTCTCTCTCTCTCTCTCTCTCTCTCTCTCTCTCCTCTCTCTCTCTCTCTCTCTCTCTCTCTCTCTCTCTCTCTCTCTCTCCTCTCTCTCTCTCTCTCTCTCTCTCTCTCTCTCTCTCTCTCTCTCTCTCTCTCTCTCTCTCTCTCTCTCTCTCTCTCTCTCTCTCTCTCTCGCTCTCTCTCTCTCTCTCTCTCTCTCTCTCTCTCTCTCTCCCTCTCCCTCTCTCTCTCTCTCTCTCTCTCCTTATCTCCCACTCCTCCCTCCTCTCTCTCTCACTTCCGCCTCTTTCTCCATCTCCTTCCGTCTCTCTATCTCTACGCATGTACATTTGGCAGAGAGAGAGTTCCTGGCTTCCTGGGCCGTCTGCCAGTCTGGTTTACACACTTCATAAACACAAGACAAGATGACAATATAACAACAGACGTAACTGTTGTTATATTCTCTGTCTCTATCTCTCTCTGCATGTACATTTGGCAGAGAGAGAGAGTTCCTGGCTTCCTGGGCCGTCTGCCAGTCTGGTTTACACACTTCATAAACACAAGACAAGATGACAATATAACAACAGACATAACTGCCACCTGCATTCCTCTTACAACCAAACCAGGTTTCAACATGTGCAATTATATCACACAGGTACACTTCTGTTTGCTGAGCTAGTTAAAGACTTCTAGAGCTGACCCTTGTTCAACAGAGTAGCTAGGATCAGTCAATAAGGCTGGTAAAGCCCTGTATTTGGACAGACAGACAGACAGACAGACAGACAGACAGACAGACAGACAGACAGACAGACAGACAGACAGACAGACAGACAGACAGACAGACAGACAGACAGACAGACAGACAGACAGACAGACAGACAGACAGACAGACAGACAGACAGACAGACAGACAGACAGACAGACAGACAGACAGACAGACAGACAGACAGACAGACAGACAGACAGACAGACAGACAGACAGACAGACAGACAGACAGACAGACAGACAGACAGACAGACAGACAGACAGACAGACAGACAGACAGACAGACAGACAGACAGACAGACAGACAGACAGACAGACAGACAGACAGACAGACAGACAGACAGACAGACAGACAGACAGACAGACAGACAGACAGACAGACAGACAGACAGTGCACTGTTGCCTACATCTGAATTGTAAGAAAGCAAGAGCAAGGGGGTTGGGGTAGGTACCGGACCCCTCACTGCTATGTGTCTTCTTCTTTATTTTTTTGTATAATTTTTAAAACAATACAAAACATCCACAGACAAACGGCAACATACAGACACTCACCAAAATCCACATCACCCCTGCCCAGACCCACCTGCTCACACATCTGTCTCTCTCTCTCTCTCTCTCTCTCTATTTTTCTCTCCCTCATACTCCCTCCTACACACATCTCCAGCGCCCGCATCACTCTCCGTCACATGGCCTCAACCTGCACCATATTGTTTCTCTCCGTCGCCCACGCACTTTCAACATTTAGATAATAAAGCGTTTCACTTTTCGTAAAGCATTTTACATTTCCATTGTGTTAACAATGGAGGATTGGTTATTTTCCAGTTTTTAAGGGTATGTTTTTTCAAAATGATTGACGAATCGTCCAACCCATCGGGTATCTCTCTGCACCCTCATATGCAATGTTTTGAAGTATGCACACAGACTGATTAAATGTACATTGACATTGTAATTGTAATGCTTATGACAGGCAGCTATTTGTCAACGCCAACTCAAATGACTCCCTTAGTTCTTATTCAGGCTCTTTTGAGTGTGATTTTACATGTACATCTGCCAGGTGTTTGTCTGGAAGGGATACAGATTTTGTCAAAATTGACTTTTCGTAGCATGTTTAGGAGAATTAACGTAGCAGGTTAGGAAGATTAGGTTAAGGTTAGGAAAAGGGTTAGGTTTAGCTAACATCCTTTTTAATTTTTTTAACTTTTGACGTCAATTTGACCAAAGCTGTATCCCATCTAGACATGACCATCTGCCAGGGTTTGGATCAATTTGAATTCAAGTCAGTAAATTCAGGAAGCGATTTGAATTTAAAATCCCAAAACAGCTTCTCCTTTTCAGTTTATTGAGAAGTAACTGAAAATAGATGCCCTTTTTCATTAATTGAATTGGAATTTCAGTTTACTTCCTGAATTGTCTGACTTCAACCTTATACTCTGCTCATGTTGGAACTGAGATAGCAAAAAAGCAGCTATTTTTCAAACTGAAGAAAACAACCTAATACTGCAGGGCTCTGCTCCGAAGTAAGACAACAAAGAGAATCACGAATTCAAACTCATTCAAACCTCTAAACTTTCTCTTTCATGTGACTAGCTAAGACCAAAGTAAAAAAAGAAAAGAAGATTAAGCTTCCAAGTCTGTCTCCATTGATTAAACATATAATACATATCACTAAGCTTCCAAGTCTGTCTCCATTGATTAAACATATAATACATATCAATAAGCTTCCAAGTCTGTCTCCATTGATTAAACATATAATACATATCACTAAGCTTCCAAGTCTGTCTCCATTGATTAAACATATAATACATATCACTAAGCTTCCAAGTCTGTCTCCATTGATTAAACATATAATACATATCACTAAGCTTCCAAGTCTGTCTCCATTGATTAAACATATAATACATATCAATAAGCTTCCAAGTCTGTCTCCATTGATTAAACATATAATACATAACACTAAGCTTCCAAGTCTGTCTCCATTGATTAAACATATAATACATATCACTAAGCTTCCAAGTCTGTCTCCATTGATTAAACATATAATACATATCACTAAGCTTCCAAGTCTGTCTCCATTGATTAAACATATAATATAACACTAAGCTTCCAAGTCTGTCTCCATTGATTAAACATATAATACATATCAATAAGCTTCCAAGTCTGTCTCCATTGATTAAACATATAATACATAACACTAAGCTTCCAAGTCTGTCTCCATTGATTAAACATATAATACATATCACTAAGCTTCCAAGTCTGTCTCCATTGATTAAACATATAATACATATCACTAAGCTTCCAAGTCTGTCTCCATTGATTAAACATATAATACATATCACTAAGCTTCCAAGTCTGTCTCCATTGATTAAACATATAATACATAACACTAAGCTTCCAAGTCTGTCTCCATTGATTAAACATATAATACATATCACTAAGCTTCCAAGTCTGTCTCCATTGATTAAACATATAATACATAACACTAAGCTTCCAAGTCTGTCTCCATTGATTAAACATATAATACATATCACTAAGCTTCCAAGTCTGTCTCCATTGATTAAACATATAATACATAACACTAAGCTTCCAAGTCTGTCTCCATTGATTAAACATATAATACATAACTAAAAAAGCTACTTCTTTAGTTTGACACATGTAGCAATCATAACAAAATGATTACTCTTGGGATGGAACTATACACAAGTTGATTAAGTTGCTGACAAGCCCGGAGATTGGTTTGGCTCAGTCCAACCAACCTCTATGAGACTCGTGCCTTGCTACAGGTAGATCAAACCAGGGAGGATTTGTAATGAAGGGACACCAAGAGAAGTCAGGGAGAAAATAGTAGGTAAAGTATATAGGTGCATGTCAGTGCTGGACCAAGCAGTATAATACAGTACTGACTACGTTATACTCCTCCAGAGTGGCTGATTGCTGTACAGTGTATATCAGCAGGACCTTTACAAAATCTATACAAAGTGCACCGGCAGTGACAATATACTTTCAATCACTTCTCTGCCTCGCTGTGCAATACTGCTCCGATATTTGACTTCTGAGTGTCAATAGAAAGCAGACTTATCTCTGCCAAAACATTCAAGAAATTGTACTTTATTGCAGTCAGCAGCACAACCAGGTGAATAGGTATTTGCTATACCGTTTAGTGTTTCATCAACCTCATAAGTGGGCTTCTCTGCCTGCTCCCAGTTCTTTCTTGCTGATGTTGGTGTACGTTTTAGGGTTCAAAACAACCATGTGGTGGGATGATTGCTCTTGGGATGGATCTATACACAACCCGGCTACTGAATGGTTTGACAACTAATACAGAGATTGGTTGGCGCTTCATAAATATATTCATTTGCACAAATAAACTCAAATAAACTTTATGAAACCTTACGGAATGTCATGAAATCTAACAGAACCTTACTGACCCATGGAACTCAAGGAAGTAATGGAACAGAACCTTACCAGTTGCCGGGTGCAGGTAGAACCTTCCCCCCTCGTTGCCGGAGACAATGGAGTAGACGATGGGTTCCGTCTCGGTCCCGTCTCTAGTGAGGGCAGAGACGCTGATGACCTCTGATCCTACCAGAGTGGATTCTGGGATCTGGGCGGAGTACTCCTGGCTCAGGAACACCGGCTGGTAGTCGCTCAGGTCGACAACGTGCACCGTAACCGTGGCAACAGAGTACAGTTGTCGGGGAAGCCCCCGGTCTGTGGCTTTGACCTTGAGTTCAAAGCTCGACCGTGTGTTTTCAGCCAGCGACCTCTCCAGGCGCAGGATACCGGAGAACTCTTCCAATGAGAAGTGGCCGCTGTTGTCCTCAAGTAGAGAATACTTCACCTCAGAGTTTATACCTGCAGAAGGAGAGGAGAGAAGATGAGTGAGTCTGGTTGTCCTGAGCAGAGACTATTTCATATAGACACAGGACACTATCTAGCTACTATTATCTCTATGGCACTTCACCTCAGAGATCATATCTGCCGGAGGAGAATAGGAATTAACAGTCTGGTTGGTTTGGCACGACGAATTTGGGTTTCTTCCAAAGTAGGCTAGGAGTTAATGGCCTAATCAAAGCTGTATCAAAACAATATGCATGGTGCAATTATGAAGAACAATAAAATAATAAACATCCATAATAAACAGCCATAATAAACATCCATAATAACACATCCATAATAAACGTCCATAATAAACATCCATAATAAACAGCCATAATAAACATCCATAATAACACAGCCATAATAAACAGCCATAATAACATCCATAATAAACGTCCATAATAAACATCCATAATAAACAGCCATAATAAACATCCATAATAACACAGCCATAATAAACATCTATAATAACACAGCCATAATAACACAGCCATAATAACACAGCCATAATAAACAGCCATAATAACACAGCCATAATAAACGTCCATAATAAACGTCCATAATAAACAGCCATAATAAACAGCCATAATAACATCCATAATAACACAGCCATAATAAACATCTATAATAACACAGCCATAATAACACAGCCATAATAAACAGCCATAATAACACAGCCATAATAAACGTCCATAATAAACGTCCATAATAAACAGCCATAATAAACAGCCATAATAACATCCATAATAACACAGCCATAATAAACATCTATAATAACACAGCCATAATAACACAGCCATAATAAACATCCATAATAAACGTCCATAATAAACGTCCATAATAAACAGCCATAATAAACAGCCATAATAAACATCCATAATAACACATTTACATTTACATTTACGTCATTTAGCAGACACTCTTATCCAGAGCGACTTACAAATTGGTGCATTCACCTTATGATATCCAGTGGAACAACCACTTTACAACAGCCAAACATCACAATAAACAGCCAAACAGCCATAATAAACATCCATAATAAACATCCATAATAAACATCCATAATAAACATCCATAATAAACATCCATAATAAACATCCATAATAAACAGCCAAACAGCCATAATAAACAGCCATAATAAACATCCATAATAAACATCCATAATAAACATCCATAATAAACAGCCATAATAAACAGCCATAATAAACATCCATAATAAACATCCATAATAAACAGCCAAACAGTCATAATAAACAGCCATAATAAACAGCCATAATAAACAGCCAAAATAGAAACAGCCAAAATAGAAACAGCCATAATAAACATCCATAATAAACAGCCATAATAAACATCCATAATAAACATCCATAATAAACATCCATAATAATCAGCCAAACAGCCATAATAAACATCCATAATAAACAGCCATAATAAACAGCCATAATAAACAGCCAAAATAGAAACAGCCATAATAAACATCCATAATTGTCATATTCGTGTCTGTAGGTGGCAGGGAAGTCAGACGCAGGAGAAACCAAATTGGTTAATCTGGAGTATTTAATGAAAAAACAAACTCCAAAACCAAAGTGCAAAATAACATGGGTAACATATACCCGTCGCACACTGATACAAAATACACACGTAACTTAACATCACAAAACAATCACCGACAAGGACATGAGGGGAAACAGAGGGTTAAATACACAACATGTAATTAATGTGATTGGAAACAGGTATGTAGGAAGACAAGACAAGACCAATGGAAAATGAAAAACTGATCAATGATGGCTAGAAGACCGGTGACGTCGACCGCCAAGCACCACTCGAGCAAGGAGGGGCATCGACTTTGGCAGAAGTCGTGACAATAATAAACATCCATAATAAATAGCCAAACAGCCATAATAAACATCCATAATAAACATCACAATAAACAGCCAAAATAAACATCCATAATAAACATCCATAATAAACATCCATAATAAACAGCCATAATAAACATCCATAATAAACATCCATAATAAACATCTATAATAACACAGCCATAATAAACAGCCATAATAAACAGCCATAATAAACATCCATAATAACATCCATAATAACATCCATAATAACATCCATAATAAACAGCCATAATAAACATCCATAATAAACATCCATAATAAACAGCCATAATAAACATCCATAATAAACAGCCAAACATCCATAATAAACATCCATAATATACATCCATAATAAACACCCACAATAAACATCTATAATAAACATCCATAATTATCATCTATAATAACACAGCCAAACATCCATAATAAACATCCATAATAAACAGCCATAATAAACATCTATAATAAACAGCCATAATAAACAGCCATAATAACATCCATAATAAACAGCCATAATAAACAGCCATAATAAACAGCCATAATGAACATCCGTAATAAACATCCGTAATAAACATCCGTAATAAACAGCCGTAATAAACAGCCATAATAAACAGCCATAATAACATCCATAATAAACATCCATAATAAACATCCATAATAAACATCCATAATAAACATCCATAATAAACAGCCATAATAAACAGCCATAATAAACAGCCATAATAAACAGCCATAATAAACAGCCACAGGATAATACATGATTAGGTATGTGTTTCTACACACCTACAGGAGTGGCCCTGTTTCTCAGGATAATACATGATTAGGTATGTGTTTGAAGGTTAACAATGAGGTAAGGCATGGGGGAAGTTTATGCAAGAGGGCTTTATAGACAAAATGAGAGCAATGTATCGATCTAGGAGACTTCAAAGAGGGCCAGCCTACTTTCTGATACAGAATACATGCATGTGTCCTGATCCTGCTGCCCGTAATAAATCATAGTGCACTATGATAAACTGCATCCAATGATTTCACTGCATTGGCAGCTGTATTCATATAGATGGTGTCGCCATAGTCTAAAGCCATCAGGAATGTTGACTGAATTATTTGTTTTTTGCTATTCAACAAAAAACTGGACCTGTTCTTATAGAATAAGTCTATTTAAATTCTTAATTTCTTAACCAACTCATCAACATGATTTTTGAAAAAGAGTTTTTCGTCAATTCAGATGCCCAGATATTTATAAGCGGGGACACGAACAATGCATAAATTAGTGATGTGTTTGTTGACTCATAACCCGCAGTCCTGGTGGTTATATCCACAGGGCAGGCAGATTGAAGGTCATGAAATATTGTGTGGATGAAGGGCGGGTGGGTGGTGGTCAGGAAGTATATAGGAGAACTGTCTCTATGTTATGACCTGGGGGATAGGGGAATAGTCTCTGTTATGACCTGGGGGATAGGAGAATAGTCGATGTTATGACCTGAGGGGTAGGGGAATTGTCTCTGTTATGACCTGGGGAATAGGGGAATAGTCTATGTTATGACCTGGGGGATAGGAGAATAGTCTATGTTATGACCTGGGGGATAGGGGAATAGTCTCTGTTATGACCTGGGGGATAGAGGAATAGTCTCTATGTTATGACCTGGGGGATAGGAGAATAGTCTCTGTTATGACCTGGGGGATAGGGGAATAGTCTCTGTTATGACCTGGGGGATAGGAGAATAGTCTCTGTTATGACCTGGGGGATAGAGGAATAGTCTCTATGTCATGACCTGGGGGATAGAGTAATACTCTCTCTGTTATGACCTGAGGGATAGGAGAATAGTCTATGTTATGACCTGGGGCATAGGAGAATAGTCTATGTTATGACCTGGGGGATAGGAGAATAGTCTCTATGTTATGACCTGGGGGATAGAGGAATAGTGTCTATTTTATGACCTGGGGGATAGAGGAATAGTCTATGTTATGACCTGGGGGATAGAGGAATAGTCTCTATGTTATGACCTGGGGGATAGAGGAATAGTCTCTATGTTATGACCTGGGGGATAGGGGAATAGTCAATGTTATGACCTGGGGGATAGAGGAATAGTCTATGTTATGGCCTGGGGGATAGAGGAATAGTCTCTATGTTATGACCTGGGGGATAGGAGAATAGTCAATGTTATGACCTGGGGGATAGGGGAAAAGTCTCTGTTATGACCTGGGGGATAGGAGAATAGTCTCTGTTATGACCTGGGGGATAGGGGAATAGTCTCTATGTTATGACCTGGGGGATAGAGGAATAGTCTCTGTTATGACCTGGGGGATAGAGGAATAGTCTATGTTATGGCCTGGGGGATAGGGGAATAGTCTCTATGTTATGACCTGGGGGATAGAGGAATAGTCTCTATGTTATGACCTGGGGGATAGGGGAATCGTCTCTGTTATGACCTGGGGGATAGGGGAATAGTCTCTATGTTATGACCTGGGGGATAGGAGAATAGTCTCTATGTTATGACCTGGGGGATAGAGGAATAGTCTCTATGTCATGACCTGGGGGATAGAGTAATACTCTCTCTGTTATGACCTGAGGGATAGGAGAATAGTCTATGTTATGACCTGGGGCATAGGAGAATAGTCTATGTTATGACCTGGGGGATAGGAGAATAGTCTCTATGTTATGACCTGGGGGATAGAGCAATAGTGTCTATTTTATGACCTGGGGGATAGAGGAATAGTCTCTATGTTATGACCTGGGGGATAGAGGAATAGTCTCTATGTTATGACCGGGGGGATAGGGGAATAGTCAATGTTATGACCTGGGGGATAGAGGAATAGTCTATGTTATGGCCTGGGGGATAGAGGAATAGTCTCTATGTTATGACCTGGGGGATAGAGGGATAGTCTATGTTATGGCCTGGGGGATAGAGGAATAGTCTATGTTATGGCCTGGGGGATAGAGGAATAGTCTCTATGTTATGACCTGGGGGATAGAGGGATAGTCTATGTTATGACCTGGGGGATAGAGAAATAGTCTCTATGTTATGACCTGGGGGATAGAGGAATAGTCTCTATGTTATGACCTGGGGGATAGGGGAATAGTCTCTGTTATGACCTGGGAAGTAGGAGAATAGTCTATGTTATGACCTAAGTATATTGGTGTAGAGCCTCTGCTACATAAAGGGGAATTTAGATTTTACCATAGAAATAGAATTACTAGGTCAGACAAAGCCCCTCAAACTATACCTCAGAACGTCCATTCTAGTCATTCTGATTTTATACATTTTGGCCCATAGAAATAGAATAACTAGATCAACAAATCCCCTTTCAGACTATCCCTCAGAATGGGAATGTCGACTCTATTCATTCTATCTCAATAATATGACTTACCAGTGTCAGGGTCTTTGGCGTAGATGACAGCGATGGGTGTCCTGACGGTGGTGTTGTCGAACACAGTGACTTCATAGTGGTTGTTGGAGAACTTGGGAGGGTTGTCATTCATATCCTGGATCATGAGTAAGATGTCTGCCTGGCAGGAGCGACCTCCACCGTCCGTGACTTTAACTACCAGATCATACTCCTTCACCTTCTCCCGGTCCAACTGGGCCAGAGTGAACAATTCCCCTGTCACAAATAAAATAACTAATAATTAGATGAACATATAGATGGACTTAACTTCTTATTTCTATCTCCTAGTGGAGCAGAGGACATACAGTGCATGTAGATAGTCTATGTATAGATGAAAACTGTCTGACTGACTGAAAAACACACAGATGTATATCAAAATGGTGGGGAAAAACAATGAGATGTATATTAAAATGGTGGGAAAAACCACTGAGATGTATATTAAAATGGTGGGAAAAACAATGAGATGCATATCAAAATGGTGGGGAAAAACACTGAGATGTATATCAAAATGGTGGGGAAAAACACTGAGATGTATATCAAACTGGTGGGGAAAAACACTGAGATGTATATTAAAATGGTGTGAAAAAACACTGAGATGTATATTAAAATGGTGGGAAAAAACAATGACATGTATATCAAAATGGTGGGGAAAAACACTGAGATGTATATTAAAATGGTGGGGGGAAAAACCGTACCAGTCAAAGTTTTGTCGCACCTACTAATTTTTTGCTATTTTCTACATTGTACAATAATAGTGAAGACATCAAAACTATGAAATAACACATATGGAATCATGTAGTAACCAAAAAAGTGTTAAACAAATCAAAATATATTTTAGATTTTAGATTCTTCAAAGTAACCACCCTTAGCCTTGAAGACAGCTTTGCACACTCTTGGTATTCTCTAAACCAGCTTCATGAGGAATGCTTTTACAACAGTCTTGAAGGAGTTCCCACATATGCTGAGCACTTGTTGGTTTCTTTCACTCTGCAGTCCAACTCATCCCAAACCATCTCAATTGGGTTGAGGTTGGGTGATTGTGGAGGCCAGGTCATCTGATAAAGCACTCCATCACTCCTTCTTGGTCAAATAGCCCTTACACAGCCTGGAGGTGTGTTGGGTAATTGTCCTGTTAAAAAAACAAATTATAGTCCCACTAAGCGCAAACCAGATGGGATGGCGTATCGCTGCAGAATGCTGTGGTAGCCATACTGGTTAAGTGTGCCTTGAATTCTAAATAATTCACAGTGTCACCTGCAAAGCACCCCCACACCATCACACCTCCTCCTCCATGCTTCATGGTGGGAACCACACATGTGGAGAACATCCGTTCACCTATTCTGCGTCTCAGAAAGACACGGCGGTTGAAACCAAAAATCTCAAATTTGGACTCATCAGACCAAACGACAGATTTCCACCGGTCTAATGCTCATTGCTCGTGTTTCTTGGCCCAAGCAAGTCTCTTCTTCTTATTGGTGTCCTTTAGTGGTGGTTTCTTTGCAGCAATTTGACCATGAAGGCCTGATTCACACAGTCTCCTCTGAACAGTTGATGATGAGATGTGTCTGTTACTTGAACTCTGTGAAGCATTTATTTTGGCTGCCATCTGAGATGCAGTTAACTCTAATGAACTTATCATCTGCAGCAGAGGTAACTCTGGGTCTTCCTTTCCTGTGGCGGTCCTCATGAGAGCCAATTTCATCATAGCGCTTGATGGTTTTTGCGACTGCTTTCAAAGTCCTTTAAATTTTACGGATTGACTGACCTTCACGTGATAATGTAACACTGGACTGTCGTTTCTCTTTGCTTATTTGAGCTGTTCTTGCCATAATATGAACTTGGCCTTTTACCAAATAGGGCTATCTTCTGTATACCACCCCTAACTTGTCACAACACAGATAATTGGCACAAACACATTTAGAAGGAAAGAAATTCCACAAATAAACTTTTAACAAGGCACACCTGTTAATTGAAATGTATTCCAGGTGACTACCTCATGAAGTTGGTTGAGAAAATGACAAGATTGTGTAAAGCTGTCATCAAGTCAAAGGCTGTCTACATTGAATAATCTCAAACATAAAATATATTTCGATTTGTTTAACACTTTTTTGGTTACTACATGATTCCATATGTGTTATTTCATAGTTTTGATGTCTTCACTATTATTCTACAATGTAGAAAATAGCTAAAAATTAAGAAAAACCCTGCAATGAGTAGGTGTGTCCAAGCTTTTGACTGGTACTGTATATCAAAATGGTGGGGAAAAACACTTAAATGTACTGTACAATATTTCAAAATTATGGGAAAAAGGGCCAAACAGTAGGCCTATGCATTCTTTAAAAATAGCATCACAGTTTACAAAATATTTACTGAAATATATCAAAAAGGAAACCATGAGAAGTACAAATAAATCACTAAATATTTACATTTCTGGTAGTCATTCACTGTGCTACTAGCGCCAAACCATTACCTTGGGTTGAAGGCCATGTCAAAGCTTCTCCTAGCATATGTGTATTGTGATAGGACAAATTATTGAGATTATGAGCTCTGATTGGCTTACAATAATGAAGCTAGGCTAGTGCTATGACAAACAGGAAGTATGTTTGATGAGAAGCCAAAGCACCAAACATGGAAAAAAACACCAACCATTTATGGTGGTCTGACAGTGCACCATCTTGTCTTCTTGAAGACCTCAGTTTATGTATTTTGTAAGAATGGAGATGCTATCTTTCAAACCAAACAAATAATGGATTTCACTTAGGACCTCTATTTGTTTAGACCCCAAATAAAAGTAGTCTCTAACCTGTCTTTTGATCAAGATGGAACTTGTCTGCGTTGGGGCCGTGGAGGGTGTAGGACACTTGTCCGTTGGTGCCGATGTCTGGGTCCGATGCTGAAACCTTCAGTATGAACATGCTTGACGGGGAATTCTCCATGACAACCTCTGTGTACAGCAACTGGACAGAAACATTGATAGTCAGCTACGTCTTAGGTCAAATTGCAGTTGTTGATATTTTATTCATGCTTAGGTAGGCTACTGCTCATGAATGTGTTACGTATGTATGAACTGTTATAAAGTCCTTATGTAGGTACAACATGTTACCGCTATCTACAGGAATCTAAGTATATACTGTAGTGTCATGGCGGACTGACATACCTGCTCACACAGAGGACTGTTATCGTTGATGTCTAGAACATGGACCTCTACAGTGGCAGGGGCTTCGAATCTCCCGTCAGTAACTCTTATTTTCAGGGAGTAGTTATCTTTAGCTTCACGGTCAAGAGACTCTTTGAGGACCAGCCCCCATTCCTCTCCCTCTTGCACAATGGAGAACTGGCCTAATGGATCTCCGTCTAAGGAAAAACATTTGAATGTAATACATAAATGTCAATGCTACCCGGAGGCCTATATGGGTTTGATCATCACCACCACATTTCTTCCTGTCAATGTAGTCACTTTTACACTTAGAATGAACCCTTATAGAAGATATATTGCTCTGTTATAATGATCCATTATATAATATATATTGTTCTGTTATAATAAGCTGTTATTATAGTAGATATATTGCTATCTTATAATAAGCCATGATTATAATAGATATAATGCTCTGGAGAAATAATGTGCCCATCTGTTTCTTATTAAAATGTTGTCCATAATGCTGATAGACCTACCATTCAACTACTTCAAAAAAGTGTATGTGATCAATCATTCAATCAACCAAATTAATCAATCAACAAGACTCACCTGTGATGTAACACGTGATCTGCCTGTTCTCTTTAGTCACATCCATATCAATGGTCGTCAGGCTCATGATGACCTCCCCAGGCCTAGTGTTCTCCATGACAGACCCATGGTACACGTCCTCCTTGAACCGAGGAGGGTTGTCGTTCTCGTCAGTCACTGTCACCTCCACCAGAACTGAGGAAGAGAGCTTCACCTCCCCCCCGTGGTCAGTAGCCACCACTGTGAAGCTGTAGTGCTGTATCGTCTCACAGTCCGTCTCTCTCAGAGTAGTTATCCAACCGCTCTCACTATCAATGGAGAAGACATCGGTGATGTCATCAGGTTCGGTTTCCAAGGTGTAGGTCACCTGTCCATTAGTGTCCTGGTCAGGGTCGTTGGCAGTCACCTGGATGGATGGATGAATGAATGGATGAATTCATTAATTAAAACTAAACTGTTCTTGCCCTAAAAGAGAATTTGATTTGCACATCACGAACACAGAAATCGTAAAGAATTGCATACAACATTCAAGTACAAAAATATAAGATAAATTTAAAAAATATATCTGAAAAAAACACACCTGGATGACGGTGGTTCCTGGTGGCATGTTCTCAGCCAGGAAGGCCTTGTAAGGGTTGGCCTCGAACACCGGCACGTTGTCATTCACATCTTGGACCTGGATGCTGACCGACACCAGTGAGGCTACATCAGTCCCGTTGTGGTTGCCTTGAGCAATAACATCTATCTGATACCACTTGGTTTTCTCGTGGTCGATGCTCTTCTGGACGAGTAGAGTACCACTCTCTTTATCCAGAGCAAACACTCTGTCTCTGTTACTCTCCACTGTGTTGCCATTGACCAGGCTGTAGATGACTGGCATGTCGGAGTCGGCCTTGATCGTCCCGATCTCTGTTCCCATGGAGATGTCCTCGGCTGCGGAGAAGGTGTACAGCGGCTCGGAGAATTTCGGAAGAGGGACCTCAGGTGGGACTACTTTCACCTGCACCGGAACCGTGGAGTTGTAGAACGGTAATCCGCCATCCCGAGCCTTGACTTTGAAGTTGAATATCTTGTTCTCTTGGCCTATCAGGCTCTCTTTGACACTGACAATGCCAGTGAAGGGGTTGATCTCAATGATGTCCTCAGTCACTTCCTCTGCTTCGTCCACAGTGTAGGTGACGTCAGCATTTTTGCCGTCGTCTGCGTCGTACGCCATTATCTGAATCACGGGAGAGCCTTTGTTTACAGTAGACTGAATTGACACCTGATACTCTGAAGCTTTGAACTGAGGGGCATTATCATTCTCATCTGTCAGGATAATCTTCACAGTGCAGAATGCTACTTTCCCTCCGCCATCTTTAGCCATCACCTTGATGGCGATCACTCTTTGGGATGGGTTCTCTCGATCTAAAGGTTGAGATGTTATGATCTGTCCATTCTTGTCTATGGAGAATTTCTCATCTGCCAGTTTGTTGATGATGGTGTAGTCCACGCTGCCATAAGGTCCATCGTCAGGGTCTATAGCGGCCAGGCGAATCACACGTGTTCCAGCCTCAGCATTCTCAGCTAGTTCCGCCTCGTAGATGTTTTTGTTGAAATAGGGACTGTGTTTATTAGTGTTCATCATATCAATGTTCACAGGGGCTGTGTTCTGGAAAACTCCATCTGACACAGCCACGGTGAGGTTGTAGAATGGGTCCACATTTCTCTTGCAGACGTTAGAAAAGGAGATAATCCCGGAGGATTCATTGATGGCGAAGTATCGTTCCTCATTACCTGAGAGGATCTTATACTGTAGATTGTTCAAGTCTCTGGTGTCGGGGTCCGAAGCTTGGATTTTTATGACGATGTGGCCACATTTGGCCATTTCATCCAGTGTTGCCTGATAGTGGGTCTTGGAGAAGTTTGGAGGGTTATCGTTGACATCAGTTACGTTAACAATGACATAGGCTTCACTGCTCAACAGGTTTGTGCCATTATCTATGGCTTTGATCTTTAACTGGAAGTGTTTTGTCTTCTCATAGTCCAACACCTGTGTCGTAATAATTAGACCACTCTGGGGATCTATCTCAAAGAAGTCTGTTTCATTTTCCCCCGTCCCCAAAATATGGAAGGTTATGTCTTTATTTCTGCCTGAGTCTCTATCTGTGGCTGATATCTGTAATACAGACGTACCTATGGGTAATCCTTCAGGTATATCCACTGTGTCAGTCAGCTTGGAGAAGACTGGAGCGTTATCGTTAACATCTTCAACCTCTATTTCGACAGCGGCCTCTGAAAAGGAGCCTGTCACAGAGTCAGTGGCTCGGACCGTCAATAGATGCATTGTCTGGCTCTCATAGTCCAATGAATCGGTGACAGTCAACACTCCTGTTTTAAAATCTATGTGAAAGTTTGTCGAGGCATTCTCCTCTTCCAGATTGTAAATAAGCCGGTATCCCTCAGGGTTTCTTGCTTGTACATGCAAGATGGTGGTGAAGGGAGATATGTTTTCAGGGACTTTTAGAGGATATAGCAAAGTCTGAAAAATGGGATTAGTGCGATTTCTCACCGTGATACTCAGTTCTGCTGAAGTGGTCAAACTTGGCGAGCCCTCGTCTGTGGCCAGGACAGTCAAGGTATATTTATTAGTAGCATCAAAGTCTATTGGCCGCTGAAGGGACACATCACCAACATAAGGGTCTATCCTAAAGAGATCAAAATCCTCCTGCAACAAGTACATAATAGAGCCATTTTCTCCAAGATCACTGTCGGACGCCATCACTTGAAAGATTACATCTCCTAGGTCCGTGTCTTCAGAGATCATCATGGAGTGAGGCAGGTTCAAGAACCTTGGTGGATTGTCATTGATGTCAACTATGTAAATGTTGACGTGGGTTATTGCCCTGCGACGGGGACTCCTCATGTCTCTCACCTCCACCACTATGTCATAGACATCCTGCTCCTCTCTGTCGAAGGGGACGCCGGTGGTCTCAAGCACCCCTGATGTTGGGACTATAGAAAACTGTCCCATTGGGTTCAATACAGAGTAAATTAGAGGCTCGTTCAAGTAGCTACCTGAAGCTCTCAAAACAACTAACATTTTGACCGACATCGAGTTCTCCACAATGGTGGCTGCATACAATCCCTGCTCAAATTGAAGATGGCCGCTTGCTGTTATGTTGGTGACGTTTATCTTAACTGTAGCAAGGTCTTTGTACAGGCCGTCAGAGGCTTTGACCAGCAGCTGGTAAAATGATTTAAACTCTGAAACATTGTTTACAGAGATAGCACCAGTAAAAGGATGAATGAGAAAAGCGTTGTGAAGGTTGCCCTCTGTGATGCTGTACGAGACAACTGAATCTGCATCTTGTGCCGTGACCCGTACAACCTCCATCTCTCTGACAGGAGGGAAGATGATGGACGACTCGTACACCGGCCTAGAGAATTTGGGGGAACAGTCATTGAAATCCAGGACACGGATGGTGACTCTTGCTGGCTCTGCTGCGTACAGCGACGGTTCCCCTGAGTCCCGTACCTGAATGCTGAAGTGAAACTCAGGTGTTTCTTCAAAGTCCACCTCGGATATCACAGAGAGTGTACCCATGCTGGGATCTATCTTGAAGACTTTCATCGCTTCTGGTTCCAGGATTTGGAAGACTAGGAGAGAGTTAGAGTCCCTGTCAGCATCAGAGGCTCGTATCACTAGAGGTGTGTTGCTCTCTCCCATCACCATGCTGTTTATGTGAGCAGACTCACTAATCTGGCCATGGAATTTCTCCTGGAGGAACACCGGAGGGTTATCATTCTCATCTATCACATAGACGTAAACAACCGTATCTGACGAGGCTCCTGCCGAGGTGCTGGCACGCACTTTGAGCCTGTAAGAGAAACACTTCTCGAAGTTGAGGCTTGTTTGGACAGAGAGAACTCCGGAGTTTGCATTGATGTGGAAGGTTCCGTTAGGGTCTCCATCTTTGATGCTGTAGTGTACTGCGGATGGGCTGGCTGCAGAGACAGCGATCACGGGAGTTCCCAAAGAACTGGCTTCACTGACTTCTGAGAAGAACTCATCAGAGGGGAACCTGGGAGAGAGAAGAGAGAACGTTTTTTATTTACAATTAGGAAAGCAGTATATAATATCAACAGTACCTGAAGTTGAATTATTTGATGCAATTTACAAATTAAAGCATTTAAGAATGATCAAACAACATAATACTAGTTTCTATATATATTAACCTGGGAGGGGTTCTGTCTGAGAGCAGGACGGTAATGGAGACAGAACAGAGATCGCTGTGCTGGGGAAAACCCTGGTCTGTGGCCTTCACTGTTAGATGAAACTGCTCCTGGGGTAGGCTGTCCAGAGATTTGGTGATAGTGATACTCCCCAGCTCGCCATCAATGTCAAAGGTGTTGTTGACATTCCCTGGAAAGATGAATCAAAGACCAAATTAAAATTAACAAATTATTTTACAAACAAATATTTTTTTGTGTATAGAATGTTTGAAATTGTCAACACATTTGCCTATATGTGAACAATGCCTTGTTCACGGGCAGAAGGACAGATTTTTACCTTGTCAACTCGGGGATTTGATCTTGCAACTCTTTCGGTTACTAGCTCAACGCTCTAACCACTAGGCTACCTGCCACCCCCAGAATGTGAGCGAAAACATTCTCAAAAATATAATATACTTATCCTGTAGCACTCTTATAAAGAATGCTAAAAATAGGTAATCATATTTGAAGATTTTTTCACAATTTAAATCCATCATAATCTAGCCCTCATAATCTCTGATCTGGGTTGTACCTGAGTGAAGGGAGTAGATAATCTGAGCATTGCTCCCCATGTCCTTATCCAGAGCCTTGACACGCAGCACCTCTGTCCCAGCCGCAGCCAGATTGGTGATAGTGCCCTCATAGCCGGCTGCCATGAAAGCAGGAGAGTGGTCGTTGCAGTCCTCCACATAAACCACTGCCTTCACAAAGTTTCTTTTCACTGGGATCTCCTGATCTCGAACCTATGCATTTAAAGGAGATGGTGAGAGCAAGACAGTGTAGGGACATTAACTTAAACAAAATGAAATTCCTAGAAAACCAGCAAAAATGATTGCTATAATCAGACAGAGATTATTTTGCTTTGTGAAACTGTTAGATGATAGATACGCTGTACTTTAGATCGTCATGTTTTCAAATGGTAAGGGAGATGAAAAGGAGACATGACTAAAAAACATCAACACCATTACCATCACAATGAGTGTGTGCACAGAAAGCTTCTCACGGTCCAGCTGCTCAGTCATGACCAGAACACCACTCTTATGGTCCAGATGGAAGTTCTTCAGGCTGTCTGGATCGACGCTGCTGTGGAGCGAGTAGATGAGTTTGCTGTTGCTGTCTCGGTCCTGAGCAGAGATGTGGAGGATGTCCTTCCATGGAGAGGTGTCTTCCGGTACTCTGACCTCGTAGATGGACTTCATGAACATGGGTCGATGCTCGTTCATGTCCAGCACACGAATATATGCCTAGGAGACATACAGACAGGAAGAGAAACTTAATCTAAAATTTTACGATAACTACTAATTTACTTTGTATTTCATATGTGTATCACCTGTGTGGTTGCGAACTGATGCCCGTCTGTAACCTGTACAGTCAGATTATAGTTGGACTTCCTCCCTGCATCCAGAGGCCTGCCGATCACAATGCTGCCTGTGTTTCTCTCAATGTCAAAGTCCTGTTCCTCATCGCCCCCTGGGGTAGAACAACACAATAGATAGGAGATTGTAGAAATAAATCAACATCATTCAATCACCCCATACAAGGACAGTTTCAAGTGTGACCGTTTGAAAATTGACAGTTGAAAGGCCTCAATAGAAGCCTGCCCAGAGTCCCTCAGGTTGTTTGGCTTCGTAAGTGTTTGTCACTGAGACTGGCCCCAATGGCCTTATGGGAGGAGTGAGTGAGAGCCCATACGGCAATTGTGACACACAGGTGTGTCATCCAGAACCATAATGACTTGGCCGTGGTTGGAGGATCATTCTTTCAACAGATGGAATTGTGGGCAGCTGTTTGGAGCGTCCACTGGAAATGGAGTTTGCCCAGTCAGGACAGGTGGAAAGACAAGAACACCAACAAAACATCCCAAAGCTACTGAGAGAGGTTATACTACTTAATTCTCTCCTTCGATTGTTGGCATGAGTGCGTGTGAATACAGAATATGAGCCCTCACTAAATATGGCCACAAACACACGTACTGTATTGCACCCTCAACAGTTTAGAAGTATTATCCCTGTGCATACTATGCCTCATTTACTGAGTGTAAAAAAATAACGATGTGCCAGTATGGGGCCAACGAACCACCGTCATCCTCCCATGCTCAGCAATGTATGTATTAATGACAGAAAACAAGGTTGCAGCAAAGGGTTGCCCCCCCCCCCCCCCCCCCATGTGTCCAAGTGTCGCAGAATAAGTGTAACACAATTGTTTAAGGGGAAACATTTGGCAGTGACACACTTTGAACAGACGCCGTGAACAGTAGGGGTAAAGCTCATGCTTGTTCAGCCAGATGGTGTTTATTAAGAAATAGATGCACCTTTTCAAGGCTCTCATGACTCCATTTTAAACACGCTTTCACTTTTAATATCACCGGTGGGACTACATGAAAATGCAACACTTTAAACATGTCACAAAATGTGAGCATTATTGAAGAATTAATAAAATGTTTAGATTTCTAGTTGGTGCTTTTGCAACATGTGAAGAAAAAAAACGCTAGTTGATGTTTATTGTCATGAGTCTTCCCACTGGACACAGATGTCAATTCAACGTCTATTCCACGTTGGTTCAACGTAATTTCCTTGAAATGATGTGGAAACAATGTTGATTCAACCAGTGTGTGCCCAGTTGGTTGTTCTGGAGGCAGAACTGAGCGATTTCCCCTTAGATAGGCCAGCTGCAACGTCAAAATTGGCTACATTGTAAAAATTCATGATTTTTTAAAAAGAAAATGGCTTTTATGTCTTAATTTAAGGTTAGGGTTAGCAGTGTGGTTAAGGTTAGGTTTGATGACTGCAAAGCTGCCTTTAGAACAAGATTCATGATGAAAAACGCTAATATGCGGGAAAACAAACATCCAACGTATTCCATGCCCAGTGTCACGATCGTTTTAAAGAATGGACCAAGGCGCAGCGTGATATGGGTTCCACATGTTTATTGAATTAAACGCACAAAAAAACAATAACGAACGAAACGTGAAGCAAATGAAGTGCTCACAGGCAACTACACATAAGCAAGATCTCACAAAACACAGTGGGGAAATGGCTGCCTAAATATGATCCCCAATCAGAGACAACGAAAAACAGCTGCCTCTGATTGTGGACCATACCAGGCCAACATAGAAATAAACAACCTAGATTACCCACCCTTGTCACACCCCGACCTAACCAAAATAGAGAATAAAAAGGCTCTATGGTGTCAGGGCGTAACAGTACCCCCCCCCCCCCCCCCCCCCCCAAAGGTGCGGACTCCGGCCGTAAAACCTGACTCTATAGGGGAGGGTCCGGGTAGGCATCTAGCGTCGGTGGCGGCTCCGGTGCAGGTCGTAACCCCTGCCCAGACCCCGGATCCGACCATGGCGCCGGGCTAAACGCCGTGCCTGGACTGGGCACCGGCGCAAAGGAGGGCTCCGGCCATGGAGCAGGACTGGACACCTTGCCTGGAAGCTCCGGACCATTGACCCTCGCTGGAGGTTCTGGACCGTTGACCGTCGCAGGTGGTTCCGGACCGGGGACCATCGCCGGAAGCTTCGGACTGGGGACCGTCGCCGGAAGCTCTGGACCGGGGACCATCGCCGGAAGCTCTGGACTGTGAATGCACACTGGAGGCCAAGTGAGTGGAGCCGGTGCAGGGGGCACCGGACTGGTGACACACACTTCAGGACGAGTGCGTGGAGCAGGCACAGGACTTACCGGACTGAGAAGGCGCACTGGAGGCCTGATGCGTGGGACCGGCACAGGTTGCACCGGACTGGTGACACGCTCTTCAGGGCGAGTGCAAGGAGCTGGCACAGGACGTACTGGGCTGTGGAGGCGCACTGGAGACCTGGTGCATAGAGCCGGCACAGGTGGCACCGGACTGGTGACACGCACCTCAGGGCGAGTGCGGGGAGCTGGCACAGGACGCACCAGACTGGGGAGATGCACTTCAGGGTGAGTGCGAGGAGCAGGCACAGGACGTACCGGACTGGGAAGGCGCACTGGAGGCCAGATACGTGGAGCCGGCCCAGGTTTCACCGGACTGATGACACGTTCCTCCAAACGCCTCCGTTGCCGCATACTCCTAGCCAACTCCATTCTCCGGTATCCCTCCTCGCACTGTTCCATCGAATCCCAGGCGGGCTCTGGTACTCTCCTTGGGTTGACCGACCACCTCTCTATCTCCTCCCAGGTGGTCTCTGGCTCTTCCCTCTGCTCAGCCGCCAGCTCCATGTGCCCCCCCCCCAAAATAAATCTTGTGGTTTCTGTGGTCGTGGTCTGACGACACGCTCCTCCAGAGTTTGCCATTCGGGCTCTGGCACTCTCCTCGGCTTGACCGGCCACCCTTTGTGCCCCCCCAAAACAAATCTTGGGGTTGTCCTTGGGCTTTCTGTGGCCGCGAACCCCAGCGTCGTCGTCCTCCTCCCTTATCTCCCTGCATCTGCTTCCAAGGAATTATTTCGTGTCCCTCCATGATCTCCTCCCAAGCCCAGGATACCTTCTCCTCCTGGGCACGCTGCTTGGTCCTGGTTTGGTGGGATATTCTGTCACGATCGTTTTGAAGAACGGACCAAGGCGCAGCGTGATTAAAGTTCCACATCTTTATTTAGTGTGAACTTCCAAACAAAACAAGTAAACAACCAACGAACCGTGACATCAGAGGTGCTACATGCACTTAACTCAAAACAATATCCCACAAGAACACAGGTGGGAAAAAAGGCTACCTAAATATGATCCTCAATTAGAGGCAACGATTACCAGCTGCCTCTAATTGGGAACTCTACCAAGCACAACAACATAGAAATAATAAACCTAGAACACCACTAGTCACGCTCTGACCTACTATACCATAGAGAACCAAGGGCTCTCTATGGTCAGGGAGTGACAGCCTGATAAAAAATATTGAAAGAGACAAAGAAGAAATAGATTGTTTAAATATATTTTGGTTGACCAGATGGAGGGTTGAAAAGCAGCTGTCACAGTCGAAGAACAAGTCAAATGAAAAGCTGAAGATCTCAACACATTAGAACTGCATTGACTGCCACATTCAGCCATCAAGCGCTTTTCGAGGCACCATCTAAATTGCCATGTTTGAATTCATGAATGTTCCACCGCAAAGGCTTGCTTTCATTGGAATATTTTCAAACATATCTATGCAGCAAGAATTGTAATACTATAGTGTTATTCCAGGCTGTATCACATCCGGCCGTGATTGGGAGTCCCATAGGGTGGCGCACAATTGTCCCAGGGTCGTCCTGGTTTGGCTGGGGTTGGCCGTCATTGTAAATAAGAATTTGTTCTTAACTGACTTGCCTAGTTAAATAAAGGTTAAATAAAGGTTCTATAAAATAATTTCAATGTAAGTGTAACTATCATACTTGATGTTTGGAATCAATCGTTATTTTGTCCATGTTAATCCAAGTTAATTTAATTGTCAAAGAGCTAGATGAATACTTTAGCAAAGGGTCAGCAACGTGTTCTGCCACGTGGCCACGTGAGGCAGATCATCCATCCAGTTAGGCTCTACCTATCCTGTTGTGTCCTGGCCCTTCATCTGAGGAAATATGTCTGTTCTCCTCCTGCTGGGGTGTAGGACACACGGACACACACACACACACACGGACACACACACACACACACACACACACACACACACACACACACACACACACACACACATACATATTGGGCAACTTCCTCTAGCTGAGGTGTTATCTGCCACACCGAGACCAGGCCTGCTCTACTCTGTTCAACAGCAGGCTGACATGAACTCAACCTATTACCATCATAGTTTACATGGGGCACAGCAAAACACACAGCGCACAGCAAAACACACAGAGTGTAACGGGCGTCATATAGAGGAGACCAAGGCGCAGCGTGTTGAGTGCTCATCGTTATATTTTAATGAAAACGAACGCTAGACAAAATAAACAAAATGACAGCCAACAGTTCCGTCAGGTTATACAAACTAAACAGAAAGCAACTACCCACGAAAACCAAGTGGGAAAAGGCTGCCTAAGTATGGCTTCCAATCAGAGACAACGATAGACAGCTGCCTCTGATTGGAAACCATACACGGCCAAAACATAGAAACACAAACATAGAATGCCCATCAGCTATCACACCCTGACCTAACTTAACAGAGAAAAAACAGCTCTCTTTGGTCAGGGCGTGACACAGAGCACAGCAAAACACACAGAGCACAGCAAAACACACAGAGCACAGCAAAACACACAGTGCACAGCAAAACACACAGAGCACAGCAAAACACACAGAGCACAGCAAAACACACAGTGCACAGCAAAACACAACTCCCATGCCACATTCTCCCCAATAATAATCTCCTTTCCTTTGCAATCCATTTGCATTCTTTTGACGGGTCACGTTTTGTCTTGCCGTTAAGTACATGTTGACAGATCATCTTAATTTGGACTCATCCCATTTGGTCAGTTTAATAAAACAGCCAATTTTACAGATAACTTTACTCTAAGCCTTTATTGTGTCAACTAATATAACTATTGCTATAACAACATCAAATGACACAAATCTGATCATATTTTAGTTTCTAGAAAATACGCTGTAATTCTACACACCATATCATCAACACACAACACACAATACACAGCGCAAAACACACAACACACAGCGCAAAACACACAACACACAATACACAGCGCAAAACACACAACACACAATACACAGCGCAAAACACACAACACACAATACACAGCGCAAAACACACTGCACACAACACACTGCACACAACACACTGCACACTGCACACAACACACTGCACACTGCACACAACACACACCACACACCACACTGCACACACCACACTGCACACAACACACTGCACACAACACACTGCACACTGCACACATCACACTGCACACAACACACTGCACACAACACACTGCACAGGACACACTGCACACAACACACAACACACTGTACACAACACACTGTACACAACACACTGTACACAACACACTGTACACAACACACAACACACTGCACACAACACACTGCACACAACACACTGCACAGGACACACAACACACTGTACACAACACACTGCACACAACACACTGCACACAACACACTGCACACAACACACAACACACTGTACACAACACACAACACACTGCACACTGCACACAACACACAACACACTGCACACAACACACTGCACACAACACACTGCACACAACACACTGCACACAACACACTGCACACAACACACTGCACACAACACACAATACACTGCAAACAACACACAACACACTGTACACAACACACTGCACACAACACACTGCACACAACACACTGCACACAACACACTGCACACGCACACACACCGCCCTGCACACAACACAATGCACACAACACAGCCCCCCTGTACACAACACACTGTACACAACACACAGCACACTGCACACAACACAATGCACACTGCACACAACACAATGCACACAACACACTGCACACAACACACAGCACACTGCACTCAACACAATGCACACTGCACTCAACACAATGCACACAACACACAACACACAACACACTGCACACAACACACGGCACACAACACACGGCACACAACACACGGTACACAACACACTGTACACAACACACTGTACACAACACACTGTACACAACACACTGCACACAACACACTGCACACAACACACTGCACACAACACACTGCACACAACACACTGCACACAACACACTGCACACAACACACAACACAACACTGCACACAACACACAACACAACACTGCACACAACACACAACACACTGCACACAGCACACTGCACACTGCACACTGCACACTGCACACAGCACACTGCACACAGCACACAACACACAGCACACAACACACTGCACACTGCACACAACACACTGCACATCTCCACACGTCAGAGTTACTGATGTTAGTCCCCACCTGTGATGTCGTACCACAGTAGCCTCTGTGTCTCCGTGAGGATGATCCCCACCATGTGAGTGACAGGATCCGTCTCCATGACAGCGAAGGTGAAGTGTGGCTCGTCAAACGTCAGCAGATCGGAAGTGGGAGTCGGCTTGGGGATCCACTCTACGTCGAGGCGAACTGTCGACGATCTCACCGGGCTCCCATGGTCCTTTGCTTTGATCTGACAGAGGGAAGGGTTGGGATGGAGAGGACAATGCTAATGTTATTGCGCTGGGGTGTGGATCTTTGTGTTACTCATCACAATATACGAGAACATGACAGGGTTGGGGTTCATCACAATGGTATTCACATGCAATTTTACACACTCCCTGCATGTGAATCAGAGCCATGAAAGAAGATGTGATTGTATTTGTTTAGGGATAGCAGGTGTGCTTAATTAAAGAGTGCTCCACCACTTCGTGTGAATGCGAAAAGCAGAAGAATCAGTGGGACATGGTAATTATGGTGTTCTATTATTATCTTGTCCACCTACCGTGAGGATGCTGTAGTTGCCTGCTGTAAAGTCCCCCCGTGCCGTCACCACCCCAGTGTCTGGATGGATCTCAAACCTCTCGTTCTGGTTGTCCTGGAGACTGAAGGTGACCTCAGCATTAGGCCCTTCATCGTCATCCTGGGCAACCATCCGACACACCTCCACCTGTGGCCTCACACCCTGACCCCTGTGTTGCTCAGGTAGTTTGACCTGGAAACAATCAATGATTCAATCAGTCACATTTATTTACAAAAGCCCTTTTTTTACATCAGCAGTTGTCATTTAGTGTATGGCATCCTATTCCATAAATAGTGCACTACTTGTTACCAGATCCCTACATGGTCCTTGTCAGAAGTAGTGCACAATGGAATTTTACCAATCAGATCAGCTCTGAAAAAGATATGATGTGAAAAGATCTGATGTGATTGGTCAAAATATCAATGAGTTGAAAAAAATATCAGAATTGTTCTGCCCTATGTAGGCTGCGTTTATAAATGTAGGAAACCCCAAAGAGCCAACAAAAGCAGACCTGGAAGAGCTTGTGGTTGAACTGGGGCCTGTTGTCATTCTCATCCAGCACCTGGATGATCACTGTAGAGGTGGAGCGGAGAGGAGGGGCTCCGTTGTCCGACACTATCACCTGAGAGGAGAAGAGGGGGAAGAGGGTTTAGTCTAACAGTAGGATGTGGAGGAAGAGGGTTTGGTCTAACAATAGGATATGGAGGAAGAGGGTTTAGTCTAACAGTAGGATATGGAGGAAGAGGGGTTAGTTAGTCTAACAGTAGGATATGGAGGAAGAGGGTTTGGTCTAACAGTAGGATGTGGAGGAAGAGGGTTTGGTCTAACAGTAGGATATGGAGGAAGAGAGTTTAGTTAGTCTAACAGTAGGATATGGAGGAAGAGGGTTTGGTCTAACAGTAGGATATGGAGGAAGAGGGTTTAGTCTAACAGTAGGATATGGAGGAAGAGGGGTTAGTTAGTCTAACAGTAGGATGTGGAGGAAGAGGGTTTAGTCTAACAGTAGGATATGGAGGAAGAGGGGTTAGTTAGTCTAACAGTAGGATATGGAGGAAGAGGGTTTAGTCTAACAGTAGGATATGGAGGAAGAGGGGTTAGTTAGTCTAACAGTAGGATATGGAGGAAGGGGGTTTAGTCTAACAGTAGGATATGGAGGAAGAGGGTTTAGTCTAACAGTAGGATATGGAGGAAGAGAGTTTAGTTAGTCTAACAGTAGGATATGGAGGAAGAGGGGTTAGTTAGTCTAACAGTAGGATATGGAGGAAGAGGGTTTAGTCTAACAGTAGGATATGGAGGAAGAGGGTTTAGTCTAACAGTAGGATGTGGAGGAAGAGAGTTTAGTCTGTCGAGGATTGATCGAGATTTAAATTAAATTTAAAAAGTTGTATGTATCATAAATCACATATACACTGCTCAAAAAAATTAAGGGAACACTTAAACAACACAATGTAACTCCAAGTCAATCACACTTCTATGAAATCAAACTGTCCACTTAGGAAGCAACACTGATTGACAATAAATTTCACATGCTGTTGTGCAAATGGAATGGACAACAGGTGGAAATTATAGGCAGTTAGCAAGACACCCCCAATAAAGGAGTGGTTCTGCAGGTGGGGACCACAGACCACTTCTCAGTTCCTATGCTTCCTGGTTGATGTTTTGGTCACTTTTGAATGCTGGCGGTGCTCTCACTCTAGTGGTAGCATGAGACGGAGTCTACAACCCACACAAGTGTCTCAGGTAGTGCAGCTCATCCAGGATGGCACATCAATGCGAGCTGTGGCAAGAAGGTTTGCTGTGTCTGTCAGCGTAGTGTCCAGATCATGGAGGCGCTACCAGGAGACAGGCCCGTACATCAGGAGACGTGGAGGAGGCCGTAGGAGGGCAACAACCCAGCAGCAGGACCGCTACCTCCGCCTTTGTGCAAGGAGGAGCAGGAGAAGCACTGCCAGAGCCCTGCAAAATGACCTCCAGCAGGCCACAAATGTGCATGTGTCTGCTCAAACGGTCAGAAACAGACTCCATGAGGGTGGTATGAGGGCCCGACATCCACAGGTGTGGGTTGTGCTTACAGCCCAACACCATGCAGGACGTTTGGCATTTGCCAGAGAACACCAAGATTGGCAAATTCGCCACTGGCGCCCTGTGCTCTTCACAGATGAAAGCAGGTTCACACTGAGCACGTGACAGACGTGATAGAGTCTGGAGACGCCGTGGAGAACGTTCTGCTGCCTGCAACATCCCCCAGCATGACCGGTTTGGCGGTGGGTCAGTCATGGTGTAGGGTGGCATTTCTTTGGGGGGCCGCACAGCCCTCCATGTGCTCGCCAGAGGTAGCCTGACTGCCATTAGGTACCGAGATGAGATCCTCAGACCCCTTGTGAGACCATATGCTGGTGCGGTTGGCCCTGGGTTCCTCCTAATGCAAGACAATGCTAGACCTCATGTGGCTGGAGTGTGTCAGCTGTTCCTGCAAGAGGAAGGCATTGATGCTATGGACTGGCCCGCCCGTTCCCCAGACCTGAACCCAATTGAGCACATCTGGGACATCATGTCTCGCTCCATCCACCAACGCCACGTTGCACCACAGACTGTCTAGGAGTTGGCGGATGCTTTAGTCCAGGTCTGGGAGGAGATCCCTCAGGAGACCATCCGCCACCTCATCAGGAGCATGCCCAGGTGTTGTAGGGAGGTCATACAGGCACATGGAGGCCACACACACACTACTGAGCCTCATTTTGACTTGTTTTAAGGACATTACATCAAAGTTGGATCAGCCTGTAGTGTAGTTTTCCACTTTAATTTTGAGTGTGACTCCAAATCCAGACCTCCATGGGTTGATAAATTGGATTTCCATTGATTATTTTTGTGTGATTTTGTTGTCAGCACATTCAACTATGTAAAGAAAAAAGTATTTAATAAGATTATTTCTTTCATTCAGATCTAGGATGTGTTGTTTAAGTGTTCCCTTTATTTTTTTGAGCAGTATATTTTGTGAGCAATGTTCTTTATCAAGACTACACACGTTATGGATAATTGACAGTCTAGTTTAAGCTCTCATGGTTAGGCCTTTTAATGATCTCATAAAAAATGCACATGTTGTTTAATCACAAACAGGTGTCTCAGTCTCACCTCGACACTGTGCTCAGACTTCAGTTCCCGGTCCAGAGAGGTCAGAGTGCTGATGATGCCTAAGAAAACATAGAGGGGAAGTGGGGAGAGAGAGGGGGGGAGAGATGGAGGAGATGGGAGGGAAGGAGGAAGAAGGAGCATTGTCATCAAAAAGGAATCTTTCCCACATGGACAGCAGTAGCAGGGTAGTTCGACGAAATGAGTGTCTTTTGAGTCTGATATTTTAAGTAGAAATTGTGCACCAATATTTAATTGTATTTTTATTTATTTATTTTATTTTACCCTTATTTTACCGGGTAAGTTGACTGAATACACATTCTCATTTACAACAACGGCCTTAAGAATAGTTACGGGGGGGGGGGGGGGGGTATGGGTAGTGACCACAGAGAGTCAGGACACGCGTTTAATGTCCCATCCGAAAGACAGTGCCTTACAAAGGGCAATGTCCCCAATCACTGCTCTTGGGCATTGGGATATTTTATTTTACACCAGAGGAAAGAGTGCCTCCTACTGGCCAACACAACTTCCAGCAGCATCAAAACGTTTCTCAGCATTGAAGCTCCCCAAAAACACAGTGGCCGCCATCATTTTAAAATGGAAGAAGTTTGGAACCACTTGACCTGGCTGCCCGGCCAACATGAGCAATTGAAGGAGAAGGGCTTTGGTCAAGGAGGTGAACAACAACCTAATGGTCACTCTGACAGAGCTCCAGAGTTCCTCTGTGGAGTTGGGAGAACCTTCCAGAAGGACAACCATCTCTGCAGCACTCCACCAATCAGGCCTTTATGGTAGAGACGCTAGACGCAATCCACTCCTCAGTTTAAGGCACATGATAGTCCAATTGGACTTTGCCAAAAGGCACATAAAGGACTCTCAGACCATGAGCAACAAGATTCTTTGGTCTGATGAAACCAAGATTGAACTCTTTAGTCTGAATGCCAAGCGTCATGTCTGGAGGAAACCAGGCATTGCTCATCACCTGGCCAATACCATCCCTACCGTGAAGCATGGTGGTGGCTATTTTTTTCAGCGGCGGAGACTGGAAGACTAGTCAGGATAGAGGGAAAGATTAACGGAGCAAAGTACAGAGAGATCCTTGATGAAAACCTGCTCCAGAGTGCTCAGGACCTCATACTGGGGCTAACGTTCACCTTCCAACAGGACAATGACCCTAAGCACACAGCCAAGACAACGCAGGAGTGGCTTCGGGACAGGTCTCTGAATGTACATGAGTGGCCCAGCCAGAGCCCGGACTTGAACCCAGTCTAACATCTCTGGAAAGACCTGAAAATAGCTGTGTAGCGACGCTCCCCATCCAACCTGACAGAGCTTGAGATGATCTGCATACAAAAATGGGAGAAACTCCCCAAATACAAGTGTGTCAAGCTTGTAGTGCCATACCCAAGAAGACTCGAGGCTGTAATCTATGCTAAAGGTTCTTCAACAAAGTCCTGAGTAAAGGGTCTGAAAACTTATGTAAATACTAATATATATTTTTTTACATATTTGCTAAAATGTCTAAACCTTGCTTTGTCATTATGGAGTATTGTGTGTAGATTTATGGGGGGGGGGGACGATTTAATCCATTTTAGAATAAGGCTGTAACTTAACAAAATGTGGAGAAAATGCACTGTATGTCTCTGAGTGTAGTTTGAAGGAAGTTATTAAATAGCACTAGTGTTAGCATTGGCTTGCGAAACTACCTCTAATTTCCTTCATATTGGTCATGGAGAAATAAAAATGGTATCCATGAGTTCATCTAAATATATCTGACTCTGAAAAGATCCCGACGTATCCCCTTGATATAAGGAATTTGATATGATTTATACTTTTACTTTTTATACTTATGTATAGTCTATCAATTACATTTACTTTTGATTCTTAAGTATATTTAAAACCAAATACTTTTAGACTTTTACTCAAGTATTATTTTATTGGGTGACTTTCACTTTTACTTGAGTCATTTTCTATTGAAGTATCTTTACTTTTATTCAAGTATGACAAATGGGTACTTTTTCCACCACTGCCTTTAATAGGCACTTACTATAGTCATTTTGTTATAAACCTCTTGAGATAGGAAAACATGTTTTTTATTAAGTTGAACATGTGCTCTTTGTGACAGAATTGTAAAATTAGCTGAAATTAAAAAAAAAAAAGTTTTAACCAAGTTACGCTTCTCAAAAGGCACCGAATTAGCGGAATGACCCAACACACCTGTCACTGTCTGAGCCCCAGGCAGCTGGTTCACTCTTCTTCCTTTCCACAAGTCTGTTTTTCTAACAGTGTTTATTTGGCTTTATAGTGTTCACGGAAGAAACCTCTGAGAACTTTCCAGAGCCTGTTATTTTCAAAAAATACTCAGCCTTTTAGGCCTGTGGACACTTTACTATTATAATGTGTGTAGCAAGAGCCAATACAATCAAGCAGGTTAACATCTTTCATTTTGAATGATGTTCTGGAGTCAGCTCTGCAGAGTGGTCACTAGCTGGCACAGCCACAAAGTCATGAAATCAGATTTTAAACCTAACCCTAAACTTAACCCTAACCTTAACCACACTGCTAACCCTAATGTCCAACCCTAACCTTAAATTAAGACCAAAAAGATCATTTCGTTTTCACAAATTTTACAACACAGCCAATTTTGACATTGCAGCTAAGGAGCTAAGGAGAAATCGCTCAGTTCTCCCCCCAGGACAAATCTTTTGACAATAAACCTCAACCTGCTACAATCTGACTAGGTATCCCACTTTCCCTCTCCCCTTTCCCAATCTATCCACTGATAAGCTATCCAACTATATTGTCATTTGGTAAAGATTTCCCATGCTGCTTCTGTTCCTTTAGTAGGCTAATTCTCCTGCCATTCTGCTTCTGTTCCTTTAGTAGGCTAATTCTCCTGCCATGCTGCTTCTGTTCCATTAGTAGGCTAATTCTCCTGCCATTCTGCTTCTGTCCCTTAAATAAGCTAATTCTCCTGCCATGCTGCTTCTGTTCCATTAGTAGGCTAATTCTCCTGCCATTCTGCTTCTGTCCCTTAAATAAGCTAATTCTCCTGCCATTCTGCTTCTGTCCCTTAAATAAGCTAATTCTCCTGCCATGCTGCTTCTGTCCCTTAAATAAACGAATTCTCCTGCCATGCTGCTTCTGTCCCTTAAATAAGCTAATTCTCCTGCCATGCTGCTTCTGTTCCATTAGTAGGCTAATTCCTCTGTTCCTTTAGTAGGCTAATTCTCCTGCCAAATTAAAGCGACTATGAGATCAGAAAACCTGACAAAACAGGTTACACGACTGGTTTGGACTTTTTTTGTCGTTTGTGTTAAAATCTGGGTGAGGCTGTCTGGATTGCAGCCTGAGTTGATATCAGAGTTCGGTTCAGTTCACCATCCGACTGCCCCAAGTGACACCCCAGGGACTGATTACCGTGTGTGTGTGTGTGTGTGTGTGTGTGTGTGTGTGTGTGTGTGTGTGTGTGTGTGTGTGTGTGTGTGTGTGTGTGTGTGTGTGTGTGTGTGTGTGTGTGTGTGTGTGTGTGTTGGTGGGGGGGGTACGGCGGGGGGGGGGTGGAGTTGCCCTTCTCTGCTTGGTCTCCTTGTAAAGAGGTCTCTTCACCTCATAGGGTTTTGCTGGGATAGCAGGTAGCCTCAAGGTTAGCGCGTTGGGCCAGTTACTGAAAGGTTGCTGGTTTGAATCCTGGAGCCCACAAAAAATATTTCTCTGTGCAGTTATTCCCAATTTCTCCTGGGGTGCTGGACAATGGTGACTCCACCCCCTGGGGGAGTTGGGATATGCAAGAAACGCATTCTGTTGCACACTTCTATAACTGAATAACAGGACAAATATAAGCATCCGCAAAATTATTATTTATTTTATAGTTTGGGCTTTTCTGTATCTTCCAGCTGGTAATACAGCTATACTGCTTGTATTCAAAGGTATTATTGGTTCTTAACTGACTACCTGCTGGGACATCACTACAGATACTGTACTGTGTGTACTTTGCTGCTACTCTCCTGAACTGAGATCTTAGTCAGACTTCTCTGAGTCATGTGTATCCTGTTCAGACATGAGGAGCACAGCTCATATCCTCTCACAAGGAGCATAAATCTACCATGCTGTTGAGTCATAGAAGTTGAGGTTTCATCTTATTGATAGTGTTTTATTCCACCTATACTCTTCACTTTGTAGAAGAACAAGGCTTGTGTTGTAGTAATGAGTTTAAAGGCCTGATTTTCCTGTGTTTTATATACACTGAATGTACAAAACATTAGGAACACCGTTGTAAAATTGAACACCTTTTTACCCTCAGAACTAGCATCAATTTGTCAGGGCACGGACTCTACAAGGGGTCGAAAGCGTTCCACAGGGATTCTGGCCCATGTTGACTCCAGTTGGCTGGATGTCCTTTTGATACACATGGGAAACTGTTGAGCGTGAAAAACCCATCAGCGTTAGACACTCAAACCGGCACGCCTAGCACCTACTACCATACCCTGTTCAAGGGCACTTAAATATGTTGTCTTGTCCATTCACCCTCTGAATAACACACATTAACAATCCATGTCCCAGTTGTCTCAAAGCTTAAAAATCCTTCTTTAACCTGTCTCCTCCCCTTCATCTACACTGATTGAAGTGGATTTAACAAGTGACATCAATAAGGGATCATAGCTTTCACCTGGATTTACCTGGTCTAATATGTTCTATACTCAGTATAAATGAGGATACTGTCATTTTAGTGTAAGAGCTGTTTGAAAAGACCACCTGAAATTTCAGCCTGTTTTGGTGGGACGGAGTTTTGACATCACCAGGCCGTAATTGAGTTAATAGACCAATAAAATAGAGAGTTGCGAACTTTGCTGCAAATAACAGCTAGTTTTCAGTTTTCCCCTCCTCACTCAGACCACTCCAGGCAGTCTCAGTGAAACTAACCCGTGTCTTGATTACACTGGGGGTTTCTATAAAACATCTAATATATTGTACATCTTCCAAGGCATTAATGGAGCACCTTTTCAGCTTTAATCCAAACACACACACACACACACACACACACACACACACACACACACACACACACACACACACACACACACCACACACACACACACACACACACACACACACACACACACACAGAGAGCCCAGCAGAGACGACAAGTCGAGGACGGACGGACGTGTAGAAGCTTGTGACGTAGAGTTAATCTGGTTGCAATTTGTCCTGTCTTCAAAGGCCCATGCTATGTTGTTGTGTGACAGGCACTCAGCTGCATGACGAAACTGTCATAGATTTGGGGTTTAACTTTCTGTTTGGGAAGTTGTTCTTTTACTGCCCTCCCAGCCCAGACATGACTGCATCATTTGTTGTGTTTTTGTGTACATTTATAGGTAGAAAATAAGTTTAACCTTGGCCGGTTTTCACCACAGGTTATGACACACCCTGAGTGATGGCTGTGCACAGTGCTGCTGAGACATGTTATAATCTACCATTTTCTACTCAACTTGAGAAATTACAATGTTTTACAGCTAGTTAAACTTTATATTGAGATGTATATTTGACGTAGAGTTGTCAAATTTAATATGGACACAATATAGCAGCCTACCTTTCCTCAAAAGTGTTAAGACTAATAATACAGAAATAAAAACACCTTCAAATCACATCGCTCCATGTTTCCTTGTGAAATGTGTCAATTACCTGTCTTGGGTTCTATGGTGAAATACGTCCGCGGTGACTCCAATAACTGGAAGGTAAGTTTCCCCTCAGAGGAGCTGTCCACGTCAGTAGCAGTGACCTGAAGCACTGACTTGTCTTTAGGCATGTTTTCTAGGACGGAGCCGAAGTAGACCGGCTGGGACAGCTGGGGAGGGTTATCATTGATGTCCAGGACTTCCACAAATATGTCTGTCCAGGTCACTAGAGGGATGGTGCCAAGGTCTTTGGCATAGACCGATAGCCAGTAGTGTGGGACGGCCTCGCGGTCTAACGTCTCAGCCGTGCGGATTACTCCTGCAAAACAGAAGGAGAAATCGTTTATAATGTCATCCATCTGTATTTGCATTTTTTTTGCTGACAGGTGTGGTGATGAACAACTTTGTTAAATCATCTAGGTTTATCCAAAAATAGTTATTTGGTTAAAACTGGATGATACACTGTCAGGTTATAAGTATGAGTAATATTCTGAAAAAGAGGCCTGGTGCGTCAGTGCAGGTTCAGCACTATAATGACAGAGCATTTTTCCAACAGGAGTCAAGCATACTAATGAAACGTGATACTTTGTGAGGTCACAGGCTATCAGCTGTAAAGTATCCATTATGTAGGAACATAGACGGGTCCCAAGAAGCCTCGGGTTATTTTTTACATTGCTCATTACTATTATTACACACACACACACACACACACACACACACACACACACACACACACACACACACACACACACACACACACACACACACACACACACACACACACACACACACACACACACACACACCACTTACCTGTTTCCTCATCGATCATGAAAACTCCCAGGCCAGATCCATCGTGGATGTGGTACCTGACGACTCCATCTCTCCCCAGGTCCATGTCTGCTGCTGTCAGCATCAACACTGAGGTTCCCACAGGAGCGTCCTCCATCACTGAGGCCGCATAGACAAACATGGAGAAGACTGGCTTATTCAGGTTCTCATTCACATCCAGGACCTCCACCTCGATGAAACAGGAGGAGGAGAGTGACCGAGGAAGGCCATGGTCAACCGCTCGAACCGTCAGGTTGTAAGACTGTCTCCTCTCAAAGTCCAGTTCCTTCTCAAGGGTTAGAGATCCCGTTGACGCATCCAGAAAAAAGGCCCCATTCTCACTGTTCTTCAGGTTGTAGCTGATCTGTCCAGCGCTGCCCAGGTCTAAGTCGTAGCTCTCGACCCACAGTAGCACCGTCCCCAAGGGAACATCCTCTGGGACTTTGATGTTGTAGATCTTGGGGACGAACTTGGGAGGATTGTCGTTGATGTCCTCCAACATGACCACCAGATCGGTCATAGAGAAGAGCTGTGGGTCTGTTTTAGACTGATCTCTAGCCTCTATCTTCAGGTTATGTCTGGGAAGGGCCTCTCTGTCTAAACGATCAGACACCTTCACTTCGCCAGTGAGTTCATTGATCTTGAAAAGATCAGTTAAAGTTAGCATCGAATATAATATGTTTCCATTGTCCTCAGAGTCTAAATCTGTTGCGTGCACTTGGAATATCCTCGTGTCAACCTCCATGTTCTCTGGAATGTGCACGACATACCTGGATTGGTCAAATACTGGTCGGTTGTCGTTAACATCCAATAGATTCACAGCGAGAAATTTCCATGCTGAGGTTTGTGGGCTTCCTAAGTCATAGACAGTTACGTTCAAAATGTAGAACTCTTTGGTTTCTCGGTCTAAAGGACACACAAGCTGAAGCTCCCCAGAGAAAATACCAATGGAGAAACACCCGTCTTCATTTCCACTTGAGATAGCGTACACAAGCTTGCTGTTGAATCCAGTGTCGTTATCCGTAGCCTTGAAGTAAAGGATAGTTGAATTCAAAGGGAAGTCCTCTCTGATGTCAATAGTACTCGGGATGCCAGAGTTGAACTTAGGAGAGTGGCGGTTGATGATATGAACGTCCGAGAAGGATTCCTCATCCTGGAAATTCAACCCTGGCTTTATGGATTCAATCAGTTTGTCTGTAAGCTGTTTGAAAATCCCAGTCTCCTGACAACTGACGGTGGCTTCAGTGCCCTGGTTTACGACAGTAACAGTAACAACAGAGGGATCAGAGGTATGTTTACCATCTGTTGCTGTGATTCTGAGTCTGAACGAAGGTAATTCAGTCTCTATCGAAGCGGTGGGTATCTGTTTGATCAGTTTAATGACTCCTGATACAGCGTCGATGTCAAACAGTTTTTGGTCATTCCCTGACTCGATCACATATCTGAGCTGTTGTAGTTCATCCAGGTCAACAGCAGATAGCTCTGCGATTGGCTCTCTCACTGCTAAATCTACAGGTATGGTGGCATTGCATCCCACCTGCTCAAACAGAGGGGTGTTGTCGTTGACGTTGCTCATGGTGATCGTCACGGCGCACTCAGAAACATAACTGAAGGGACTGCCGCTGTCCGAAGCCCACACTCTGAGATGATACCACCTCTTCATCAACTCGTAGTCCAGATCCTCAGATGTAGAGATCACTCCACTGATTGGGTCTATTGTGAATGGGGAAGGAGCTGAGTTGGCTATGGCATAGGTCACAAAACCATTTCGGTCCCTGTCATCGTCTATTGCAGAGACTGATAGAACGCTGCTGCCTATAGGTACGTTCTCTGGTAGTGTGGCTTGGTATGAAGGTTTGGTGAATATTGGGGCGTTGTCGTTTTCATCAGTTATCTCAACGACTATATGGGTCTCGGCTTCGCCGTGATTCGCTATCACGTCGAATTCAAAACGAGACTTTTTCTCAAAGTCAAAGGACTCTGAGGTAACGATTATTCCTGTTTTGGGGTTAATCTTAAATTTGGGGCTATCAGAGTTACTTTTAATGTGGTATCTAACATTCAAATATGCCGGACTCACACTAACTCTGACCACATGTGTTTTTGGTGGTGAAAACTCACTTAGTGTGAGAATGTATGTGTCTTCCAGAAAGCTAAACAGGCTTTGTTTATAGGGAGGGATATGGATTTCTGAAACTGGAGAAACTAAAGGTGGACTGCTCTTGTCTTTAGCTTGAAGGGAGAGGTTTAATCCAGATGGGCTCTGAGACCAGTTCATTCTCTTGGTGGAGACCACTTGGAAACCATTGCCTTGCAGGCTGGATGGAATAATCTCAAAATACCTCTGTGGATCCCCACCAACAATACTAACGGACTCAACTGGCTTTACACCCGACTCTACATGGATATCAATAGTTATCTTCTCATCTTCGTCCTTTTGAGCTAGGACAACCGGGAGAGGTTTGATGATGGGGGCGGTTGAAGAGACCTTTTCTATGGTAACTTTAACCCTGGCCACGTTGCCAAACTTCTGAACCCCAGATATCTTCTTGGTCCTGTCCTCGGCTAATACAGTGAGATCGTATGTTTCTGCTCGGCTGTGGTTCAGCCTCTTGACGAGGATGATGGTGCCTGAGAAAGGATCAACGGCGAACGGATGGGCTCTACTCATGAAGGAGTAATAGAACTCAGCGTTACAGCCAATATCCGCATCCGTCGCACTGACCCTGACCACGCTGGACTTCAACGGAGCGTCTTCCCTGATGACTACGTTGTACGAGGCTGGGTAGAAGAGTGGTTTCAGATCATTGGTATCAAGCACCTGAACGAATACCTTGGTCCTGGCCTGGAAGTCGTAAGTGATTTCAGTGGCTTCAATGGTGAGAGTATAACTGTCTCTTACTTCCCTGTTTAGTGACGCAGAATTACTGCTTCGCGTTTTGATTCGCAGGATGCAGAAATCCCCTACTCTGACCTCCTCCGCTTTGAATAGGCCGTCGTCGTCTCCAGAGACGAGTTTGAACTTGATGTCCCAGAAAGGATCGGTCACTACGATACCCATCTTGATGGGACTCTCCACAGCAGTCCTGGGGGCTGAGTTCTCATTAATGGTGGCATTGTAGAGATGATAAGTGAACCTCATGGGAGAGCTGTCCTTTCCAAGCACCTTTCCCAAACTCCATTTTGTTGGTATTTTGTGATACTCGTTACTTGCTACTAGGTTTAGTAAGACTGCTACCACTAAGAGTAGTGTACTTGTGTCTGTTGTAACCATCTTCACTGTCATCACCAGGATCCTCAGCTCTGAGAGAGAGAGAGAGAGAGAGAGAGAGAGAGAGAGAGAGAGAGAGAGAGAGAATTAGATTTGAGTTCATATGGCGGGAAAAAATATACATCTTAATTTTATAATTCAATACTCTACGAAAATCACATACAAAATACATCTCTTTGACCAGATTGTGAACATATCAGTCATTTCCTTAGTGCCTGCTCCTGTCTGAGCAGTACAATGTGAGAGTAATGACCCAATGACACAGCACCACAGTGAAAGCCTGCTGTGAGGAATTTGTCTCCTGTTCTAACATGCCTTGACCAAAGCAAAGCAATACATTGTTTGATGAAAGGAAACAGCCTCAGAGCAGCATTAGACAGGTGGTGCCTTTCCCCCCATGTCATTATTCCTTTCCCTTGAGTGCAACAACTGATAATCAAATCATTATTATAAAGCCTTTGTCAACGTGTGTTAATAAAAAAGGATTTGTTACGTGATGACAGATGTAAAACAGGATTTGGTGGTTTGTTTCCACCTTTATCCAAACGTAAATAGTGTGTCTGTTTGTCTGTGTTCTGAGCGGTCTTCTGTTCAGCGTAGGCTGTTCTGACATGAACCATTTACTCCTAAATGTAAACACATTTAAAGCTCAACGATTCATAAGACTCATTGTGAAATATACAGTACGAACCCGTTCTCTAGTGGATAACAATAATTCATATATTTGCCAATAAAAATGAAAACTACAAATATTAAAATCATTAAGATTATATCAACAACTCAAAATAAATCAAATATATAATTGGCCTTTAGGTGAAATGGTCTAGTTTTTAGTGCTGTACTTGGCAACAATAAAGACTCCAGTATTCCTGCATGGTGATTTGACCTTCTCTCAGCACTTTAAATGCCTATAGCTGTTGCTTATCAGCTCCATGACTGCTACTTTTCACTTCTCTTACATCTGAAGTTTACCGGAGATATCAGAGAGATCTGGAGGGAGAGGACGCTTTATAAGCCGCTCCTTGAAAACTTACATAAAATACCTGTCAATCTCTTACTGTGGCGATGAACAAAATGACTGTTTACATAACTAACCTTTCACTTTGTCATCACTAGTAGAAAGTGATCGATCGTTTTGGTCCGTAGAATCATTACTAGCTTAGACAAACATGCTCATACAGGAACACATGGCTTTACAGATTATTATAAATGATGATTTGACTAATCAAATGTGATAAAATGAGTGATTCCTCAGCCATCTCTCGTAACAACTGCTAAAGGGGGGGGGTGACAGCCAGAGTCAGGTACAGTTCAAGTCGGAAGTTTACATACACTCAATTAGTATTTGGTAGCATTGCCTTTAAATTGATTAACTTGGGTCAAACGTTTCGGGTAGCCTTCCACAAGCTTCCCGCAATAAGTTGGGTGAATTTTGGCCCATTCCTCCCGACAGAGCTGGTGTGAGTCAGGTTTGTAGGCCTCCTTGCTCTCACACGCTTTTTCAGTTCTGCCAACAAATTTTCTATGGGTTTGAGGTCAAAGCTTTGTGATGGCCACTCCAATAGCTTGACTTTGTTGTCCTTAAGCCATTTTGCCACAACTTTGGAAGTATGCTTGGGGTCATTGTCCATTTGGAAGACCCATTTGCGACCAAGCCTTAACTTCCTGACTGAAGTCTTGAGATGTTGCTTCAATACATCCACATAATTTTCACTTCTCATGATGCCATCTATTTTGTGAAGTGCACCAGTCCCTCCTGCAGCAAAGCACCCCCACAACATGATGCTGCCACCCCCGTGCTTCACGGTTGGGATGGTGTTCTTCGGCTTGCTGCCATCCCCCTTTTTCCTCCAAACACAACGATAGTCATTATGGCCAAACAGTTCTATTTTTGTTTCATCAGACCAGAGGACATTTCTCCCAAAAATACAATCTTTGTCCCCATCTGCAGTTGTAAACCGTAGTCTTGCTTTTTTATGGCAGTTTTGGAGCAGTGGCTTCTCTTCTTCCTTGCTGAGCCGCCTTTCAGGTTATGTCCATATAGGACTCGTTTTACTGTAAATATAGGTACTTTTGTACCTGTTTCCTTCAGCATCTTCACAAGGTCCTTTGCTGTTGTTCTGGGATTGATTTGCACTTTTCGCAGCAAAGTACGTTCATCTCTAGGAGACAAAACGCGTCTCCTTTCTGAGCGGTATGACAGCTGCGTGGTCCCATGGTTTTTATACTTGCGTACTATTGTTTGTACAGATGAACGTGGTACCTTCAAGCATTTGGAAATTGCTCCCAAGGATGAACCAGACTTGTGGAGGTCTGATTTATTTTGATTTTCCCATGATGTCAAGCAAAGAGGCACTGAGTTTGAAGGTAGGCCTTGAAATACATCCACAGGTACACCTGCAATTGACTCAAATGATGTCAATTAGCCTATCAGAAGCTTCTAAAGCCATGACATCATTTTCAGGAATTTTCCAAGCTGTTTAAAGGCACAGTCAACTTAGTGTATGTAAACTTCTGACCCACTGGAATTGTGATACAGTGAATTATAAGTGAAATAATCTGTCTGTAAACAAATGTTGGAAAAATTACTTGTGTCATGCGCAAAGTAGATGTCCTATCCGACTTGCCAAAACTATAGTTTGTTAACAAGACATTTGTGGAGTGGTTGAAAAACGAGATTTGATGACTCCAAACTAAGTGTATGTAAACTTCCCACTTTAACTGTAGGTGTGTTTATCTTAACTAGGCCGTGTTGGTGACCTCGTAATATAATATGTAATTTAGCAGACACTCTTATCCAAAGCGACAGTCATGCATGCATGCATGGGGCTCCCGAGTGGCGCAGCAGTCTAGGGTACTGCACCTTGTGCAATCTATTGTGCAGTCCCTGGTTCAAATCCAGGCTAGTGATTTGGAGTCCCATAGGGCAGTGCACAAACAGCCCAGTGTTGGCTGCAGTAGGCTGTCGTTCACTGACTTTCCTGGTGAAATAATAATACAAAATATCTAATTCAATTTAACCTGATGGTGATCCTGGGAATTGAACCCACTACACTGGTGTTACAAGTGCTATGCTCTACCAACTGAGCTACAAAGGACCACAGTAATGATATTGTCTGTGTTTAAACAGGTCCTGTCATCTCTTTCAATTTGATGCCATATCAATTTACAGTCTTCAGATCATTCTAAACGAACCTTATCCTTTACATGAACATGGGTTGAGTCCCAAATTATTCCCTATATACAGTGCACTCTGGTCAAAAGTAGTGCACTATGTAGGGAATTGGTGCCATTTGGGACGCAGGCTGTGGACATGGCACTAAACCATTTAATTTTCAGATGTAGGGGTTAAAATGAAATGTTTGTCTGGCTGGCAGTGCTGCTGGTGGGTAAGATCTGAGGTCTGTCTGCTGTTAGCTGTGGGATGTTCTCCTGTTCATGTTCCTGTGTGTTCCTGCCTGTCTTCCTCCTCCTCATTCAAACCCCCGCAGTCACGACCTGTAGGTACACGCTCAGCCATGCTGCGCAGAACAGATCAAATTTCAACATCACCTCCATGGTATTGTACCTGTAAAGGTATTTATTTGGGGCAAAGTTTGCAGTGTTTCTGAGTGATGGTTTTTAACAGCTCATTGATCTCTCTCTCTTTCTCTGTCTCTCATCCCCCCTATCTCTCTCTCTCTCTCTCTCTCTCTCTGTCTGTCTCTGATCCCTCCCCGCTCTCTCCATCTCTCTCTCTGTCTCTCATCCCCCTCTCTCTCTTTGTATCTGTCTCTCACCTCTCCTCCCCTCTCTCTCTCTCTGTGTCTCTGTCTCTCATCCCCCTCTCTCTCTCTCTCTGTCTTTCTATTTATTTCTGTGAAATGTTATATTGCCTTGGGGCTCTATTCAATCCGTATTGTGGAAGTTCAGCAATCTGCAATCGTGCAATCTGTAACGCTTGTGATCCAGATTGAATAGAACTCTACATTGACTGTGCAAGGCACGATTTGGGAGATCTATTCAAACTTTTCACACTAAAAATACTGGTGTAATAAGGACTTTTGATCATTCATCTACCAATCCTTGAGGGTTCCTTATTCTCCATCTATATAGTAGAGTTGACGTGAATCTCTCCCCACAATCATCATCATCAGGCCTTCTACAATCATCTTCATCAGGCCTTCTTTTATTATAATTTAACTAGGCAAGTCAGTTAAGAACAAATTCTTATTTACAATGACGGCCTCCCTTGTTCAGGGACAGAATGACAGATTTTTACCTTGTCAGCTCGGGGATTTGATCTTGCAACTCTTTCGGTTACTAGTCCAACACTCTAACCACTAGGCTACCTGCCGCCCTTCTACAATCATCATCATCATCATTATCATCAGGCCTTCTATTATAAAGGGCTCCAGGCTTTTAACAGATCAAGATGTGTGGTTAGAATCTAGCTATGAGTCAACATGTCTTCCCACCAACAGTCATGCAGGAAATAAATGAATACCTACATGTACTTTTCTTTGGAAATTCCACTGTGCATTTATGTGTGTACGTCTTTTGAATCTTTGTACTGTGTCTGCCAGGCAACCAGGTTACTTTGGAAATACATTGTGGCAGTTATGAATTCCTTATACTACTAAATCTTTTCTCAAGTAAAAAACTTAATGTGAAGTGTTGTTGATTATGGTTATTCTAGAACACAATAAGCACATCTCACAGCATAGTGTATTTCATGATTCAGTACATTGGCTCAACTTGATCAAATGGGGAAGTGGCCAAATGTTCAATCCCAACCTATTTGTTGAGTTACAAAGTATTTCAGCAGCAGTAGACCTACGATGGTAAGTTATTCCATAGACCACTGCCCTGAGCCATGATAACACCCTGTCTGGACCAGTGAATTACCCCTACACCCAGTAACTCTGGACATCAGCCGTTAGATAACTCTCCCCACACCCAGTAACTCTGGACATCAGCCATTAGTTACCTCTACCACCCAGTAACTCTGGACATCAGCCGTTAGTTACCTCTACCACCCAGTAACTCTGGACATCAGCCGTCAGTTACCTCTACCACCCAGTAACTCTGGACATCAGCCGTTAGTTATCTCTACCACCCAGTAACTCTGGACATCAGCCGTCAGTTACCTCTACCACCCAGTAACTCTGGACATCAGCCGTCAGTTACCTCTACCACCCAGTAACTCTGGACATCAGCCGTTAGTTACCTCTACCACCCAGTAACTCTGGACATCAGCCGTAAGTTACCTTTACCACCCAGTAACTCTGGACATCAGCCGTTAGTTAACTCTACCACCCAGTAACTCTGGACAGCAGCCGTTAGTTACCTCTACCACCCAGTAACTCTGGACATCAGCCGTAAGTTACCTTTACCACCCAGTAACTCTGGACATCAGCCGTTAGTTAACTCTACCACCCAGTAACTCAGGACATCAGCCGTTAGTTACCTCTATCACCCAGTAACTCTGGACATCAGCCGTTAGTTACCTCTACCACCCAGTAACTCTGGACATCAGCCGTTAATTACCTCTACCACCCAGTAACTATGGACATCAGCCGTCAGTCACCTTTACCACCCAGTAACTCTGGACATCAGCCGTTAGTTAACTCTATCACCCAGTAACTCAGGACATCAGCCGTTAGTTACCTCTACCACCCAGTAACTCTGGACATCAGCCGTCAGTTACCTCTACCACCCAGTAACTCTGGACATCAGCCGTTAGTTACCTCTACCACCCAGTAACTCTGGACATCAGCCGTCAGTTACCTCTACCACCCAGTAACTCTGGACATCAGCCGTCAGTTACCTCTACCACCCAGTAACTCTGGACATCAGCCGTTAGTTACCTCTCCCCACACCCAGTAACTCTGGACATCAGACGTTAGTTACCTCTACCACCCAGTAACTCTGGACATCAGCCGTCAGTTACCTCTACCACCCAGTAACTCTGGACATCAGCCGTCAGTTACCTCTACCACCCAGTAACTCTGGACATCAGCCGTTAGTTACCCCTTCCACCCAGTAACTCTGGACATCAGCCACCCAGTAACTCTGGACATCAGCCGTCAGTTACCTCTACCACCCAGTAAATCTGGACATCAGCCGTCACTTACCTCTACCACTCAGTAAATCTGGACATCAGCCGTTAGTTACCTCTACCACCCAGTAAATCTGGACATCAGCCGTTAGTTACCTCTACCACCCAGTAACTCTGGACATCAGCCACCCAGTAACTCTGGACATCAGCCGTCAGTTACCTCTACCACCCAGTAACTCTGGACATCAGCCGTCAGTTACCTCTACCACCCAGTAAATCTGGACATCAGCCGTCACTTACCTCTACCACTCAGTAAATCTGGACATCAGCCGTTAGTTACCTCTACCACCCAGTAACTCTGGACATCAGCCGTTAGTTACCCCTTCCACCCAGTAACTCTGGACATCAGCCACCCAGTAACTCTGGACATCAGCCGTTAGTTACCTCTACCACCCAGTAACTCTGGACATCAGCCGTCAGTTACCTCTACCACCCAGTAAATCTGGACATCAGCCGTCACTTACCTCTACCACTCAGTAAATCTGGACATCAGCGGTCAGTTACCTCTACCACCCAGTAACTCTGGACATCAGCCACCCAGTAACTCTGGACATCAGCCGTCAGTTACCTCTACCACCCAGTAACTCTGGACATCAGCCGTCAGTTACCACTACCACCCAGTAACTCTGGACATCAGCCGTTAGTTACCTCTACCACCCAGTAACTCTGGACATCAGCCGTTAGTTACCCCTTCCACCCAGTAACTCTGGACATCAGCCGTTAGTTACCTCTACCACCCAGTAACTCTGGACATCAGCCGTCAGTTACCTCTACCACCCAGTAAATCTGGACATCAGCCGTCAGTTATCTCTACCACCCAGTAACTCTGGACATCAGCCGTTAGTTACCTCTCCCCCCACCCAGTGACTCTGGACTTCAGCCGTCAGTTACCTCTACCACCCAGTAACTCTGGACATCAGCCGTCAGTTACCTCTACCACCCAGTAACTCTGGACATCAGCCGTCAGTTACCTCTACCACCCAGTAACTCTGGACATCAGCCGTTAGTTACCTCTACCACCCAGTAACTCTGGACATCAGCCGTTAGTTACCTCTACCACCCAGTAACTCTGGACATCAGCCGTTAATTACCTCTACCACCCAGTAACTCTGGACATCAGCCGTTAGTTACCTCTCCCCACACCCAGTAACTCTGGACATCAGCCGTTAGTTACCTCTCCCCACACCCAGTAACTCTGGACATCAGCCGTTAGTTACCTCTACCACCCAGTAACTCTGGACATCAGCCGTTAGTTAACTCTACCACCCAGTAACTCTGGACATCAGCCGTTAGTTACCTCTACCACCCAGTAACTCTGGACATCAGCCGTCAGTTACCGCTTCCACCCAGTAACTCTGGACATCAGCCGTCAGTTACTTCTACCACCCAGTAACTCTTGACATCAGCCGTTAGTTACCTCTACCACCCAGTAACTCTGGACATCAGCCGTTAGTTACCTCTACCACCCAGTAACTCTGGACATCAGCCGTTAGTTACCTCTACCACCCAGTAACTCTGGACATCAGCCGTTAGTTACCTCTACCACCCAGTAACTCTGGACATCAGCCGTTAGTTACCTCTACCACCCAGTAACTCTGGACATCAGCCGTCAGTTACCTCTACCACCCAGTAACTCTGGACATCAGCCGTTAGTTACCTCTACCATCCAGTGCCACAGGCAGACCAATTACCTAAATGACTGGGAATGGACAGTATTGTATGGCCAGGTCAAATGTCTTCATTTTATTGAGTTGTTTTTTTTTACCTTTATTTAACTAGGCAAGTCAGTTAAGAACAAATTCTTTTTTAGAATGCCGGCCTCAATCTTGCAACCTTTTGGTTACTAGTCTAACGCTCTAACCACTAGGCTACCTGCCACCCCAGTACATTCATTCTGATGTACTGGACAAGACAAGGCCATTTATAGCACACACACACACACACACACACACACACACACACACACACACACACACACACACACACACACACACACACACACACACACACACACACACACACACACACACACACCTATCTATTGGTAAAGCACACTTTACAGTAACATCACAGTGCTGTCTCAGGTTATTCCAGGTTGAAGGAATGTGATGTATCAATAGGAACTCATCAACTCCTAGATGCTAATTTGTTTCAGGAATGAAGCAATATGAATGGAGGAAAGAACTTTACGGCCAATGGGAAGACAGGGAAGTCTCCGTCATGGAAACGGACGAGTAGGCTTCCAGGAGGTTATCTGATGGGCCATCCGTCTGTCATAGGTAATAAAGTTGAAAGTTCAGACCATCAGTGTCTTTTACAGATTTCATAGGTTGGTAGAGCATGGCATTTGCAACACCAGGGATTGTGGTTTTAATTCCCACGGGGGACCAGTATGACCAATTATTTTTATTTTTTATGATGCATTCACTACTGTAAGTCGCTCTGGATAAGAGTCTCTGCTAAATGACAATTTTTTTTTATTTATTGTCATGTAAAATACTGGTCAACACATCTCAGTGACAGAAGTCAAATTATCCTACTGGGGCCACATGATGCCACTCTTGGAAATATGTTTTTGTGTCAGTAAACAGGGGTCAACTAGGGTAAACAGAAGGAGGGACAACTAAGCTACAAGCTTATGAACAAAACTAGTTTATATAGAGAGTATTTGAGATTGATTTTTTTTTTTAAACCAGGCATTTCCTCCACAAACAAGTTTAGCTCAATTCCATGCATATTTCACAGCAATTACTTATCTCCCACGCAATGCATACAGAAAAAACTACAGAAAACGACTTATAGTGAATAGAAATAGTCCGAAATAGTGCACGATATGCAAAATGTTCCCACATTGGAACACACCCTAAGCCATGCCCAGACCGTTCTAGAAGCTGTGTTTCGTCAATAAAACAAACCATGATGACACTTAGCACACAGGATTAACAGTAAGTTTACAGTAACTAACTTGGGTAACACTTTTGTGAATAAGCCTTTATCACTGATTAGACATGTTTAGAAATATATTTTTAATCTGTTATAAATTATGAAACATGTTTTAATATGCTTATCATTTGTAAGACTTTAAGAGTTGTAAAAACGAACTAAAGTTGCACATGAATTCAGCTAACATCAGTCAACACTGACATGACAGAACATAAACTTACCCAAGGTGCTCTGAGTTGACCCCTTCTGAAATGAGTCTTATTATTATTTTCCTCCTTTATGCTTTAAGGATTTTGCAGATCCAGCAAAACGAGAGTGACAAGCACTGTTCTTCTTCCATAGTGTCTCTCATGGGAATCCCCCCCGAAAAAACAGACAATATTGTGAACTCTGTCAGTGTCAGTAGCCGGCTAGCTAACTTTACTCACATCTATTCCACTCAGGAGCTTTGCAGGAGAGTGCTAAGAGACTCCTAGCTCCCTGAGGAACTCCACGGTCCCCTCCCACTTCTCACACTGTCCCCTTCTCCCTCCCTCCCCCCTCCCTCGCTCCCTCCCTCCCTCCCTCCCTCACCCACACACACACACACACACACACGGGTGCCTGTGCACAGATTGTGGGCTGGTGCTTTCATGTTAGCCTTCTGGGCTGGGGCCAGATAAGTGCTCAGTGCTCTCAGGGCGTGTATTGAAACAATAGTTGTTGGTGTGCCTGTCCTGTTTGGATAGTCTAACTCGCAGGTTTGAGAAATTAAATCCTGGCTTGCTCTTATCAGCAAATAGCCTAAACACCATCAAGCAACATTATGGTCTAAACATTTAAATGCTGTTGCTGCATGATTATTTTGCTGCGACAACACTGATCAAATTAAGATCCTAACGAATTACGTGTCATTCATAGGAGAGGTTAATCTATCAGACACTGAGTGACAGCTAATAAGACCAAAACATTAGCTCTCTGTTAGCTGTAATGCCAATAGGTAATGATCTATTGTGGGCTGTAGTGCTGCTGTAGTGCTGTAGTGCTGCTGCTTACTACTGTAGTGCTGCTGTAGTGCTGCTGTAATGCTGTAGTGCTGCTGTAGTGCTGTAATGCTGTAGTGCTGTAGTGCTGATGTAGTGCTGTAGTGCTGTAGTGCTGCTGTAGGTAGTGCTGTAGTGCTGCTGTAGTGTTGTAGTGCTGTAGTGCTGTAGTGCTGCTGTAGTGCTGTTGTGCTGTAGTGCTGCTGCTTACTACTGTAGTGCTGCTGTAGTGCTGCTGTAGTGCTGCTGTAATGCTGTAGTGCTGCTGTAGTGCTGTAATGCTGTAGTGCTGTAGTGCTGCTGTAATGCTGTAATGCTGTAGTGCTGTAGTGCTGCTGTAGTGCTGTAGTGCTGCTGTAGTGCTGTAATGCTGTAATGCTGTAGTGCTGCTGTAGTGCTGTAATGCTGTAGTGCTGTATTGCTGTAGTGCTGCTGTAGTGCTGTAGTGCTGCTGTAATGCTGTAATGCTGTAGTGCTGTAGTGCTGTAGTGCTGCTGTAGTGCTGTATTGCTGTAGTGCTGCTGCAGTGCTGTAGTGCTGCTGTAGTGCTGTAGTGCTGTAGTGCTGCTGTAGTGCTGTAGTGCTGCTGTAGTGCTGTAGTGCTGTAGTTCTGCTGTAGTGTTGTAGTGCTGTAGTGCTGCTGTAGTGCTGTAGTGCTGTCGTTCTGCTGTAGTGTTGTAGTGCTGTAGTGCTGTAGTTCTGCTGTAGTGTTGTAGTGCTGTATTGCTGTAGCGCTGTAGTACTGTAGTGCTGTAGTACTGTAGTGCTGTAGTGCTGTAGTGCTGCTGTAGTACTGTACTGCGGTAGTGCTGCTGTAGTGCTGTAGGCGGGGCTGTAGTGCTGCTGTAGTGCTGTAGTGCTGTAGTGCTGCTGTAGTGCTGTAGTGCTGTAGTGCTGCTGTAGTGCTGTAGTGCTGCTGTAGTGCTGGTGTAGTGCTGTGGTGCTGTAGTGCTGTAGTGCTGCTGTAGTGCTGTAGTACTGTAGTGCTGTAGTGCTGCTGTAGTGCTGTAGTGCTGTGGTGCTGTAGTGCTGCTGTAGTGCTGTAGTGCTGTAGTGCTGCTGTAGTGCTGTGGTGCTGTAGTGCTGCTCTAGTGCTGCTGTAGTGCTGTAGTGATGTAGTGCTGTAGTGCTATAATGCTGTATTGCTGTAGTGCTATAGTGTTGTATTGCTGTAGTGCTGTAGTGCTGTAGTACTGTATTGCTGTAGTGATGTAGTGCTGTAGTGCTATAGTGCTGTATTGCTGTAGTGCTGTAGTGCTATAGTGCTATAGTGCTGTATTCCTGTATTGCTGCAGTGCTGTAGTGCTGTAGTGCTGTATTGCTGCTGCTTACACCCTGAGGTCAAAAGACTTTGTCTTATTGTTGTGTAAACAGTGGCTCACCGCACATGCTCAACACAACTCTCAGCAAATTATCCGAGGGTGTCAAATGAGGTGAACACACCAGAGCAAAAGGAGATATTTGATTCTCTCAGGGAGGGGAGCGCATCAAAAGATTAGAAAGACCTTAGGGTCTGTCCTCAGTCTTCACCATGGGTTTAGTGGTACTGTGAGGTGTCAACACGGTTCAGGATACAGTGAGAAACAGAAGCTGTCGATATACGCTGTACCTCTCCTTCTAACCCAGGTGCAGGAACAGTGGTGCAGACTGAAGATGAAAAGAGAACTCTTGGTAGTAAGACAATTGAAGTGTGCTTTCAAAAGTCAATACTTTATTGGTAGAACACCTCAGGACACAAACACCAGAGTGAGAAAGTCAGAACAGAACTTGGTCCCTCGTCAGTTCCTCCAGGCATTGTGATTCACGTAAGCAGGCCACGAGGACAGTGCCAGGACCTGATATTTCCAGGGGCACAGTGAACACATGGACGTCAGGGGGAAGAGAGGGAGTCTGTTGGGAATGGCCTACAAAGACAACAGAAGGTAGGCACTGGGCCAGCAGCAGCAGGGGCACCTGTCAGAAGAAGAATACCTTTAGGATGAGGATTAAGAGTAGCACACAGACACAGTCCTAATGCTGGTGAAGAAACAACCTGGCATTGCATAGATATCAGTTTCGGAATGTTTTTTAATTTGAGTAGCATTTAATTGTTTATTCAAGATTTAGTTTAGCAGTCAACCAAAGCAATAGAAGCAGGACCAGTCTTTAAAATCATGATTCATGAACTGTCGGGCTAGACTGGATAATCTGCAGGGTGGAATTTTCTCAAGCCTGCAGAAATTGTTTTATATAATAAAAAATAAAAAAATACATATTTCAATTCAAATGAAACCAAACACAGATACTTAACACAGTTGTATTGAAGTATATACAGACAGTATGGTAATTATTGAAACATTTTCCCAAAGGTTCTTCTATCTGTCTCTTAAAAGAATGAAATAGGTAGGAAACAAGTCAATATAATCCCATAAAGATGTTATCAGGTCACATACCTGACATGTTGGGACCATTCCTCTCTAACCTCTAGACAGACAGCCAGGTAATGGGCAGTGAGGCTGTGAAAGGCATTTTTTCAACAGTCAGATAGTAGAGTCTATTGACCATACTCTTAAACACGTGAATGATGGATGGCTGAAGGTCTCTGTTGAACCCCAGTCAGTCCTACAACATAAATACTACTTTAACTTTTGTTTAGTGTGTCTGTCAGTACGTTCACTTATTTGCCCCATTCCTTACCCCTATTCCTTACCCCCATTCCTTACCCCCATTCCTTACCCCCATTACTTTCCCCCTTCCTTACCCCATTCCTTCCCCCTTCCTTACCCCCTTCCTTACCCCCAGAGTAAATAGAACTGTGGGTCATATAGGACAGGGGCTGGGGGACAGAGTGATGTAGCTAGAAAATTCAGAGAGAGGAGAAGATATAAAGTTAAAATGGAACTGATTCCAAATGCTAAATTCTATATTCTAAATTCCACATTGTAGATTCTAAATTCTAAATTCCAGTATAAAAAACTGCACTGTTTACGAATTTGTTAATTTGGATTTGTGTGACTCCGCATCAATGAATGCTGTAATAAGCCTGTGGTTTGAAACATGAACTAACATTACAGTAACTACAGACCGGAAAAACGTACTGAAGTGTAACCTGCCCGCTCGCCCCTACTAACAGATAAGGATCCCTCCTGCAGAGATAGAAGATAGATGACAGTTGATCTTTCTCAAGTATGTTGGGCTGTCAGAGTGGCCCAGGACTCACACACACACACTTCTGGGCCGCTCTCTGGGCTTTCAGGAGTCTTCACCAAGTAAACACCAGCATCCAACCGCCACCTGACCATCAGATACACACACACACACACACACACACATCACACACACACACACACACACACACACACACACACACACACACACACACACACACACTCACACACACACACACCACACACACACACACGTCTCTGTCTGTGTCTGTGTGGAGTATTTACTTGGTGGTGGCAGTCAGTCAGATACCAATGCATTTAGGAGGACTGTTAGAGGTGTTAGCTTGTTAGAGTGGCTGAACACAGTTTCAGATTACACCATTATTACAGATGTAGGGTCTTAATTTGATCACCCTGTTGTTGCAGGACATTTCACCCTACACAGCAGGAAAAAGGTCTAAAAAGGCTTCTAAAGTTTGTAATTTCCACTTAAAAATGTCAGACTTGATTTGCCCTAACAAAACATTTATCAATCCCTACAAAAATGGCCATTAATTTTAATCCACATAATAATTCAAATTTTCTTTTGCTGCAGGAATTTCCTGCTGTGAGAAACTGGTGAAATTACAGACAGAAGTTGGCAGATTGGCTATACCGGCTGTACCGACTTTACTGGCTGAACCGACTTCAGACGAGTGGAGCAAAACGGAGAACACCATCGTGTTCGTGAGAGTCTCACCTTTCCATAGAGGGGTCACAATAGTTTCTAGGCCGCTACAGATGATTTTGTGAGAAGACCGATTTTCAGGACGTCTCATGGTCTGACAAACACCGCTATAGCTCTGTCACCTTTCACCGCACATGCGGAAGTGCAACACTTGTGCACGTGGTGAATTGAGACGCATCCAGTGTCAAGATATCTCTTGCTTGAACTGACGGATTTATATGGGGATTTATGTATTTTTTTCACTGGGGCACTGACATCAACTCTAGTGAGTTTTAAGACAGATAGCCTTGGCAGCTTGATCTCGCGAGCTTACATCTAGTACATGTATTTCCATCAAAAGAGATCAATCAAAAGAAATCAAGCTTAAGAGATCAAACTGGCTCATAAGGCTATGGATATACAGTGCCTTCGGAAAGTATTCAGACCCCTTGACTTTTCCCACATGTTGTTAGGTTACAGCCTTATTCTAAAATTGATTAAATAGTTTTTTACCCCTCATCAATCTACACACAATACCCCATAATGACAAAGCAAGAACAGGTTAAGACATTTTAGCAAATGTATTAAAATAATAACTGAAGTATCACATTTATATAAGTATTCAGACCCTTTACTCAGGACTTTGTTGAAGAACCTTTGGCAGCAATTACAGTCTCGAGTCTTCTTGGGTATGGCACTACAAGCTTGGCACACCTGTATTTGGGGAGTTTCTCCCATTCTTCTCTGCAGAACCTCTCAAACTCTGCCAGGTTGAATTGGAAGCGTCACTGCACAGCTATTTTCAGGTCTTTCCAGAGATATTCGAGTGGGTTCAAGTCCGGGCTGTGGCTGGTTCAGTAGATGAAAAATAGATTTGGCTCATTAATCTATATGGTCCAAATCAGGATGATCCATACTTCTTTGAAAATATTTATAGCAATTTATTGAACTTACAGGCAACAAATTATCAAATCATTATGGTAGGAGACTATAACACAGTGTTAAGTACCTCAATGGACCGTAAAGGTAATCACTCTACAAACTATCATCACCGTGAACTTAAGGAAATCACAAATATTATGGACACGTTAGAAGTAGGGGATATTTGGAGACTAAAAACCCTGACCTAGTGAGATATACATGGAGGAGACTTAATCAAGCTAGTCGTCTTGACTACTTGCTTTTATTTTCTCTCTCGCATCAAAGGTTTAAAACGTTTTAATAGGAGACAGAATGCGATCGGATCGCATCATCTAATTGGCCTTCACATAACTCTTATAGAATTTCCACGTGGACGGGGATATTGGAAATTGAATCAAAGTTTACTGGAGGACAAGTTATTTTTAACTAAAACAAAATAATACTGAATTTTTTCCAGTATAATATAGGCTCAGCAAATCCCCTTATTGTTTGGGATACCTTTAAAAGTACCTTCAGAGGTCATTCAATTCAATATTCATCAATAATTAAAAAAAGCAGTTTCTTGCTAAAGAGACAAGAATAACAAGGGAAATCCATGAACTAATACTACAGGTAGATAGCAATAAAAACGATACTACAGAGATACAAAATAAGTTACAACACAGGAACGCTAACAAAAATAATTTGCAGAAACTCGTTACTGACGATGGAGTCATCATGATTCTCCAAATGATATTTTAAAAGAGGAAGCTAAACATTTTAAGCAGACATTCTCTTTTCCATCTCATCCTCTCCCACTGAATGAAGATTACGGAATTCCTTCCAAATAATATAAGAAAATGAAAATGAACACATTTTCGGAATAACTTTTTGAGGCTATTAAATCCTTTCAGTCTAGAAATACCCCAGGGGTTGATGGCATACAGGTAGAGGTATATCAATAGTTTTTTTTATATATTTTAAGCTCCATTGTCAGATTGTTTTAACTACTCCTATAGAAATGGTAGTCTGTCAGGTACTCAGCAAGAAGGTCTGATTTCTCTATTATTAAAACAAGACCCAGATGGAAAATATAAAGATCCAGTCTATCTAAAAAACTGGAGGCCCCTTACACTTTAATGTTGTGATGCAAAAATACTAGCGAAATGCATAGCACTCAGAATTAAAAAGGTTTTACCAGGTATTGTTCATCCTGATCAGACAGGGTTTTTACATGGACGATACATTGGAGATAATATACGACAACTACTAGAAATAATAGAACATCATGAAACAGATAAGAAGCCAGGCCTGGTATTTATAGCGGATATTGAAAAGGCCTTTGATAAAGTAAGACTGGAATTTATGTATAAATGTCTGGATTTTTTTCAATTTCAGTGATTCTCTTATAAAATGAGAATCAACCCCAGGTGTAAAATGATAAATAGCGGCTACTTCTCAGAGAGTTTTGAATTGTCAAGAGGAGTTAAACAAGGGTGTCCGCTGTCACATATCTATTCGTTATGGCCATCGAAAAGCTAGCTTTTAAAAATCAGATCCAATAACAACATTAGAGGATTAGAAATCCAAGGCTTAAAAACAAAGGTGTCCATGTATGCCGATGACTCAAGTTTTGCATTAAGTCCGCAAGCTAGAGCCCAGCAATGTCTCATTGAAGATCTAGATAACTTTTCTGTACTCTGGACTAAAACCTAATTATGATAAGTGTACAATATTACGTATTGGCTCTTAAAAAAATACAACTTTTACATTACCTTGCAGTTTACCTATAAAATGGGCTGACGGTGAAGTAGACATAGTTGGTGTTCATATCAGAAAATATATAAATAAGCTCTCAACAATGGATTTCAATAGAAAACTTGTAAAAATAGACAAGATCCTGCAACCACGAAGAAGTAAATACCTGTCTATTTATGGAAGAATTGCCCTGATTAACTCCTTAGTCATATCTCAGTTTACTCACTTACTTATGGTGCTGCCTACTCCTGATGATTTGTTTTTCAAATCATATGAGCAAAAAATATTTTGCTTTATCTGGGACACTAAACCAGACAATATAAAGCGTGCCTATCTATATAATGAATATGAATTGGGTGGGTTGAGATTATTAAATATAAAATCACGAAACCTCTCTCTAAAAGCTTCACTTACACAACAGTCTTACTTGAACCCTAAATGGTTCTCAAGTCGATTACTAAGGAAAGCTCATCCATTGTTTAAAAATTGCCTTTTTGCCTTTGTGCAGATTGCCATGTCTCATTTTCGATTAATTGAAAATGATACTTTTTCAAAGTATCTCTCTTTTTCAAATAATCCTTGCAGAGCTGGTTACAATTTCAATTTCATCCCCCTGAAATGTTAGGACAAATATTATGGCTGAACTCAAATGTGCTGGTTGATAAAATATGTTGGAAAATTGTATTTTATTTTTAAATTATATCGTAAATTGGAATGGTAGATTTATGTCTTTAATGGAGTTATAGAATTGTACGGGAAGGTCTGCTCAATCCAAGAGTACAACCAATTGATTACAGCATTACCCCAAAAAATGGAGGAGGCAGGTGGCAGTGGGAGGAGGAAGGGAACTGGTCTGTCTGCCCAATATAAAGGATCAAAACTGGCGGAGGAATAAAAATAACATAAATAGGAAAGTATACCATTTTCATTTGTGGACCAGGACGTTGACAACTGTGCCATACGGATTGCAAAATAGTTGGGAAGAGATTTTTGATTTACCGATTCCACAGTACAGGGTGTATGAGTTGATATATAAAACCACCCAAGATTCAAGACTTCATGCTTTCAGCTAAAATGATTCTATAGAATTCTTGCCACCAACAAAATGTTGAATATTTGGGGCATAAATCATCGAAGCTCTGCAGATTTTGTTGTGAGGATACAGAATCATTAGACCATTTCTTTTTGTATTGCCCTCAGGTAGCCTGTTTCTGGTCTCAGGTTCAGGAATGGCTGAGAATGCATAACATTGATTCTAAAATGGACACTAGAAATAGTACTGTTAGGAGATCTGGAGAGACCGGGTCAGTCAATTACTAATATACTAATACTCTTAGTAAAAGTATTTATCTTCAACTCGCAATCTGTGGATTCTATTCGATTAGATAGATTGCAATAGTACTTTAAACATCACAGCATAGTTGAAAGATATGTGTTGCATAGAAATCCGAAGAGGTGGCCAGCAGAGATAGGTGGGATGGGCTGAGGGAAGCTGAGAGTTGGGATGTGGAATTGGAAACAAGTGGGAGTGGAGTTGCTGGGCGTGGGATAGAATGATAGTCAAAGTTAAAAGTATAAAAAATAAAACATAATTAAAAGCAAGTTTAAATGATAATGAGGGGCAGTGTTTTTACAGCTAATGCCGGTTTGCCTGAGGCTGATGCCTTGCAGGTGTTTGTACACATGAATATTCACACACTCTCATTCAAATGCACACATACACGGACACACACACGCATGTAAATAGTGCCAGACATGCACTCAAACATATACAGTTGGCCTTGCTGTTATGATTTTAGTTGTTCTTGATGTCCTTTGTTTTTTGCATTTTTGTTTGCTGTTTTCCTTTGTCTTTTTCTTTTTTCTCTTTAGTTCATTTACTTGGTTGTTGGTGCGTTGGGGGGGGGGGTTATGGGGGTGGGGAATGGAATTATTTTTATTTTGTATTATTTTTTACTTTTTTTCTTGGGGGGGCTGTTTGAGGGGTCTCGGATGGTTGAGGGGCAGCTCTTAGGGAACTGTGGGGGGATCTTGGAGAGTTCGGATCCCCGTTTTTGGCCTTGTGGGAGATCTGTCGACGTGCCCTTGAGCAGGGCGTTGACCCTGGATGCTTCTGTGTGTCACTCTGAATGGGAGTCTGTTGGATGACTGGTGTGGTGTAGTTGTTGAGCGGCTTCACTGCAAGTATATTGTTTGTTTTGGATATTCAATAAAATACCATTTTAAAATATATATTTTTAAATAATGATGGAGGCCACTGTGTTCTTGGGGACCTTTAATTCTGCAGATGTGTTTTGGTACCCTTCCCCAAATCTGTGCCTCGACACTATCCTCTCTGGGCTAGGTGGGACGAAATCGTCCCACCTACGCAACAGCCAGTGTAATCCCGTGGCGCGATTTTCAAATACCTTAGAAATGCTATTACTTCAATTTCTCAAACATATGACTATTTTACACCATTTTAAAGACAAGACTCTCGTTAATCTAACCACACTGTCCGATTTCAAAAAGGCTTTACAACGAAAGCAAAACATTCGATTATGTCAGCAGAGTACCCAGCCAGAAATAATCATACACCCATTTTTCAAGCTAGCATATAATGTCACAAAAACCCAGAAGACCGCTAAATGCAGCACTAACCTTTGATGATCTTCATCAGATGACACACCTAGGACATTATGCTATACAATACATGCATGTTTTGTTCAATCAAGTTCATATTTATATCAAAAACCAGCTTTTTACATTAGCATGTGACGTTCAGAACTAGCATACCCCCCGCAAACCTCCGGTGAATTTACTAAATTACTCACGATAAACGTTCACAAAAAACATAACAATTATTTTAAGAATTATAGATACAGAACTCCTTTGTGCAATCGAGGTGTCCGATTTTAAAATAGCTTTTCGGTGAAAGCAAATTTTGCAATATTCTGAGTACATAGCCCAGCCATCACGACTAGCTATTTAGACACCCACCAAGTTTAGCCCTGACCAAACTCCGATTTACTATTACAAAAGTTTGATTACCTTTGATCTTCTTCGTCAGAATGCACTCCCAGGACTGCTACTTCAATAACAAATGTTGGTTTGGTCCAAAATAATCCAACGTTATATCCAAATAGCGGCGTTTTGTTCGTGCGTTCAAGACACTATCCGAAGTGTAAATAAGGGTCACGAGCATGGCGCAATTCGTGACAAAAAAATTCTAAATATTCCATTACCGTACTTCGAAGCATGTCAACCGCTGTTTAAAATCCATTTTTATGCCATTTTTCTTGTAAAAAAGCGATAATATTCCGACCGGGAATCTGCATTTAGGTAAACAGAGGAAAGAAAATAAAGCATTCGGTCGACTCGGGCACGCGCCTAAGCCCATAGTACTCTGACCAGCCACTATCCAAACGCGATAAAGTGTTTCAGCCAGAGCCTGCCTCGATATCCTTCAGCTTTTTCCCGGGCTCTGAGAGCCTATGGGAGCCGTAGGAAGTGTCACGTTATTGCAAAGATCCTCAGTCTTCAATAAAAAGAGCCAAGATAAAACACAACTTGTCAGACAGGCCACTTCCTGCATGGAATCTTCTCAGGTTTTGGCCTGCCATATGAGTTCTGTTATACTCACAGACACCATTCAAACAGTTTTAGAAACTTTAGGGTGTTTTCTATCCAAAGCCAATAATTATATGCATATTCTAGTTACTGGGCAGGAGTAGTAACCAGATTAAATCGGGTACGTTTTTTTATCCAGCCGTGTCAATACTGCCCCCTAGCCCTAACAGGCTATCCTGTCTTGGAGCTCTACGGACAATTCCTTCGACCTCATAGCTTGGTTTTTGCTCTGACATGCGCTGTCAACTGTGGGACCTTATATAGACAGGAGTGTTAATTTCTAAATCATGTAAAAATCATTTGAATTTACCACAGGTGACTCCAATCAAGTTGTAGAAACATCTCAAGGATGATCAATGAAAACAGAATCCACCTGAGCTCAAAAACTGTTTTTGCTTTGTCATAATGGGGTGTTGTGTGTAGATTGATGAGGATTTTTATTTATGTTATCCATTTTAGAATTAGGCTGTAATTTTGCAAAATGTGGAAAAAGTCAAGGGTTCTGAAAACTTTCCGAAGGCACTGTTCATGCATGGGCTTAAATCTTTCTAGAAAGGTGGAACGAATGATCTATTTCTTGCTTGAATGCATCTTGATGCATGTCAATTAGACTGTGACAGACCTGGAGGGGATTTTATTTTCAGACTGTTACTGATCATCTGAGAGAAACTGTAAGTGTTTAAGCTAAAGTTAATCCTCCTCCCATTCAACCAGTCCCAACCTGTTAACTTGTCTTCCCAGACATGCTTTTAGCTCTTGGTATTTTGTATTTTGTAAGCATTATGTTGGCATAGCCTGCCCCAGGACAACCTCAGACTATAAGCTCAATAATGTGTATGAGGAAATGCATGTGATGCACATCCATTAAATCTCATCACAGTGATATTCTGTGTGTATTGTTATTGTGTTGCTAGCTATTAACCTATGGAGGATGTGTATATTGTTATTGTAATGCTATATATTAAAGTATGGATAATGTGTGTATTGTTATTGTGTTGTTAGGTATTACTGCACTCTGCACCTGAAAAAACATCTGCAAATTTGTGTACGTGACCAACAAACTTTGATTTAGATTTTGAGTGATTCTGCCCATAGAAAAACCATGAGTCAATGCCAAGAAAGACAGAAACACATTAAATCTTAACAGAGCTCATTCTCTACCTCTGTGCTTTCTGAAAGGGAATAATGAGCTTCAGAGAAAACCGGCAGAGAGACAGGATGCTGCATTTGTGACTCTCTCTCTTCAAACCCAGAGAAACCCATCGTATCTCACAGGCAAGCAGGAATTAGACAGGCAGTCAGGCAGGCAAGCAGGCTTCCGTTCCCCCTGCGGTGGGACAGATCCTGGGGATGCGGGGAACACTGTGCGTCAGCAGCACTCATTACCACACAGCACACCGACATAGACTGGGGCTGGGATAGGTGTATAGAGATAGAATCTCTAGAATGGACATGCCAATTCAAGTCAACGTTCCGGCGGCCATATGTTCTAGTAATTCTATTTCTATGGTTATTTCTACCACCACCATAACGTCATAATCTAAGTCACCTATTCCCACCTGTTCCTTGGCCTAGCCAGCTGATACGTGGTCAGAGTGTGGCGTGGGGGAGGGGAGGTAGTGGAGGAGGCTGGGTAAAGGAATAAGGGCACCGAATGAGGGGTAGGGCCAGCTGGAGCAGGGTAGGAGGGAGTGAAGGGGGAGTGGACAGGGTTGGACCGTGGCCTCAGCCCAGCACGACCAGGAAACAATCCCAGCAGACCCACTGGGCATGACATGTATCCTCTCTCAGAGAAGGCTGTAGACACTATGGCATGACGTAACAATGTACATACTGCCAAAGCTTACATTGAAGATTTACAATATCAACATAATTAATAATAATAATAAACAATATTATCAAAGGGACAACAGTAACAACAATAATCAAGGGTAAAAATAACCATATGCAGGTTGGTTGGTCCCTCATATTATGACAGCCTGCAATGCAGTGCGGTGCCAACCTACAGCTCTCTGCGTCCTCCCCCAACAGGACAGGTAGTCTGTTCTCATCAGAGAGCTCTTTTAAACCTTCAATAAGGGGTTCAAATTTGGGGAAATTACATTCTCTAATTGTTTTATATTTTTTTACATTTCGTCAAGAAATGCAGCTCTGTCTCAGGTTCTGCAGTGGTGCAGTGGTTGCACAGCCTTTCCTCGACAGGGAGACTACCCTTCTCAATGGCAAGGCTGTGCTCTCTGAGCCTGTACTTTGTCAAGGTTTTTCTAAGGTTTGGATCAGTAACCATGGTCAAATAGTTAGCCACGGTGTACTGGCGATTTAGGGCCAGATAGCACTGCATTTTGCTTTGTGCTTGTATTTCCCAATAAGCAATGTAGTTTTGTTTGACTGTGTTGTAATATGTTTTATTCTGATTGATTGGATGTTCTGGTCCTGGGGCTTCATTGTGTTAGTAGAACAGGTTTGTGAACTCAGCCCCAGGACCAGCTGGATGAGGGGACTCTTTTCTTTGCTCAGCTCTTGGCATTGAAGGGCTTGGTAATGATATGAGAGGGGGTCACTGTATTTTAGATGTTTCCAAAACTTAATTGCTATTTTTTGTATTTTTATTATTAGTGGACATTGCCCTAATTCTGCCCTGCATGGACTGTTTGTGGTTGTCCTCTGGACATGTAGGACAATCTTATAGAACTCTGCATGCAGGGTTTCAATGGGGTGTTTGTCCCGTTGCGTAAAATCTTGTTTTGCAAGTGGACCCCACACCTCAATGCCATAAAATGCAATTGGTTCATGGACACATTCAATTAGTTTTAGCCACATTTGAATAGGTATTTAGCCCTCCGTGCTTCCTCTCTCAGTTCATTCACAGCCTCATTAAGGTATCCAGTTGAGCTTATTTTTTTAAAGGTAAGTAATTGTAGTGTATGCAGTGCAGGTCTGGCAGTACTGCTCTAGCAGGATCAGGCTCTGCTGTAGGTTACAGAAGGCACAGGTCATCTGCAAAGAGCAGACATTTTCTCTCTCTCTCTCTCTGGTCTTCACTCTGAGCGTTTTGTTGGTGGTCTTGAGAACTTATGGTGTGGCTCAAACAATAAGACGGTGAACTGCACAACACTGAGAAGTATTCTACTGTATTCTACAGTAGACATCCTCCTGTCTACTGAGGCCCCCAGGGGCCTTGAACTACACACACAATAAACAATAAGACGGTGAACTGCACAACACTGAGAAGTATTCTACTGTATTCTACAGTAGACATCCTCCTGTCTACTGAGGCCCCCAGGGGCCTTGAACTACACACACAATAAACAATAAGACGGTGAACTGAACAACACTGAGAAGTATTCTACTGTATTCTACAGTAGACATCCTCCTGTCTACTGAGGCCCCCAGGGGCTATGAACTACACACACAATAAACAATAAGACGGTGAACTGCAGAACACTGAGCAGTGTTCTAACGAGCAAATAAACCTCTCCAAAAACAACAGATGATACACGTGGAGGACAATTATTCTGAGTTCTAACTTGAATGCAGATGAGAGGTGGGTGGTGCAGTAACACTGGTAATATAGAGAAGAGTCTCTCTGGCTGAGAGGTGGGTGGTGTAACATAATATAGAGAAGAGTCTGTCTGGCTGAGAGGTGGGTGGTGTAACACTGGTAACATAGAGAAGAGTCTGTCTGGCTGAGAGGTGGGTGGTGTAACACTGGTAATATAGAGAAGAGTCTGTCTGGCTGAGAGGTGGGTGGTGTAACATAATATAGAGAAGAGTCTGTCTGGCTGAGAGGTGGGTGGTGTAACATAATATAGAGAAGAGTCTGTCTGGCTGAGAGGTGGTGGTGTAACACTGGTAACATAGAGAAGAGTCTGTCTGGCTGAGAGGTGGGTGGTGTAACACTGGTAATATAGAGAAGAGTCTGTCCGGCTGAGAGGTGGTGGTGTAACTGGTAATAGAGAAGAGTCTGTCTGGCTGAGAGGTGGTGGTGTAACACTGGTAATATAGAGAAGAGTCCGTCTGGCTGAGAGGTGGGTGGTGTAACATAATATAGAGAAGAGTCTGTCTGGCTGAGAGGTGGTGGTGTAACTGGTAATATAGAGAAGAGTCTGTCTGGCTGAGAGGTGGGTGGTGTAACACTGGTAATATAGAGAAGAGTCTGTCTGGCTGAGAGGTGGGTGGTGTAACATAATATAGAGAAGAGTCTGTCTGGCTGAGAGGTGGTGGTGTAACTGGTAATATAGAGAAGAGTCTGTCTGGCTGAGAGGTGGTGGTGTAACTGGTAATAGAGAAGAGTCTGTCTGGCTGAGAGGTGGGTGGTGTAACACTGGTAATATAGAAGAGTCCGTCTGGCTGAGAGGTGGGTGGTGTAACATAATATAGAGAAGAGTCTGTCTGGCTGAGAGGTGGTGGTGTAACTGGTAATATAGAGAAGAGTCTGTCTGGCTGAGAGGTGGGTGGTGTAACACTGGTAATATAGAGAAGAGTCTGTCTGGCTGAGAGGTGGGTGGTGTAACATAATATAGAGAAGAGTCTGTCTGGCTGAGAGGTGGTGGTGTAACTGGTAATATAGAGAAGAGTCTGTCTGGCTGAGAGGTGGGTGGAGAGAGAGAGAGAGGAGAGAGAGAGGAGGGGTGAGAGAGAGAGAGAGGAGGGGTGAGAGAAAGAGAGAGAGAGAGAGAGAGAGGAGGGGTGAGAGAAAGAGAGAGAGAGAGAGAGAGAGAGGAGGGGTGAGAGAAAGAGAGAGAGAGAGAGGAGGGGTGAGAGAAAGAGAGAGAGAGAGAGGAGGGGTGAGAGAAAGAGAGAGAGAGAGAGAGAGGAGGGGTGAGAGAAAGAGAGAGAGAGAGAGAGAGAGAGGAGGGGTGAGAGAAAGAGAGAGAGAGAGAGAGAGAGGAGGGGTGAGAGAAAGAGAGAGAGAGGAGGGGTGAGAGAAAGAGAGAGAGAGAGGAGGGGTGAGAGAGAGGAGGGGTGTGAGAGAGAGAGAGAGAGAGAGAGGAGGGGTGAGAGAAAGAGAGAGAGAGAGAGAGAGGAGGGGTAAGAGAGAGAGAGAGAGAGAGGAGGGGTGAGAGAAAGAGAGAGAGAGAGAGAGAGAGAGGAGGGGTGAGAGAAAGAGAGAGAGAGAGAGAGAGAGGAGGGGTGAGAGAAAGAGAGAGAGAGAGAGAGGGGAGGGGTGAGAGAAAGAGAGAGAGAGAGGAGGGGTGAGAGAGAGAGAGAAATGGGGAGAGTGAGGTGGGGGAGAAAGAGACAGAGACAGAGACAGAGAGAGAGAGAGAGGAGGGGTGAGAGAGAGAGAGGAGGGGTGAGAGAAAGAGCGAGGGAGAGAGAGAAATGGGGAGAGTGAGGTGGGGGAGAAAGAGAGAGATAAAGAGGGGGAGTGAGAGATAGAGAGAGAAATGGGGAGAGTGAGGGGGGGGAGAAAGAGACAGAGAGGGGGGGTGAGAGAGAGAGAGGGGAAAGAGAGAGAGAGGGGAAAGAGAGAGAGAGGGGAGAAAGAGAGGGGGTGAGAGAAAGAGACAGAGAGATAGAGAGAGGGTGAGAGGGGGAGAGAGAGCAAGAGGGGGAGAGTGAGAGAGGGGTGAGAGAGAGAGAGAGAGAGAGAGAGAGAGAGAGAGAGAGAGAGAGCGAGAGACATAGAGACAGAGACATAGAGAGAGGAGGGGTGAGAGAAAGAGGGAGAGAGAGAGGTGGGTGAGAAAGAGCGAGGGAGAGAGAGAGGGGGAGTGAGAGATAGAGAGAGATAGAGAGGGGGAGTGAGAGATAGAGAGAGATAGAGAGGGGGAGTGAGAGATAGAGAGAGATAGAGAGGCGGAGTGAGAGATAGAGAGAGAAATGGGGGACAGTGAGGTGGGGGAGAAAGAGACAGAGAGGGGGGGGAGAGAGAGAGAGGGGAAAGAGAGAGAGAGGGGAGAAAGAGAGGGGGTGAGAGAAAGAGACAGAGAGATAGAGAGAGGGTGAGAGGGGGAGAGAGAGCAAGAGGGGGAGAGTGAGAGAGGGGTGAGAGAGAGCGAGAGAGGGAGAGAGAGAGATAAAGAGGGGGAGAGAGAGCGAGAGGGGGAGAGAGAGGGGCGAGAGAGAGAAAGAGGATGGTGAGAGAGTGGGGGTGAGAGAGTGGGGGAGAAGGAGAGGGCGGAGAGAGACAGGGGAGAGAGAGAGGGGGTGAGAGAGAGAGGTTGGGAGAGAGAGAGAAATGGGGGAAAGAGGTGAGCGGAGAGTGGGGGGAGAAAGAGGGGGCAGAAAAAGAGGGGGGAGAGAGATAGAAAGAGAGAGAGTGAGAGAGAGAGGGGAAAGAGAGAGAGAGAGGGGAGAAAGAGAGAAACAAATCTGTAAAACTACCAGCTCTGTAAATGTTGATTTATTAACAGCGCTAACAGACTAGACATAGCCTCTGGCTGGAAAACCTGCTTTTTATGCCCTAACACCTCTCTCTGTATCCATCTGGTTTCACAGCCCCTTCTCTTCACTGCACACCGGGCTAGTGGGCTAGATATGTCATATCTCAGCTGTTGTACTTTACAGTACATTTTCTAGTAAAAGTGGACAGTCTTTAAGATTACACAAAACCAGCCTGTACTGTAGTTAATCTGGTATAAATGGTCATATGAAAAGGCAGAATATATACAGTGAAAACTATGATCGGAGTTCCTTTATGTTGGAAGTCAAAACACAGGAACACCCCAAAGCCCTGACCTGTGTCTCAGAGCTAGGAGCTCCTAATGTTTACGTCTGATTCTTTCCCTTCCCCTCCCCTCTCCCCTTGCCCTTTCAGTCAACATTAACATTCAGGGATATACATGGTGAAGTCAGATTAACATTCAGGGATATACATGGTGAAGCCAGATTAACATTCAGGGATATAGATGGTTAAGCCAGATTAACATTCAGGGATATAGATGGTGAAGTCAGATTAACATTCAGGGATATAGATGGCGAAGTCAGATTATTATTCAGGGGTATAGATGGTGAAGTCAGATTAACATTCAGGGATATAGATGGTGAAGTCAGATTAACATTCAGGGATATAGATGGTGAAGTCAGATTAACATTCAGGGATATAGATGGTGAAGTCAGATTAACATTCAGGGATATACATGGTGAAGTCAGATTAACATTCAGGGATATAGATGGTGAAGTAAGACTAACATTCAGGGATATACATGGTGAAGTCAGATTAACATTCAGGGATATAGATAGCAAAGTCAGACTATTATTCACTGATATACATGGTGAAGTCAGATTATTATTTACTGACATACATGGTGAAGTCAGATTAACATTCAGGGATATAGATGGTTAAGCCAGATTAACATTCAGGGATATAGATGGTGAAGTCAGATTAACATTCATGGATATAGATGGTGACGTCAGATTAACATTCAGGGATATAGATGGTGAAGTCAGATTATTATTCATGGTTATAGATGGTGAAGTCAGATTAACATTCAGGGATATAGATGGTGAAGTCAGATTAACATTCAGGGATATAGATGGTGACGTCAGATTAACATTCAGGGATATAGATGGTGAAGTCAGATTAACATTCAGGGATATACATGGTGAAGTCAGATTAACATTCAGGGATATAGATGGTGAAGTAAGACTAACATTCAGGGATATACATGGTGAAGTCAGATTAACATTCAGGGATATAGATAGCAAAGTCAGACTATTATTCACTGATATACATGGTGAAGTCAGATTAACATTCAGGGATATAGATGGTGAAGTAAGACTAACATTCAGGGATATACATGGTGAAGTCAGATTAACATTCAGGTATATAGATAGCAAAGTCAGACTATTATTCACTGATATACATGGTGAAGTCAGATTATTATTTACTGATATACATGGTGAAGTCAGATTAACATTCAGGGATATAGATGGTTAAACCAGATTAATTTTCAGGGATATAGATGGTGAAGTCAGATTATTATTCAGGGATATAGATGGTGAAGTCAGATTAACATTCTGGGATATAGATGGTGAAGTCAGATTAACATTCAGGGATATAGATGGTGAAGTAAGACTAACATTCAGGGATATACATGATGAAGTCAGATTAACATTCAGGGATATAGATAGCAAAGTCAGACTATTATTCACTGATATACATGGTGAAGTCAGATTAACATTCAGGGATATAGATGGTGAAGTAAGACTAACATTCAGGGATATACATGGTGAAGTCAGATTAACATTCAGGGATATAGATAGCAAAGTCAGACTATTATTCACTGATATACATGGTGAAGTCAGATTAACATTCAGGGATATAGATGGTGAAGTCAGATTAACATTCAGGGATATAGATGGTGAAGTCAGATTAACATTCAGGGATATACATGGTGAAGTCAGATTAACATTCAGGGATATAGATGGTGAAGTCAGATTATTATTCACTGATACACACTGAACAAAAATATTAAAACAACATGTAATGTGTTGGTCCCACGTTTCATGAGATTAAATAAAATATAAAATGTCCTTCATATCTTCTGGTTCTGTTGTTGATAGTGGTGGGGCCCAGGCCTCTAATGTTAGCTCTGTTACAGTAAACTAAGATATATGCCCTCATGTGAACCATTTTAACTTTGAGCCTGTTTCTTATGCTGAGGTCTATAAAGCACTAAAGGCAATAGACACTAAAAAGTCTGCAGGTCCAGACAACCTGGACCCCTACCTCTTAAAGATAGAAGCTGGTATTATTACTGAACCTGTGGCTCACATTTTCAACTTGAGTCTCTTGACCAATTCCATACCCAGCATTTGTAAATCCGTTTATGTCCTCCCACTGCTAAAGGCTGGAGATCCCTCAGATGCTAATAACTATCATTCTGTCTCTAAACTCCCTATCCTGGCCAATGTCTATGAATCCCTAGTGAACTCACAGTTAAAAAAATATATATTGAAAATAACATACTGATCAGGGCTCAGTTTGGGTTTAGATCGGGGCACAGCACCACACCTGCAGCTATGATAAAAAGCAACATTGTGCTGCTCCATTTGTTGATTTATCAAAGGCATTTGACCATAAATTGTTGCTAGCTAGACTCAGTAATATTGGTCTCAGTGAAGGGGCAGTAAATTGGTTTAGGAACTATCTTTCTGACAGAACACAATGTGTATATACTGACAATCACAAGTCTAGCTTTCTAGAGATTAATTAAGGGTGTGCCCCAGGGTTCCATTTTAGCTCCTGTGTTGTTCTCAAGTTTTAGGGAAATGGGATGCAACCAGCAAAGTTGCATCTACAGTGCATTCGGAAAGTATTCAGACCCCTTTACTTTTAGCATATTTTGTAATGTTGCAGTCTTAATCTAAAATGGGTTGAATATGCATTTTTTACTCATCAATCTACACACAATAACCCATAATGACAAAGCGAAAACAGGTCTGCAAATGTATTAAAAAATCAAAAAACAGAAATACCTTATTTACATGAGTATTCATACCCTTTGCTATGACAAATTGAGGACAGGTGCATCCTGTTTCCATTAATCATCCTTGAGATGTTTCTTCAACTTGATGGAAGTCCACCAGTGGTAAATTCTATTGATTGGACATGATTTGGAAAGGCACACACCTGTCTATATAAGGTCCCACAGTTTACAGTGCATTGTTTTGAGGCACAGATCTGGGGAATGGTACCACAAAATTCTGTAAGCATTAAAGTTCCCAGGAACACAGTGGCTTCCATCATTCTAAAATGGAGAAGACTCGAGGCCATAATTGCTGCCAAAGGTGCTTCAACAAAATACTGAGTAAAGTATCTGAATACAATACATATGTAAATGTGATATTTCAGTTTTTAAAAAACAGTTTTTGCTTCGTCATTATGGGGTATTGAGTGTAGATTGATTTAAGAATAAGAATAATCCATTTAAGAATAATGATGTAACGTAACAAAATGTGTAAAAAGTCAAGGGGTTCTGAATGCACTGTATATGCAGATGATAAAGTCATATATTTTTATTTAGTTGATTGAACCTTTATTTAACTAGGCAAGTGAGTTAGGAACAAAATGTTATTTACAATGACGGCCTCTCCGCCCAAACTCGAGTGACGCGTGGCCCATTGTACACCGCCCTATGGGATTCCCAATCACGCCCAGATGTGATACAGCCTGGATTCGAACCAGGGACTGTAGTGATGCCTCTTGCACTGAGATGCAGTGCCTTTAGACCGCTGCGCCACTCGGGAGTCCCAAAATGTATGTGCTCCTTCTCTGGTACAGGCTGTTGAAGAGCTCCAGACTGCTTTTCAGTCACTGCAGGCCTCCCTTTATGGTCTCAAACTGATCTTGAATGTACAAAAAAAACTGAATTCATGACCTTTACCGGAGCTTGCAATCAACCAGAGAAGGTTAGCATTGTCACATCTGGTGGCTTACCCATTGAAAAAGTGTCATCATACAAATACCTAGGTATATGGTTGGATGACAAGTTGTCCTTTAAAGTTCATGTGGATAATCTTGTAAGGAAGCTTAAATTGAAATTGGGTTTTTATTTTCGTAATAAGGCTTGCTATCTGCTTATGGCCAGGCAGAAGCTTGTTCAGGTTACTTTTGTCATTGTAATTGATTATGGTGACATGTTGTATATACAAGCAGCCTCTTCCGTTTTAGAGACTGGACTCTGTTTATCATGCATCCTTGGGCTTTATTACAAACACCAAGTCACTCCCCCAACATTGCACATTGTACCAAATGGTAGGTTGGACCTCACTTTATATGTGCAGAAAGCTACCTTGACTTTGTGAGTTCTTCTACAAAGCCCTTTTGGGTAAACTCCCTCTTTACCTCTGTAGTCTGGTCTCCTTCACCACCAGCAGTTACCATACCTGGTCTGCTAGGTGGTTGCTACTTAAAGTCCCCAGGACATTCACAGTATTAGGCAAGACTGCCTTCTCATCTGGTGCACCAGAGGCAAGGAATATTCTACTACCCATGCTTCTACTGCATGCTGTATGTTAATGCCGCTGGATCAATCTAACATTTTGATGGGAGACTTTTTTACAGAGGAGTGTAAATGCTTTTTTATTAGGCTGGATCATGTTGTTGAATTGTATTCTATTGTTGTATGTTTTAGTTATGGCCAGGTCTCCCTTGAAAAAGAGACTATGGGCCTCAATGGGCTTTTCCTGGTTAAATAAAGGTTAAATAAAAAAATAACAATGTGTTTACATCCCTGTTTGTGTTTTCTCCTTTGCTTAGATAATCCATCCACCTGACAGATGTGGCATATCAAGAAGAAGATTAAACAGCATGATCATTTAACAGGTGCATCTTGTTCTGGGGACAATAAAAGGCCACTCTAAAATATGCAGTTTTGTCACACAGCACAATGCCACAGATGTCTCAAGTTTTGAGGGAGCATGCAAATGGCATGCTGACTGCAGGAATGTCCACCTGTACTGTTGTCAGAGAATTTCATGTTAATATCTCTACCATAAGCCGCCTCCAACATCGTTTTAGAGAATTTGGCAGTACATCCAACCGGCCTCACAACCGCAGACTACGTGTAACACCAGCCCAGGACCTCCACATCCGGCTTCTTCACCCGCGGGATCATCTGAGACCAGACACCCGGACACCTGATGAAACTGTGGGTTTGCACAACCGAACAATTCCTGCAAAAACTGTTAAAAAAAAACCGTCTCAGGGAAGCTCACCTGCGTGCTCGTCGTCCTCACCAGGGTCTGACTGCAGTTCGGCGTTGTAACTGTCTTGTGTGTGTGCATGCTGTGTGTGTGTGTGTGTGTGTGTGTGTGTGTGTGTGTGTGTGTGTGTGTGTGTGTGTGTGTGTGTGTGTGTGTGTGTGTGTGTGTGTGTGTGCGTGTGCATGCTCTCTGTATGTGTGTGTGTGTGAGTGTGTGTGTGTGTGTGTGTGTGTGTGTGTGTGTGTGTGTGTGTGTGTGTGTGTGTGTGTGTGTGTGTGTGTGTGTGTGCATGCTCTGTGTATGCGTGTGTACAGTTGAAGTCGGAAGTTTACATACACTTAGGTTGGAGTCATTAAAGCTCGTTTTTCAACCACTCCACACATTTCTTGTTAACAAACTATAGTTTTGTCAAGTCGGTTAGGACATCTACTTTGTGCATGACACAAGTAATTTTTCCAGCAATTGTTTACAGAAAGATTATTTCACATATAATTCACTGTATCACAATTCTAGTGAGTCAGAAGTTTCCATACACTAAGTTGACTGTGCCTTTAAACAGCTTGGAATATTCCTGAAAATGATGTCATGGCTTTAGAAGCTTCTGATAGGCTAATTGACATCATTTGAGTCAATTGGAGGTGTACCTGTGGATGTATTTCAAGGCCTACCTTCAAACTCACTGCCTCTTTGCTTGACATCATGGGAAAATGAAATTTGCATCACAGTTACTTTTAGTTAATATCATCACCCCTTTTGAATTTCTTTGCCCATGACAGAAGTATATTCTCCCCCCCCCCCCCCCCCACAGTTATTTTTCCACAAAACTTCAGCTAAAATTGTTGAATGAGTTTCCTGTAAACAATAGCCAGTTAACTGCTGATTGTCTTTTCTTATTATCTGCTAAGCCATTACAATTATAACTGTCTATACTTATTTCACCAATTACCATAATGAGACAGAAGTTTAATTTCTATTTATCAAAATATATGTTCGTAAACTTACCATTAGAAAGTAACATGATGACTGAGTGTCTATATAGCTGTACCATGATATTTGCATTGCTACTAAGTAAACATCCAATTGGTCCCCACTATGCCACCCGCTAAAACCCCTCCTCATCCTGAATTTGGTTGTCATCCCGATGCCCGGCAGACCACCCCCGACCCCCCGGATCCCAAGGCCCCGGAGAGACCGGGACCCATCCTTCGATAACAGCACACAGAGCCACCCACAGAACAGAAGCAGATCAACCGCCAAATGCATTTCCATACCTCGATTTGTATTATATATAGCTATTAAAAAAAAAATATATATATATATATATTTAAATATTCCTGTTTATCTTATTTTCTATAATTAGCTATTAATATTTGTAGTAATGTAGGCAGTTTATTGCAAGGAATTTTATCTCTTATCAGTCTCGACATTACCAGAAATACATTACGGAAAGCAATTATTATTTTAGCAAACAATTATTGTGATTCATCCTATATTGTCCCTAACATATTTTTCTCCCTCGCAACAGTTGTGGGACACACACACACATACACACACACACACACACACACACACACACACACACACACACACACACACACACACACACACACACACACACACACACACACACACACACACACCCCGCAACCCCTTTCCACCACAACAACCATAGACTCAGATTCTCACCATCTCAGAGATATACCCCTTTCCCCTGAAACACCCACAACATGGTCCCCCGTATTGACCATATTCCCATATTCCCACCGGAATCCCCACCGGCTAGGTACAAGGTCATCAAGGTTCTCATTAGCAGCTTTGAGAATTCCCTTGTATAGTATGCTCTCTCATCAGGGGGCTCTGGCTCTGCAGGACCACCGCTGCCAAGCAGGCTCAGAATCGTAAGGGGGCGGTCCTGCTCTAGGTCTCTGACCGCATTTTGGCTGCATACAGGCAGCTTACAGCAGGCCCATAAAACAGATAGGGACTTTTTTATCTCCACCATGTTGAATTTGTGCTTTTGTGTTCCAATCAGTTATATTTGAAGATAGATAGAAAAGTTATATATTTTTTGGTTTCATTACGATTCATACCATGGCTAGTATTGTGTGTATCATTATTTGTGTCCTCTATGAGAACTTTGTAATTTTTAGAATAACCATGGAGTAATCTTTGTGTCTCTGAACAACTGGTTATCAATATACAGTTTATCGACTACTAGAGCTACTCTTTCTCCTTTCAATCTATTTTCCTTGAATATTGGATACAGAACTACAGACCTCCGTTCTGTAATTTCCTTCGGGAACTGGTCATTCATGCCTATTTTTGTGCCAGCAAGTCTTTTACCCAGGCTTTTAATCATTATTTTATCTTTAAAGAAAGCAAATTTGGCAACAATTGGGCGTTCATACCTCTGCCCTCTCTATCCGAAGCGGTGTATACGTTCGAGTTGGATTTTGTCGATAGCTTCACGTGGGATCTGAAGAGCTGTAAGGAGGAACTCCAACTACAGATTCGTATTTTTACATTTACATTTTAGTCATTTAGCAGACGCTCTTATCCAGAGCGACTTACAGTAGTGAGTGCATACATTTCATTTCATGCTTTTTTTTTTTTTTGTACTGGCCCCCCGTGGGAATCGAACCCACAACCCTGGCGTTGCACACACCATGCTCTACCAAAGTAAGGCTTCTCTCACAATGATGTTCTCCTTTTTAAGTTCATTAACTTCGGTTTTAATCTTGTTGACTGTCCCTTTCAGCTTGTTAGTGTCTTTCTCCAATGTTGCAGGTTTTTGGTCACTCATCTCGAGGCCTTCAACTCTTTTATATCCTTACTGACTAGTTCTAGTATACCCAGTTTGTCATTTATTGATTTTAACAGATGCGTTTCGACCTTTACCATTCCTGATGGTATTAAATCGTCTGTGTCTGTCATAGTGTCATGTTTTCGTTTTGAAATAGGTTCCCCTGTCTTACTCTTCATCATGTTGAGATTGGTTCCCCTGTCTTACTCTTCATCATGTTTGGGTGTTGCTTGTTTTCTTAATATTTGTAGATACATTTCTCTAGCCTTATGATTTGTTTTGTGTTGTTATCCAGATTGAAGGTTATTATCCACCAGATTAATATTTAGTCTAACTTACCGATATTGAATATTATGTTTTTAGGTGATCTACACTGCTGTGTTCAGTCCGCCATCTTCCTCCTAGATCTTGTTAAGCATCATTAATGATATGCAATTAAGGCATTAAACATCATTAATGATATGCAATTAAGGTATTAAGCACCATTAATGATATGCAATGAAGGTATTAAGCATCATTAATGATATGCAATTAAGGTATTAAGCGTCATTAATAACATGCAATTAAGGTATTAAGCATAATTCATGCTACACAATTAAGGTGTTAATCCCATTTTCATGCATGAGTTCCCCCAAGAGGGTGACACAGATGGAGCATTAGGTTAGAGCATCGGGCCAGTAAACCGAAAGGTTGCTAGTTAGAATATCCGAGCCGAGAAGGTACAAATTCTGATGATCTGCCCTTGAGCAAGACACTTACCCCTAATTGCTCAAGGGTTCGTTGTCATCAATGGCTCATCTGTGGCCCCGCTCTCCAAAAGTTTCTCAGGGGATACTGGTGTCACGACTTCAGCCGAAGTCAGTCCCTCTCCTTGTTCAGGCAACGTTCGGCGGTCGACGTCACCAGCCTTCTAGCCATCGCCAATCCACTTTTTATTTTCCATTTGTTTTGTCTTTGTTTTACACACCTGGTTTCAATTCCCCAATTACAAGTTCATTATTTAACCCTCTGTTTTCCCCATGGTTTTTGTGCGTGATTGTTTTATGTATGTTCGGTCCATTATTGTGGGCTCGGTATTACGACATGTTATTGGAATATTTGAGTAAAGTTACTTGTGTTACTCATCTCTGCTGTCCTGCGCCTGACTCCTCTTCACCACCTACACCCAGACCACTACAGAATCACGCACCCCAAAAATGGAGTCAGCAGGAGCAGAAAACCCCCCTTTGGCGGTCGAGGAGCGCGTCCAGCAGCATGCGACCATGTTGCAACGTCTCGACACCGCCATGGATCGCGTGCTGTCCCACTGGGACCGATGGGAGACAGGAAGAGTTTTTCCAGCACCTCCACCGGCACCACTACAACAGGCACCTCTGTTCACCCCTCCTTCACCCGATCCCAGTGGGATTCGGCTCGCGCTCCTGAGGGAGTATGATGGGACGAGGTGCTGCGCTTAGGGCGACCAGAGGAGGGGCCGTTCCCTGTACCATCTGTGGCCACAGAGGGCACACTGCTGGTTGGTGCTGGGGAGGTTCCTCTGGGAGTCGAGGCAGCAGGCAGGGCACTCTCGTGTCACCCCAGGTGAGTCGGCACCAGCCTCACTCAGAGCCCCCTGTTGCTCACATGTTTTTGTTTATCAATTTTCCTGAGTTTTCCCCGTATTCCCAGCATAAGGTGCTCGTAGACTCAGGCGAAGCTGGGAATTTTATTGACAGAGCATTTGCCCATGGTTTAGGGATCCCCGTTGATCCTGTGGATATGCCCTTCCCTGTGCACGCCCTAGATAGTCGACCATTAGGGTCAGGGCTAATTAGGGAGGCCACCGCTCCACTGGGCATGGTTACGCAGGAGGGTCACAAGGAGAGAATTAGTCTTTTCCTTATTGATTCTCCTGCGTTTACCGTGGTGCTGGGCCTACCCTGGTTGGCCTGTCATGACCCCACTATTTCGTGGCAACAGAGGTCTCTCAAGGGGTGGTCACAAAAGTGCTCGGGGAGGTGTTTAGGGGTTTCCATTGGTGCTACTACGGTGGAAAGTCCAGACCAGGTCTCCACCGTGCGCATCCTCTCTGAATATGCCGATTTGGCTCTCGTCTTCTGTAAGAAGAGGGTGACTCAATTACCACCCCATCGACGGCGGGATTGTGCAATAAATCTCCTGGTAGACGCAGCACTTCCCAGGAGTCACGTGTATCCCCTGACACAGGCGGAGACGGCGGCTATGGAAACATATGTCTCCGAATCCCTGGGGCAGGGATACATTCGGCCCTCCACTTCACCTGCCTCCTCGAGTTTATTTTTTGTGAAGAAGAAGGATGGAGGTCTGCGCCCATGCATTGACTATCGAGGTATCAACCAAATCACTGTGAGGTACAGCTACCCGCTGCCTCTCATAGCCAGTGCAATAGAGTCAATGCACGGGGCGCGCTTCTTCACAAAATTGGATCTCAGGAGCGCTTACACCCTGGTGCGTATCTGGGAGGGGGACGAGTGGAAGACGGCATTTAATACCACCTCAGGGCACTATGAGTACCTCGTCATGCCGTACGGGTTGATGAATGCTCCATCAGTCTTCCAGGCCTTTGTAGATGAGATTTTCAGGGACCTGCACGGGCAGGATGGAGTGGAGTATATCCACAACATTCTGATGTACTCTGCTACATGCGCCGAGCATGCGTCCCTGGTGCGCAGGGTGCTTGGTCGACTGTTGGAGCGTGACCTGTACGTCAAGGCTGAGAAATGTCTGTTCTCCTTCCCAGGGTACCGCATTTCCACTTCAGGGGTGGAGATGGAGAGTGACCGCATTTCAGCCGTGCGTAATTGGCTGAAACAGGACAAATATAAGCACCCCCTATTTGACCTAATCCCACCCTTGTTGTCAGCTCCATTCCTAGTCAGAGGAGTCCAGCGAGGCTGAGGAGTCCAGCGAGGCTGAGGGGTCCAGCGAGGCTGAGGGGTCCAGCGAGGCTGAGGGGTGTGATTCACCTTGATCCAATCTGGTCTGTTCAAGTCCATTTAACCTACAGAGCCAACCTGGGCTGTACTGGTCCATTTAACCTACAGAGAGCTAACCTGGGCTGTACTGGTCCATTTAACCTACAGAGCCAACCTGGGCTGTACTGGTCCATTTAACCTACAGAGCCAACCTGGGCTGTACTGGTCCATTTAACCTACAGAGCCAACCTGGGCTGTACTGGTCTATTTAACCTACAGAGAGCCAACCTGGACTGTACTGGTCCATTTAACCTACAGAGAGCTAACCTGGGCTGTACTGGTCCATTTAACCTACAGAGAGCCAACCTGGGCTGTACTGGTCCATTTAACCTACAGAGAGCCAACCTGGGCTGTACTGGTCTATTTAACCTACAGAGAGCCAACCTGGACTGTACTGGTCTATTTAACCTACAGAGAGCCAACCTGGGCTGTACTGGTCTATTTAACCTACAGAGAGCCAACCTGGACTGTACTGGTCTATTTAACATACAGAGAGCCATGCTGGCCATTATGACCTCTTTGAACTATTTATTTTATTTAACCTTTATTTAACTACAATGTCGGCCTACCAAAAGACAAAAGGCCTAAAGCGGGGTCGGGGTATGGGATTAAAAGATATATAAATAAATTAAATAAAAATATAGGACAAAACACACATCACGACAAAAGAGACAACACTACATAAAGAGAGACCTAAGACAACAACATAGCATGGCAGCAACACATGACAACACAGCATGGTAGCAACACAACATGACAAAAACATGGTAGCAACACAACATGGTAGCAACACAACATGACAACAACATGGTAGCAACACAACATAACAACAACATGGTAGCAACACAACATGACATGGTAGAGACAACAATACATCACGCAAAGCAGCCACAACTGAAGAAATTGAGATAAAACTGTCCAGTTTGAGTGTTTTTTGCAGCTCATTCCAGTCGCTAGCTGCAGCGAACTGAAAAGACCGACCCAGGGATGTGTGTGCTTTAGGGATCTTTAACAAAATGTCAAAACCAAATCAAATCAAATTTTATTGGTCACATACACATGGTTAGCAGATGTTAATGCGAGTGTAGCGAAATGCTTTTGCTTCTAGTTCCGACAGTGCAGTAATATCTAACAAGTAACCTAACAATTTCACAACAACTAACTTATACACACAAGTGTAAAGGAAAGAATAAGAATATGTACATATAAATATATGGATGAGCGATGGCCGAACGGCATAGACAAGATGCAGTAGATGGTATAGAGTACAGTATATACATATGAGATGAGTGATGTAGGGTATGTAAACATTATATAAAGTGGCATTGTTTAAAGTGACTAATGATACATTTATTACATCCAAGGAATGTAGCAGTAGTCGATGAACAGCATTCTTACATAGGTATTCCTCTTGTCCAGATGGGTTAGGGCATCGTCTGTGGACCTATTGGGGCGGTAAGCAAATTGGAGTGGGTCTAGGGTGTCAGGTAGGGTGGAGGTGATATGATCCTTGACTAGTCTCTCAAAGCACTTCATGATAATTGTGTAGTTTAGAGTAATTATCAAGGTTAGCTAGCCAGCCGCGACGCGCCGCGACGCGACGCCGTTGTCCAGACTCCAGACTTAGTCAACACACCTAGTCATCATCAAACCCACTGCTAGCTAGCCAACCTTTACTGACTAGCAGCACTGTAGAAACTAATACATTACAACGGAACGATTTGACTAGTGCAGTGTTAGCTAGCTACATAGTTGTCTTTGTCATAGTTTGATAATTGTGTAGTTTAGAGTAATTATCGAGGTTAGCTAGCCAGCTATTTTCGTCCCCCGCGACGCCATTTTTCCAAACCTAGCCAACTATTACCGACGAGCAGCATTGTAGAAACTAAATACATTACAAAGGAACGTCTTGATTAGTGCTCTGTTAGCTAGCTACATGTTGCTTTTGTATCATGATAAGGTGTAGCACTGAAACTATCGAGGTTACCTAGCCAGCTACACGTTCAAACAAAGTCAACAACGCAGCCACTGCTAGCTAGCCTACTTCACCAGCCAGCTGTACTGTATCATCTTCGTCATTTTAGTCAATAAGATTTTTGCAACGTAAGCTTAACTTTCTGAACATTCGAGACGTGTAGTCCACTTGTCATTCCAATCTCCTTTGCATTAGCGTAGCCTCTTCTGTAGCCTGTCAACTATGTGTCTGTCTATCCCTGTTCTCTCCCCTCTGCACAGGCCACACAAACGCTTCACACCGCGTGGCCGCTGCCACTCTAACCTGGTGGTCCCAGCGCGCACGACCCACGTGGAGTTCCAGGTCTCCGGCAGCCTCTGGAACTGCCGGTCTGCGGCCAACAAGGCAGAGTTCATCTCAGCCTATGCTACCCTCCAGTCCCTCGACTTCTTGGCACTGACGGAAACATGGATTACCACAGATAACACTGCTACTCCTACTGCTCTCTCCTCGTCTGCCCACGTGTTCTCGCATACCCCGAGAGCATCTGGCCAGCGGGGTGGTGGCACTGGAATCCTCATCTCTCCCAAGTGGACATTCTCTCTTTCTCCCCTGATCCATCTGTCTATCTCCTCATTTGAATTCCATGCTGTCACAGTTACCAGCCCTTTCAAGCTTAACATCCTTATCATTTATCGCCCTCCAGGTTCCCTTGGAGAGTTCATCAATGAGCTTGACGTCTTGATAAGTTCCTTTCCTGAGGATGGCTCACCTCTCACAGTTCTGGGTGACTTTAACCTCCCCACGCCTACCTTTGACTCATTCCTCTCTGCCTCCTTCTTTCCACTCCTCTCCTCTTTTGACCTCACCCTCTCACCTTCCCCCCCTACTCACAAGGCAGGCAATACGCTTGACCTCATCTTTACTAGATGCTGTTCATCCACTAATCGCATTGCAACTCCCCTCCAAGTCTCCGACCACTACCTTGTATCCTTTTCCCTCTTGCTCTCATCCAACACTTCTCACTCTGCCGCTACTCGGATGGTATTGCGCCGTCCCAACCTTCGCTCTCTCTCTTCCGCTACTCTCCTCTTCCATCCTAGCATCTCTTCCCTCTGCTCAAACCTTCTCCAACCTATCTCCTGATTCTGCCTCCTCAACCCTCCTCTCCTCCCTTTATGCATCCTTTGATTCTCTATGTCCCCTATCCTCCAGGGCGGCTTGGTCCTCCCCTCCTGCTCCGTGGCTCGACGACTCATTGCGAGCTCACAGAACAGGGCTCCGGGCAGCCGAGCGGAAATGGAGGAAAACTCGCCTCCCTGCGGACCTGGCATCCTTTCACTCCCTCCTCTCTACATTTTCCTCTTCTGTCTCTGCTGCTAAAGCCACTTTCTACCACTCTAAATTCCAAGCATCTGCCTCTAACCCTAGGAAGCTCTTTGCCACCTTCTCCTCCCTCCTGAATCCCCCCCCCCCCCCTCCTCCCTCTGCGGATGACTTCGTCAACCATTTTGAAAAGAAGGTCGACGACATCCGATCCTCGTTTGCTAAGTCAAACGACACCGCTGGTCCTGCTCACACTGCCCTACCCTGTGCTTTGAGCTCTTTCTCCCCTCTCTCTCCAGATGAAATCTCGCGTCTTGTGACGGCCGGCCGCCCAACAACCTGCCCGCTTGACCCTATCCCCTCCTCTCTTCTCCAGATCATTTCCGGAGACCTTCTCCCTTACCTCACCTCGCTCATCAACTCATCCTTGACCGCTGGCTACGTCCCTTTCATCTTCAAGAGAGCGAGAGTTGCACCCCTTCTGAAAAAACCTACACTCGATCCCTCCGATGTCAACAACTACAGACCAGTATCCCTTCTTTCTTTTCTCTCCAAAACTCTTGAACGTGCCGTCCTTGGCCAGCTCTCCTGCTATCTCTCTCAGAATGACCTTCTTGATCCAAATCAGTCAGGTTTCAAGACTGGTCATTCAACTGAGACTGCCCTTCTCTGTGTCACGGAGGCTCTCCGCACTGCTAAAGCTAACTCTCTCTCCTCTGCTCTCATCCTCCTAGACCTATCTGCTGCCTTTGATACTGTGAACCATCAGATCCTCCTCTCCACCCTCTCCGAGTTGGGCATCTCCGGCGCGGCCCACGCTTGGATTGCGTCCTACCTGACAGGTCGCTCCTACCAGGTGGCGTGGCGAGAATCTGTCTCCGCACCATGTGCTCTCACCACTGGTGTCCCCCAGGGCTCTTTTCTAGGCCCTCTCCTATTCTTGCTATACACCATGTCACTTGGCTCTGTCATATCCTCACATGGTCTCTCCTATCATTGCTATGCAGATGACACACAATTAATCTTCTCCTTTCCCCCTTCTGATAACCAGGTGGCGAATCGCATCTCTGCATGTCTGGCAGACATATCAGTGTGGATGACGGATCACCACCTCAAGCTGAACCTCGGCAAGACGGAGCTGCTCTTCCTCCCGGGGAAGGACTGCCCGTTCCATGATCTCGCCATCACGGTTGACAACTCCATTGTGTCCTCCTCCCAGAGTGCTAAGAACCTTGGCGTGACCCTGGACAACACCCTGTCGTTCTCTACTAACATCAAGGCGGTGACCCGATCCTGTAGGTTCATGCTCTACAACATTCGCAGAGTACGACCCTGCCTCACACAGGAAGCGGCGCAGGTCCTAATCCAGGCACTTGTCATCTCCCACCTGGATTACTGCAACTCGCTGTTGGCTGGGTTCCCTGCCTGTGCCATTAAACCCCTACAACTCATCCAGAACGCCGCAGCCCGTCTGGTGTTCAACCTTCCCAAGTTCTCTCACGTCACCCCGCTCCTCCGCTCTCTCCACTGGCTTCCAGTTGAAGCTCGCATCCGCTACAAGACCATGGTGCTTGCCTACGGAGCTGTGAGGGGAACGGCACCTCCGTACCTTCAAGCTCTGATCAGGCCCTACACCCAAACAAGGGCACTGCGTTCATCCACCTCTGGCCTGCTCGCCTCCCTACCTCTGAGGAAGCACAGTTCCCGCTCAGCCCAGTCAAAACTGTTCGCTGCTCTGGCACCCCAATGGTGGAACAAGCTCCCTCACGATGCCAGGACAGCGGAGTCAATCACCACCTTCCGGAGACACCTGAAACCCCACCTCTTTAAGGAATACCTAGGATAGGATAAAGTAATCCTTCTAACCCCCCCCCCCCTTAAAAGATTTAGATGCACTATTGTAAAGTGGTTGTTCCACTGGATATCATATGGTGAGTGCACCAATTTGTAAGTCGCTCTGGATAAGAGTGTCTGCTAAATGACTTAAATGTAAATGTAAATCTAATGATGACGGAAGTGAGTGCTATGGGGCGATAATCGTTTAGCTCAGTTACCTTAGCTTTCTTGGGAACAGGAACAATGGTGGCCCTCTTGAAGCATGTGGGGACAGCAGACTGGGATAAGGATTGATTGAATATGTCCGTAAACACACCAACCAGCTGGTCTGCGCATGCTCTGAGGACGCGGCTAGGGATGACGTCTGGGCCGGCAGCCTTGCGAGGGTTAACACGTTTAAATCTTTTACTCACATTGGCTGCGGTGAAGGAGAGTCCACAGGTTTTGATAGCGGGCCGTGATGGTGGCACTGTATTGTCCTCAAAGCGAGCGAAGAAGTTGTTTAGTTTGTCTGGTAGCAAGACATCTGGGTCTGCGACGGGGCTGGTTTTCTTTTTGTAGATTGACTGTAGACCCTGCTACATTCCTCTCGTGTCTGAGCCATTGAATTGCAAATCTACTTTGTCTCTATACTGACGCTTAGCTTGTTTGATTGCCTTGCGGAGGGAATAGCTACACTGTTTGTATTCGGTCATGTTTCCTGTCACCTTGCCCTTATTAAAAGCAGTGGTTCACGCTTTCAGTTTTGCGCGAATGCTGCCATCATTCCACGGTTTCTGGTTGGGGAAGGTTTTAATAGTCGCTGTTGGCACAACATCACCGATGCACTTGCTAGTAAACTCGCTCACCGAATCAGCGTATACATTAATGTTGTTGTTCGACGCTATCCGGAACATATCCCAGTCCACGTGATCGATGCAATCTTGAAGCGTTGAATCAGATTGGTCTGACTAGCGTTGAACAGACATGAGCACGGGGATTCCCTTTTTTAGTTTCTGCCTATAGGCTGGGAGCAACAAAGTCGTGGTCAGATTTGCCGAAAGGAGGGCGAGGGATGGCTTTGTATACGACGCGGAAGTTAGAGTAACAATGATCCAGAATTTTCCCAGCCCGGGTCGCACATTCGATATGCTGATAAAATTTAGGGAGCCCTGTTTTCAGATTAGCCTTGTTAAAATCCCAAGCTACAATAAATGCAGCCTCAGGTTATGTGGTTTCCAGTTTACATAGAGTCCAATGAAGTTCTTTCAGGGCCATCGAGGTGTCTGCTTGGGGGGGGTGTACACAACTGTGATTATAATCAAAGAGAATTCTCTTCGTAGATAATGCGGTCGGCATTTGATTGTAAGGAATTCTAGGTCAGGTGAACAAAAGGACTTGAGTTCCTGTATGTTGTTATGATCACACCACGACTCGTTAATCATAAGGCATACACCCCCGCCCTTCTTCTTACCAGAGAGATATTTGTTTCTATCAGCGCGATGCGTGAAGAAACCAGGTGGCTGTACCGACTCTGATAACGCATCCCGAGTGAGCCATGTTTCCGTGAAACAGAGAATGTTACAATCTCTGATGTCTCTCTGGAAGGCAACCCTTGCTCGGATTTTGTCTACCTTGTTGTCAGGAGACTGGACGTTGGCTAGTAAGAGCGGTGGGCGATATGCCCATCTACGGAGCCTGATCAGAAGATCGCTCCGTCTGCTCCTTCTGCGGCGCCGTTGTTTTTGGTTGCCTGCTGGGAGCCGATCTATTGTCCTGGGTGGTGGACCAAACAGAGGATCCGCTCCGGGATAGTCGTATTCCTGGTCGTAATGTTGCCGTTGCTCTTATATCCAATAGTTCCTCCCGGCTGTATGTAATGAGACTTAAGGTTTCCTGGGGTAACAGTGTAAGAAATAATACATAAAAAAAAATACTGCATAGTTTCCTAAGAACGCGAAGCGAGGCGGCCATCTCTGTCGGTACCGGAAGAACGGGTGTTGTATGTGGAGGATGAGGGCTGCAGTAGATGTCTCAGATAGTGGGGTTTTATAAATAAGCATCAATCAGTGGGTCATCTACAGAGATGACAAGTTTACAGAGGAGTATAGAGTGCAGTCATGTGTCCTATAAGGAGCACTGGTGGAAAATCTGAAGGCAGAATGGTAAAGAACAAGAGCACCCTTTCCTGCCAATCTATAAATTATATCTCCGTAATCTAGCATGGGTAGGATGGTCATCTGAATCAAGGTTAGATTGTCAGCTGGGCTGAAAGAGGAGCGGAGAGAATACTATAGACATCAAGAAAGCCAGACAGTTGATTATTGACAAGTTTTTCAACATTATTGATAAACAGGGCAAAATAGAAATAGGCCTATAACAGTTAGGATCAGCTTGATCTCCCCATTTAAATAAAGGACGAACCGTGGCTGCCTTCCAAGCAATGCAAACCTCCCCAGAGAGGAGAGACAGGTTAAAAAGGTCAGAGATGGGATTGGCGATGATAGGGGCAGCAACCTTAAAGAAGTGAGGGCACAGGCTGGTGCTGATGGAGGACGATAACACCCAGCGAGAGTCAACGAAGATCTATTTGAAAATGTAATGATTAAAACCAGCAAATTAAATTGTTTGGGGACAGACTTGGTGGAGACAACCGAGCACTGAAGGTGATCCTTGGTAAAGATTGCCACTCCCCCACCATTGGAAGATCTGTCTTGCAGAAAAAGGTTATAACCAGAAAGGTTAACGTCAGTATTCAAAACACTCTTCCTTAAAACCTCACTAGGGTACTGGCCAACATCCAGTAAAATTGTAGAGCGCCAAATTCAAAAACAGAAATACTCATTATAAACATTCATAAAACATACAAGTGTTATACATCGGTTTAAAGAGTAATTTCTTGTTAATCCAAGCACGGTGTCAGATTTCAAAAAGGCTTTTCGGCGAAAGCATACCATGCGATTATCTGAGAACAGCGCCCAGCAGACAAATCATTACAAACAGTTACCAGCCAAGTAGAGGAGTTACACAAGTCAGAAATAGAGATAAAATTAATCACTTACCTTTGATGATCTTCATATGGTTGCACTCACAAGACTCCCATTTACTCAATAAATGTTAGTTTTGTTTGATAAAGTCCCTCTTTATATCCAAAAAACCTCAGTTTTGTTTGCGCGTTTTGTTCAGTAATCCACAGGCTCAAACGCAGTCACTACAGGCAGACAAAAAATCCAAATAGTATCCGTAAAGTTCGTAGAAACATGTCAAATGATGTGTATAATCAATCCTCAGGTTGTTTTTAGCCTAAATAATCCATAATATTTCAACCAGACAATAACGTCGTCAATATAAAAGGTAAACAAGAAAGGCGCACTCTCGGTCGTGCGCATGAAAAATCTCTGGGTCACTGTAGGGTCCACTCATTCAGAGTGGTCTTACTCTCTCATTTTTCAGAATACAAGCCTGAAACAATTTCTAAAGACTGTTGACATTTAGTGGAAGCCATATGAAGTGCAATTTGAGTCCTAAGTCAATGGATACTGTAATGGCATTCAATAGAAAACTACAAACATAAAAAAATCCCACTTCCTGGATGGATTTTTCTCAGGTTTTCGCCTGCCAAATCAGTTCTGTTATACTCACAGACATTATGTTAACAGTTTTGGAAACTTTAGAGTGTTTTCTATCTAAATCTACCAATTATATGCATATCCTAGCTTCTGGGCCTGAGTAGCAGGCAGTTTACTCTTGTGAAATTAACCACGTCTCAGTAATGACCAACACATCTGGATTGGAGCTGTGAACCCACACTTTCAATTTATCCATTTTAGGTAATAAGCTTCTAGTCTTAATGTGCAGAAAACACAGGCTTTTATGAGAGCAGAAATCAGTGAAGCAGATATCAGAGTTGAATTGGGGCTAGCAACAGTAGATGGGCCAGGGTGTACATGCACATTTCCAGAAACCATCAGCAGTAATACAATCAAGGCACGGCAGAGAGTGTACTGAATGGTACTGTGCACAGTGATACACGGTTGTACAGGTAGGAACAGGCCTACATCATAGTTTACCATGATGGCTTGGGGATCACCGACAACAGTGGTTCAACTTCAGTTGCTGATAATAAAAAACATTAAATATGGATAACTATATCAGACCATTCACACACAGACACACACACACACACACAAACACACAGACACAAACTCTCTCTCATACACACACACACACACACACACACACACAAACACTCACACACACACAAACACTCACACACACACATATAAACACAAACAAACTCTCACACACATAAACTTTTGCTAGGAACTTTAATAATATCAAGTGTAATCTCATATGCGAGGTCATGACATGGTGCGTCATAGTCAGGGCTGCTCATGCATGCGCTCGCCAGTCAGAGTGACATTTTTTCCAAATCTTTTCCAACGTTTCATCAAAGGTGAAGGTGAGGGAAATGTAATCAATATTGCTATTCAATTAATAACAAACAGATTCACGCTAAACCATATGAATAAATTAACAATTATCATCCCCACCAAGACTTATGCTTTATCACGCTGACATTAGAGTTAATAAACTATCTGTCTGACTCATGAGGTGACATTACAGTTAATAAACTATCTGTCTGACTCATGACGTGACATTACAGTTAATAAACTATCTGTCTGACTCATGAGGTGACATGACAGTTAATAAACTATCTGTCTGACTCATGAGGTGACATGACAGTTAATAAACTATCTGTCTGACTCATGAGGTGACATGACAGTTAATAAACTATCTGTCTGACTCATGAGGTGACATGACAGTTAATAAACTATCTGTCTGACTCATGATGTGACATTTCCTCAACAGGTTGATAGTTAAACTGTGATACTATCTGAGTCTGACTGATGAGGTGACATTTCCTCAACAGGTTGATAGTTAAACTGTGATACTATCTGAGTCTGACTGATGAGGTGACATTTCCTCAAAAGGTTGATAGTTAAACTGTGATACTATCTGAGTCTGACTCATGAGGTGACATTTCCTCAACAGGTTGATAGTTAAACTGTGATACTATCTGAGTCTGACTCATGATGTGACATTTCCTCAACAGGTTGATAGTTAAACTGTGATACTATCTGAGTCTGACTGATGAGGTGACATTTCCTCAACAGGTTGATAGGTATACTGTGATAGACAGGAATATAACAAGAGGACTCTATCTTCATTATGTACAGTTTTGATATGGAACGACATCAGAACCTTCCAAGCACCTCCCTTCATGTGTATAACGCAACATGAAACAGTGTTACAAGGGTAATAATGACAGGAGGGTTCTATAGAGACATGGAAAACGTGTGTTTGATATGGACTGACAGACTAGTAATAACCTGTCGTATGAGGTTTCTGAAACAGGTATTCAAAAGAGAGTAAAGGCCACAGTATAAAGAAGCATGGCTTCACAGCACGGCTTCAAAGTACGGCTTCACAGCACGGCTTCAACGGCACGGCTTCAACAGCACGGTTTCACAGCGTGGTTTCACAGCGTGGCATCAACAGCATGGCTTCAAAGCATAGCTTCAACAGCGTGGTTTCACAGCATGGCTTCACAGCATGGCTTCACAGCTGGACTAAGGTGGTAGAGACAGGATAGAGGCTAAAGAGATGGGAGAAAGATGTTTTGTTAAATCCTCTTCACACAGTTTAATGTCTGAGACAGAGAGAGGGAGGGAAGACAAGGAGAGACACGATTGATGGAAGATCAGCTCAGACAATCAAAGGAAGAAAGATTTGGTGATGCGTCCCAACAGGTACCCTATTCCTTATTTAGTGCACTACTTTTGACCAGAGCCTTGTAGTATTATGCAATAATCGGGAAGTAAGGGAACAGGGTGCCATTTTGGACATACACTTGGTGATGCCAGAGAGAGAAGCCTGTCTGGTGCACCCTGTCCAACCGTATGTCTGGATCGAATGAGAGAGAGAGGACTGTTTGATAACATCATAGAATTGGTAACGCTCCAACATAACTCATACAGGTCTACGTCAGCCTAGGAATCTGATTAGCCAATGTTGTCTTGTGTTGATTTTATAAGCTTAGTCCTGTTTAAACTAGAAAAACTTAGAGAGAACTGTGATCCCTACCAACCCTTCCAGGATCACTACCAACCCTTCCAGGATATATCTCAACCAGCCCTACCTGGATACATCCTTACAACTAGCATACCTCCCAACCATCCCTATCATCCCTACCAACCCTTCCAGGATATATCTCAACCAGCCCTACCTGGATACATCCTTACAACTAGCATACCTCCCAACCATCCCTATCACCCCTACCAACCCTTCCAGGATATATCTCAACCAGCCCTACCTGGATACATCCTTACAACTAGCATACCTCCCAACCATCCCTATCACCCCTACCAACCCTTCCAGGATATATCTCAACCAGCCCTACCTGTATACATCCTTACAACTAGCATACCTCCCAACCATCCCTATCACCCCTACCAACCCTTCCAGGATATATCTCAACCAGCCCTACCTGGATACATCCTTACAACTAGCATACCTCCCAACCATCCCTATCATCCCTACCAACCCTTCCAGGATATATCTCAACCAGCCCTACCTGGATACATCCTTACAACTAGCATACCTCCCAACCATCCCTATCATCCCTACCAACCCTTCCAGGATATATCTCAACCAGCCCTACCTGGATACATCCTTACAACTAGCATACCTCCCAACCATCCCTATCACCCCTACCAACCCTTCCAGGATATATCTCAACCAGCCCTACCTGGATACATCCTTACAACTAGCATACCTCCCAACCATCCCTATCACCCCTACCAACCCTTCCAGGATATATCTCAACCAGCCCTACCTGTATACATCCTTACAACTAGCATACCTCCCAACCATCCCTATCACCCCTACCAACCCTTCCAGGATATATCTCAACCAGCCCTACCTGTATACATCCTTACAACTAGCATACCTCCCAACCATCCCTATCATCCCTACCAACTCTTCCAGGATATATCTCAACCAGCCCTACCTGGATACATCCTTAAATCCCTACCAGTCATATCGGCCCAACTAGCATACCTCCCTACCATCCCTCCCAACATACAACCCTACCATCCCTACAATCATACACCCCTACCACCCCTATCATCCCTACCATCCCTACCATCCCTACAAAACCTACAATCATACACCCCTACCACCCCTACCACCCCTACCACCCCTACCACCCCAACATCCATCCCAACATACCTCCCTACCGTCCCTACAATCATACACCCCTACCAACCCTACCACCCCTACCATCCCTCTCAACATAAACATACAACCCCACCATCCCTCCCAACATACATCCCTACCACGACTCCCATCATACACCCCTACAATCATACACCCCTACAATCATACACCCCTACCATCCCTACCACCCCTACCATCCCTCCCATCATACAACCCCACCATCCCTCCCAACATACCTCCCTACCATGACTCCCATCATACACCCCTACCATCATACACCCCTACCATCCCTCCCAACATACCTCCCTACCATGACTCCCATCATACACCCCTACCATCATACATCACTACCATCCATACCACCCCTACCATCATACATCACTACCAGCCCTACCATCATTACCATCACTACAAGCCCTACCATAACTACCAGCCCTACCATCACTACCATCCCTACAGACACTACAAGCCCTACCATCACTACAAGCTCTACCATCACTATCATCCCTACCATCACTACAAGCCCTACCATCACTACAAGCCCTACCATCACTACCATCCCTACAATCACTACAAACCCTACCGTCACTACAAGCCCCACCATCACTACCAGCCCTACCATCACTACCATGCCTACCATCACTACAAGCCCTACCATCACTTCAAGCCCTACCAGCACTACCATCACTACCATCCCTACCATCACTACAAGCACTACCATCACTACAAGCCCTACCATCACTACCATCCCTACCATCACTACCATCACTACCATACCTACAATTACTACCATCCCTACAATTACTACCATCCCTACTATCACTACCATCACTACCATCCCTACCATTCCTACCAGCCCTACCATCACTACCATCCCTACCATCACTACCACCCCTACCATCACTACCATTCCTACCATCCCTACCATCCCTACCATCACTACCATCCCTACCATCACTACCATCCCTACCATTCCTACCATCCCTACCATCACTACCATCACTACAAGCTCTACCATCACTAGAACCCCTACCATCCATACCATCCCTACTGTCCATACCTTCCCTACCATCCCTACCATCCCTACCATCCTTACATTCCATAACATCACTACCATCCCTACCATACCTACTATCATACATCACTACAATCCCTACCGTCCCTACCATCCCTACCAGCCATACCAATCCTTCCATCCATACCAACCTTACCATCACTACCAACCCTACCATCAAACATCCCTACCATCTCTACCATCATACATCACCACCGTCACTACCATCCCTACTGTCCCTACCATCCCTACTGTCCCTACCATCACTACCATCCCTACCGTCCATACCGTCCCTACCGTCCCTACCATCCATACCGTCCCTACCGTCCATACCATCCCTACTGTCCATACCATCCCTACAGTCCCTACCGTCCCTACCATACCTATTATCATACATCGATACAATCGCTACCGTCCCTACTGTCCCTACCGTCCCTACCATCCATACCGTCCCTACTGTCCATACCATCCCTACAGTCCCTACCGTCCCTACCGTCCCTACCATCATACATCACTACAATCGCTACCGTCCCTACTGTCCCTACTGTCCTTACCATCCATACCGTCCCTACATCCCTATTATCCCTACCATCCCAACCATCCCTACATCCCTACTATACATACCAATCCTACCATCAAACAGCACTACCATCCCTACCATCCCAACCCACCCTACCCACCCTACCATCACTACAATCCCTACCGTCACTACTGTCCCTACCGTCCCTACCATCCCTTCCATCTTTACTGTCCCTACCATCCCTACCATCCCTACTATCATACATCACTACAATCCCTACCGTCCAAACCATCCCTACCATCCCTACCGTCCCTACATCCCTACCAGCCATACCAATCCTACCATCCATACCATCCCTACCATCCCTACCATCAAACATCCCTACCATCCCTACCAATCCTACCATCCCTACAATCAAACATCCGAAACAACCCTACCATCCCTACCATCAAACATCCCTACCATCCCTACCGTCCCTACCGTCCCTACCGTTCCTACCGTTCCTACCGTACCTACCATCCCTACCGTCACTACCATCCCTACCATACATACTATCATACATCACTACAATCTCTACCGACCCTTCTGTCCCTACCGTCCCCACCATCCCTTCCATCCCTACCGTCCCTACCATCCGTACCAACCCTACCATCCCTATATTCCTTACCATCCCTACCGTCCCTACCGTCCCTACCATCCCTACCATCCTTACCATCCCTACCAATCCTACCATCCATACCATCCCTACCATCCCTACCAACCCTACCATCAAACATCCCTACCATCCCTACCATCAAACATCCCTACCCTCATACATCACTACCATCCCTACCACCCCTACCATCATACGTCACTACCAGCCCTACCATCACTACCATCACTACAAGCCCTACCATGACTACCAGCCCTACCATCACTACCATCCTTAATGACACTACAAGCCCTACCATCCCTATCAGCCCTACCATCACTACAAGCCCTATCATCACTACTATCCCTACCATCACTACTACCATCACTACAAGCCCTACCATCACTACAAGCCCTACCATCACTACGATCCCTACCATCACTACCATCCCTACCATCACTACAAGCCCCACCATCACTACCAGCCCTAACATCACTACAAGCTCTACCATCACTATCATCCCTACTATCACTACAAGCCCTACTGTCACTACCATCCTTACCATCACTACCATCCCTACCATCACTACAAGCCCTACCATCACTATCATCCCTACCATCACTACCATCCCTACCATCACTACAAGCCCCACCATCACTACCATCCCTACCATCACTACAAGCCCTACCACCCCTACCATCCCTAACATCACTTCTTACCCTAGCATCCCTACCATCACTAAAAGCCCTACCATCACTACCATCAATACCATCACTACTGACACTACAAGCCCTGCCATCACTACAAGCTCTACCATCACTAAAAACCCTACCATCACTACAAGCTCTACCATCAAAACCATCACTACCGACACTACAAGTCCTACCATCACTACAAGCTCTACCATCCCTACCATCACTACCATCCCTACCATCACTACAAGCCCTACCATCAAAACCATCACTACCGACACTACAAGCCCTACCATCACTACCATCCCTACCATTACTACCATCACTACCATCCCTACCATCACTACCATCAATACCATCCCTACCATTCCTACCAGCCCTACCATCACTACCATCCCAACCATTCCTACCATCACTACCATCACTACAATCCCTACCATTCCTACCATCCCTACCATCACTACCATCACTACAAGCTCTACCATCACTACAAGCCCTAGCATCCATACCATCCCTACCATCCTTACCATCCTTACCATCCCTACCATCCATACCATCCCTACCATCCTTACCATCCCTACCATCCTTTCCATCCATACCATCACTACCATCCATACCATCCCAACCATCCCTACCATCCTTACATCTCTACCATCCTTACCATCCCTACCATCCTTACCATCCCTACCATCACTACAAGCCCTACCATCCTTACATTCCATAACATCACTTCCATCCCTACCATCCCTACCATCAAACATCACTACCATCCCAACCCACCCTACCTTCCCTACTATCCATACGATCCCTACCATCCTTACATTCCATAACATCACTACCATCCCTACCATCCCAACCCACCCTACCTTCCCTACGGTCCCTACCATCCCTACCATCCTTACATTCCATAACATCACTACCATCCCTATCATCCTAACCCACCCTACCTTCCCTACCATCCCTACCATCCTTACATTCCATAACTTCACTACCATCCCTAACATACCTCCTATCATAAATCACTACAATCTCTACCATCCCTACCATCCCTACCATCCCGACCATCAAACATCCCTAACATCCCTACCATCCCTACCATCCCAACTATCCATACCATCCCTACTATCCATACCATCCCTACAATCCCTACTATCCATACCATCCCTACCGTCCCTACCGGCCATACCATCCCTACCATCCATACCATCCCTACCGTCCTTACCATCCCTACCGTCCATACCGTCCCTACCATCCCTACCATCCCTACCAGCCATACCAATCCTACCATCCATACCATCCCTACCATCCCTACCATCCCTACCATCAAACATCCCTACCATCTCTACCAACCCTACCATCCCTACCATCAAACATCACTACCATCCCTACTATCCCTAGTATCCATACCATCCCTACTGTCCATACCATCCCTACCATCCCTACCATCAAACATCCCTAACATCCCTACCATCTCTACCATCATACATCCCTACCTTCCCTACCATCCCTACCATCCCTACCGTCCCTACCGTCCCTACCGTACCTACCGTCCCTACTCTCCCTACCATCCCTACCATCCCTACCATCAAACATCCCTACCATCAAGCATCACTACCATCCCTACCATCCCTACTATCCATACCCTCCCTACCATCCCTACTGGCCCTACCATCTTTACCGTCCCTACCATCCCTACCGTCTTTACCATCCCTACTGTCCCTACCATCCCTACTATCCATACCATCCCTACCACCCCTACCATCCCTACTATCCATACCATCCCTATCATCCCTACCAGCCCTACCATCCCTACAATCTATACCATCCCTACCGTCCCTACCATCCCTACCATCCCTACCGGCCCTACCGCCCCTACCGCCCCTACCATCACTACTATCCATACGATCCCTACCATCCCTACTATCCCTACCATCCCTACCACCCCTACCGTCCCTACTCTCCCTACCATCCCTACCATCCCTACCACCCCTACCGTCCCTACTCTCCCTACCATCCCTACCATCCCTACCATCAAACATCCCTACCATCAAGCATCACTACCATCCCTACCATCCCTACTATCCATACCTTCCCTACCATCCCTACTGTCCCTACCATCTTTACCGTCCCTACCATCCCTACCGTCTTTACCATCCCTACTGTCCCTACCATCCCTACTATCCATACCATCCCTACCACCCCTACCATCCCTACTATCAATACCATCCCTATCATCCCTACCAGCCCTACCATCCCTACAATCTATACCATCCCTACCGTCCCTACCATCCCTACCATCCCTACTGTCCCTACCGCCCCTACTGCCCCTACCATCCCTACCATCACTACTATCCATACGATCCCTACCATCCCTACTATCCCTACCATCCCTACCATCCCTACCGTCCATGCCATCCCTACCGTCCCTACATCATACATCACTACCATCCCTACCATCCCTAACAGCCCAATCAACAATACAAGCTCTACCAGCACTACTGTCCCTATCAGCCCTACCATCCCTATTAGCCCTACCATCCCTATCAGCCTACCAGCCCTACCAGCATACATCCCTATCATCCCTACCATCCCTATCAGCCCTACCATCCCTACCAGCACTTCCAGCCCTACCAGCATACATCCCTACCATGCCTACCAGCACTACTAGCACACATCCCTACCATCTCTACCAATCTTAGCATCCCTACAAGCCCTATGGACATTACCAGCCCTACCATCCCTACCAGCCCTAAAAGCATACAACCCTACCAGCACTACAAGCACTACCATCATACATCCCTACGAAATCTAACAACCTACCAGCCCTACCAACCCTACTATCATACATCCCCATGAACTCTACCAGGCTACCATCCCTACCAGCACTACCAGCACTACCAGGCCTACCAGCAAACATCCCTACCATCCCTTTCAACCCTACCAGCATACATCCCTACCAGCCCTACCTGCCCTACCATCCCTACCATTTGTACTAGCTCTACCAACTCTACCAGCATATATCTCTACCATCCCTACCATCCTACCATCCCTACCATCTTACCATCCCTACCATCCCTACCATCCTACCATCCTACCATCTGTACTAGCCCTACCAACCCTACCAGCATACATTCTACCATACCTACCATCCCTACCAGCCCTTTCAGCCCTACCAGTCAACAAAGTGAGGGAAAGGATCTCGGAGAAACTGAAGATGAACCACAGGAAGGTTGAGGTGGAGTGCTCCCATAGGACTGGGAAAGCTACCCAGGCGACAGGCCCAGGCCGATAGCGGTCAAGTTCTTGAGGTTCAAGGACAAGGTAACTGTTCTGGAAAGAGCTAAGAACCTGAGAGGAGCCTATATCTTCCTCAAGAAGGTCTATCCTGAAGTTGTGCACCAGAAGAGGAAAGAACTGATCCCAGCCATGAAAGCTGCCAGAGCGCGTGGGGACATTTTTTACATCTGCTACATCACAGGATCATTGTCCACCCTCGCTCCCAAACAGCTTGGTAGGGATGAGAGAGCCAAACCTATGAGTTCGTAGCTTCAACCACACAGCACACACACTTCCACACACCAACTGATTAATGGACTGCTGAATGTATGTATGTTTTTCTCCTACTTTGTTTGCTCTTTTCCATGTTATGTCTATCTCTGATAAGCTACCCAGGAAAGGGCTGTAAAATAGCCCATATTAATATATGTAGCAATAGGTTCAGGAAATTAGTAACTTGCTAAAATCAGATAACATTCATATATTAGCCATTTCTGAGACCCATTTAGAAAGTTAATTTGATGATACAGCAGTAGCAATATGAGGATATAGTACATGGTGTTACAGCCCCACCAGCCCTACCAGTCTACCAGCCCTACCAGCCCTAGTACAGGGTGTTACAGCCCTACCAGCCCTACCAGCCCTACCAGCCCTAGTACATGGTGTTACAGCCCTACCAGCCCTACCAGCCCTAGTACATGGTGTTACAGCCCCACCAGCCCTACCAGTCTACCAGCCCTACCAGCCCTAGTACATGGTGTTACAGCTCTACCAGCCCTACCAGCCCTAGTACATGGTGTTACAGCCCTACCAGCCCTACCAGCCCTAGTACATGGTGTTACAGCCCTACCAGCCCTACCAGCCCTAGTACATGGTGTTACAGCCCCACCAGCCCTACCAGCCCTAGTACATGGTGTTACAGCCCTACCAGCCCCACCAGCCCTACCAGCCTACCAGCCTACCAGCCCTACCAGCCCTACCAACCCTACCAGCCCTAGTACATGGTGTTACAGCCCTACCAGCTCTACCAGCCCTACCAGCCCTAGTACATGGTGTTACAGCCCTACCAGCCCTACCAGCCCTACCAGCCCTAGTGCATGGTGTTACAGCCTACCAGCCCTACCAGCCCTAGTACATGGTGTTACAGCCCTACCAGCCCTACCAGCCCTACCAGCCCTAGTACATGGTGTTACAGCCCTACCAGCCCTACCAGCCCTACCAGCCCTAGTACATGGTGTTACAGCCCCACCAGCCCTACCAGCCCTACCAGCCCTAGTACATGGTGTTACAGCCCTACTAGCCATACCAGCCCTAGTACACGGTGTTCTAGCCCTACCAGCCCTACCAGCCCTACCAGCCCTACCAGCCCTAGTACATGGTGTTACAGCCCTACCAGCCCCACCAGCCCTACCAATCCTAGTATATGGTGTTACAGCCCTACCAGCCCTAGTACATGGTGTTACAGCCCTACCAGCCCTACCAGCCCTACCAGCCCTAGTACATGGTGTTACAGCCCTACCAGCCCCACAAGCCCTACCAGCCTACCAGCCTACCAGCCCTACCAGCCCTACCAACCCTACCAGCCCTAGTATATGGTGTTACAGCCCTACCAGCTCTACCAGCCCTACCAGCCCTAGTACATGGTGTTACAGCCCTACCAGCCCTACCAGCCCTACCAGCCCTAGTACATGATGTTACAGCCCTACCAGCCCTACCAGCCCTACCAGCCCTAGTACATGGTGTTACAGCCCTACCAGCCCTACCAGCCCTACCAGCCCTACCAGCCCTAGTACATGGTGTTACAGCCCCACCAGCCCTACCAGCCCTAGTACATGGTGTTACAGCCCTACTAGCCATACCAGCCCTAGTACACGATGTTACAGCCCTACCAGCCCTACCAGCCCTAGTACATGGTGTTACAGCCCTACCAGCCCTACCAGCCCTGCCAGCCCTAGTACATGGTGTTACAGCCCCACCAGCCCTACCAGCCCCACCAGCCCTAGTACATGGTGTTACAGCCCTACCACCATACCAGCCCTATCAGCCCTGCCAGCCCTAGTACATGGTGTTACAGCTCCACCAGTCCTACCAGCCCTACCAGCCCTAGTACATGGTGTTACAGCCCTACCAGCCCTATGAGCCCTACCAGCCCTACCAGCCCTACTAGCCCTAGTACATGGTGTTACAGCCCTACCAGCCCTACCAGCCCTAGTACATGGTGTTGCATTCTTACTTGAAAACTTCTTACTTGAAAACATAATTTTATTTCCATTTAATTTCCAGATCTAGACATGCTAAAGTAGTTTCACCCATAGTGGCATGAAGCTGAGAATAGCCTATGAGACAGGGACATGACCTGCTCTGATTCTTCTGCTGCGTATACACATGCAGTGTGATCTGAAGGCTAACAGCAGTTCATTTAGTGTTTTACTGAGTTTCCCATGACAAGATGAAGATTGTCAACCTCAAGGCTAAACAGAGAACAGAGCTATATCAATCCACCAGCCCTGTCTCTATGCTGTCTCAGGGTTATTAGCTGTCCCACAGGACCTGTCACTATGCTGTCTCAGGGTTATTATCTGTCCCACAGGCCCTGTCTCTATGCTGTCTCAGGGTTATTATCTGTCCCACAGGCCCTGTCTCTATGCTATCTCAGTGTTATTAGCTGTACCACTAGTCCTGTCACTATGCTGTCTCAGGGTTATTAGCTGTCCCACCAGTCCTGTCACTATGCTGTCTCAGGGTTATTAGCTGTCCCACAGACCTGTCACAATGCTGTCTCAGGGTTATTATCTGTCCCACAGGCCCTGTCTCTATGCTGTCTCAGGGTTATTATCTGTCCCACAGGCCCTGTCTCTATGATGTCTCAGGGTTATTAGCTGTCCCACCAGCCCTGTCTCTATGCTGTCTCAGGGTTATTAGCTGTCCCACCAGTCCTGTCACTATGCTGTCTCAGGGTTATTAGCTGTCCCACAGGACCTATCACTATGCTGTCTCAGGGTTATTATCTGTCCCACAGGCCCTGTCTCTATGCTGTCTCAGGGTTATTATATGTCCCACAGGCCCTGTCTCTATGCTATCTCAGGGTTATTAGCTGTACCACCAGTCCTGTCACTATGCTGTCTCAGGGTTATTATCTGTCCCACCAGCCCTGTCACTATGCTGTCTCAGGGTTATTAGCTGTCCCACCAGTCCTGTCACTATGCTGTCTCAGGGTTATTAGCTGTCCCACAGACCTGTCACAATGCTGTCTCAGGGTTATTATCTGTCCCACAGGCCCTGTCTCTATGCTGTCTCAGGGTTATTATCTGTCCCACAGGCCCTGTCACTATGCTGTCTCAGGGTTATTATCTGTCCCACAGGCCCTGTCTCTATGCTGTCTCAGGGTTATTAGCTGTCCCACCAGCCCTGTCTCTATGCTGTCTCAGGGTTATTAGCTGTCCCACCAGCCCTGTCTCTATGCTGTCTCAGGGTTATTAGCTGTCCCACCAGTCCTGTCACTATGCTGTCTCAGGGTTATTATCTGTCCCACAGGACCTATCACTATGCTGTCTCAGGGTTATTATCTGTCCCACAGGCCCTGTCTCTATGCTGTCTCAGGGTTATTAGCTGTCCCACCAGTCATGTCTTTATGCTGTCTCAGGGTTATTAGCTGTCCCACCAGTCCTGTCACTATGCTGTCTCAGGGTTATTAGCTGTCCCATTAGCCCTGTCTCTATGCTGTCTCAGGGTTATTAGCTGTCCCACCAGCCTTGTCTCTATGCTGTCTCAGGGTTATTAGCTGTCCCACAGGACCTGTCACTATGCTGTCCCACCAGCCCTGTCACTATGCTGTCTCAGGGTTAATATCTGTCCCACAGGACCTGTCACTATGCTGTCTCAGGGTTATTAGCTGTCCCACCAGCCCTGTCTCTATGCTGTCTCAGGGTTATTAGCTGTCCCACCAGCCCTGTCTCTATGCTGTCTCAGGGTTATTAGCTGTCCCACCAGCCCTGTCTCTATGCTGTCTCAGGGTTATTAGCTGTCCCACCAGCCCTGTCTCTATGCTGTCTCAGGGTTATTAGCTGTCCCACCAGAATACATTTAAATCAGCGAGTGTGTGGAGGGTGCTGCATGTTGCATTCATCCAATGGCTGTTTGCATGAGCTGCATTGCAAGAAATAGCTTAATGCATCTGCAGAATATTAACCTGGTCAGCTTGTAGAACATTACAATCATTTGCCTATCTGGGATAAATGTTGTCAATGCATGACATTTAGGCTATATGACTGACTAGGTACAGGCTATATGACTGACTAGGTACAGGCTATATGACTGACAAAAGCACTACTATAGTGTTATAACATCAGAAAATAACACTGAAAGGATTTTAAAAATGTAATTCAAAACAACTTGTGCAAGACACTGCTGGACTTTACTTTCAGCATTGTCTACGATGTCAAATCTCTGAGAGTAGGCCATGCCATGGTGTTCACTGGGAGGTGAGTCCATGCCATGGTGTTCACTGGGAGGTGAGGCCATGCCATGGTGTTCACTGGGAGGTGAGGCCATGCCATGGTATTCACTGGGAGGTGAGGCCATGCCATGGTGTTCACTGGGAGGTGAGGCCATGCCATGGTGTTCACTGGGAGGTGAGGCCATGCCATGGTATTCACTGGGAGGTGAGGCCATGCCATGGTGTTCACTGGGAGGTGAGGCCATGCCATGGTGTTCACTGGGAGGTGAGGCCATGCCATGGTGTTCACTGGGAGGTGAGGCCATGCCATGGTGTTCACTGGGAGGTGAGGCCATGCCATGGTATTCACTGGGAGGTGAGGCCATGCCATGGTGTTCACTGGGAGGTGAGTCCATGCCATGGTGTTCACTGGGAGGTGAGGCCATGCCATGGTGTTCACTGGGAGGTGAGGCCATGCCATGGTGTTCACTGGGAGGTGAGGCCATGCCATGGTGTTCACTGGGAGGTGAGGCCATGCCATGGTGTTCACTGGGAGGTGAGTCCATGCCATGGTGTTCACTGGGAGGTGGGGCCATGCCATGGTGTTCACTGGGAGGTGAGGCCATGCCATGGTATTCACTGGGAGGTGAGTCCATGCCATGGTGTTCACTGGGAGGTGAGGCCATGCCATGGTGTTCACTGGGAGGTGAGGCCATGCCATGGTATTCACTGGGAGGTGAGGCCATGCCATGGTGTTCACTGGGAGGTGAGGCCATGCCATGGTGTTCACTGGGAGGTGAGGCCATGCCATGGTGTTCACTGGGAGGTGAGTCCATGCCATGGTGTTCACTGGGAGGTGAGGAAATAAAGACAACACTTCCATCTGGTGGTGGGAAGCAGATAAACAGTACTGTAGAACAAGATGCCCGTAGACAAGTTTGCTACTGTAACTATAAGCCAGCTACCTAGATGGGTGTAAGCGTTGTCTTCAAAATACAGTGCCTCAGGCTAGCAACCAATTAAGCCTCTACATCTGCGTCGCTTACTCTCGTGGGTTTTAGGCTCTGTTTCTGTATAGGCCTTTGTGACAACATCAGTTGTAAATAGGTCTATATAAATAAATGTGATTGATTGATTGAAGTCTATCCCATGGGTTTAGCTGCAACGTTAAATGCTTGTTTTGGAACCTGGAGGATACTAATGGATGGCAGTTTTGCTGAGATGTTTGGCTACTGTACTTAGAACTAAATCTGGCAACCACTGAATTGTCTTTATGCTGGAGACAGGCTATGGATTAGATTTGTTCACAAAAGCCTGTATCACAATTGATCAATCTAAAGAATAAAGACCAATTTCCTGATTGGAGGTATCAAGTGAAGGATTAAATTGATTATGAAAACGAACACATCTGGTAAATAAACGTCTAATCTAACGCATCTGGTAAATAAACTTCTGACTGTAGGAAGATCTCAACTGTATATTCCTCGCGTCCTCTCTCTCCTCGCCTCCTTCTCAAACCCCATTGGATGAGATTTAGAGGTTCCGCCCATCTGACCTTCACCTTCAATGGGTTTTGAGAAGAAGGAGAAAGGAGCGAGGATGCGAGGAAATATAATTAAGATTTGTCCATTTACATTTGCGCCCACTTTATGGAGTATGTCACGTGACGAGCGTCCAGTTTGCGTTGATAAACACGGAAGTGGGGCTGAAACGTGAAAACAAATCTTTACCGCACCGCCTCACAAAGTGTTATGACACAGTCAATACCGATTATTTTTATACGTGCACAATCTTAGTTTACGTGATTTCTGCTGTTATTCTGAATTAACCGTAATTATTTATAGTTCTGCTGTAGAGTAGATTAGCACAATGAAGAACTGTATTGCTGCTGTGATAACACTATGCATTGTAATGCAGGTGAATGATGCTTTGGATTTCGATAAAACGCGCACGGCATATTCTGCAAAGGCGAGTGAAATATCTTTAAATGTATTCAAATGTTGTTCAGTAACCTACGCTATCAATTCATTATGTATGGTATAGTAACATAGACTATTCAATGCTATTGCACAGATCTTTGGGTTCTCATGGGAGAACTGCGGTAAGCCAGACGACCCAGCGGTTCTGAAGACCCTAGCCCTGTCCCCGGACCCCATCACAGTTCCAGGGGATCTGACGGCCAGTGCGTCCGGGAACACAACGGTCGAGCTGGCCGCTCCCCTCGCTGTTAGTACTAAGCATGCACAAAGGGTCTCCTCCTAAAATGCTCAAATGAGATTTGGAATGCTATTTGATTACTTATGAAGTATACTGATTTGTTTAGGTAGCTAGCGGTGGTGGAAAAAGTACCCAATTGTCATACTTAATAAAGGTAAAGTTACCTTAATAGAAAATTACTCAAATAAAAGTGAAAATGACCCAGTAAAATACTACTTGAGTAAAAGTCTAAAGGTATTTGGATTTAAATATACTTAAGTATCAAAAGTAAATGTAATTGCTAAAATATACTTAAGTATCAAGAGTAAAAGTACAAGTATAAATAATTTAAAATTCCTTATATAAAGCAAACCAGATGGAATCATTTTATTGTTTTTTTTTTAAATCTACAGATAGCCAGGGACATGCTCCAACACTCAGACATCATTTACAAACAAAGCATTTGTGTTTAGTGAGTCCGCCAGATCAGGGGCAGTAGGGATGACCAGGGATGTTCTCTTGATAAGTGTGTGAATAAGTCAATTTTCCTGTCCTGCTAAAGGAAAATGTATGGCGTAAAATGTACATAATTTTCTTTAGGACTATAGCGAAGTAAAAGTAGTCAAAAATATCAATAGTAAAGTACAGATATCCCACAAAAAACTACTTAAGTATTACTTTAAAGTATTTTTACTTAAGGACTTTACAGTGCTGGTAGCTAGTGAAATGTAGTTAACCAACCATTCGTTTTTGAGGTAGGCATATGGTATTGCCTGTCTTTTTAATATATACATATATATAGAATGAATAGGCTCTTCATGGATAAAAATGGTCACAGTAAAAGCCAGTTATACACACTATAGCCCTAATAAATAAGAGACCATCAGTTCTGCCTGAAAAACTTACCAACAGAGAATTGAATGCTGTTACTTAGCCATTTCAGTCTGTAGGCCTATTCAGACAGGTGAGAGCCTATTCCACTTTGTCTGTGTGTGTCTATTGTTGGCTCTGAGTGCTTCTGGGGGGCTCTGGGTAGTTCTGGGTGCTTCTGGGTGCCGTGTTGTTAAACAGGTAGAAACTTGCCTGGGGGATGTTAGTATGACTCACTGATCCCATGAGCTTCATGTGAGCAGCTCACCACATAAACCCCGCTCTGTTGCACTGATGACCCAAATAGATATGAAATGTACAGTATACTTCCTGATACAATGCTCACCCTTACAATGCAGAGTTCACAAGAGAAGGGATGGCATTGGCAGTGCTTTTGGCAATGTTCTGATCAAGAATGCACCAATGTAATATTGCTGCATTTTGGAGAAAAAAATTCAACAGACAGCTTTCACGTACTAGACATTCTGTTGTTCCTGAACTTGAATTGCTTTAGTTGATGCAATGCATAGAAGAGTGACTTAACTGTTCTTCTTGGAAATCAATTACTTAGATCACAGTGCCAGATTATAATTTTCCTTCCCTACCAAGTAAAAAGGCAGTAACTGTTCATAGCGTGCAACTGAGAAAAATTGCTTTTATTTACCTTGGTTTCACAGTAACGTTATGCAGTTACTGCTAACATGACCCCCATTTTCTCCAAAACACAGAACAATAGAGGCAGGATACTTGTTCACATGATTAAGCATGTATTTAATGTAGCAAAAATGACATGAACAAATTTTAGACCAAATGAGCAGTTACTGCCTTTTAGCTTGGTATGGCAGTAATACCCTCCCCTGAATTCTTTCTAACATTGCAGAATTCCAATGGTGACATCATTGCAAGGGAAGAATATAACAGTTTTGTCTTTGCTGTAAACGACTAGGGCACAATGTTCAAGTCAAGAATAGCGTGGCATTAGACAAGGCTTTAAAACACCATGGCACTGGTCCTATTTTCTCCTCTTAGGTAACTTGACCAAGCTTGGTGGTACAACTGTAAAATATAGTTTTATTGACACTTTGTTTTTCATAACATCCTGGCCCTATTTAGGATGCAAATTGGCCAGTCAAAAGTCGAACAGTAGTTAAATAACAGTATTTTGTCCGTAGGTAAATGTAACCTTGTGATGGCTTACCTTGTGGATAGGTGTACTGTTACTGTAGCCTACCATGTTTTTCCAGACATCCCACTTAACTGGCCCAATATATTTCTCTCTTAGGTGAATGTGACGCTGGAGAAGGAGGTGGCAGGGTTCTGGGTCAAGGTCCCATGTCTGGAAGAGATAGGGAGCTGCCATTACACAGACGGCTGTGAACTGCTCAACCAGCTGATACCGCCAGGACAGGACTGTCCTGAACCTCTTCACACCTACGGCATCCCCTGCCACTGTCCCTTTAAAGCTGTGAGTCTATACTGTAGTTCATCCCCTGCCACTGTCCCTTTAAAGCTGTGAGTCTATACTGTAGTTCATCCCCTGCCACTGTCCCTTTAAAGCTGTGAGTCTTTACTGTAGTTCATCCCCTGCTCACTGTCCCTTTAAAGCTGTGTCTTTACTGTAGTTCATCCCCTGCTCACTGTCCCTTTAAAGCTGTGAGTCTATACAGTAGTTCATCCCCTGCTCACTGTCCCTTTAAAGCTGTGAGTCTATACAGTAGTTCATCCCCTGCTCACTGTCCCTTTAAAGCTGTGAGTCTATACTGTAGTTCATCCCCTGCTCACTGTCCCTTTAAAGCTGTGTCTTTACTGTAGTTCATCCCCTGCTCACTGCCCCTTTAAAGCTGTGAGTCTATACTGTAGTTCATCCCCTGCTCACTGTCCCTTTAAAGCTGTGTCTTTACTGTAGTTCATCCCCTGCCACTGTCCCTTTAAAGCTGTGAGTCTATACTGTAGTTCATCCCCTGCTCACTGTCCCTTTAAAGCTGTGAGTCTATACTGTAGTTCATCCCCTGCTCACTGTCCCTTTAAAGCTGTGAGTCTATACTGTAGTTCATCCCCTGCTCACTGTCCCTTTAAAGCTGTGAGTCTATACTGTAGTTCATCCCCTGCCAATGTCCCTTTAAAGCTGTGAGTCTTTACTGTAGTTCATCCCCTGCCACTGTCCCTTTAAAGCTGTGAGTCTTTACTGTAGTTCATCCCCTGCCCATTGCCCATTTAAAGCTGTGAGTCTATACAGTAGTTCATCCCCTGCCTACTGCCCCTTTAAAGCTGTGAGTCTTTACTGTAGTTCATCCCCTGCCCATTGCCCATTTAAAGCTGTGAGTCTATACTGTAGTTCATCCCTTGCCGACTGCCCCTTTAAAGATGTGAGTCTATACTGTAGTTCATCCCCTGCCACTGTCCCGTTAAAGCTGTGAGTCTTGAGTTTGTGGTCATGTTCATTAGGGCACAATCATTTGAAACCATTTTGCAATGAAAAATGATCATGGTTGTTCCTGGTCCTTCTATTGGCATGGGTGTTCCTGGTCCCTCTATAGGCATATTTGTCAATTTTATTCAATTTGGTGCCTTTTGAACACAACCCTCCTACATGGTATGTGTTGTAGAAAGTACCTGTTATTCAGTGGTTACCGCTTAGGCTACTTCCCTCTTTCATATCCTCATCAGTGCAATGTAGTGAATGTCCGTTGATAGCACTGTGAATGATTGGTAACAGAGTGCTGTTTGTTGAACAACAAAACGTACTCTGAATGTTTTGAACATTTGCACTTAACGTTCTGTTGCTCAGTACTCATTCTGTTTTTCCTCAAAGATACGTTTTTTCTGTTTACTCAATGTCTATTGTGTTCAAATGACCTACAGTGAGGGGGAAAAGTATTTGATCCCCTGCTGATTTTGTATGTTTTCCCACTGACAAAGAAAGGATCAGTCTATAATTTTAATGGTAGGTTTATTTGAACAGTGAGAGACAAAATAACAACACAAATATCCAGAAAAACGCATGTCAAAAATGTTATAAAATGATTTGCATTTTAATGAGGGAAATAAGTATTTGACCCCCTCTCAATCAGAAAGATTTCTGGCTCCTAGGTGTCTTTTATACAGGTAACGAGCTGAGGTTGTTATTCTGTCTCTCACTGTTCAAATAAACCTACCATTAAAATTATAGACTGATCATTTCTTTGTCAGTGGGCAAATGTACACAATCAGCAGGGGATCAAATACTTTTTACCCTCACTATATTTTCTCTCTCCTGAGGGTGCATACCTTTTCTATACAGTAAAACATTCTTCACTCAAAGGCTTGTGTCCCAAATTACACCTAATTCCTGTATATACTTTGACTAAGGTGCACTACCTTTGAATAGAGCCCTATGGGCCTTGGTCATAAGTAGTGCACTTTATAGGGTATAGGATGCCATTTGGGTTGAAGTGAAAGTGTATTGGTTGAAACCTCTATTTCCTGTCTGTTCTAAGGGGGTATACGCACTACCAGAGTCAGACTTCTACCTCCCTGACATTGACCTGCCCTACTGGCTGACCAACGGACACTACAGGGTACAAGGAGTGCTGGGAGCTATGGGAAAAGAACTGGGCTGCCTCAAAATCATCTTCTCTGTCCACTCTAATAACTAAATGATGGATAAATGATCTTCTCTGCCCACTCTAATTAAATGGTGGATAAATGACCTCTTCCCACTCTAATTAAATGGTGGATAAATGACCTTCTCTGCCCACTCTAATTAAATGGTGGATAAATGACCTTCTCTGCCCACTCTAATTAAATGGTGGATAAATGATCTTCTCTGCCCACTCTAATTACATGGTGGATAAATGACCTTCTCTGCCCACTCTAATTAAATGGTGGATAAATGACCTTCTCTGCCCACTCTAATTAAATGGTGGATAAATGACCTTCTCTGCCCACTCTAATTAAATGGTGGATAAATGACCTTCTCTGCCCACTCTAATTAAATGGTGGATAAAGGACCTTCTCTGCCCACTCTAATTAAATGGTGGATAAAGGACCTTCTCTGCCCACTCTAATTAAATGGTGGATAAATTACCTTCTCTGCCCACTCTAATTAAATGGTGGATACAGGGAACATTATGTACCATTCAATGAGCTGGTGTACTGACATTTTGTCTACTTTATTCTGAAGGGAACTTCTGCTCTGCTCTCATCTCTTCTCATCTCATCCAGCCGCCAATTGAGAACTGGGCCTGTATACACAAAGCCTCTCAGAGTAGGAGTGCTGCTCAAGGATCAGTTTTACCTTTACAATCGTAATGAATAAGAGGGGGGGACCTGATCCTAGATCAGTACTTTAAAAGGCGTTGTGGATACTGGCCCTGTACCAAACAAGCAGTAACAGCTGCAACTGTAGTAGTACTGTAGTGTAGGATACGATTCAGACTCACTTTCAGGTAAAACAGTTCAGTTGAGTGATTTTTGCATGGCTTCCTACTGTACTGCTATGAACTTGTCATAACCAGTATGATTCTTTTTCATAATGTTTTACACAAATTTTTATTAGATTTCTTCTCAAGTGTGAATGGCCGTGGGTATGCTTCTATTGGTCATCGGCTTTTACCCTTGGTAAGGTACTGGTCACATGACTAGCAGTTTTAGGAGTTTTTAATTGTGACATAGTCGTTTCTAGTTGATGCTTACTGTGTCATCATTTTTGGTTCTATGGGTCATAATGCTACTTCCTGTTGCTAGTGGTGACACTTCTGATTTTACAACCCCTGGGAATATGTTGTTCTTCCTGTTGCTAGTGGTGACACTTCTGATTTTACAACCCTTGGGAATATGTTGTACTTCCTGTTGATGGTGTATTGATCTGTTTTTTTCTGAAGGTGTTTTATTGTTGACATGTTCAAAGTGCCTAAATAAACCTGCTGGAAAGGAGATCTGCGAATCAGGTGGGACTGTGTGATGTTTCAAAGGGAAATGGAATGAAAGCAGACAATCAATTCCCTCCCTCGTATAATACTGTACCAATAGGCTAATCCTATTCTATAACCAATTAAAGTGTTGTAAGGAAGTGCACTATCTTAAATAATAATTCTAATGAAATGGTTATCAAGTATAGAAGTCTTAAGGAATCAACATGAAAAATTGCATCTTGATTATTTAGAAATGACATGCTTACTACTGTAACAAATCAGCATTATGTTGGTAAAAACATTTTTTTTTCTCAATAAAATAATATCCTATGTTTGTAAGTCTTTTGTTTTCTGAAATGCATGACTGTGTTGCACAATCAAGGTGTCCAGGATTTGAATCTTTGCAGTTCCACAGGATGGCCACAAGATGGAACTAGAGGTTAAACGTTGATTACATGATGGATATGTTAGTACTTCATCTTTCTGATGTTGACCAGTCAGTCTGCAGTTGGAAATCCACTCTTTGTGTCCTCGTTCCTGATTTTACAGGGTGTACTCCAATTCACTTTACATTAACAGATGTCCAGGTGCTCTGTAGCCTCTCTCTCTCTCTCTCTCTATAGCTCTCGCTCTCTACTCCATCTCCCTCTCGCTCGTTCTCTTCCTGTACGTACCCTTCCCTCATGTCACTAAACTTCCTGTATGTACCCTCCGCTCATGTCTATAAACATCCTGTATGTACCCTCCCCTCATGTCACTAAACATCCTGTATGTACCCTCCCCTCATGTCACTAAACATCCTGTATGTACCCTCCCCTCATGTCACTAAACATCCTGTATGTACCCTCCCCTCATGTATATAAACATCCTGTATGTACCCTCCCCTCATGTATATAAACATCCTGTATGTACCCTCCCCTCATGTCACTAAACATCCTGTATGTACCCTCCCCTAATGTATATAAACATCCTATATGTACCCTCCCCTCATGTCTATAAACATCCTGTATGTACCCTCCCCTCATGTATATAAACATCCTGTATGTACCCTCCCCTCATGTCTGTAAACATCCTGTATGTACCCTCCCCTCATGTATATAAACATCCTATATGTACCCTCCCCTCATGTATATAAACATCCTATATGTACCCTCCCCTCATGTATATAAACATCCTGTATGTACCCTCCCCTCATGTATATAAACATCCTGTTTGTACCCTCCCCTCATGTCACTAAACATCCTGTATGTACCCTCCCCTCATGTCACTAAACATCCTGTATGTACCCTCCCCTCATGTATATAAACATCCTGTATGTACCCTCCCCTCATGTATATAAAGATCCTGTATGTACCCTCCCCTCATGTCACTAAACATCCTGTATGTACCCTCCCCTCATGTCTATAAACATCCTGTATGTACCCTCCCCTCATGTATATAAACATCCTGTATGTACCCTCCCCTCATGTCACTAAACATCCTGTATGTACCCTCCCCTCATGTCACTAAACATCCTGTATGTACCCTCCCCTCATGTATATAAACATCCTGTATGTACCCTCCCCTCATGTATATAAACATCCTGTATGTACCCTCCCCTCATGTATATAAACATCCTGTATGTACCCTCCCCTCATGTATATAAACTTCCTGTATGTATCCTCCCCTCATGTACATAAACATCCTGTATGTACCCTCCCTCATGTCACTAAACATCCTGTATGTACCCTCCCCTCATGTCACTAAATATCCTGTATGTACCCTCCCCTCATGTCACTAAACATCCTGTATGTACCCTCCCCTCATGTCACTAAACATCCTGTATGTACCCTCCCCTCATGTATATAAACATCCTGTATGTACCCTCCCCTCATGTATATAAACATCCTGTATGTACCCTCCCCTCATGTCAATAAACATCCTGTATGTACCCTCCCCTCATGTATATAAACATCCTATATGTACCCTCCCCTCATGTCTATAAACATCTTGTATGTACCCTCCCCTCATGTCACTAAACATCCTGTATGTACCCTCCCCTCATGTATATAAACATCCTGTATGTACCCTCCCCTCATGTCTGTAAACATCCTGTATGTACCCTCCCCTCATGTATATAAACATCCTATATGTACCCTCCCCTCATGTATATAAACATCCTGTATGTACCCTCCCCTCATGTATATAAAGATCCTGTATGTACCCTCCCCTCATGTCACTAAACATCCTGTATGTACCCTCCCCTCATGTCTATAAACATCCTGTATGTACCCTCCCCTCATGTATATAAACATCCTGTATGTACCCTCCCCTCATGTCACTAAACATCCTGTATGTACCCTCCCCTCATGTCACTAAACATCCTGTATGTACCCTCCCCTCATGTCACTAAACATCCTGTATGTACCCTCCCCTCATGTATATAAACATCCTGTATGTACCCTCCCCTCATGTCACTAAACATCCTGTATGTACCCTCCCCTCATGTCAGTAAACATCCTGTATGTACCCTCCCCTCATGTATATAAACATCCTGTATGTACCCTCCCCTCATGTATATAAACATCCTGTATGTACCCTCCCCTCATGTATATAAACTTCCTGTATGTACCCTCCCCTCATGTACATAAACATCCTGATATAAACATCCTATATGTACCCTCCCCTCATGTCTATAAACATCTTGTATGTACCCTCCCCTCATGTCACTAAACATCCTGTATGTACCCTCCCCTCATGTATATAAACATCCTGTATGTACCCTCCCCTCATGTCTGTAAACATCCTGTATGTACCCTCCCCTCATGTATATAAACATCCTATATGTACCCTCCCCTCATGTATATAAACATCCTGTATGTACCCTCCCCTCATGTATATAAACATCCTGTATGTACCCTCCCCTCATGTCACTAAACATCCTGTATGTACCCTCCCCTCATGTCACTAAACATCCTGTATGTACCCTCCCCTCATGTATATAAACATCCTGTATGTACCCTCCCCTCATGTATATAAAGATCCTGTATGTACCCTCCCCTCATGTCACTAAACATCCTGTATGTACCCTCCCGTACCCTCCCCTCATGTCACTAAACATCCTGTATGTACCCTCCCCTCATGTCTATAAACATCCTGTATGTACCCTCCCCTCATGTATATAAACATCCTGTATGTACCCTCCCCTCATGTCACTAAACATCCTGTATGTACCCTCCCCTCATGTCACTAAACATCCTGTATGTACCCTCCCCTCATGTCACTAAACATCCTGTATGTACCCTCCCCTCATGTATATAAACATCCTGTATGTACCCTCCCCTCATGTCACTAAACATCCTGTATGTACCCTCCCCTCATGTCAGTAAACATCCTGTATGTACCCTCCCCTCATGTATATAAACATCCTGTATGTACCCTCCCCTCATGTATATAAACATCCTGTATGTACCCTCCCCTCATGTATATAAACTTCCTGTATGTACCCTCCCCTCATGTACATAAACATCCTGTATGTACCCTCCCTCATGTCACTAAACATCCTGTATGTACCCTCCCCTCATGTCACTAAACATCCTGTATGTACCCTCCCCTCATGTCACTAAACATCCTGTATGTACCCTCCCCTCATGTCACTAAACGTCCTGTATGTACCCTCCCCTCATGTCACTAAACATCCTGTATGTACCCTCCCCTCATGTATATAAACTTCCTGTATGTACCCTCCCCTCATGTACATAAACATCCTGTATGTACCCTCCCTCATGTCACTAAACATCCTGTATGTACCCTCCCCTCATGTCACTAAACATCCTGTATGTACCCTCCCCTCATGTCACTAAACATCCTGTATGTACCCTCCCCTCATGTCACTAAACATCCTGTATGTACCCTCCCCTCATGTATATAAACATCCTGTATGTACCCTCCCCTCATGTATATAAACATCCTGTATGTACCCTCCCCTCATGTCACTAAACATCCTGTATGTACCCTCCCCTCATGTATATAAACATCCTATATGTACCCTCCCCTCATGTCTATAAACATCCTGTATGTACCCTCCCCTCATGTCACTAAACATCCTGTATGTACCCTCCCCTCATGTATATAAACATCCTGTATGTACCCTCCCCTCATGTCTGTAAACATCCTGTATGTACCCTCCCCTCATGTATATAAACATCCTATATGTACCCTCCCCTCATGTATATAAACATCCTGTATGTACCCTCCCCTCATGTATATAAACATCCTGTATGTACCCTCCCCTCATGTCACTAAACATCCTGTATGTACCCTCCCCTCATGTCACTAAACATCCTGTATGTACCCTCCCCTCATGTATATAAACATCCTGTATGTACCCTCCCCTCATGTATATAAAGATCCTGTATCTACCCTCCCCTCATGTCACTAAACATCCTGTATGTACCCTCCCCTCATGTCTATAAACATCCTGTATGTACCCTCCCCTCATGTATATAAACATCCTGTATGTACCCTCCCCTCATGTCACTAAACATCCTGTATGTACCCTCCCCTCATGTCACTAAACATCCTGTATGTACCCTCCCCTCATGTATATAAACATCCTGTATGTACCCTCCCCTCATGTCACTAAACATCCTGTATGTACCCTCCCCTCATGTCAGTAAACATCCTGTATGTACCCTCCCCTCATGTATATAAACATCCTGTATGTACCCTCCCCTCATGTATATAAACATCCTGTATGTACCCTCCCCTCATGTATATAAACTTCCTGTATGTACCCTCCCCTCATGTACATAAACATCCTGTATGTACCCTCCCTCATGTCACTAAACATCCTGTATGTACCCTCCCCTCATGTCACTAAACATCCTGTATATACCCTCCCCTCATGTCAGTAAACATCCTGTATGTACCCTCCCCTCATGTCACAAAACTTCTTGTATGTACCCTCCCCTCATGTATATAAACATCCTGTATGTACCCTCCCCTTATGTCACTAAACTTCCTGTATGTACCCTCCCCTCATGTATATAAACATCCTGTTTGTACCCTCCCCTCATGTCACTAAACATCCTGTATGTACCCTCCCCTCATGTCACTAAACATCCTGTATGTACCCTCCCCTCATGTATATAAACATCCTGTATGTACCCTCCCCTCATATCACTAAACATCCTGTATGTACCCTCCCCTCATGTCAGTAAACATCCTGTATGTACCCTCCCCTCATGTATATAAACATCCTGTATGTACCCTCCCTTCATGTATATAAACATCCTGTATGTACCCTCCCCTCATGTATATAAACTTCCTGTATGTACCCTCCCCTCATGTACATAAACATCCTGTATGTACCCTCCCTCATGTCACTAAACATCCTGTATGTACCCTCCCCTCATGTCACTAAACATCCTGTATGTACCCTCCCCTCATGTCACTAAACATCCTGTATATACCCTCCCCTCATGTCAGTAAACATCCTGTATGTACCCTCCCCTCATGTCACAAAACTTCTTGTATGTACCCTCCCCTCATGTATATAAACATCCTGTATGTACCCTCCCCTTATGTCACTAAACTTCCTGTATGTACCCTCCCCTCATGTATATAAACATCCTGTATGTACCCTCCCCTCATGTCACTAAACATCCTGTATGTACCATCCCCTCATGTCACTAAACATCCTCTATGTACCCTCCCCTCATGTATATAAACATCCTGTATGTACCCTCACCTCATGTCACTAAACATCCTGTATGTACCCTCCCCTCATGTCAGTAAACATCCTGTATGTACCCTCCCCTCATGTATATAAACATCCTCTATGTACCCTCCCCTCATGTATATAAACATCCTGTATGTACCCTCCCCTCATGTATATAAACTTCCTGTATGTACCCTCCCCTCATGTACATAAACATCCTGTATGTACCCTCCCTCATGTCACTAAACATCCTGTATGTACCCTCCCCTCATGTCACTAAACATCCTGTATGTACCCTCCCCTCATGTCACTAAACATCCTGTATGTACCCTCCCCTCATGTCACTAAACTTCCTGTATGTACCCTCCCCTCATGTCACTAAACATCCTGTATGTACCCTCCCCTCATGTATATAAACTTCCTGTATGTACCCTCCCCTCATGTACATAAACATCCTGTATGTACCCTCCCTCATGTCACTAAACATCCTGTATGTACCCTCCCCTCATGTATATAAACATCCTGTATGTACCCTCCCCTCATGTCACTAAACATCCTGTATGTACCCTCCCCTCATGTATATAAACTTCCTGTATGTACCCTCCCCTCATGTACATAAACATCCTGTATGTACCCTCCCCTCATGTATATAAACATCCTATATGTACCCTCCCCTCATGTCTATAAACATCCTGTATGTACCCTCCCCTCATGTATATAAACTTCCTGTATGTACCCTCCCCTCATGTACATAAACATCCTGTATGTACCCTCCCCTCATGTCACTAAACATCCTGTATGTACCCTCCCCTCATGTCAGTAAACATCCTGTATGTACCCTCCCCTCATGTCACTAAACTTCTTGTATGTACCCTCCCCTCATGTATATAAACATCCTGTATGTACCCTCCCCTTATGTCACTAAACTTCCTGTATGTACCCTCCCCTCATGTCACTAAACATCCTGTATGTACCCTCCCCTCATGTATATAAACATCCTGTATGTACCCTCCCCTTATGTCACTAAACTTCCTGTATGTACCCTCCCCTCATGTCACTAAACATCCTGTATGTACCCTCCCCTCATGTATATAAACATCCTGTATGTACCCTCCCCTCATGTCTATAAACATCCTGTATGTAACCTCCCCTCATGTATATAAACATCCTGTATGTACCCTCCGCTCATGTCTATAAACATCCTGTATGTAACCTCCCCTCATGTCACTAAACATCCTGTATGTACCCTCCCCTCATGTATATAAACATCCTGTATGTACCCTCCCCTCATGTATATAAACATCCTGTATGTACCCTCCCTTCATGTATATAAACATCCTGTATGTACCCTCCCCTCATGTATATAAACTTCCTGTATGTACCCTCCCCTCATGTACATAAACATCCTGTATGTACCCTCCCTCATGTCACTAAACATCCTGTATGTACCCTCCCCTCATGTCACTAAACATCCTGTATGTACCCTCCCCTCATGTCACTACACATCCTGTATATACCCTCCCCTCATGTCAGTAAACATCCTGTATGTACCCTCCCCTCATGTCACAAAACTTCTTGTATGTACCCTCCCCTCATGTATATAAACATCCTGTATGTACCCTCCCCTTATGTCACTAAACTTCCTGTATGTACCCTCCCCTCATGTATATAAACATCCTGTATGTACCCTCCCCTCATGTCACTAAACATCCTGTATGTACCATCCCCTCATGTCACTAAACATCCTCTATGTACCCTCCCCTCATGTATATAAACATCCTGTATGTACCCTCACCTCATGTCACTAAACATCCTGTATGTACCCTCCCCTCATGTCAGTAAACATCCTGTATGTACCCTCCCCTCATGTATATAAACATCCTCTATGTACCCTCCCCTCATGTATATAAACATCCTGTATGTACCCTCCCCTCATGTATATAAACTTCCTGTATGTACCCTCCCCTCATGTACATAAACATCCTGTATGTACCCTCCCTCATGTCACTAAACATCCTGTATGTACCCTCCCCTCATGTCAATAAACATCCTGTATGTACCCTCCCCTCATGTCACTAAACATCCTGTATGTACCCTCCCCTCATGTCACTAAACTTCCTGTATGTACCCTCCCCTCATGTCACTAAACATCCTGTATGTACCCTCCCCTCATGTATATAAACTTCCTGTATGTACCCTCCCCTCATGTACATAAACATCCTGTATGTACCCTCCCTCATGTCACTAAACATCCTGTATGTACCCTCCCCTCATGTATATAAACATCCTGTATGTACCCTCCCCTCATGTCACTAAACATCCTGTATGTACCCTCCCCTCATGTATATAAACTTCCTGTATGTACCCTCCCCTCATGTACATAAACATCCTGTATGTACCCTCCCTCATGTCACTAAACATCCTGTATGTACCCTCCCCTCATGTATATAAACATCCTGTATGTACCCTCCCCTCATGTATATAAACATCCTGTATGTACCCTCCCCTCATGTATATAAACTTCCTGTATGTACCCTCCCCTCATGTACATAAACATCCTGTATGTACCCTCCCCTCATGTCTGTAAACATCCTGTATGTACCCTCCCCTCATGTATATAAACATCCTATATGTACCCTCCCCTCATGTATATAAACATCCTGTATGTACCCTCCCCTCATGTATATAAACATCCTGTATGTACCCTCCCCTCATGTCACTAAACATCCTGTATGTACCCTCCCCTCATGTCACTAAACATCCTGTATGTACCCTCCCCTCATGTATATAAACATCCTGTATGTACCCTCCCCTCATGTATATAAAGATCCTGTATCTACCCTCCCCTCATGTCACTAAACATCCTGTATGTACCCTCCCCTCATGTCTATAAACATCCTGTATGTACCCTCCCCTCATGTATATAAACATCCTGTATGTACCTTCCCCTCATGTCACTAAACATCCTGTATGTACCCTCCCCTCATGTCACTAAACATCCTGTATGTACCCTCCCCTCATGTATATAAACATCCTGTATGTACCCTCCCCTCATGTCACTAAACATCCTGTATGTACCCTCCCCTCATGTCAGTAAACATCCTGTATGTACCCTCCCCTCATGTATATAAACATCCTGTATGTACCCTCCCCTCATGTATATAAACATCCTGTATGTACCCTCCCCTCATGTATATAAACTTCCTGTATGTACCCTCCCCTCATGTACATAAACATCCTGTATGTACCCTCCCTCATGTCATCTAAACATCCTGTATGTACCCTCCCCTCATGTCACTAAACATCCTGTATGTACCCTCCCCTCATGTCACTAAACATCCTGTATATACCCTCCCCTCATGTCAGTAAACATCCTGTATGTACCCTCCCCTCATGTCACAAAACTTCTTGTATGTACCCTCCCCTCATGTATATAAACATCCTGTATGTACCCTCCCCTTATGTCACTAAACTTCCTGTATGTACCCTCCCCTCATGTATATAAACATCCTGTATGTACCCTCCCCTCATGTCACTAAACATCCTGTATGTACCCTCCCCTCATGTCACTAAACATCCTGTATGTACCCTCCCCTCATGTATATAAACATCCTGTATGTACCCTCCCCTCATATCACTAAACATCCTGTATGTACCCTCCCCTCATGTCAGTAAACATCCTGTATGTACCCTCCCCTCATGTATATAAACATCCTGTATGTACCCTCCCTTCATGTATATAAACATCCTGTATGTACCCTCCCCTCATGTATATAAACTTCCTGTATGTACCCTCCCCTCATGTACATAAACATCCTGTATGTACCCTCCCTCATGTCACTAAACATCCTGTATGTACCCTCCCCTCATGTCACTAAACATCCTGTATGTACCCTCCCCTCATGTCACTAAACATCCTGTATATACCCTCCCCTCATGTCAGTAAACATCCTGTATGTACCCTCCCCTCATGTCACAAAACTTCTTGTATGTACCCTCCCCTCATGTATATAAACATCCTGTATGTACCCTCCCCTTATGTCACTAAACTTCCTGTATGTACCCTCCCCTCATGTATATAAACATCCTGTATGTACCCTCCCCTCATGTCACTAAACATCCTGTATTTACCATCCCCTCATGTCACTAAACATCCTCTATGTACCCTCCCCTCATGTATATAAACATCCTGTATGTACCCTCACCTCATGTCACTAAACATCCTGTATGTACCCTCCCCTCATGTCAGTAAACATCCTGTATGTACCCTCCCCTCATGTATATAAACATCCTCTATGTACCCTCCCCTCATGTATATAAACATCCTGTATGTATATAAACTTCCTGTATGTACCCTCCCCTCATGTACATAAACATCCTGTATGTACCCTCCCTCATGTCACTAAACATCCTGTATGTACCCTCCCCTCATGTCACTAAACATCCTGTATGTACCCTCCCCTCATGTCACTAAACATCCTGTATGTACCCTCCCCTCATGTCACTAAACTTCCTGTATGTACCCTCCCCTCATGTCACTAAACATCCTGTATGTACCCTCCCCTCATGTATATAAACTTCCTGTATGTACCCTCCCCTCATGTACATAAACATCCTGTATGTACCCTCCCTCATGTCACTAAACATCCTGTATGTACCCTCCCCTCATGTATATAAACATCCTGTATGTACCCTCCCCTCATGTCACTATGCATCCTGTATGTACCCTCCCCTCATGTATATAAACTTCCTGTATGTACCCTCCCCTCATGTACATAAACATCCTGTATGTACCCTCCCCTCATGTATATAAACATCCTATATGTACCCTCCCCTCATGTCTATAAACATCCTGTATGTACCCTCCCCTCATGTATATAAACTTCCTGTATGTACCCTCCCCTCATGTACATAAACATCCTGTATGTACCCTCCCCTCATGTCACTAAACATCCTGTATGTACCCTCCCCTCATGTCAGTAAACATCCTGTATGTACCCTCCCCTCATGTCACTAAACTTCTTGTATGTACCCTCCCCTCATGTATATAAACATCCTGTATGTACCCTCCCCTTATGTCACTAAACTTCCTGTATGTACCCTCCCCTCATGTCACTAAACATCCTGTATGTACCCTCCCCTCATGTATATAAACATCCTGTATGTACCCTCCCCTTATGTCACTAAACTTCCTGTATGTACCCTCCCCTCATGTCACTAAACATCCTGTATGTACCCTCCCCTCATGTATATAAACATCCTGTATGTACCCTCCCCTCATGTCTATAAACATCCTGTATGTAACCTCCCCTCATGTATATAAACATCCTGTATGTACCCTCCGCTCATGTCTATAAACATCCTGTATGTAACCTCCCCTCATGTCACTAAACATCCTGTATGTACCCTCCCCTCATGTATATAAACATCCTGTATGTACCCTCCCCTCATGTATATAAACATCCTGTATGTACCCTCCCTTCATGTATATAAACATCCTGTATGTACCCTCCCCTCATGTATATAAACTTCCTGTATGTACCCTCCCCTCATGTACATAAACATCCTGTATGTACCCTCCCTCATGTCACTAAACATCCTGTATGTACCCTCCCCTCATGTCACTAAACATCCTGTATGTACCCTCCCCTCATGTCACTACACATCCTGTATATACCCTCCCCTCATGTCAGTAAACATCCTGTATGTACCCTCCCCTCATGTCACAAAACTTCTTGTATGTACCCTCCCCTCATGTATATAAACATCCTGTATGTACCCTCCCCTTATGTCACTAAACTTCCTGTATGTACCCTCCCCTCATGTATATAAACATCCTGTATGTACCCTCCCCTCATGTCACTAAACATCCTGTATGTACCATCCCCTCATGTCACTAAACATCCTGTATGTACCCTCCCCTCATGTATATAAACATCCTGTATGTACCCTCCCCTCATGTCACTAAACATCCTGTATGTACCCTCCCCTCATGTCAGTAAACATCCTGTATGTACCCTCCCCTCATGTATATAAACATCCTCTATGTACCCTCCCCTCATGTATATAAACATCCTGTATGTACCCTCCCCTCATGTATATAAACTTCCTGTATGTACCCTCCCCTCATGTACATAAACATCCTGTATGTACCCTCCCTCATGTCACTAAACATCCTGTATGTACCCTCCCCTCATGTCAATAAACATCCTGTATGTACCCTCCCCTCATGTCACTAAACTTCCTGTATGTACCCTCCCCTCATGTCACTAAACATCCTGTATGTACCCTCCCCTCATGTATATAAACTTCCTGTATGTACCCTCCCCTCATGTACATAAACATCCTGTATGTACCCTCCCTCATGTCACTAAACATCCTGTATGTACCCTCCCCTCATGTATATAAACATCCTGTATGTACCCTCCCCTCATGTCACTAAACATCCTGTATGTACCCTCCCCTCATGTATATAAACTTCCTGTATGTACCCTCCCCTCATGTACATAAACATCCTGTATGTACCCTCCCTCATGTCACTAAACATCCTGTATGTACCCTCCCCTCATGTATATAAACATCCTGTATGTACCCTCCCCTCATGTATATAAACATCCTGTATGTACCCTCCCCTCATGTATATAAACTTCCTGTATGTACCCTCCCCTCATGTACATAAACATCCTGTATGTACCCTCCCTCATGTCACTAAACATCCTGTATGTACCCTCCCCTCATGTACATAAACATCCTGTATGTACCCTCCCCTCATGTCACTAAACATCCTGTATGTACCCTCCCCTCATGTCAGTAAACATCCTGTATGTACCCTCCCCTCATGTCACTAAACTTCTTGTATGTACCCTCCCCTCATGTATATAAACATCCTGTATGTACCCTCCCCTTATGTCACTAAACTTCCTGTATGTACCCTCCCCTCATGTCACTAAACATCCTGTATGTACCCTCCCCTCATGTATATAAACATCCTGTATGTACCCTCCCCTTATGTCACTAAACTTCCTGTATGTACCCTCCCCTCATGTCACTAAACATCCTGTATGTACCCTCCCCTCATGTATATAAACATCCTGTATGTACCCTCCCCTCATGTCTATAAACATCCTGTATGTACCCTCCCCTCATGTATATAAACTTCCTGTATGTACCCTCCCCTCATGTACATAAACATCCTGTATGTACCCTCCCTCATGTCACTAAACATCCTGTATGTACCCTCCCCTCATGTATATAAACATCCTGTATGTACCCTCCCCTCATGTCTATAAACATCCTGTATGTACCCTCCCCTCATGTCTACTAAACATCCTGTATGTACCCTCCCCTCATGTATATAAACTTCCTGTATGTACCCTCCCCTCATGTACATAAACATCCTGTATGTACCCTCCCCTCATGTCACTAAACATCCTGTATGTACCCTCCCCTCATGTCATCTAAACATCCTGTATGTACCCTCCCCTCATGTCTACTAAACATCCTGTATGTACCCTCCCCTCATGTATATAAACTTCCTGTATGTACCCTCCCCTCATGTCACATAAACATCCTGTATGTACCCTCCCCTCATGTCTACTAAACATCCTGTATGTACCCTCCCCTCATGTATATAAACATCCTGTATGTACCCTCCCCTCATGTATCACTAAACATCCTGTATGTACCCTCCCCTCATGTCTACTAAACTTCCTGTATGTACCCTCCCCTCATGTACATATACATCCTGTATGTACCCTCCCTCATGTCACTAAACATCCTGTATGTACCCTCCCCTCATGTACATAAACATCCTGTATGTACCCTCCCCTCATGTCACTAAACATCCTGTATGTACCCTCCCCTCATGTCAGTAAACATCCTGTATGTACCCTCCCCTCATGTCACTAAACTTCTTGTATGTACCCTCCCCTCATGTATATAAACATCCTGTATGTACCCTCCCCTTATGTCACTAAACTTCCTGTATGTACCCTCCCCTCATGTCACTAAACATCCTGTATGTACCCTCCCCTCATGTATATAAACATCCTGTATGTACCCTCCCCTTATGTCACTAAACTTCCTGTATGTACCCTCCCCTCATGTCACTAAACATCCTGTATGTACCCTCCCCTCATGTATATAAACATCCTGTATGTACCCTCCCCTCATGTCTATAAACATCCTGTATGTAACCTCCCCTCATGTATATAAACATCCTGTATGTACCCTCCGCTCATGTCTATAAACATCCTGTATGTAACCTCCCCTCATGTCACTAAACATCCTGTATGTACCCTCCCCTCATGTATATAAACATCCTGTATGTACCCTCCCCTCATGTCTGTAAACATCCTGTATGTACCCTCCCCTCATGTATATAAACATCCTATATGTACCCTCCCCTCATGTATATAAACATCCTCTATGTACCCTCCCCTCATGTATATAAACATCCTGTATGTACCCTCCCCTCATGTCACTAAACATCCTGTATGTACCCTCCCCTCATGTCACTAAACATCCTGTATGTACTCTCCCCTCATGTATATAAACATCCTGTATGTACCCTCCCCTCATGTATATAAACATCCTGTATGTACCCTCCCCTCATGTCACTAAACATCCTGTATGTACCCTCCCCTCATGTCTATAAACATCCTGTATGTACCCTCCCCTCATGTATATAAACATCCTGTATGTACCCTCCCCTCATATCACTAAACATCCTGTATGTACCCTCCCCTCATGTCACTAAACATCCTGTATGTACCCTCCCCTCATGTATATAAACATCATGTATGTACCCTCCCCTCATGTCACTAAACATCCTGTATGTACCCTCCCCTCATGTCTATAAACATCCTGTATGTACCCTCCCCTTATGTCACTAAACTTCCTGTATGTACCCTCCCCTCATGTCACTAAACATCCTGTATGTACCCTCCCCTCATGTATATAAACATCCTGTATGTACCCTCCCCTTATGTCACTAAACTTCCTGTATGTACCCTCCCCTCATGTCACTAAACATCCTGTATGTACCCTCCCCTCATGTATATAACATCCTGTATGTACCCTCCCCTCATGTCTATAAACATCCTGTATGTAACCTCCCCTCATGTATATAAACATCCTGTATGTACCCTCCGCTCATGTCTATAAACATCCTGTATGTAACCTCCCCTCATGTCACTAAACATCCTGTATGTACCCTCCCCTCATGTATATAAACATCCTGTATGTACCCTCCCCTCATGTCACTAAACATCCTGTATGTACCCTCCCCTCATGTCTATAAACATCCTGTATGTACCCTCCCCTTATGTCACTAAACTTCCTGTATGTACCCTCCCCTCATGTCACTAAACATCCTGTATGTACCCTCCCCTCATGTATATAAACATCCTATATGTACCCTCCCCTTATGTCACTAAACTTCCTGTATGTACCCTCCCCTCATGTCACTAAACATCCTGTATGTACCCTCCCCTCATGTATATAAACATCCTGTATGTACCCTCCCCTCATGTCTATAAACATCCTGTATGTAACCTCCCCTCATGTATATAAACATCCTGTATGTACCCTCCGCTCATGTCTATAAACATCCTGTATGTAACCTCCCCTCATGTCACTAAACATCCTGTATGTACCCTCCCCTCATGTATATAAACATCCTGTATGTACCCTCCCCTCATGTCTGTAAACATCCTGTATGTACCCTCCCCTCATGTATATAAACATCCTATATGTACCCTCCCCTCATGTATATAAACATCCTCTATGTACCCTCCCCTCATGTATATAAACATCCTGTATGTACCCTCCCCTCATGTCACTAAACATCCTGTATGTACCCTCCCCTCATGTCACTAAACATCCTGTATGTACTCTCCCCTCATGTATATAAACATCCTGTATGTACCCTCCCCTCATGTATATAAACATCCTGTATGTACCCTCCCCTCATGTCACTAAACATCCTGTATGTACCCTCCCCTCATGTCTATAAACATCCTGTATGTACCCTCCCCTCATGTATATAAACATCCTGTATGTACCCTCCCCTCATATCACTAAACATCCTGTATGTACCCTCCCCTCATGTCACTAAACATCCTGTATGTACCCTCCCCTCATGTATATAAACATCATGTATGTACCCTCCCCTCATGTCACTAAACATCCTGTATGTACCCTCCCCTCATGTCTATAAACATCCTGTATGTACCCTCCCCTCATGTCACTAAACATCCTGTATGTACCCTCCCCTCATGTCACTAAACATCCTGTATGTACCCTCCCCTCATGTATATAAACATCCTGTATGTACCCTCCCCTCATGTCACTAAACATCCTGTATGTACCCTCCCCTCATGTATATAAACATCCTGTATGTACCCTCCCCTCATGTATATAAACATCCTGTATATACACTCCCCTCATGTATATAAACATCCTGTATGTACCCTCCCCTCATGTCACTAAACATCCTGTATGTACCCTCCCCTCATGTCACTAAACATCCTGTATGTACCCTCCCCTCATGTATATAAACATCCTGTATGTACCCTCCCCTCATGTATATAAACATCCTGTATGTACCCTCCCCTCATGTCACTAAACATCCTGTATGTACCCTCCCCTCATGTATATAAACATCCTGTATGTACCCTCCCCTCATGTATATAAACATCCTGTATGTACCCTCCCCTCATGTCACTAAACATCCTGTATGTACCCTCCCCTCATGTCACTAAACATCCTGTATGTACCCTCCACTCATGTATATAAACATCCTGTATGTACCCTCCCCTCATGTCACTAAACATCATATATGTACCCTCCCCTCATGTATATAAACATCCTGTATGTACCCTCCCCTCATGTATATAAACTTCCTGTATGTACCCTCCCCTCATGTCACTAAACATCCTGTATATACCCTCCCCTCATGTAAATAAACATCCTGTATGTACCCTCCCCTTATGTCACTAAACTTCCTGTATGTACCCTCCCGTCATGTCACTAAACATCCTGTATGTACCCGCTCCTCATGTATATAAACATCCTGTATGTAACCTCCCCTTATGTCACTAAACTTCCTGTATGTACCCTCCCCTCATGTCACTAAACATCCTGTATGTACCCTCCCCTCATGTATATAAATATCCTGTATGTACCCTCCCCTCATGTCTGTAAACATCCTGTATGTACCCTCCCCTCATGTATTTAAACATCCTGTATGTACCCTCCACTCATGTATATAAACATCCTGTATGTACCCTACTCTCATGTATATAAACTTCCTGTATGTACCCTCCCCTGATGTATATAAACATCCAGTATGTACCCTCCCCTCATGTATATAAACATTCTGTATGTACCCTCCCCTCATGTCACTAAACATCCTGTATGTACCCTCCCCTCATGTATATAAACTTCCTGTATGTACCCTCCCCTCATGTATATAAACATCCTGTATATACCCTCCCCTCAGATCACTAAACATCCTGTATGTACCCTCCCCTCATGTCACTAAACGTCCTGTTTGTACCCTCCCCTCATGTCACTAAACATCCTGTATGTACCCTCCCCTCATGTCACTAAACATCCTGTATGTACCCTCCCCTCATGTATATAAACATCCTGTATGTACCCTCCCCTCATGTCTATAAACATCCTGTATGTACCCTCCCCTCATGTCACTAAACATCCTGTATGTACCCTCCCCTCATGTCACTAAACATCCTGTATGTACTCTCCCCTCATGTATATAAACATCCTATATGTACCCTCCCCTCATGTATATAAACATCCTCTATGTACCCTCCCCTGATGTATATAAACATCCTGTATGTACCCTCCCCTCATGTCACTAAACATCCTGTATGTACCCTCCCCTCATGTCACTAAACATCCTGTATGTACCCTCCCATCATGTATATAAACATCCTGTATGTACCCTAACCTCATGTATATAAAGATACTGTATGTACCCTCCCCTCATGTCACTAAACATCCTGTATGTACCCTCCCCTCATGTCTATAAACATCCTGTATGTACCCTCCCCTCATGTATATAAACATCCTGTATGTACCCTCCCCTCATGTCACTAAACATCCTGTATGTACCCTCCCCTCATGTATATAAACATCATGTATGTACCCTCCCCTCATGTCACTAAACGTCCTGTATGTACCCTCCCCTCATGTCTATAAACATCCTGTATGTACCCTCCCCTCATGTCACTAAACATCCTGTATAAACCCTCCCCTCATGTCACTAAACATCCTGTATGTACCCTCCCCTCATGTCACTAAACATCCTGTATGTACCCTACCCTCATGTCACTAAACATCCTGTATGTACCCTCCCCTCATGTATATAAACATCCAGTATGTACCCTCCCCTCATGTATATAAACATCCTGTATGTACCCTCCCCTCATGTATATAAACATCCTGTATGTACCCTCCCCTCATGTCACTAAACATCCTGTATGTACCCTCCCCTCATGTATATAAACATCCTGTATGTACCCTCCCCTCATGTCGATAAACATCCTGTATGTACCCTCCCCTCATGTCACTAAACGTCCTGTATGTACCCTCCCGTCATGTCACTAAACATCCTGTATGTACCCTCCCCTCATGTCACTAAACATCCTGTATGTACCCTCCCCTCATGTCTGTAAACATCCTATATGTACCCTCCCCTCATGTATATAAACATCCTCTATGTACCCTCCCCTCATGTATATAAACATCCTGTATGTACCCTCCCCTCATGTCACTAAACATCCTGTATGTACCCTCCCCTCATGTCACTAAACATCCTGTATGTACCCTCCCCTCATGTATATAAACATCCTGTATGTACCCTCCCCTCATGTCACTAAACATCCTGTATGTACCCTCCCCTCATGTCACTAAACATCCTGTATGTACCCTCCCCTCATGTATATAAACATCCTGTATGTACCCTCCCCTCATGTATATAAAGATCCTGTATGTACCCTCCCCTCATGTCACTAAACATCCTGTATGTACCCTCCCCTCATGTCTATAAACATCATGTATGTACCCTCCCCTCATGTATATAAACATCCTGTATGTACCCTCCCCTCATGTCACTAAACATCCTGTATGTACCCTCCCCTCATGTATATAAACATCATGTATGTACCCTCCCCTCATGTCACTAAACATCCTGTATGTACCCTCCCCTCATGTCTATAAACATCCTGTATGTACCCTCCCCTCATGTCACTAAACATCCTGTATGTACCCTCCCCTCATGTCACTAAACATCCTGTATGTACCCTCCCCTCATGTATATAAACATCCTGTATGTACCCTCCCCTCATGTCACTAAACATCATGTATGTACCCTCCCATCATGTATATAAACATCCTGTATGTACCCTCCCCTCATGTATATAAACATCCTGTATGTACCCTCCCCTCATGTATATAAACATCCTGTATGTACCCTCCCCTCATGTCACTAAACATCCTGTATGTACCCTCCCCTCATGTCACTAAACATCCTGTATGTACCCTCCCCTCATGTATATAAACATCCTGTATGTACCCTCCCCTCATGTATATAAACATCCTGTATGTACCCTCCCCTCATGTCACTAAACATCCTGTATGTACCCTCCCCTCATGTATATAAACATCCTGTATGTACCCTCACCTCATGTCACTAAACATCCTGTATGTACCCTCCCCTCATGTCACTAAACATCATATATGTACCCTCCCCTCATGTATATAAACATCCTGTATGTACCCTCCCCTCATGTATATAAACTTCCTGTATGTACCCTCCCCTCATGTATATAAACATCCTGTATGTACCCTCCCCTCATGTATATAAACATCCTGTATGTACCCTCCCCTATTGTCACTAAACATCCTGTATGTACCCTCCCCTCATGTCACTAAACATCATGTATGTACCCTCCCCTCATGTATATAAACATCCTGTATGTACCCTCCCCTCATGTCTATAAACATCCTGTATGTACCCTCCCCTCATGTCACTAAACATCCTGTATGTACCCTCCCCTCATGTCAGTAAACATCCTGTATGTACCCTCCCCTCATGTCACTAAACTTCTTGTATGTACCCTCCCCTCATGTATATAAACATCCTGTATGTACCCTCCCCTTATGTCACTAAACTTCCTGTATGTACCCTCCCCTCATGTCACTAAACTTCCTGTATGTACCCTCCCCTCATGTCACTAAACTTCCTGTTTGTACCCTCCCCTCATGTCACTAAACTTCCTGTATGTACCCTCCCCTCATGTATATAAACATCCTGTATGTACCCTCCCCTCATGTCACTAAACTTCCTGTATGTACCCTCCCCTCATGTCACTAAACTTCCTGTATGTACCCTCCCCTCATGTCACTAAACTTACTGTATGTACCCTCCCCTCATGTATATAAACTTCCTGTATGTACCCTCCCCTCATGTATATAAACATCCTGTATGTACCCTCCCCTCATGTATATAAACTTCCTGTATGTACCCTCCCCTCATGTACATAAACATCCTGTATGTACCCTCCCTTCATGTCACTAAACATCCTGTAAGTACCCTACCCTCATGTCACTAAACATCCTGTATGTACCCTCCCCTCATGTCACTAAACTTCCTGTATGTACCCTCCCCTCATGTCGATAAACATCCTGTATGTACCCTCCCCTCATGTCACTAAACGTCCTGTATGTACCCTCCCGTCATGTCACTAAACATCCTGTATGTACCCTCCCCTCATGTCACTAAACATCCTGTATGTACCCTCCCCTCATGTCTGTAAACATCCTATATGTACCCTCCCCTCATGTATATAAACATCCTCTATGTACCCTCCCCTCATGTATATAAACATCCTGTATGTACCCTCCCCTCATGTCACTAAACATCCTGTATGTACCCTCCCCTCATGTCACTAAACATCCTGTATGTACCCTCCCATCATGTATATAAACATCCTGTATGTACCCTCCCCTCATGTATATAAAGATACTGTATGTACCCTCCCCTCATGTCACTAAACATCCTGTATGTACCCTCCCCTCATGTCTATAAACATCCTGTATGTACCCTCCCCTCATGTATATAAACATCCTGTATGTACCCTCCCCTCATGTCACTAAACATCCTGTATGTACCCTCCCCTCATGTATATAAACATCATGTATGTACCCTCCCCTCATGTCACTAAACATCCTGTATGTACCCTCCCCTCATGTCTATAAACATCCTGTATGTACCCTCCCCTCATGTCACTAAACATCCTGTATAAACCCTCCCCTCATGTCACTAAACATCCTGTATGTACCCTCCCCTCATGTCACTAAACATCCTGTATGTACCCTCCCCTCATGTCACTAAACATCCTGTATGTACCCTCCCCTCATGTATATAAACATCCAGTATGTACCCTCCCCTCATGTATATAAACATCCTGTATGTACCCTCCCCTCATGTATATAAACATCCTGTATGTACCCTCCCCTCATGTCACTAAACATCCTGTATGTACCCTCCCCTCATGTCACTAAACATCCTGTATGTACCCTCCCCTCATGTATATAAACATCCTGTATGTACCCTCCCCTCATGTCGATAAACATCCTGTATGTACCCTCCCCTCATGTCACTAAACGTCCTGTATGTACCCTCCCGTCATGTCACTAAACATCCTGTATGTACCCTCCCCTCATGTCACTAAACATCCTGTATGTACCCTCCCCTCATGTCTGTAAACATCCTATATGTACCCTCCCCTCATGTATATAAACATCCTCTATGTACCCTCCCCTCATGTATATAAACATCCTGTATGTACCCTCCCCTCATGTCACTAAACATCCTGTATGTACCCTCCCCTCATGTCACTAAACATCCTGTATGTACCCTCCCCTCATGTATATAAACATCCTGTATGTACCCTCCCCTCATGTCACTAAACATCCTGTATGTACCCTCCCCTCATGTCACTAAACATCCTGTATGTACCCTCCCCTCATGTATATAAACATCCTGTATGTACCCTCCCCTCATGTATATAAAGATCCTGTATGTACCCTCCCCTCATGTCACTAAACATCCTGTATGTACCCTCCCCTCATGTCTATAAACATCCTGTATGTACCCTCCCCTCATGTATATAAACATCCTGTATGTACCCTCCCCTCATGTCACTAAACATCCTGTATGTACCCTCCCCTCATGTATATAAACATCATGTATGTACCCTCCCCTCATGTCACTAAACATCCTGTATGTACCCTCCCCTCATGTCTATAAACATCCTGTATGTACCCTCCCCTCATGTCACTAAACATCCTGTATGTACCCTCCCCTCATGTCACTAAACATCCTGTATGTACCCTCCCCTCATGTATATAAACATCCTGTATGTACCCTCCCCTCATGTCACTAAACATCATGTATGTACCCTCCCATCATGTATATAAACATCCTGTATGTACCCTCCCCTCATGTATATAAACATCCTGTATGTACCCTCACCTCATGTATATAAACATCCTGTATGTATGTACCCTCCCCTCATGTCACTAAACATCCTGTATGTACCCTCCCCTCATGTCACTAAACATCCTTTATGTACCCTCCCCTCATGTATATAAACATCCTGTATGTACCCTCCCCTCATGTATATAAACATCCTGTATGTACCCTCCCCTCATGTCACTAAACATCCTGTATGTACCCTCCCCTCATGTATATAAACATCCTGTATGTACCCTCCCCTCATGTATATAAACATCCTGTATGTACCCTCCCCTCATGTCACTAAACATCATATATGTACCCTCCCCTCATGTATATAAACATCCTGTATGTACCCTCCCCTCATGTATATAAACTTCCTGTATGTACCCTCCCCTCATGTATATAAACATCCTGTATGTACCCTCCCCTCATGTATATAAACGTCCTGTATGTACCCTCCCCTCATGTCACTAAACATCCTGTATGTACCCTCCCCTCATGTCACTAAACATCATGTATGTACCCTCCCCTCATGTATATAAACATCCTGTATGTACCCTCCCCTCATGTCTATAAACATCCTGTATGTACCCTCCCCTCATGTCACTAAACATCCTGTATGTACCCTCCCCTCATGTCAGTAAACATCCTGTATGTACCCTCCCCTCATGTCACTAAACTTCTTGTATGTACCCTCCCCTCATGTATATAAACATCCTGTATGTACCCTCCCCTTATGTCACTAAACTTCCTGTATGTACCCTCCCCTCATGTCACTAAACTTCCTGTATGTACCCTCCCCTCATGTCACTAAACTTCCTGTTTGTACCCTCCCCTCATGTCACTAAACTTCCTGTATGTACCCTCCCCTCATGTATATAAACATCCTGTATGTACCCTCCCCTCATGTCACTAAACTTCCTGTATGTACCCTCCCCTCATGTCACTAAACTTCCTGTATGTACCCTCCCCTCATGTCACTAAACTTACTGTATGTACCCTCCCCTCATGTATATAAACTTCCTGTATGTACCCTCCCCTCATGTATATAAACATCCTGTATGTACCCTCCCCTCATGTATATAAACTTCCTGTATGTACCCTCCCCTCATGTACATAAACATCCTGTATGTACCCTCCCCTCATGTCACTAAACATCCTGTATGTACCCTCCCCTCATGTCAGTAAACATCCTGTATGTACCCTCCCCTCATGTCACTAAACTTCTTGTATGTACCCTCCCCTCATGTATATAAACATCCTGTATGTACCCTCCCCTTATGTCACTAAACTTCCTGTATGTACCCTCCCCTCATGTCACTAAACATCCTGTATGTACCCGCCCCTCATGTATATAAACATCCTGTATGTACCCTCCCCTTATGTCACTAAACTTCCTGTATGTACCCTCCCCTCATGTCACTAAACATCCTGTATGTACCCTCCCCTCATGTATATAAACATCCTGTATGTACCCTCCCCTCATGTCAGTAAACATCCTGTATGTACCCTCCCCTCATGTCACTAAACTTCTTGTATGTACCCTCCCCTCATGTATATAAACATCCTGTATGTACCCTCCCCTTATGTCACTAAACTTCCTGTATGTACCCTCCCCTCATGTCACTAAACTTCCTGTATGTACCCTCCCCTCATGTCACTAAACTTCCTGTTTGTACCCTCCCCTCATGTCACTAAACTTCCTGTATGTACCCTCCCCTCATGTATATAAACATCCTGTATGTACCCTCCCCTCATGTCACTAAACTTCCTGTATGTACCCTCCCCTCATGTCACTAAACTTCCTGTATGTACCCTCCCCTCATGTCACTAAACTTACTGTATGTACCCTCCCCTCATGTATATAAACTTCCTGTATGTACCCTCCCCTCATGTATATAAACATCCTGTATGTACCCTCCCCTCATGTACATAAACATCCTGTATGTACCCTCCCCTCATGTCACTAAACATCCTGTATGTACCCTCCCCTCATGTCAGTAAACATCCTGTATGTACCCTCCCCTCATGTCACTAAACTTCTTGTATGTACCCTCCCCTCATGTATATAAACATCCTGTATGTACCCTCCCCTTATGTCACTAAACTTCCTGTATGTACCCTCCCCTCATGTCACTAAACATCCTGTATGTACCCGCCCCTCATGTATATAAACATCCTGTATGTACCCTCCCCTTATGTCACTAAACTTCCTGTATGTACCCTCCCCTCATGTCACTAAACATCCTGTATGTACCCTCCCCTCATGTATATAAACATCCTGTATGTACCCTCCCCTCATGTCTATAAACATCCTGTATGTACCCTCCCCTCATGTATATAAACATCCTGTATGTACCCTCCGCTCATGTCTATAAACATCCTGTATGTACCCTCCCCTCATGTCACTAAACATCCTGTATGTACCCTACCCTCATGTATATAAACATCCTGTATGTACCCTCCCCTCATGTCTGTAAACATCCTGTATGTACCCTCCCCTCATGTATATAAACATCCTATATGTACCCTCCCCTCATGTATATAAACATCCTCTATGTACCCTCCCCTCATGTATATAAACATCCTGTATGTACCCTCCCCTCACGTCACTAAACATCCTGTATGTACCCTCCCCTCATGTATATAAACATCCTGTATGTACCCTCCCCTCATGTATATAAACATCCTGTATGTACCCTCCCCTCATGTCACTAAACATCCTGTATGTACCCTCCCCTCATGTCTATAAACATCCTGTATGTACCCTCCCCTCATGTATATAAACATCCTGTATGTACCCTCCCCTCATGTCACTAAACATCCTGTATGTACCCTCCCCTCATGTCACTAAACAACCTGTATGTACCCTCCCCTCATGTATATAAACATCATGTATGTACCCTCCCCTCATGTCACTAAACATCCTGTATGTACCCTCCCCTCATGTCTATAAACATCCTGTATGTACCCTCCCCTCATGTCACTAAACATCCTGTATGTACCCTCCCCTCATGTCACTAAACATCCTGTATGTACCCTCCCCTCATGTATATAAACATCCTGTATGTACCCTCCCCTCATGTCACTAAACATCCTGTATGTACCCTCCCCTCATGTATATAAACATCCTGTATGTACCCTCCCCTCATGTATATAAACATCCTGTATGTACCCTCCCCTCATGTCACTAAACATCCTGTATGTACCCTCCCCTCATGTCACTAAACATCCTGTATGTACCCTCCCCTCATGTATATAAACATCCTGTATGTACCCTCCCCTCATGTATATAAACATCCTGTATGTACCCTCCCCTCATGTCACTAAACATCCTGTATGTACCCTCCCCTCATGTATATAAACATCCTGTATGTACCCTCCCCTCATGTCACTAAACATCCTGTATGTACCCTCCCCTCATGTCACTAAACATCCTGTATGTACCCTCCCCTCATGTATATAAACATCCTGTATGTACCCTCCCCTCATGTCACTAAACATCATATATGTACCCTCCCCTCATGTATATAAACATCCTGTATGTACCCTCCCCTCATGTATATAAACTTCCTGTATGTACCCTCCCCTCATGTATATAAACATCCTGTATGTACCCTCCCCTCATGTATATAAACTTCCTGTATGTACCCTCCCCTCATGTCACTAAACATCCTGTATATACCCTCCCCTCATGTAAATAAACATCCTGTATGTACCCTCCCCTTATGTCACTAAACTTCCTGTATGTACCCTCCCCTCATGTCACTAAACATCCTGTATGTACCCGCCCCTCATGTATATAAACATCCTGTATGTAACCTCCCCTTATGTCACTAAACTTCCTGTATGTACCCTCCCCTCATGTCACTAAACATCCTGTATGTACCCTCCCCTCATGTATATAAATATCCTGTATGTACCCTCCCCTCATGTATATAAACTTCCTGTATGTACCCTCCCCTCATGTATATAAACATCCTGTATATACCCTCCCCTCAGATCACTAAACATCCTGTATGTACCCTCCCCTCATGTCACTAAACGTCCTGTTTGTACCCTCCCCTCATGTCACTAAACATCCTGTATGTACCCTCCCCTCATGTCACTAAACATCCTGTATGTACCCTCCTCTCATGTATATAAACTTCCTGTATGTACCCTCCCCTCATGTCTATAAACATCCTGTATGTACCCTCCCCTCATGTATATAAACTTCCTGTATGTACCCTCCCCTCATGTACATAAACATCCTGTATGTACCCTCCCCTCATGTCACTAAACATCCTGTATGTACCCTCCCCTCATGTCAGTAAACATCCTGTATGTACCCTCCCCTCATGTCACTAAACTTCTTGTATGTACCCTCCCCTCATGTATATAAACATCCTGTATGTACCCTCCCCTTATGTCACTAAACTTCCTGTATGTACCCTCCCCTCATGTCACTAAACATCCTGTATGTACCCGCCCCTCATGTATATAAACATCCTGTATGTACCCTCCCCTTATGTCACTAAACTTCCTGTATGTACCCTCCCCTCATGTCACTAAACATCCTGTATGTACCCTCCCCTCATGTATATAAACATCCTGTATGTACCCTCCCCTCATGTCTATAAACATCCTGTATGTACCCTCCCCTCATGTATATAAACATCCTGTATGTACCCTCCGCTCATGTCTATAAACATCCTGTATGTACCCTCCCCTCATGTCACTAAACATCCTGTATGTACCCTCCGCTCATGTCTATAAACATCCTGTATGTACCCTCCCCTCATGTCACTAAACATCCTGTATGTACCCTCCCCTCATGTATATAAACATCCTGTATGTACCCTCCCCTCATGTATATAAACATCCTATATGTACCCTCCCCTCATGTATATAAACATCCTCTATGTACCCTCCCCTCATGTATATAAACATCCTGTATGTACCCTCCCCTCATGTCACTAAACATCCTGTATGTACCCTCCCCTCATGTATATAAACATCCTGTATGTACCCTCCCCTCATGTATATAAACATCCTGTATGTACCCTCCCCTCATGTCACTAAACATCCTGTATGTACCCTCCCCTCATGTCTATAAACATCCTGTATGTACCCTCCCCTCATGTATATAAACATCCTGTATGTACCCTCCCCTCATGTCACTAAACATCCTGTATGTACCCTCCCCTCATGTCACTAAACATCCTGTATGTACCCTCCCCTCATGTATATAAACATCATGTATGTACCCTCCCCTCATGTCACTAAACATCCTGTATGTACCCTCCCCTCATGTCTATAAACATCCTGTATGTACCCTCCCCTCATGTCACTAAACATCCTGTATGTACCCTCCCCTCATGTCACTAAACATCCTGTATGTACCCTCCCCTCATGTATATAAACATCCTGTATGTACCCTCCCCTCATGTCACTAAACATCCTGTATGTACCCTCCCCTCATGTATATAAACATCCTGTATGTACCCTCCCCTCATGTATATAAACATCCTGTATGTACCCTCCCCTCATGTCACTAAACATCCTGTATGTACCCTCCCCTCATGTCACTAAACATCCTGTATGTACCCTCCCCTCATGTATATAAACATCCTGTATGTACCCTCCCCTCATGTATATAAACATCCTGTATGTACCCTCCCCTCATGTCACTAAACATCCTGTATGTACCCTCCCCTCATGTATATAAACATCCTGTATGTACCCTCCCCTCATGTCACTAAACATCCTGTATGTACCCTCCCCTCATGTCACTAAACATCCTGTATGTACCCTCCCCTCATGTATATAAACATCCTGTATGTACCCTCCCCTCATGTCACTAAACATCATATATGTACCCTCCCCTCATGTATATAAACATCCTGTATGTACCCTCCCCTCATGTATATAAACTTCCTGTATGTACCCTCCCCTCATGTATATAAACATCCTGTATGTACCCTCCCCTCATGTATATAAACTTCCTGTATGTACCCTCCCCTCATGTCACTAAACATCCTGTATATACCCTCCCCTCATGTAAATAAACATCCTGTATGTACCCTCCCCTTATGTCACTAAACTTCCTGTATGTACCCTCCCCTCATGTCACTAAACATCCTGTATGTACCCGCCCCTCATGTATATAAACATCCTGTATGTAACCTCCCCTTATGTCACTAAACTTCCTGTATGTACCCTCCCCTCATGTCACTAAACATCCTGTATGTACCCTCCCCTCATGTATATAAATATCCTGTATGTACCCTCCCCTCATGTATATAAACTTCCTGTATGTACCCTCCCCTCATGTATATAAACATCCTGTATATACCCTCCCCTCAGATCACTAAACATCCTGTATGTACCCTCCCCTCATGTCACTAAACGTCCTGTTTGTACCCTCCCCTCATGTCACTAAACATCCTGTATGTACCCTCCCCTCATGTCACTAAACATCCTGTATGTACCCTCCTCTCATGTATATAAACATCCTGTATGTACCCTCCCCTCATGTCTATAAACATCCTGTATGTACCCTCCCCTCATGTCACTAAACATCCTGTATGTACCCTCCCCTCATGTCAGTAAACATCCTGTATGTACCCTCCCCTCATGTCACTAAACTTCTTGTATGTACCCTCCCCTCATGTATATAAACATCCTGTATGTACCCTCCCCTTATGTCAATAAACTTCCTGTATGTACCCTCCCCTCATGTCACTAAACTTCCTGTATGTACCCTCCCCTCATGTATATAAACATCCTGTATGTACCCTCCTCTCATGTCACTAAACTTCCTGTATGTACCCTCCCTTCATGTCACTAAACATCCTGTAAGTACCCTCCCCTCATGTCACTAAACATCCTGTATGTACCCTCCCCTCATGTCACTAAACTTCCTGTATGTACCCTCCCCTCATGTCGATAAACATCCTGTATGTACCCTCCCCTCATGTCACTAAACGTCCTGTATGTACCCTCCCGTCATGTCACTAAACATCCTGTATGTACCCTCCCCTCATGTCACTAAATATCCTGTATGTACCCTCCCCTCATGTCACTAAACTTCCTGTATGTACCCTCCCCTCATGTATATAAACATCCTGTATGTACCCTCCCCTCATGTATATAAACTTCCTGTATGTACCCTCCCCTCATGTATATAAACATCCTGTATGTACCCTCCCCTCATGTCACTAAACATCTTGTATGTACTCTCCCCTCAAGTATATAAACATCCTGTATGTACCCTCCCCTCATGTCACTAAACATCCTGTATGTACCCTCCCCTCATGTCACTAAACATCCTGTATGTACCCTCCCCTCATGTCACTAAACATCCTGTATGTACCCTCCCCTCATGTATATAAACATCCTTTATGTACCCTCCCGTCATGTATATAGACTTCCTGTATGTACCCTCAACTCATGTATATAAACATCCTGTATGTACCCTCCCCTCATGTATATAAACATCCTGTATGTACCCTCCCCTCATGTCACTAAACATCCTGTCTGTACCCTCCCCTCATTTATATAAACTTCCTGTATGTACCCTCCCCTCATGTATATAAACATCCTGTATGTACCCTCCCCTCATGTCACTAAACATCCTGTATGTACCCTCCCCTCATGTCACTAAACATCCTGTATGTACCCTCCCCTCATGTATATAAACATCCAGTATGTACCCTCCCCTCATGTCTATAAACATCCTGTATGTACCCTCCCCTCATGTCACTAAACATCCTGTATGTACCCTCCCCGCTCATGTGCATGCATAAACTTCCTGTATGTACCCTCCCCTCATGTCACTAAACATCCTGTATGTACCCTCCCCTCATGTATATAAACATCCTGTATATACCCTCCCCTCATGTCACTAAACATCCTGTATGTACCCTCCCCTCATGTCACTAAACATCCTGTATGTACCCTCCCCTCATGTCACTAAACATCCTGTATGTAGCCTCCCCTCATGTATATAAACATCCTGTATGTACCCTCCCCTCATGTCACTAAACTTCCTGTATGTACCCTCCCCTCATGTCACTAAACATCCTGTATGTACCCGCCACTCATGTATATAAACATCCTGTATGTACCCTCCCCTTATGTCACTAAACTTCCTGTATGTACCCTCCCCTCATGTCACTAAACATCCTGTATGTACCCTCCCCTCATGTCTATAAATATCCTGTATGTACCCTCCCCTCATGTATATAAACATCCTGTATGTACCCTCCGCTCATGTCTATAAACATCCTGTATGTACCCTCCCCTCATGTCACTAAACATCTTGTATGTACCCTCCCCTCATGTATATAAACATCCTGTATGTACCCTCCCTTCATGTCTGTAAACATCCTGTATGTACCCTCCCCTCATGTATATAAACATCCTATATGTACCCTCCCCTCATGTCACTAAACATCCTGTATGTACCCTCCCCTCATGTATATAAACATCCTGTATGTACCCTCCCCTCATGTCACTAAACATCCTGTATGTACCCTCCCCTCATGTCACTAAACATCCTGTATGTACCCTCCCCTCATGTATATAAACATCCTGTATGTACCCTCCCCTCATGTATATAAACATCCTGTATGTACCCTCCCCTCATGTCACTAAACATCCTGTATGTACCCTCCCCTCATGTATATAAACATCCTGTATGTACCCTCCCCTCATGTCACTAAACATCCTGTATGTACCCTCCCCTCATGTCACTAAACATCATGTATATACCCTCCCCTCATGTATATAAACATCCTGTATGTACCCTCCCCTCATGTCACTAAACATCATATATGTACCCTCCCCTCATGTATATAAACATCCTGTATGTACCCTCCCCTCATGTATATAAACATCCTGTATGTACCCTCCCCTCATGTATATAAACATCCTGTATGTACCCTCCCCTCATGTATATAAACTTCCTGTATGTACCCTCCCCTTATGTCACTAAACATCCTGTATATACCCTCCCCTCATGTAAATAAACATCCTGTATGTACCCTCCCCTTATGTCACTAAACTTCCTGTATGTACCCTCCCCTCATGTCACTAAACATCCTGTATGTACCCGCCCCTCATGTATATAAACATCCTGTATGTAACCTCCCCTTATGTCACTAAACTTCCTGTATGTACCCTCCCCTCATGTCACTAAACATCCTGTATGTACCCTCCCCTCATGTATATAAATATCCTGTATGTACCCTCCCCTCATGTATATAAACTTCCTGTATGTACCCTCCCCTCATGTATATAAACATCCTGTATATACCCTCCCCTCAGATCACTAAACATCCTGTATGTACCCTCCCCTCATGTCACTAAACGTCCTGTTTGTACCCTCCCCTCATGTCACTAAACATCCTGTATGTACCCTCCCCTCATGTCACTAAACATCCTGTATGTACCCTCCCCTCATGTATATAAACAATCTGTATGTACCCTCCCCTCATGTCTATAAACATCCTGTATGTACCCTCCCCTCATGTCACTAAACATCCTGTATGTACCCTCCCCTCATGTCAGTAAACATCCTGTATGTACCCTCCCCTCATGTCACTAAACTTCTTGTATGTACCCTCCCCTCATGTATATAAACATCCTGTATGTACCCTCCCCTTATGTCAATAAACTTCCTGTATGTACCCTCCCCTCATGTCACTAAACTTCCTGTATGTACCCTCCCCTCATGTATATAAACATCCTGTATGTACCCTCCTCTCATGTCACTAAACTTCCTGTATGTACCCTCCCTTCATGTCACTAAACATCCTGTAAGTACCCTCCCCTCATGTCACTAAACATCCTGTATGTACCCTCCCCTCATGTCACTAAACATCCTGTATGTACCCTCCCCTCATGTCACTAAATATCCTGTATGTACCCTCCCCTCATGTCGATAAACATCCTGTATGTACCCTCCCCTCATGTCACTAAACATCATGTATATACCCTCCCCTCATGTATATAAACATCCTGTATGTACCCTCCCCTCATGTCACTAAACATCATATATGTACCCTCCCCTCATGTATATAAACATCCTGTATGTACCCTCCCCTCATGTATATAAACTTCCTGTATGTACCCTCCCCTCATGTATATAAACATCCTGTATGTACCCTCCCCTCATGTATATAAACTTCCTGTATGTACCCTCCCCTCATGTCACTAAACATCCTGTATATACCCTCCCCTCATGTAAATAAACATCCTGTATGTACCCTCCCCTTATGTCACTAAACTTCCTGTATGTACCCTCCCCTCATGTCACTAAACATCCTGTATGTACCCGCCCCTCATGTATATAAACATCCTGTATGTAACCTCCCCTTATGTCACTAAACTTCCTGTATGTACCCTCCCCTCATGTCACTAAACATCCTGTATGTACCCTCCCCTCATGTATATAAATATCCTGTATGTACCCTCCCCTCATGTATATAAACTTCCTGTATGTACCCTCCCCTCATGTATATAAACATCCTGTATATACCCTCCCCTCAGATCACTAAACATCCTGTATGTACCCTCCCCTCATGTATATAAACATCCTGTATGTACCCTCCCCTCATGTCACTAAACATCCTGTATGTACCCTCCCCTCATATATATAAACATCCTGTATGTACCCTCCCCTCATGTATATAAAGATCCTGTATGTACCCTCCCCTCATGTCACTAAACATCCTGTATGTACCCTCCCTTCATGTCTATAAACATCCTGTATGTACCCTCCCCTCATGTATATAAACATCCTGTATGTACCCTCCCCTCATGTCACTAAACATCCTGTATGTACCCTCCCCTCATGTCACTAAACATCTTGTATGTACCCTCCCCTCATGTATATAAACATCCTGTATGTACCCTCCCCTCATGTCACTAAACATCCAGTATGTACCCTCCCCTCATGTCTATAAACATCCTGTATGTACCCTCCCCTCATGTCACTAAACATCCTGTATGTACCCTCCCCTCATGTCACTAAACATCCTGTATGTACCCTCCCCTCATGTATATAAACATCCTGTATGTACCCTCCCCTCATGTCACTAAACATCCTGTATGTACCCTCCCCTCATGTATATAACCATCCTGTATGTACCCTCCCCTCATGTATATAAACATCCTGTATGTACCCTCCCCTCATGTATATAAACATCCTGTATGTACCCTCCCCTCATGTCACTAAACATCCTGTATGTACCCTCCCCTCATGTCACTAAACATCCTGTATGTACCCTCCCCTCATGTATATAAACATCCTGTATGTACCCTCCCCTCATGTATATAAACATCCTGTATGTACCCTCCCCTCATGTCACTAAACATCCTGTATGTACCCTCCCCTCATGTATATAAACATCCTGTATGTACCCTCCCCTCATGTCACTAAACATCCTGTATGTACCCTCCCCTCATGTCACTAAACATCATATATGTACCCTCCCCTCATGTATATAAACATCCTGTATGTACCCTCCCCTCATGTATATAAACTTCCTGTATGTACCCTCCCCTCATGTATATAAACATCCTGTATATACCCTCCCCTCATGTAAATAAACATCCTGTATGTACCCTCCCCTTATGTCACTAAACTTCCTGTATGTACCCTCCCCTCATGTCACTAAACATCCTGTATGTACCCGCCCCTCATGTATATAAACATCCTGTATGTAACCTCCCCTTATGTCACTAAACTTCCTGTATGTACCCTCCCCTCATGTCACTAAACATCCTGTATGTACCCTCCCCTCATGTATATAAATATCCTGTATGTAAACTCCCCTCATGTATATAAACTTCCTGTATGTACCCTCCCCTCATGTATATAAACATCCTGTATATACCCTCCCCTCAGATCACTAAACATCCTGTATGTACCCTCCCCTCATGTCACTAAACGTCCTGTTTGTACCCTCCCCTCATGTCACTAAACATCCTGTATGTACCCTCCCCTCATGTCACTAAACATCCTGTATGTACCCTCCCCTCATGTATATAAACAACCTGTATGTACCCTCCCCTCATGTCTATAAACATCCTGTATGTACCCTCCCCTCATGTCACTAAACATCCTGTATGTACCCTCCCCTCATGTCAGTAAACATCCTGTATGTACCCTCCCCTCATGTCACTAAACTTCTTGTATGTACCCTCCCCTCATGTATATAAACATCCTGTATGTACCCTCCCCTTATGTCAATAAACTTCCTGTATGTACCCTCCCCTCATGTCACTAAACTTCCTGTATGTACCCTCCCCTCATGTATATAAACATCCTGTATGTACCCTCCTCTCATGTCACTAAACTTCCTGTATGTACCCTCCCTTCATGTCACTAAACATCCTGTAAGTACCCTCCCCTCATGTCACTAAACATCCTGTATGTACCCTCCCCTCATGTCACTAAACTTCCTGTATGTACCCTCCCCTCATGTCGATAAACATCCTGTATGTACCCTCCCCTCATGTCACTAAACGTCCTGTATGTACCCTCCCGTCATGTCACTAAACATCCTGTATGTACCCTCCCCTCATGTCACTAAATATCCTGTATGTACCCTCCCCTCATGTCGATAAACATCCTGTATGTACCCTCCCCTCATGTCACTAAACATCATGTATATACCCTCCCCTCATGTATATAAACATCCTGTATGTACCCTCCCCTCATGTCACTAAACATCATATATGTACCCTCCCCTCATGTATATAAACATCCTGTATGTACCCTCCCCTCATGTATATAAACTTCCTGTATGTACCCTCCCCTCATGTATATAAACATCCTGTATGTACCCTCCCCTCATGTATATAAACTTCCTGTATGTACCCTCCCCTCATGTCACTAAACATCCTGTATATACCCTCCCCTCATGTAAATAAACATCCTGTATGTACCCTCCCCTTATGTCACTAAACTTCCTGTATGTACCCTCCCCTCATGTCACTAAACATCCTGTATGTACCCGCCCCTCATGTATATAAACATCCTGTATGTAACCTCCCCTTATGTCACTAAACTTCCTGTATGTACCCTCCCCTCAGATCACTAAACATCCTGTATGTACCCTCCCCTCATGTCACTAAACGTCCTGTTTGTACCCTCCCCTCATGTCACTAAACATCCTGTATGTACCCTCCCCTCATGTCACTAAACATCCTGTATGTACCCTCCCCTCATGTATATAAACAACCTGTATGTACCCTCCCCTCATGTCTATAAACATCCTGTATGTACCCTCCCCTCATGTCAGTAAACATCCTGTATGTACCCTCCCCTCATGTCACTAAACTTCCTGTATGTACCCTCCCCTCATGTATATAAACATCCTGTATGTACCCTCCTCTCATGTCACTAAACTTCCTGTATGTACCCTCCCTTCATGTCACTAAACATCCTGTAAGTACCCTCCCCTCATGTCACTAAACATCCTGTATGTACCCTCCCCTCATGTCACTAAACTTCCTGTATGTACCCTCCCCTCATGTCGATAAACATCCTGTATGTACCCTCCCCTCATGTCACTAAACGTCCTGTATGTACCCTCCCGTCATGTCACTAAACATCCTGTATGTACCCTCCCCTCATGTCACTAAATATCCTGTATGTACCCTCCCCTCATGTCACTAAACTTCCTGTATGTACCCTCCCCTCATGTATATAAACATCCTGTATGTACCCTCCCCTCATGTATATAAACTTCCTGTATGTACCCTCCCCTCATGTATATAAACATCCTGTATGTACCCTCCCCTCATGTCACTAAACATCTTGTATGTACTCTCCCCTCATGTATATAAACATCCTGTATGTACCCTCCCCTCATGTCACTAAACATCCTGTATGTACCCTTCCCTCATGTCACTAAACATCCTGTATGTACCCTCCCCTCATGTATATAAACATCCTGTATGTACCCTCCCGTCATGTATATGGACTTCCTGTATGTACCCTCCCCTCATGTATATAAACATCCTGTATGTACCCTCCCCTCATGTATATAAACATCCTGTATGTACCCTCCCCTCATGTCACTAAACATCCTGTATGTACCCTCCCCTCATTTATATAAACTTCCTGTATGTACCCTCCCCTCATGTATATAAACATCCTGTATGTACCCTCCCCTCATGTCACTAAACATCCTGTATGTACCCTCCCCTCATGTCACTAAACATCCTGTATGTACCCTCCCCTCATGTATATAAACATCCTGTATGTACCCTCCCCTCATGTATATAAACTTCCTGTATGTACCCTCCCCTCATGTCACTAAACATCCTGTATATACCCTCCCCTCATGTAAATAAACATCCTGTATGTACCCTCCCCTCATGTCACTAAACATCCTGTATGTACCCTCCCCTCATGTCAGTAAACATCCTGTATGTACCCTCCCCTCATGTCACTAAACTTCCTGTATGTACCCTCCCCTCATGTATATAAACATCCTGTATGTACCCTCCTCTCATGTCACTAAACTTCCTGTATGTACCCTCCCTTCATGTCACTAAACATCCTGTAAGTACCCTCCCCTCATGTCACTAAACATCCTGTATGTACCCTCCCCTCATGTCACTAAACTTCCTGTATGTACCCTCCCCTCATGTCGATAAACATCCTGTATGTACCCTCCCCTCATGTCACTAAACGTCCTGTATGTACCCTCCCGTCATGTCACTAAACATCCTGTATGTACCCTCCCCTCATGTCACTAAATATCCTGTATGTACCCTCCCCTCATGTCACTAAACTTCCTGTATGTACCCTCCCCTCATGTATATAAACATCCTGTATGTACCCTCCCCTCATGTATATAAACATCCTGTATGTACCCTCCCCTCATGTCACTAAACATCTTGTATGTACTCTCCCCTCATGTATATAAACATCCTGTATGTACCCTCCCCTCATGTCACTAAACATCCTGTATGTACCCTCCCCTCATGTCACTAAACATCCTGTATGTACCCTCCCCTCATGTATATAAACATCCTGTATGTACCCTCCCGTCATGTATATGGACTTCCTGTATGTACCCTCCCCTCATGTATATAAACATCCTGTATGTACCCTCCCCTCATGTCACTAAACATCCTGTATGTACCCTCCCCTCATTTATATAAACTTCCTGTATGTACCCTCCCCTCATGTATATAAACATCCTGTATGTACCCTCCCCTCATGTCACTAAACATCCTGTATGTACCCTCCCCTCATGTCACTAAACATCCTGTATGTACCCTCCCCTCATGTATATAAACATCCTGTATGTACCCTCCCCTCATGTATATAAACTTCCTGTATGTACCCTCCCCTCATGTCACTAAACATCCTGTATATACCCTCCCCTCATGTAAATAAACATCCTGTATGTACCCTCCCCTCATGTCACTAAACATCCTGTATGTACCCTCCCCTCATGTCACTAAACTTCCTGTATGTACCCTCCCCTCATGTCGATAAACATCCTGTATGTACCCTCCCCTCATGTCACTAAACGTCCTGTATGTACCCTCCCGTCATGTCACTAAACATCCTGTATGTACCCTCCCCTCATGTCACTAAATATCCTGTATGTACCCTCCCCTCATGTCACTAAACTTCCTGTATGTACCCTCCCCTCATGTATATAAACATCCTGTATGTACCCTCCCCTCATGTATATAAACTTCCTGTATGTACCCTCCCCTCATGTATATAAACATCCTGTATGTACCCTCCCCTCATGTCACTAAACATCTTGTATGTACTCTCCCCTCATGTATATAAACATCCTGTATGTACCCTCCCCTCATGTCACTAAACATCCTGTATGTACCCTCCCCTCATGTCACTAAACATCCTGTATGTACCCTCCCCTCATGTCACTAAACATCCTGTATGTACCCTCCCCTCATGTATATAAACATCCTGTATGTACCCTCCCGTCATGTATATGGACTTCCTGTATGTACCCTCCCCTCATGTATATAAACATCCTGTATGTACCCTCCCCTCATGTATATAAACATCCTGTATGTACCCTCCCCTCATGTCACTAAACATCCTGTATGTACCCTCCCCTCATTTATATAAACTTCCTGTATGTACCCTCCCCTCATGTATATAAACATCCTGTATGTACCCTCCCCTCATGTCACTAAACATCCTGTATGTACCCTCCCCTCATGTCACTAAACATCCTGTATGTACCCTCCCCTCATGTATATAAACATCCTGTATGTACCCTCCCCTCATGTATATAAACTTCCTGTATGTACCCTCCCCTCATGTCACTAAACATCCTGTATATACCCTCCCCTCATGTAAATAAACATCCTGTATGTACCCTCCCCTTATGTCACTAAACTTCCTGTATGTACCCTCCCCTCATGTCACTAAACTTCCTGTATGTACCCGCCCCTCATGTATATAAACATCCTGTATGTAACCTCCCCTTATGTCACTAAACTTCCTGTATGTACCCTCCCCTCATGTCACTAAACATCCTGTATGTACCCTCCCCTCATGTATATAAATATCCTGTATGTACCCTCCCCTCATGTATATAAACTTCCTGTATGTACCCTCCCCTCATGTATATAAACATCCTGTATATACCCTCCCCTCAGATCACTAAACATCCTGTATGTACCCTCCCCTCATGTATATAAACATCCTGTATGTACCCTCCCCTCATGTCACTAAACATCCTGTATGTACCCTCCCCTCATATATATAAACATCCTGTATGTACCCTCCCCTCATGTATATAAAGATCCTGTATGTACCCTCCCCTCATGTCACTAAACATCCTGTATGTACCCTCCCTTCATGTCTATAAACATCCTGTATGTACCCTCCCCTCATGTCACTAAACATCCTGTATGTACCCTCCACTCATGTCACTAAACATCCTGTATGTACCCTCCCCTCATGTATATAAACATCCTGTATGTACCCTCCCCTCATGTCACTAAACATCCTGTATGTACCCTCCCCTCATGTATATAACCATCCTGTATGTACCCTCCCCTCATGTATATAAACATCCTGTATGTACCCTCCCCTCATGTATATAAACATCCTGTATGTACCCTCCCCTCATGTCACTAAACATCCTGTATGTACCCTCCCCTCATGTCACTAAACATCCTGTATGTACCCTCCCCTCATGTATATAAACATCCTGTATGTACCCTCCCCTCATGTATATAAAGATCCTGTATGTACCCTCCCCTCATGTCACTAAACATCCTGTATGTACCCTCCCCTCATGTATATAAACATCCTGTATGTACCCTCCCCTCATGTATATAAACATCCTGTATGTACCCTCCCCTCATGTCAATAAACATCCTGTATGACCCTCCCCTCATGTCACTAAACATCCTGTATGTACCCTCCCCTCATGTATATAAACATCCTGTATGTACCCTCCCCTCATGTATATAAACTTCCTGTATGTACCCTCCCCTCATGTATATAAACATCCTGTATGTACCCTCCCCTCATGTATATAAACATCCTGTATGTACCCTCCCCTCATGTCACTAAACATCCTGTATGTACCCTCCCCTCATGTATATAAACATCCTGTATTTACCCTCCCCTCATGTCACTAAACATCCTGTATGTACCCTCCCCTCATGTCACTAAACATCCTGTATATACCCTCCCCTCATGTATATAAACATCCTGTATGTACCCTCCCCTCATGTCACTAAACATCATATATGTACCCCCCCCTCATGTATATAAACATCCTGTATGTACCCTCCCCTCATGTATATAAACTTCCTGTATGTACCCTCCCCTCATGTATATAAACATCCTGTATGTACCCTCCCCTCATGTATATAAACTTCCTGTATGTACCCTCCCCTCATGTCACTAAACATCCTGTATATACCCTCCCCTCATGTAAATAAACATCCTGTATGTACCCTCCCCTTATGTCACTAAACTTCCTGTATGTACCCTCCCCTCATGTGACTAAACATCCTGTATGTACCAGCCCCTCATGTATATAAACATCATGTATGTAACCTCCCCTTATGTCACTAAACTTCCTGTATCTACCCTCCCCTCATGTCACTAAACATCCTGTATGTACCCTCCCCTCATGTATATAAATATCCTGTATGTACCCTCCCCTCATGTATATAAACATCCTGTATGTACCCTCCGCTCATGTCTATAAACATCCTGTATGTACCCTCCCCTCATGTCACTAAACATCCTGTATGTACCCTCCCCTCATGTATATAAACATCCTGTATGTACCATCCCCTCATGTCTGTAAACATCCTTTATGTACCCTCCCCTCATGTATATAAACATCCTATATGTACCCTCCCCTCATGTATATAAACATCCTGTATGTACCCTCCCCTCATGTATATAAACATCCTGTATGTACCCTCCCCTCATGTCACTAAACATCCTGTATGTACCCTCCCTTCATGTCTATAAACATCCTGTATGTACCCTCCCCTCATGTATATAAACATCCTGTATGTACCCTCCCCTCATGTCACTAAACATCCTGTATGTACCCTCCCCTCATGTCACTAAACATCTTGTATGTACCCTCCCCTCATGTATATAAACATCCTGTATGTACCCTCCCCTCATGTCACTAAACATCCTGTATGTACCCTCCCCTCATGTATATAAACATCCTGTATGTACCCTCCCCTCATGTATATAAACATCCTGTATGTACCCTCCCCTCATGTATATAAACATCCTGTATGTACCCTCCCCTCATGTCACTAAACATCCTGTATGACCCTCCCCTCATGTCACTAAACATCCTGTATGTACCCTCCCCTCATGTATATAAACATCCTGTATGTACCCTCCCCTCATGTATATAAAGATCCTGTATGTACCCTCCCCTCATGTCACTAAACATCCTGTATGTACCCTCCCCTCATGTATATAAACATCCTGTATGTACCCTCCCCTCATGTATATAAACTTCCTGTATGTACCCTCCAGTCATGTACATAAACATCCTGTATGTACCCTCCCCTCATGTCACTAAACATCCTGTATGTACCCTCCCCTCATGTCACTAAACATCCTGTATGTACCCTCCCCTCATGTATATAAACATCCTGTATGTACCCTCCCCTCATGTATATAAACATCCTGTATGTACCCTCCCCTCATGTATATAAACATCCTGTATGTACCCTCCCCTCATGTCACTAAACATCCTGTATGTACCCTCCCCTCATGTCACTAAACATCCTGTATGTACCCTCCCCTCATGTATATAATCATCCTGTATGTACCCTCCCCTCATGTCTATAAACATCCTGTATGTACCCTCCCCTCATGTCACTAAACATCCTGTATGTACCCTCCCCTCATGTCACTAAACATCCTGTATGTACCCTCCCCTCATGTATATAAACATCCTTTATGTACCCTCCCCTCATGTCACTAAACATCCTGTATGTACCCTCCCCTCATGTCAGTAAACATCCTGTATGTACCCTCCCCTCATGTCACTAAACTTCTTGTATGTACCCTCCCCTCATGTATATAAACATCCTGTATGTACCCTCCCCTTATGTCACTAAACTTCCTGTATGTACCCTCCCCTCATGTCACTAAACATCCTGTATGTACCCTCCCCTCATGTATATAAACATCCTGTATATACCCTCCCCTCATGTCACTAAACATCCTGTATGTACCCTCCCCTCATGTCACTAAACATCCTGTATGTACCCTCCCCTCATGTCACTAAACATCCTGTATGTACCCTCCCCTCATGTATATAAACATCTTGTATGTACCCTCCCCTTATGTCACTAAACTTCCTCTATGTACCCTCCCCTCGTGTCACTAAACATCCTGTATGTACCCGCCCCTCATGTATATAAACATCCTGTATGTACCCTCCCCTTATGTCACTAAACTTCCTGTATGTACCCTCCCCTCATGTCACTAAACATCCTGTATGTACCCTCCCCTCATGTATATAAACATCCTGTATGTACCCTCCCCTTATGTCACTAAACTTCCTGTATGTACCCTCCCCTCATGTCACTAAACTTCCTGTATGTACCCTCCCCTCATGTATATAAACATCCTGTATGTACCCTCCTCTCATGTCACTAAACTTCCTGTATGTACCCTCCCCTCATGTCACTAAACATCCTGTATGTACCCTCCCCTCATGTCACTAAACATCCTGTATGTACCCTCCCCTCATGTCACTAAACATCCTGTATGTACCCTCCCCTCATGTCACTAAACATCCTGTATGTACCCTCCCCTCATGTCTATAAACATCCTTTATGTACCCTCCCCTCATGTCACTAAACTTCCTGTATGTACCCTCCCTTCATGTCACTAAACATCTTGTATGTACCCTCCCCTCATGTCACTAAACATCCTGTATGTACCCTCCCCTCATGTCACTAAACATCCTGTATGTACCCTCCCCTCATGTCACTAAACTTCCTGCATGTACCCTCCCCTCATGTCACTAAACTTCCTGTATGTACCCTCCCCTCATGTCACTAAACATCCTGTATGTACCCTCCCCTCATGTATATAAACATCCTGTATGTACCCTCCCCTCATGTCACTAAACTTCCTGTATGTACCCTCCCCTCATGTCACTAAACATCCTGTATGTACCCTCCCCTCATGTATATAAACATCCTGTATGTACCCTCCCCTCATGTATATAAACTTCCTGTATGTACCCTCCCCTCATGTCACTAAACGTCCTGTATGTACCCTCCCCTCATGTATATAAACATCCTGTATGTACCCTCCCGTCATGTATATGGACTTCCTGTATGTACCCTCCCCTCATGTATATAAACATCCTGTATGTACCCTCCCCTCATGTATATAAACATCCTGTATGTACCCTCCCCTCATGTCACTAAACATCCTGTATGTACCCTCCCCTCATTTATATAAACTTCCTGTATGTACCCTCCCCTCATGTATATAAACATCCTGTATGTACCCTCCCCTCATGTCACTAAACATCCTGTATGTACCCTCCCCTCATGTCACTAAACATCCTGTATGTACCCTCCCCTCATGTATATAAACATCCTGTATGTACCCTCCCCTCATGTATATAAACTTCCTGTATGTACCCTCCCCTCATGTCACTAAACATCCTGTATATACCCTCCCCTCATGTAAATAAACATCCTGTATGTACCCTCCCCTTATGTCACTAAACTTCCTGTATGTACCCTCCCCTCATGTCACTAAACTTCCTGTATGTACCCGCCCCTCATGTATATAAACATCCTGTATGTAACCTCCCCTTATGTCACTAAACTTCCTGTATGTACCCTCCCCTCATGTCACTAAACATCCTGTATGTACCCTCCCCTCATGTATATAAATATCCTGTATGTACCCTCCCCTCATGTATATAAACTTCCTGTATGTACCCTCCCCTCATGTATATAAACATCCTGTATATACCCTCCCCTCAGATCACTAAACATCCTGTATGTACCCTCCCCTCATGTATATAAACATCCTGTATGTACCCTCCCATCATGTCACTAAACATCCTGTATGTACCCTCCCCTCATATATATAAACATCCTGTATGTACCCTCCCCTCATGTATATAAAGATCCTGTATGTACCCTCCCCTCATGTCACTAAACATCCTGTATGTACCCTCCCTTCATGTCTATAAACATCCTGTATGTACCCTCCCCTCATGTCACTAAACATCCTGTATGTACCCTCCCCTCATGTCACTAAACATCCTGTATGTACCCTCCCCTCATGTATATAAACATCCTGTATGTACCCTCCCCTCATGTCACTAAACATCCTGTATGTACCCTCCCCTCATGTATATAACCATCCTGTATGTACCCTCCCCTCATGTATATAAACATCCTGTATGTACCCTCCCCTCATGTATATAAACATCCTGTATGTACCCTCCCCTCATGTCACTAAACATCCTGTATGTACCCTCCCCTCATGTCACTAAACATCCTGTATGTACCCTCCCCTCATGTATATAAACATCCTGTATGTACCCTCCCCTCATGTATATAAAGATCCTGTATGTACCCTCCCCTCATGTCACTAAACATCCTGTATGTACCCTCCCCTCATGTATATAAACATCCTGTATGTACCCTCCCCTCATGTATATAAACATCCTGTATGTACCCTCCCCTCATGTCAATAAACATCCTGTATGACCCTCCCCTCATGTCACTAAACATCCTGTATGTACCCTCCCCTCATGTATATAAACATCCTGTATGTACCCTCCCCTCATGTATATAAACTTCCTGTATGTACCCTCCCCTCATGTATATAAACATCCTGTATGTACCCTCCCCTCATGTATATAAACATCCTGTATGTACCCTCCCCTCATGTCACTAAACATCCTGTATGTACCCTCCCCTCATGTATATAAACATCCTGTATTTACCCTCCCCTCATGTCACTAAACATCCTGTATGTACCCTCCCCTCATGTCACTAAACATCCTGTATATACCCTCCCCTCATGTATATAAACATCCTGTATGTACCCTCCCCTCATGTCACTAAACATCATATATGTACCCCCCCCTCATGTATATAAACATCCTGTATGTACCCTCCCCTCATGTATATAAACTTCCTGTATGTACCCTCCCCTCATGTATATAAACATCCTGTATGTACCCTCCCCTCATGTATATAAACTTCCTGTATGTACCCTCCCCTCATGTCACTAAACATCCTGTATATACCCTCCCCTCATGTAAATAAACATCCTGTATGTACCCTCCCCTTATGTCACTAAACTTCCTGTATGTACCCTCCCCTCATGTGACTAAACATCCTGTATGTACCAGCCCCTCATGTATATAAACATCATGTATGTAACCTCCCCTTATGTCACTAAACTTCCTGTATCTACCCTCCCCTCATGTCACTAAACATCCTGTATGTACCCTCCCCTCATGTATATAAATATCCTGTATTTACCCTCCCCTCATGTATATAAACATCCTGTATGTACCCTCCGCTCATGTCTATAAACATCCTGTATGTACCCTCCCCTCATGTCACTAAACATCCTGTATGTACCCTCCCCTCATGTATATAAACATCCTGTATGTACCATCCCCTCATGTCTGTAAACATCCTTTATGTACCCTCCCCTCATGTATATAAACATCCTATATGTACCCTCCCCTCATGTATATAAACATCCTGTATGTACCCTCCCCTCATGTATATAAACATCCTGTATGTACCCTCCCCTCATGTCACTAAACATCCTGTATGTACCCTCCCTTCATGTCTATAAACATCCTGTATGTACCCTCCCCTCATGTATATAAACATCCTGTATGTACCCTCCCCTCATGTCACTAAACATCCTGTATGTACCCTCCCCTCATGTCACTAAACATCTTGTATGTACCCTCCCCTCATGTATATAAACATCCTGTATGTACCCTCCCCTCATGTCACTAAACATCCTGTATGTACCCTCCCCTCATGTATATAAACATCCTGTATGTACCCTCCCCTCATGTATATAAACTTCCTGTATGTACCCTCCAGTCATGTACATAAACATCCTGTATGTACCCTCCCCTCATGTCACTAAACATCCTGTATGTACCCTCCCCTCATGTCACTAAACATCCTGTATGTACCCTCCCCTCATGTATATAAACATCCTGTATGTACCCTCCCCTCATGTATATAAACATCCTGTATGTACCCTCCCCTCATGTATATAAACATCCTGTATGTACCCTCCCCTCATGTCACTAAACATCCTGTATGTACCCTCCCCTCATGTCACTAAACATCCTGTATGTACCCTCCCCTCATGTATATAATCATCCTGTATGTACCCTCCCCTCATGTCTATAAACATCCTGTATGTACCCTCCCCTCATGTCACTAAACATCCTGTATGTACCCTCCCCTCATGTCACTAAACATCCTGTATGTACCCTCCCCTCATGTATATAAACATCCTTTATGTACCCTCCCCTCATGTCACTAAACATCCTGTATGTACCCTCCCCTCATGTCAGTAAACATCCTGTATGTACCCTCCCCTCATGTCACTAAACTTCTTGTATGTACCCTCCCCTCATGTATATAAACATCCTGTATGTACCCTCCCCTTATGTCACTAAACTTCCTGTATGTACCCTCCCCTCATGTCACTAAACATCCTGTATGTACCCTCCCCTCATGTATATAAACATCCTGTATATACCCTCCCCTCATGTCACTAAACATCCTGTATGTACCCTCCCCTCATGTCACTAAACATCCTGTATGTACCCTCCCCTCATGTCACTAAACATCCTGTATGTACCCTCCCCTCATGTATATAAACATCTTGTATGTACCCTCCCCTTATGTCACTAAACTTCCTCTATGTACCCTCCCCTCGTGTCACTAAACATCCTGTATGTACCCGCCCCTCATGTATATAAACATCCTGTATGTACCCTCCCCTTATGTCACTAAACTTCCTGTATGTACCCTCCCCTCATGTCACTAAACATCCTGTATGTACCCTCCCCTCATGTATATAAACATCCTGTATGTACCCTCCCCTTATGTCACTAAACTTCCTGTATGTACCCTCCCCTCATGTCACTAAACTTCCTGTATGTACCCTCCCCTCATGTATATAAACATCCTGTATGTACCCTCCTCTCATGTCACTAAACTTCCTGTATGTACCCTCCCCTCATGTCACTAAACATCCTGTATGTACCCTCCCCTCATGTCACTAAACATCCTGTATGTACCCTCCCCTCATGTCACTAAACATCCTGTATGTACCCTCCCCTCATGTCACTAAACATCCTGTATGTACCCTCCCCTCATGTCTATAAACATCCTTTATGTACCCTCCCCTCATGTCACTAAACTTCCTGTATGTACCCTCCCTTCATGTCACTAAACATCTTGTATGTACCCTCCCCTCATGTCACTAAACATCCTGTATGTACCCTCCCCTCATGTCACTAAACATCCTGTATGTACCCTCCCCTCATGTCACTAAACTTCCTGTATGTACCCTCCCCTCATGTCACTAAACTTCCTGTATGTACCCTCCCCTCATGTCACTAAACATCCTGTATGTACCCTCCCCTCATGTATATAAACATCCTGTATGTACCCTCCCCTCATGTATATAAACTTCCTGTATGTACCCTCCCCTCATGTCACTAAACGTCCTGTATGTACCCTCCCCTCATGTATATAAACATCCTGTATGTACCCTCCACTCATGTCTATAAACTTCCTGTATGTACCCTCCCCTCATGTCACTAAACTTCCTGTTTGTACCCTCCCCTCATGTCACTAAACTTCCTGTATGTACCCTCCCCTCATGTATATAAACATCCTGTATGTACCCTCCCCTCATGTCACTAAACTTCCTGTATGTACCCTCCCCTCATGTCACTAAACTTCCTGTATGTACCCTCCCCTCATGTCACTAAACTTCCTGTATGTACCCTCCCCTCATGTATATAAACTTCCTGTATGTACCCTCCCCTCATGTATATAAACATCCTGTATGTACCCTCCCCTCATGTCACTAAACTTCCTGTTTGTACCCTCCCCTCATGTCACTAAACTTCCTGTATGTACCCTCCCCTCATGTATATAAACATCCTGTATGTACCCTCCCCTCATGTCACTAAACTTCCTGTATGTACCCTCCCCTCATGTCACTAAACTTCCTGTATGTACCCTCCCCTCATGTCACTAAACATCCTATATGTACCCTCCCCTCATGTCACTAAACATCCTATATGTACCCTCCCCTAATATCTATAAACTTCAGCCAGGGGCACTATAGGTGCAAATATAATATTGTCCCCGGCCGGCTCTCTGAATTGAGCCTGGGGACGAGGTAAGTGGAAATATAACGTATCACTACTATTTAATGTCACTTACTTTACACTACGTGGATACTAAATATTAATACAGCACTAAATCAAAGACTGTAATTGAGAAAAACACTGTTCACTGCTTGGCCTCAGTGATGTACTGGGCTGTATGCACTACCATCTGTATCGCCTTACGGTCAGATACCGAGCAGTTACCATACCAGGCAGTGATGCAACCGGTCAGGATGCTCTCGATGGTGCAGCTGTAGAACTTTTTGAGGATATGGGGACCCATGCCAAATCTTTTTAGTCTCCTGAGAGGAAACAGGTTTTGTCGTGCCCTCTTCACGACTGTCTTGGTGTGTTTGGACCATTCTAGTTTGTTATTGATGTGGACACCAAGGAACTTGAAGCTCTCAACCTGCTCCACCACAGCCCCGTCGATGAGAATGCGGGTGTGCTCGGTCCTCCTTTTCCTGTAGTCCACAATCATCTCCTTTGTCTTGATCATGTTGAGGGAGAGGTTGTTGTCCTTGCACCCCACGTTCAGGTCTCTGACCTCCTCCCTATAGGCTCACTATAGGTAATATGGTGCCATTTGGGACTTGGGGAGGAATGCTATCTGCTGGCCAGCAGGGGGAACGGCTACCCTCCTGATGTCTGGCCCTCCTACCCTCCTGATGTCTGGCCCTCCTACCCTCCTGATGTCTGGTCCTCCTACCCTCCTGATGTCTGGCCCTTCTAACCTCATGATGTCTGGCCCTTCTACCCTCCTGATGTCTGGGTCTCCTACCTTCTTACCCTCCTGATCTCTGGGTTTCCTACCCTTCTGATGACTGACCCTCCTACCCTCCTGATGTCTGGCCCTTCTACCCTCATGATGTCTGGCCCTTCTACCCTCCTGATGTCTGGTCCTTCTACCCTCCTGATGTCTAGTCCTCCTACCCACCTGATGTCTGGTTCTCTTACCCTCCTGATGTCTGCTTCTCCTACCCTCCTGATGTCTGGGTCTACTACCCTCCTGATGTCTGGCCCTCTTACCCTCTACCCTCCTGATGTCTGGTCCTCATACCTGCCATATGTCTGGTCCTCCTACCCTCCTAATGTCTGGTCCTCCTACCCTCTCGATGTCTGGGACTCCTACCCTGCTGAATTCTGGTTCCTCTACCCTGTTGATTTCTGCTTCATCTACCCTGCTGATGTCTGGTCATCCTACCCTCCTGATGTCTGGCCCTACTACCCTCCTGATGTCTGGCCCTACTACCCTCCTGATATCTGGTCCTGCTACCTGCCTGATGCCTTTCCTTTTACCCTCCTGATGTCTGGGTCTCCTACCCTCCTGATGTCTTGTCCTCCTACCCTCCTGATATCTGGTCCTTCTACCCTCCTGATGTCTGGCCCTACTACCCTCCTGATATCTGGTCCTGCTACCTGCCTGATGCCTTTCCTTTTACCCTCCTGATGTCTGGGTCTCCTACCCTCCTGATGTCTTGTCCTCCTACCCTCCTGATATCTGGTCCTTCTACCCTCCTGATGTCTGGCCCTACTACCCTCCTGATATCTGGTCCTGCTACCTGCCTGATGCCTTTCCTTTTACCCTCCTGATGTCTGGGTCTCCTACCCTCCTGATGTCTTGTCCTCCTACCCTCCTGATATCTGGTCCTTCTACCCTCCTGATGTCTGGCCCTACTACCCTCCTGATGTCTGGCCCTACTACCCTCCAGATGTCTGGCCCTCCTACCCTCCTGATGTCTGGCCCTCCTACCCCCCTTGATGTCTGGTCCCCTTACCTTGCTGATGTCTGGTCCTCCTACCCTCTACCCTCCTGATGTCTGGCCCGCTTACCCTCCTACCCTCCTGATGTCTGGTTCTCCTACCCTCCTGTTGTCTGGTCCTCCTACCCTCCTGATGTCTGGTCCTCCTACCCTCCTGATGTCTGGTCCTCCTACCCTCCTGATGTCTGGTCCTCCTACCCTCCTAATGTCTGGTCCTCCTACCCTTATCTCGTGCTTTAGCTGTATGAGGGTTTATTATACAAAGACCTTTATGCCTCCACAATCACACTCCCTCTTTATAGTAGGGCTGCGGCATGACTTCCCTTATGGCCCCACAATCACATTCCCTGTTTATTGTCAGGCTGGGGCATGACTTTCCAAATGCCAGGTCCTATAAAAATACACTATACTGCTGATCACTTTGAAGACAATGTGTATTAGGCTACAGTAGACTACTACTGAAAACGAAATATTTGGCTTAAGACTTGAATTCATTGTATTTGTTAAAAGCTAATAACTGTTCATGCATGGTGGATATGGAGTTTCACATCTACTTATAAACTCTTACAAATTGGTGAAAGTTTATACCGTGACTCTATGTGGGGAAACTAAATATCCAGCATGTATAAACAGTTGTTGGCTCTTACGTAAAATCCCCTAATCACACATACAATGAACTCGATAGTCTTAGCCTACTGTTCCTTAAATATTTGGAAGTAGTCCAGCCTAATACACATTGTGTTGAATGTGATCAGCACCCTAAGTATATGACTATAGGATTGGTATTAAAAAGTCATGGGCCTACATTCTTAAAAATCTTTCACTTGTTTTTTTTTCATCCTTCTTTTCCACCTTCACTTTGGGAAAGTCATAATTTCCTATCCTAGTGCCTAGTAATGAAAAGGAAGGATGTCACCTCCCTTCTCCTCCCTCTTTCCAGTGTCCATTGAGGCCCTCTTTCTAAGATAAATGATTAGCCTACCAATGACAGTGACCCTTCCCGATGATCTCTTTCCTCTTGCCAGTGTTCTTTCCAGAGGCCTTATCGAGGCTAGCCTGATTCCAGATCTGTTTGTGCTGTTTTACCAACTCCTATGGTCATTGTCACACTGCACAAACATTAGTTGGCAAGACAGCACCAACAGATCTAGGACCAGGATGGGGTCTATAGGTCCAGTGGTGCGTACGGGGTCTGTAGGTCCAGTGGTGTGTACGGGGTCTGTAGGTCCAGTGGTGTGTACGGGGTCTATAGGTCCAGTGGTGTGTATGGGGTCTATAGGTCCAGTGGTGCGTACGGGGTCTGTAGGTCCAGTGGTGCGTACGGGGTCTATAGGTCCAGTGGTGTGTACGGGGTCTATAGGTCCAGTGGTGTGGACGGGGTCTGTAGGTCCAGTGGTGTGTATGGGGTCTATAGGTCCAGTGGTGTGGACGGGGTCTGTAGGTCCAGTGGTGTGTACGGGGTCTATAGGTCCAGTGGTGTGTACGGGGTCTATAGGTCCAGTGGTGCGTACTGGGTCTATAGGTCCAGTGGTGCGTATGGGTTCTATAGGTCCAGTGGTGCGTACGGGGTCTATAGGTCCAGTGGTGTGTATGGGGTCTATAGGTCCAGTGGTGCGTACGGGGTCTATAGGTCCAGTGGTGCATTCGGGGTCTGTAGGTCCAGTGGTGCGTACGGGGTCTATAGGTCCAGTGGTGTGTACGGGGTCTGTAGGTCCAGTGGTGCGTATGGGTTCTATAGGTCCAGTGGTGCGTACTCCTATGGTCATTGTCACACTGCACAAACATTAGTTGGCAAGACAGCACCAACAGATCTAGGACCAGGATGGGGTCTATAGGTCCAGTGGTGTGGACGGGGTCTGTAGGTCCAGTGGTGTGTATGGGGTCTATAGGTCCAGTGGTGTGGACGGGGTCTGTAGGTCCAGTGGTGTGTACGGGGTCTATAGGTCCAGTGGTGTGTACGGGGTCTATAGGTCCAGTGGTGCGTACTGGGTCTATAGGTCCAGTGGTGCGTATGGGTTCTATAGGTCCAGTGGTGCGTACGGGGTCTATAGGTCCAGTGGTGTGTATGGGGTCTATAGGTCCAGTGGTGCGTACGGGGTCTATAGGTCCAGTGGTGCATTCGGGGTCTGTAGGTCCAGTGGTGCGTACGGGGTCTATAGGTCCAGTGGTGTGTACGGGGTCTGTAGGTCCAGTGGTGCGTATGGGTTCTATAGGTCCAGTGGTGCGTACGGGGTCTATAGGTCCAGTGGTGAGTATGGGGTCTATAGGTCCAGTGGTGCATACGGGGTCTGTAGGTCCAGTGGTGTGTACAGGGTCTATAGGTCCAGTGGTGTGTATGGGGTCTATAGGTCCAGTGGTGCGTACGGGGTCTATAGGTCCAGTGGTGCATACGGGGTCTGTAGGTCCAGTGGTGCGTACGGGGTCTATAGGTCCAGTGGTGTGTACGGGGTCTGTAGGTCCAGTGGTGTGTACGGGGTCTATAGGTCCAGTGGTGTGTACGGGGTCTATAGGTCCAGTGGTGTGTACGGGGTCTATAGGTCCAGTGGTGTGTACGGGTTCTATAGGTTCAGTGGTGCATATGGGGTCTATAGGTCCAGTGGTGTAACTGAGACACTGCAGCTGCTACTGTTACTGAACAGTTTCACTGTTCACACACACAGTTCTCAACGAACCACTGCGCCATCTTTTTATGTGGGATTAGAGCTCACTAACCCAAAAATAGACTGGGTTTTGACAAAAATGAAAATTTGGGGGATTTTTACGGTTGATCTGGCCTTAGTACTATAGAGGTGACACATCTATGATCAGTACTGTAGAGGTACCACATCTATGATCAGTACTGTAGAGGTACCACATCTATGATCAGTACTGTAGAGGTACCACATCTATGATCAGTACTGTAGAGGTACCACATCTATGATCAGTACTATAGAGGCGACACAACTATGATCAGTACTGTAGAGGTACCACAACTTTGATCAGTACTGTAGAGGTGACACATCTTTCATGAGTACTGTAGAGGTACCACATCTATCCTTAGTGTAAACTAGACTCACTGTTTCAGTGAACTCTTTGCCGGGTTGTAGAGAAGACAGCTGTTGTCTCAGATTAAAGAAATACAGGATGTAGAGAAGACAGCTGTTGTCTCAGATTAAAGAAATACGGGATGTAGAGAAGACAGCTGTTGTCTCAGATTAAAGAAATACGGGATGTAGAGAAGACAGCTGTTGTCTCAGATTAAAGAAATATGGGATGTAGAGAAGACAGCTGGTTTGTCTGTGTAAACAAAGACATTGGAATCCATTGTTCTACACACTTTGATTGTTTTTATGCAACTTTTTGTTTATCAACTATTTTGCAAGAGAGACTTTCTGTCTTTTAATATGTTCAAAGTTGAAATAATGTAATGTTGATTGAGATAATATAGGTATTTTGTAAGGGGGGGGCAACTTTCAGAGTCATATTTGTTTGAGTCTTATCTATGAGATAAAATCTCTTTGTTCAATGTTGAAATTATTGAATGTTAATTGCAGGGAAATGTATTTTTGTAAGAGTGCCAACTTTCAGAGTCATATCTGTTTAACCTCTTGTAGTTTTGCATTTAACCCATGATGTCACCTTTGGGAAATGTGATTGTCAGCCAAAAGCCAATCAGAGCAGAGCTCTTCATGGGACACTGCCAACCTGCCCAGTAGTTTACATTCTGTGTGCAAGTCCACACGCACGCACACATACACCCACACACACATCCATACATTCCATACATATAGGTCATTTAGCCCCCCCTCCCTGTGACGCTGTGAGAGATCAGAACTCTGATTTGATGAACCTCTGGAAATGAATGTTGTTATTGAAGAAGGCCTTGGATATGTAAGACTTGTAACATCTTTAGAACGGGTGGGGTTTTGACAATAACTCCAACATTCCAGCATCAGTTGTCTGTTTCTTTTGTTCATATCAACCAGTTGTCTTGAATACAGTTACGTACTGTAAGTCTGGAACCAACAGTACCCTGAACTGTTTCTACCCCCAAGCTATAAGGCTGCTAAATAGTTAGTCTGGCTAGCTATTTGGTTAACTATTTACATATCTCCCTCAATTACCCCTGCACATGGACTAGGTACTGGTACCCCGTGTATATCGCCAAGTTATTGTTATTCATTGTGTATTTATTATTACTTTTATTATTATGTATTTTCCTATTATATGTCTATTTTATTTCTCTCTGCATTGTTGGGAAAGACTGTAAGTAAGCATTTCGCTATTAGTCTACACTGAAGCATGTGACAAATACAATTTGATCTGATTTGTAAGTCATGAGGGCAAACAATAATTCTAGGTTGGTAAATGATCCCAGAGGGCTATATGGAGTCTTTACAGCTGGCTACCGCCCGTCCCCCCCCCCGCCCCCCCCCCCCCCCCCCCCCCCCCCGCAACATCAGCATGACCTTCTCCTCAGAGACGGAATTTATCTGTAAAGTAAAAACATGGCCCATTTCCTTCTGACAGACCTTCCTCCCTGGATGGATGGATGGAGGGAGGGAGGGATGGGGAGGGAGGGAGGTAGGGAGGGATGGATGTATCTACTGTGTCTTTCACATGTCCATTGACTATGTGTGTTTTTCACATGGACTCTTCCCCAACATGTATTATAAAAAAAAATGACAGGTTCAGATCAATCCATACAGTTCTTTATTTGTATCTTACTACAGTGAGAATTCAATATTATTGGGCACATTGTAGGCCTGATATAATTAAATAGCCTCTGGGCAATAGGAAAAACAATCCATGCATGAAACCTATGATTAGGTAACCTATTATGTGTGATGTAAATCTAATGGGGAGTGTATTCGGTGTATTACGGTAAAATGTCAAATCGATAGACTTGAAACACCCACAAGCCTCAATTTTGCGTAACAGGATGGGCAATCCACTGATCTACACCCTGTTTCCCCTTCTAGAACGTGGGTCGGTTCAGTTTGTTTTAAGATCAGTGTTTTTGATTTTTAAAGAGAACCGCCCATCTGGTCGAGTTGAGTGAGTTGTTCTGAGTGAGAGTGAGCAGCACAGACCTCTTGAGAGACCCTACCACAGACCGGCGAGGCGCAGTGTTCAGAAGAGTTGGTAACTCTAGACAGGGACTGGTAGGGTTGACGAGAGGACGCGGGCAGGCATGGGTTGCAGCCACAGCAAGGTGCGTGGCAGAATTTGCAAGAAAACGGTATTTATTCATCTTTGTTGTGAAATAATCTAGGATATTAATTAAGTAACCAAGTGGTGTTTTGTTATTGTAGCTTCCCATTGTCGCACGGATTCGTAGCACGACACAGGCGTGTTGAATTTTTATTTGTTTTAATCGATCAAGCAACATTGTTAGTTTATAGACTCATTTCCCACATGCGTTAATCTCTAGTGGATTTTATTCCTGGGGATTAACATCCGTGTTTTGCAACGCGTGATGTATTCTATCAGTCAATTTGTGCGACGTTTTCTCAAAGTTTTTTTTAATTGGAAACAGATGTGCTGAAAATAATTTAAAAGATGTCTATCCTCTGAGACTGACTTTCCCACGGTTTCAAACTCTACTTGTCAAACGTAACAGTTCAGTGAACTAATCTGACCTCATTCTTCCGCATTAATTATAGGAAGTTACAGGTTGACCAGACATTGACAGTCACTGGTGGTGATGCATTGTATCAATGACCTTAGGTGTGTCATTGTATCATCATCAGTAAATTATACATTGTATTAATTGATTGACACCCTGTAGCCTACATAGTCAGTGAATTACATCTGTGAAGTTTTTTTTAACTTTCTGATCATACGAGTTGTCGGGTTTTTCTACTTAAGTGCACAAAATCAGTTGATGTTTCCTGTGACGACTACTGATAACTACAAATTGCACTGTTTTGTGATAGGAAAGAAGTGACTTGGGGATATGGAAAGTGTAATTATTAACATCCAGTTAAATGTATTTTCAGTAGGCTACAGTTAGATGTACTAGTACTGCCTCTGACATTTACAACCAGTGACACAGGCTTATATTACCATCCAGAAATGATACCCAAGATTGTACCACTTCCAGGAGGCGTTGAAGAGCGAGACTAGATTGATTAAGTTCAATTTATTTCCCCTTCAACTCATCTGGCAATGCATCAAACAGTCACACATTGAGACCACTTACACAGTTAAAAACAGCAGGTGTCCTTTGATTGATTAGTCAAGATTCTCTGTGAGTGGATTTCTTCATTTCTCAATGGTGGTGTTTGACATGCACTCCTTGAGATAAAAAGATTTTCTTATTTTACAAAAAAAGTAAGTACTTAAGAGGTACTGTAAACCAAGCCGCTGGCGAGCTGTATTGCAGCGTCTGCAGAGCAGATCACAAAACCATCTGTTTGGCTGGTTGACGTAGGCAACTGGAGAAGTGTGAAGATCTGCTAGAGAGGGCTCTGCAAGAGAAGCCTGGAGAGACAGAAACACACACACACACACACACACACACACACACACACAGCAATATGGGGCTCCATCCGGACCATGATGAAAATGCCACATGAAGAAACTCCTCCTCAGCCAAGTGTTAATGGCATATCACGGAACATGTGTTTCTCTGCTTGGAAGACTCAACCACAGTCTAAATTAAATGTCCTTTAACTAAGTCTGAATGTCCTTTGTTGTATTGAAGATGTGGTTTTAGTTTTCTGAATTTTCTTTGAGTTGGGGGCTGTTTTTCTCGTTCTCTCAGCCGGTGGTACATGTCTGTCGCCTATGCGTGTACCTTTTACAGGCCTGTTCTTTATTCACATTTTTTGTTGTTGACATTTCGAACTCTTCTTGGAAAGTTTCTTTCAACTCTTGTGAGAGCATACCTGGACTAGATATTTCTCACAAAAGTCACAAAACATTCAGTATTAACCTTAACTCTAGGGCCAGGAGGAACTTGTAAACATTAGGAGTCTGGTGTAGGCTACAGTCTGCCATGGGGCTAGGATGTTCCCTGTGCATTTAATCAGTAAAGACATAACTCAACGTTGGAAGTTTCTCCAATGTTTAAAAAGACTGGGGAGACGGGCCCTCCGTCCCAAATGGCACCCTATTCCCTCTGTAGTGAACTACTATGGGGCCCTGGTAAAAGGTAGTGCACTACATTGAGTCCCATTTGGGACGTACAGCCTGAGAAGGAAGAGAAGGTGTGATTTATGGTCATGTTAAAGAGAGCCTTTCCAACCCCACCTCGTGCCCCTGGACTTGTGTGTTTAAGATCTTTAACTGAGATTTAAAGCAGGTAATAAAACGCATGCCCATCACACATCATGTTAAGATCCTTTATTGAGATTTAAGGCCCATCACACGTCATGCTGTACTGGTCTCTACAGTGTCTTTCTGGAGTCACTTTTCTTTATTGAAGCAGCCAGGTTGGTGAGAAGGAACACGGTATTTATTGAAGCAGCCAGGTTGGTGAGAAGGAACACGGTATTTATTGAAGCAGCCAGGTTGGTGAGAAGGAACACGGTATTTATCGGACTATTGGAACAGCCAGGTTGGTGAGAAGGAACACGGTATTTATTGGAACAGCCAGGTTGGTGAGAAGGAACACGGTATTTATTGGAGCAGCCAGGTTGGTGAGAAGGAACACGGTATTTATTGAAGCAGCCAGGTTGGTGAGAAGGAACACGGTATTTATCGGACTATTGGAACAGCCAGGTTGGTGAGAAGGAACACGGTATTTATTGGAACAGCCAGGTTGGTGAGAAGGAACACGGTATTTATTGGAGCAGCCAGGTTGGTGAGAAGGAACACGGTATTTATTGGAGCAGCCAGGTTGGTGAGAAGGAACATGGTATTTATCGGACTATTGGAACAGCCAGGTTGGTGAGAAGGAACACGGTATTTATTGGAACAGCCAGGTTGGTGAGAAGGAACACGGTATTTATTGGAGCAGCCAGGTTGGTGAGAAGGAACATGGTATTTATTGGACTATTGGAGCAGCCAAGTTGGTGAGAAGGAACATGGTATTTATCGGACTATTGGAACAGCCAGGTTGGTGAGAAGGAACACGGTATTTATTGGAACAGCCAGGTTGGTGAGAAGGAACACGGTATTTATTGGAGCAGCCAGGTTGGTGAGAAGGAACACGGTATTTACTGGACTATTGGAGCAGCCAGGTTGGTGAGAAGGAACATGGTATTTATTGGAGCAGCCAGGTTGGTGAGAAGGAACATGGTATTTATTGGAGCAGCCAGGTTGGTGAGAAGGAACACTGTATTTATTGGTGCAGCCAGGTTGGTGAGAAGGAACACGGTATTTATTGGAGCAGCCAGGTTGGTGAGAAGGAACACGGTATTTATTGGACTATTGGAGCAGCCAGGTTGGTGAGAAGGAACATGGTATTTATTGGAGCAGCCAGGTTGGTGAGAAGGAACACGGTATTTATTGGACTATTGGAGCAGCCAGGTTGGTGAGAAGGAACATGGTATTTATTAGAGCAGCCAGGTTGGTGAGAAGTAACACGGTATTTATTGGACTATTGGAGCAGCCAGGTTGGTGAGAAGGAACACGGTATTTATTGGAACAGCCAGGTTGGTGAGAAGGAACACAGTATTTATTGAAGCAGCCAGGTTGGTGAGAAGGAACATGGTATTTATTGGAGCAGCCAGGTTGGTGAGAAGGAACACGGTATTTATTGGAGCAGCCAGGTTGGTGAGAAGGAACACAGTATTTATTGGAGCAGCCGGGTTGGTGAGAAGGAACACGGTATTTATTGGAGCAGCCAGGTTAGTGAGAAGGAACACGGTATTTATTGGACTATTGGAGCAGCCAGGTTGGTGAGAAGGAACATGGTATTTATTGGAGCAGCCAGGTTGGTGAGAAGGAACACTGTATTTATTGGAGCAGCCAGGTTGGTGAGAAGGAACACGGTATTTATTGGAGCCAGGTTGGTGAGAAGGAACATGGTATTTATTGGAGCAGCCAGGTTGGTGAGAAGGAACACGGTATTTATTGGAGCAGCCAGGTTGGTGAGAAGGAAGATGGTATTTATTGGAGCCATAAGACACACTGTACCCTTTGTAATGAACTCCCTAGGAAACCATGATCAAAAGTAGTGCACTATATAGGAAAGGGTGGCATTTAGGATACACCCCATGTTTTCCAGGCACAAATAAAGCTTGTTGCTTGGAGTTTCTATGTGTTTACACAGCGGTAGTGGTGGTGGGATAACGTTGTGTTGTGGGAGGATGTCAGAAGGTGTCTGGTCTCCATGGACGACAGGGCAGGAGGTAGCCTAGCGGTTAAAATGTTGGGCAAGTAATCGAGAAGGTCGCTGGTTCGAATACCCGAGCCGACAAAGTGGAAAAAATATGCCAATCATCCCTTGAGCAAGTCACTTAACCTAATGTGTTACAGGAGTACTCTACTACTATGGCTGATCCTGTAAAACAGTACATTTTACTGCACCTATCTGGTCTGTTTGTTTTTTACAGTCTGCACAGACTTAACTCTTCAGTCTCTACACAGTGGGGACAGGACACAATGTAATGTTGTGTGATCTGGTCTCCTAGTAATGTCAGGAACCTTGGTATTGTTTGACAGTTTAGGAAAACGTTGGTGTAGAGTAGTCACCAAATGCTTCAAACAGTTTTTTTTTTTTGTCTCTTCCAAGCTTGGCTAATATTTGGTATTGGGCAATTCCACGATAAAGGAATAAGGCTCAGACTGGGTTTTCCCTGTTTAAAATTTTATTTTGAACAAAAATCATTGATTTCAGAGTTTAACAAACCATACAACTCTATGCACAGACTACTTTGAAGAATTTACACAGTTAAACAAACAAAACACATTTTCCATTTACTGGAAGAACTGAGATAATTACGGTTTGATAAGATAATTACGGTAAAATGTTGTATCTGCACAGTTCTTCCTGTAAATGTGTTTTTCTAAGTAGTCCTTGTGTATATAGTTCTATGGTTTGTTACATTTGATTTAAAAGTTTTTGTTTTTGTATACATTTTTAAATGGGGGAAAATGTGAGTCTCAGCGTAATTCCAATACCATGGAATTGCCCAATTACAAAAACAGTTATGATTGACCTTACTGTAACTCCTTAGTGTAGATGTCTATGCTGAACTAGTATAGGTTATTCTACAACAACGTAATGTATCTAATGCAGAAATGTTTTTATTAAGGCTCTATAATTACTGGTATGATCAGTTTGAAGTAAATAACCATTGTATCACATTGTACAACTAGTATGAAGACCCAGGTCAGCTGCTGAATCATAAAACTGTATCATGGACATGTTACGTAACTTTTGGACAAAGTAATGATTCATTTCCAGTCATGTGGGAACTAATCACTCCCTGTGAGAGAGCCATATGGGTCAAGCACCAATCAGAAGCTTTACATAACATCTTACCCTGTTCCACTTGTCCCTGGTACACCTTACCCTGTCCCTGGTACTTCAAAACATACAGAATAGAATAGTGTGGAATTCAAATCACATTTTATTTGTCACATGCGCTGGATACAAGTGAAATGCTTACTTACAAGCCCTTAACCAACAATGCAGTTTTAAGGGGGGGATAGAAAAATGTTTAAGTATTTACTAAAATTAACTGAAGTAAAAAAAAAAATACTTTTTGTTCTTATTTATCTGTAATATGTTGAGAGATTGTGTGTCTGATGTAGGAATACAATACAACTCTTTTTTTTCTCCTTGTAGAGGAAAAGCAAAGTGAAAGAGGAAGAGAAGACAGTGAAGGAGGTCAACAACAGTCAAGATGGAGAAGGTGAGGAGTGTGGTTTCCTGTTGTGTTGTAGACTGTCACTGTGACTCCTCCTCTCCTGTTGTAGACTGACACTGTGACTACTCCTCTCCTGTTGTGGACTGTCACTGTGACTCCTCCTCTCCTGTTGTGTTGTGGACTGTCACTGTGACTCCTCCTCTCCTGTTGTGTTGTGGACTGTCACTGTGACTCTCTCCTGTTGTGTTGTGGACTGTCACTGTGACTCTCTCCTGTTGTGGACTGTCACTGTGACTCCTCCTCTCCTGTTGTGGACTGTCACTGACTCCTCCTCTCCTGTTGTGGACTGACACTGTGACTCCTCCTCTCCTCTTGTGGACTGACACTGTGACTCCTCCTCTCCTGTTGTGGACTGACACTGTGACTCCTCCACTCCTGTTGTAGACTGACACTGTGACTCCTCCTCTCCTGTTGCGTTGTGGACTGACACTGTGACTCCTCCTCTCCTGTTGCGTTGTGGACTGACACTGTGACTCCTCCTCTCCTGTTGCGTTGTGGACTGACACTGTGACTCCTCCTCTCCTGTTGCGTTGTGGACTGACACTGTGACTCCTCGTCTCCTGTTGCGTTGTGGACTGACACTGTGACTCCTCGTCTCCTGTTGCGTTGTGGACTGACACTGTGACTCCTCGTCTCCTGTTGCGTTGTGGACTGACACTGTGACTCCTCGTCTCCTGTTGCGTTGTGGACTGACACTGTGACTCCTCGTCTCCTGTTGCGTTGTGGACTGACACTGTGACTCCTCGTCTCCTGTTGCGTTGTGGACTGACACTGTGACTACACCTCTCCTGTTGCGTTGTGGACTGACACTGTGACTCCTCCTCTCCTGTTGCTTGTCTGGTTGTCTTTAATACATATCTGATGCAGAGGGTTTTACACATCACACTGCCTCTTGACTCATTATAAAATCCTCTTTTATTATTAGGCCCACTAATAACCTGTACATAATAACTGGGCTCCAGTATGGCTCAATTTGTTGAGGATAGCGCTTGCAATGCCAGGATTGTGGGTGTGATTCCTTGGGCTCCTCGTACGTAGTAATGTATGCATGCATGACTAAGTCACTTATTTTATGCCATTTAGCAGACGCTATCTGAATGTTTTAAATGACACACACTTTGTCATGATCCCGGTGGGTTGAAATGATGTCACTACACCCAGAAACTGGTTGGAATTACAGATTTTTAAAGTGACATCATAATGACCTAATTTCAACCAGTCAGTTTTGAATGCTTAGATGGCCTTGGAAACACTGTGTCAACACTGTGCTGTCTGCATTAGAGTACTCAACAGGTACTTTTTTGTGTACTCTGTTGTACTTGGTGTGTACTTGGTGTGTACTCTGTTGCCATGTAATTATGGGTCTCAGGGTCATGCCTTCACGTGCCTGAGTGAACAAGACTGTGTTGGCCTAGCCTGCTGAGCTAAAAACCTAAGGCATTAACTCTGAGAGCTAACACAAGTCTCCATGTCTCAGGAAGGTCAATCATCACTCGGAATGTGGTTCACCAAACTAGTCCGAGTTCCTCAGAAGTTGAACCCCCCTCCCCTTACACATATCAGTGTAGCTATAAGTATTTTATAGTCAGACAGATTGAGTTAGTATATAATACTGGTGTTGTGCTGAGTCTAGTCTGACCAGTAAAGGTTGCAGCCAGGTCTGGTTTGGTTCAACCCCTCTGCCAACTACATTATGGGAATGGCTCAATCACGCAGTACTAAGCAGTAGGCAAAGCCTGTGGAACATTCTGTACAATATACATGATAGAACTGACGTGATTTCTTATCCTACATGTCTACATAATATATTTCTATCTGAGCATTCTAGCAAGGTTTTTGCCTTGATAACCACAGCCATGGGTCGTGTTCAGGTACATTGTAACATAGCGAACGTAGAATTTTGCCATGTAGAACACAATTGTTGTTATTGGACATGTTCAGGTATTGAACCTCCCTGTTTGTCTGTTTTCTTCAGTTTGTAACCTACTGAATACAACCCTGGTATCCCCTCCTCCAGGTAAAGTCCTTCTGGAGGAGCTGAACGTGGGTCTAGAAACGGAGAAGCAGCTGGGTCAGTATGAGTGGCAGCTGAAGATCCTACGGGAGGTGCTCTCTGCCTCTGGGACCCAGGAGAGGGAGGGGCTACTAAAAGACCCAACACAAGGAGAGCTCTGTGCCCTGGTCTACAACATCATTGAGAAGGTATCTAACCCCATATAGAGCTCTGGTCCACAACATCACTGAGAAGGTAGCTAACCCCATAGAGAGCTCTGGTCCACAACATCACTGAGAAGGTATCTAACCCCATATAGAGCTCTGGTCCACAACATCACTGAGAAGGTAGCTAACCCCATAGAGAGCTCTGGTCCACAACATCACTGAGAAGGTAGCTAACCCCATAGAGAGCTCTGGTCCACAACATCACTAAGAAGGTAGCTAACCCCATATAGAGCTCTGGTCCACAACATCACTGAGAAGGTAGCTAACCCCATATAGAGCTCTGGTCCACAACATCACTGAGAAGGTAGCTAACCCCATATAGAGCTCTGGTCCACAACATCACTGAGAAGGTAGCTAACCCCATAGAGAGCTCTGGTCCACAACATCACTGAGAAGGTATCTAACCCCATATAGAGCTCTGGTCCACAACATCACTGAGAAGGTATCTAACCCCATAGAGAGCTCTGGTCCACAACATCACTAAGAAGGTAGCTAACCCCATAGAGAGCTCTGGTCCACAACATCACTGAGAAGGTAGCTAACCCCATAGAGAGCTCTGGTCCACAACATCACTAAGAAGGTAGGTGACCCTTAGACCACAGAAGATTCATTTCTGTTCTAACCAAATGGATAGAGAGGATGGGTAGCCAGGAACCAAATGGATGGGTAACCAGGAACCAAATGGATGGGTAGCCAGGAACCAAATGGATGGGTAGCCAGGAACCAAATGGATAGAGAGGATGGGTAGCCAGGAACCAAATGGATGGGTAGCCAGGAACCAAATGGATGGGTAGCCAGGAACCAAATGGATGGGTAGCCAGGAACCAAATGGATGGGTAGCCAGGAACCAAATGGATGGGTCATCCTTTAGCCCACTTATTGTAGACCATCAATCCACTACTACCTTAAGTGTGATCTGGACCACCGTATCACTGAGAAGGTAGATAGTAACTGTTAGCCCACTTCCCCAGCCCTCAGCTCACTGCTAGCCCACTTCCTCAGCTCACTGCTAGCCCACTTCCCCAGCCCTCAGCTCACTGCTGGACTACTTTTACTTCCAGCCCTTCATGTACCGTTTACCATATACATTCACCATATACCATCGGCCAGCAGCATACCACCCTGCATCCCACTGCTGGCTTGCTTCTGAAGCTGAGCAGGGTTGGTCCTGGTTGGTCCCTGGATGGAGACCAGATGCTGCTGGAAGTGGTGTTGGAGGGCCAGTAGGAGGCACCCTTTCCTCTGTTTAAAAAAATATATATATCCCAATGCCCCAGGGCAGTGATTGGGGACATTGCCCTGTGTAGGGTGCCGTCTTCCGGATGGGACGTTAAATGGGTGTCCTGACTCCCTGTGGTCACTAAAGATACCAATGCACTTATCGTAAGAGTAGGGGTGTTAACTCCAGTGTCCTGGCTAAATTCCCAAAATGGCCCTCATACCATCATGGCCACCTAATCAACCCCAGCTTACAATTGACTTATTCATCTCATCTCCCCTGTAACTATTCCCCAGGTTGTTGCTGTAAATGAGAACTTGTTCTCAATCAACTTACCTGGTAATAATAAATAAAAAAATATCCTGTACAATTTACATTCACCATATACCATCTACTATATCCCTGTACCATTTACATTCACCATGTACTATATACCATGTACCATTTACATTCACCATATACCATTTACATTCACCATGTACCAATTTACATTCACCAGATACCATCTACCCTGTACCATTTACATCTACCATCTACCCTGTACCATTTACATTCACCATATACTATATACCTACAGTGCCTTCAGAAAGTATTCAGACCCCTTTACTCTTTCCACATTTTGTTATGTTACAGCCTTTGGCTAAAATTGATTTAAAAAAAAAAAAAAATGTAATCTACAAATAATGACAAAGTGGAAAAAAAAAAATGTTTTTGGAAGAAAAAAATAAAATGTAGAAAAAATTGTCCGTAGTGCTCTGAGACAGGCTGTGTCGAAGCACAGATCTGTGGAAGGGTACCAAAACATTTCTGCAGCGTTGAAGGTCCCCAAGAACACAGTGACCTTCATCATTCTTAAATGGAAGAAGTTTGGAACCACCAAGACTCTTCCTAAAGCAGGCCGCCCGGCCAAACTGACCAATCGGGGGAGAAGGGCCTTGGTCAGGGAGGTGACCAAGAACCCGATGGTCACTCTGACAGAGCTCTACAGTTCCTCTGTGGAGATGGAAGGACATCCATCTCTGCAGCACTCCACCAATCAGGCCTTTATGGTAGAGTGGCCAGATGGAAGCCACTCCTCAGTAAAAGGTACACGACAGCCCGCTTGGAGTTTGCCAAAAGGCACATAAAGACTCTCAGACCATTAGAAACAAGATTCTCTGATCTGATGAAACCAAGATTGAACTCTTTGGCCTGAATGCCAAGCGTCACATCTGGAGGAAACCTGGCACCATCACTATGGTGAAGCATGGTGGTGGCAGCATCATGCTGTGGGGATGTTCTTCAGCGGCAGGGACTGGGAGACTTGTCAGGATCGAGGGAAAGATAAATGGAGCAAAGTACAGAAAGATCCTTGATGAAAACCTGCTCCAGAGTGCTCAGGACCTCAGACTAGGACAAAGTTTCACTTTCCAACAGGACAACAACCCTAAGCACACAGCCAAGGCAACGCAGGAGTGGCTTCAGGACAAGTCTCTGAATGTCATTGAGTGGCCCAGCCAGAGCCAGGACTCGAACCTGATCGAACATCTCTGGAGAGACCTGAAACTAGCTGTACAGTGACACTTCCCATCCTGACAGAGCTTGAGAGGATCTGCAGAGAACAATGGTAGAATATCCCCAAATACAGGTGTGCTAAGCTTGTAGTGTCTTACCCAAGAAGACTCGAGGCTATAATCGCTGACAAAGGTGCTTCAACAAAGTACTGAGTAAATGATCTGAATAGTTATGTAAATGTCATATTTCCATTTTTTTATTTATTTATAAAATAAAATTAGCAGAAATGTCTAAACCTGTTTTTGCTTTGTTGTTATGGGGTGTTGTGTGTAGATTGAGGGAGAAAAAAAATATTTAATTCATTTTTGAATATGGCTGTAATGTAACAAAATGTGGAAAAAGTCAAGGGTTCTGAATGCTTTCCGAATGCACTGTACCATATACCCTGTACCATTTACATGCACTATCTACTATATGCCCTGTACCATTTACATTCACTATATTCCATCAACTATATGCCCTGTACCATTTACATTCACCATCTACTAAACTCAGCAAAAAAAGAAACGTCCCTTTTTCAGGACCCTGTCTTTCAAAGATAATTCGTAAAAATCCAAGTAACTTCATTGTAAAGGGTTTAAACACTGTTTCCCATGCTTGTTCAATGAACCATAAACAATTAATGAACGTGCACTAGTGGAACGGTCCTTAAGACACTAACAGCTTACAGATGGTAGGCAATTAAGGTCACAGTTATGAAAACTTAGGACACTAAAGAGGCCTTTCTACTGACTCTGGAAAACGGCAAAAGAAAGATGCCCAGGGTCCCTGCTCATCTGCGTGAACGTGCCTTAGGCATGCCTCAAGGAGGCATGAGGATTGCAGATGTGGCCAGGGCAATAAATTGCAATGTCTGTGCTGTGAGACACCTAAGACGGCGCTACATGGAGACAGGACGGACAGCCTGCCAGTCCTTGGCAGACCACGTGTAACAACACCTGCACAGGATTGGTACATCTGAACATCACACCTGCGAGACAAGTACAGGATGGCAACAACTGCCCAAGTTACACCAGGAACGCACAATCCCTCCATCAGTGCTCGGACTGTCCACAAAAGGCTGAGAGAGGCTGGACTGAGGGCTTGTAGGCCTGTTGTAAGGCAGGTCCTCGCCAGACATCACCGGCAACATCATCGCCTATGGGCACAAACCCACCGTTGCTGGACTAGACGGGACTGGCAAAAAGTGCTCTTCACTGACGAGTCGCGGTTTTGTCTCCCCAGGGGTGATGGTTGGATTTGCGTGAATCGTCGAAGGAATGAGTGTTCCACCGAGGCCTATGCTCTGGAGCGGGATTGATTTGGAGGTGGAGGGTCCGTCATGGTCTGGGGCGGTGTGTCACAGCATCATCGGACTGAGCTTGTTGTCATTGCAGGCAATCTCAACGCTTTGCATTACAGGGAAGACATCCTCCTACCTCATGTGGTACCCTTCCTGCAGGCTCATCCTGACATGACCCTGCAGCATGACAATGCCACCACGCACAGAATGAGCAGTATGGCTGATTTTCCTGCAAGATAGAAATGTCAGTGTTCTGCCATGGCCAGTGACGAGCTCAGATCTCAATCCCATTGAGCACGTCTGGGATCTGTTGGATCGGAGGATGAGGACTAAGGCCGTCCCCCCCCCCCCAGAAATGTCTTGGAACTTGCAGGTGCCTTGGTGGAAGAGTGGGGTAACATCTCACAGCAAGAACTGGCAAATCTGGTGTAGTCCATGAGGAGGAGATGCACTGCAGTACTTAATGTAGCTGGTGGCCACACCAGATACTGACTGACTTTTGATTTTGACCCCCCCCCCCCCCCCTTTGTTCAGGGACACATTATTCAATTTCTGTTAGTCACATGTCTGTGGAACTTGTTCAGTTTGTCTCAGTTATGTTCATACAAATATTTACATGTTTGCTGAAAATAAATGTGGTTGAGAGTGAGAGAATGTTTCTTTTTTTGCTGAGTTTATATACCCTGTACCATTTAGATTTTTTTTTCTTCACCATCTACCATCTACCCTGTAAATATTTACATTCACCATCTACCCTTTCCACACTGAGCAGAGCCTAGCCAACTGTACTGCGCTGGCCTGACTATACAGCATGTCCACCATTAGTTGCCAGAACCGCGTTGGAGATGACAATGTGAAAAGAAAATATCCATGCCAATGCAGTACAGTTGGCACAGGGTTGGCACGATAGTATGAAAAGGGCATTAGTGTTTAATTAGTGTGAGCCACAAATCCACTACTACAGCATATTATTACTAAGCAGATCAGAACAAGTCAATCTGCTCCTCCTGCAGAATTGCATTGTGGTTTGTATTTGAATTACAGTGTCTTACACAAAGAACCTGGTTAGCGTTTTGAGTTGCGGTCTCAGTGGCTGCACCCTATATAGTCCCTAAGGGCTCTGGTCTAAAGTAGTGCACTACATAGGGAATAGGGTGCCGTTTGGGACACTGCCCATGTTTCCAGGGACACTGCCCATGTTTCCAGGGACACTGCCCATGTTTCCAGGGACACTGCCCATGTTTCCAGGGACACTGCCCATGTTTCCAGGGACACTGCCCATGTTTTCAGGGACGTGCAGCCTGGAGTCAGAACACCTGGTAGAGCAGGTCATCTGGTATTATACACGTGGTAGAGCAGGTCATCTGGTATTATACACGTGGTAGAGCAGGTCATCTGGTATTATACACCTGGTAGAGCAGGTCATCTGGTATTATACACGTGGTAGAGCAGGTCATCTGGTATTATACACGTGGTAGAGCAGGTCATCTGGTATTATACACGTGGTAGAGCAGGTCATCTGGTATTATACACCTGGTAGAGCAGGTCATCTGGTATTATACACCTGGTAGAGCAGGTCATCTGGTATTATACACCTGGTAGAGCAGGTCATCTGGTATTATACACCTGGTAGAGCAGGTCATCTGGTATTATACACCTGGTAGAGCAGGTCATCTGGTATTATACACCTGGTAGAGCAGGTCATCTGGTATTATACACCTGGTAGAGCAGGTCATCTGGTATTATACACCTGGTAGAGCAGGTCATCTGGTATTATACACCTGGTAGAGCAGGTCATCTGGTATTATACACCTGGTAGAGCAGGTCATCTGGTATTATACACCTGGTAGAGCAGGTCATCTGGCATTATACACTTGTTTTGTTTATGTAACAAAGTTCTCACTGTTGTTTTATATTTGGTTTTCACTATCTCCTATGACAAGTGTGGATGTACATGGCGTCAACCCTGTCCTTGTGTTGTTGATCATCTCCAGGTGAAAACGGAGACGGCTTCTGACATGACTGTTTTCTATGGGGAGAAGAGCCAGAGGACTACAGAGCAGCACGAGAGGCAGATGGAAGGCAAGACTAGAGCATGTGAAATAACTTCTGTATGTAGATGGTATAACCATGTGGAATGTGTTGGAACTGGAATGAGAATGAGTAATCATTGACTGATGTTATCCCGGTCCGTAGAACTACATATAGAATCCCTATTATCCCCCACAGAACGGCAGAGGATACAGAGTGAAGAGAGACAACGGCTAACAGAGACACACCAGGCAGCAGAGAAAGTGTTGAAGGTATGTGTGTTTAGTTGTCTCTTTAACTTGATCAGTTTGTATCTCCTGTTTGATGTACTGTGGTCTGTCTATACAGTACCCCTTACCTTCTAACTGTGTAATAACAAGTACAGAACTGACCAGTAGGTTTTCTTTTAAAGGAGGAGGTAGAGGAGCTGACTACAGAGCTCCACGTGTACAATGAGTTAAAGAAGAGAGTTGACGAGTCTACCTTCAAGAAGGACCTGCAGCGGAACATTCAGGTGTGTGTGTGTGTGTGTGTGTACGTGTCTGCACAATGTGTCTGTTTCTACATGGCTTGTGTATGCAGTTCACTTAGTTGGACTGTTGTTTTAGACATCTGGTCTCCAGGTCTCATTGCTATGCTGTTCATTTTATTCTCTCTCTTTCTCTTTCCAGGCCCATGGCAGTCCTGGGCCATTCTGGGAGCAGGAGCAGGAGAGTCTGCTGTTTGTCATTGAGATGAAGAGTGAACGTATTCAGGAGCAGGGGAACAAACTGCTACAGATGCAGGTTCTGGTAGGTTGACTGGGACTTGGACTGGCTGACAGACTAGTCCAGGCACCTGACTCTTATATTTCTCCTAGTCAAAGTTTATTTAAAGTGCATCATCACAGTCTCAATACACTTTACAGAGGAATAAAACAGAAACAAGAAATCTTAGGTGCTCTGCACTGTCAAAAAATACTCGGTTATAGTCTCTCGAAGTCTGACACCGTATCCGGGCGCAAATGTATTTTCTCCCCCCAAACCAAACGCCTTCACGACACGCAGGTTGTACTGTCAAAACAAACTCTTAACCAATTATATAAATTTGGGGACAGGTCGAAAAGCATTAAACATTTATGGCAATTTTAGCTAGCTAGCTTGCAGTTGCTAGCTAATTTGTCCTATTTAGCTAGCTTGCTGTTGCTAGCTAATTTGTCCTGGGATATAAACGTTGAGTTGTTATGTTGCATTTCAGGTAAAATAACAAGTCTTCACCACCTAACTTTGTATTTCTACCACGTCAGGTGGAGAAGAATCTGTCTCTGGAAGACCAGGTCATAAATGTTTTACAGCAGAACGAGGACCTGAGGGTTCGGATTGACAACCATCAAAGCCTTATACAGTAAGAACTGCTGCTACTTATCATATGATATCCACACCATCTCTGTCTGTTGGAACAGTCCGTTACCCTGGAGTCGTGGGTAACAGTCTGTCACCCTGGAGTTAACGTTGATAGGTCTGTACCAGGAAGTCACATTGTAGAAGACTACATGGCAACAAGGCTGTAAATAGATAACAAACTTAAGATCTGTTCAAACAAACTTAAATTTAGCAAATGGCTTTGGCATTTACATAAGATGTGAATGTGGTGCCACTTGGTGGAGAAAGTGGTAGGAATATTTCTTAAAGGAAGCAAGTTGTGGCAGTTTACAGTACTTTAGTGTAAAAGTGAAATTTCCCCGTAGAAACTTGTGTAATTTCCTCTTTTATATTAAAGTATATAGATGCTGGATTACTTTTTGGTGCTACTTCTACTTACGGCAATGCCTTTACATTTGTAGAATTTTGATGAACAGTGATTTGAGGTCAGGAAAATATTTAAAAATCTACTTTGCTACAGATTTGTTTTTTTTCTCGCTCATTATGAATGTCTTTCTGTCAAACTATCAATGTAATACAGTGCATTCTGAAAGTATTCAGACCCCTTGACTTTTTCCACATTGTTACATTACAGCCTTATTCTACAATTGATTAAATCGTTTTATTCCCTCATCAATCTACACACAATACCCCATAGTGATGAAGCAAAAACACATTTTACATAAGTATTCAGACCCTTTACTCAGTACTTTGTTGAAACACCTTTGGCAGCGATTACAGCCTTGAGTCTTGGGTATGACGTTACAAGCTTGGCACACCTGTATTTGGGGAGTTTCTCCCATTCTTCTCTGCAGATCTTCTCAAGCTCTGTCAGGTTGGATGGGTAGCGTTGCTGCACAGCTATTTTCAGGTCTCTCCAGAGATTGGATTTAAATCCGGGCTCTGGCTGGGTCACTCAAGGACATTCAGAGACTTGTCCCGAAGCGACTCATGCGTTGTCTTGGCTGTGTGCTTAGGGTCATTGTCCTGTTGGAAGGTGAACCTTCGTCCCAGTCTGAGGTCCTGAGCACTCTGGAGCCGGTTTTCATCAAGGATCTCTCTGTACTTTGCTCCGTTCATCGTTCCCTCGATCCTGACTAATCTCCCAGTCCCTGCCACTGAAGAACATCACCGCTGCCACCACCATGCTTCACTGTATGGATGGTATAGGCCAGGTGATGAGCGATGCCTGGTTCAAATAGTTAAATCTTGGTTTCATCAGACCAGAGAATCTCGTATGGTCAGAGTCCTTTAAGGTGCCTTTTGGCAAACTCCAAGCAGGCTGTCATGCCTTTTACTGAGGAGTGGCTTCCATCTGGCCACTACCATAAAGACCTGATTGGTGGAGTGCTGCAGAGATGGTTGTCCTTCTGGAAGGTTCACCCATCTCGGGTTCTTGGTCACCTCCCTGACCAAGGCCCTTTTCCCCCGATTTGTCAGTTTGGCCGGGCAGCTAGCTCTAGGAAGTGTATTGGTGGTTCCAAACGTCTTCCATTAAGAAGGATGGAGGCCACTGTTCTTCCTTCAATACTGCAGGTATTTTTGGGTACCCTTCCCCAGATCTGTGCCTCAACACAATCCTGTCTCGGAGCTCTATGGACAACTCCTTCGACCTCATGGCTTGGTTTTTGCTCTGACATGCACTGTCAACTGTGGGAACTTATATAGACAGGTGTGTGCCTTTCAAGTCTCATAGCAAAGGGTCTGAATACTTATGTAAATAAGTTATTTCTGTTTTTTGTTTTAAAAACACTTGCAAAAACGTGTCATAATGAGGTATTGTGTGTAGATTGAGGAAAAACATTTATTTAATCCATTTTAGAATAAGGATGTAATGTAACAAAATGTGGAAAAGGTCAAGGGGTCTGATTTACTTTCCTAATGCACTGTATACGTGTCTTCTAATATTTGTCCTTCCCTGTGCTCCTGTCTTTAGGCAGCTCTCCAAAGAGCACCAGGACCTCCAAGGGACGTTAGACAGGCAGACAGGTCTCTGTCAGAGGCTCACCCAGGAGAAAGAGCAACTCATGTTTAAACTGAAGCACAGAGACTCCTGTTCTGCCTTCCCATCCTTCCCCATAGTGTCTGAGATCTCCCCCAGCTGATCCACCCAGACCGAACAGGACAATCGGTTACTTCTCTCTTAATCCTGTCTAGGGTTGAAAGCATGGATCCGTTAACTTTCTCAAAATTCTAAAATGTTTTTTTTCAGTAATCTCTGCTTTGAGGATTCCAAGAATCAGGAAGTAATATGCAAGGAGGGATTTCTCCAACCTGGAATTCTTCAAGTGACATTTCTGAATAATCTGGGGATTTTGGGAATGTTTTGGGACTTTTGCAACCTTACTATAATCCTACTTTGACAACCAAAGTCCAGGTACCTTTACAAAGGGCTATAGTCACATGTTTGATGGAACCTGATGCCAAAAAATGTTGCTTTTTTTTCTTCCAGTTTTATACCTGCTGTGCCTTTACAGTACATAATGTTTCTGTAGCAGTATGGTATTCATACAACAGGACTGTTTTTAGGGGGGGGGTTGGAGGGCATTGGGCACAGCCATGCACTGTTGGACTTAACTGACACCCTGCTGTTCAACTGAGATTCTTATTCAACTGACATTCTCATAGTTGTGTTACTGTACTGATATTCTAGGTGAATGTGACAGTGTTCACTTTGATGGTTTGAATTGCAGTTGGAGAGGCAGATGTTCAATCATGTAGTACGTAGCTAGTACCTACATCTTTTTTTATCTACCTACTTCCTGAGACACTATTACGACGTCTGTCAAGGTTTTACATCACTGAATATGGAGTAAATGTTACAGAATATAATGCAGTATATACAATTTAAACAGTTACTTTAGACAACTGCTTTTGTATTAGGGATATGTTTTACTTTTTTGTTTCATACAATATGGGAAATGGATTGCCATGGCAAGTTTTTATTTTTGCAGATGAGGACTATGGGTATTTTTGTGACTTTTTTAAAGTTACAAAGAACCAAAAGCACTTCTCAGTGTTTTTAATTTCTATTTCTTCTGATGCACTAGCACTTTTAATCAGTATTTTACTAGTACTAAATGTGAGAAAGGTTGCTGTATTTTATTTTTTTTACTCTTGTTTACTCCTGTGTTTTACTTTTTTGTTTGTTTACATTGACATTTTAATAATTTAGCCAACGCTCTTATCCACAAAGGCAGCGGATAGCTCTAGGAGGAGAGAGAGAGGGGGAGTGCTTGAGTTACAATAAACATCTGCATCTGAACCACTGTACTTTGTGTTTGTGTGAAATGTGTCAGTGTCTCCACTAGGGGGCAGGTTGTGTGAAATGTAATATGCGACTGTTAATTTTAACTTTTAATATTCCATCTGACAAAACTCCTATTCTCTAGCTGTATTGTTTAGTGTGTATTATCTTCCTTTTTATACCAAAAGGCTCTTCTCAGATATTTAAAAACAAATGATTTTAGTGTTAAGTAACAGTTATTTTTCCCGTACTGTGTGTAATGCACTGTAATAAACGCTGGGGGGCAGAACAGGACAGTTGTGTGGAAAGAGTTGATGAGTATTGCTTTGGCTAGGTCCTGTTCTGTTGTATCTGTCACTTTTTATTTGATTTCTCCAGTATGTTTTCACTGAAAGAAAAAGGCTGTCACAATAAAAGAATGAAAATGTTATGTGTTTGACTAGTCAATGTGAAAACGTGCGAAAGTGCAGAAAAGATACTGTGATGTTAATGCGTTTTAGGGTATAGTCACTTAATAATGTAAAAAGGGTTAATTAGTTCCTAATTTATGAAATAATTTACCCTGCAGCCATGACCACCTCATCCATTCCCACTGTGTGTTTATAATGAGATGATTTGAGAAGGTGTCGTTTGGGACTAACAACAACCATAAAGATGAAGCTGATTGACACATTCATTGGTGACTTTTGCACCCTGGTGCTTGAACCTACCCTCCCCCCGGTGCTTTGCTCAGGGCTGATGGAGAGCAGAGGCGGTGAAAGTGGGACAACCCTCACCCCTCTCACCCCCTTCTCTGTCTTGTTGCGGCCAGCAGCGGAACCGTTCGCTCAGCGGATGTAAAAGGATCACTATGTCAGTGGATGTTTGACAAGCCAGGACAATACCTGGTGGGGCTCCACGCTAACGGCAGGTCAAACCCCCGGCTGTGGTGTCACCCAGTTCCCAGGGCGTTTCACAGTCACCTGGGGGAACACCTTTCTGCGTTTTGCCTCCCAAATGGCACCCTAGCAATAATGCAGGATCCTGTTACAACTCCCAGTCACAATGAGGAGCATGTCAACCCCATCTGCACACAGACACACACAGTCTAGCTAGCATGACAACTAACCCAAGACTGGAGGCTGAACCTGTGAATACTGAAACGGTGACCTGTCCTTTATCTAAGAGTTACCTCCTCACTTTTTTTCCCATGAATTGCCTTTTGTTGATTTGTTAGAGGTTAATAACGATGTCTGATTTACTATAACCACCAAGCCAAACACCCACAATGCTTCCCGTTGAAACGGAGTCATGACAGAGACACACAGCTCTATCGTTAATATTCCTGGGGAGGTGGAGAAGAAAGAGCGATGAGGAGCTGTGTCTGGTGTCATGACCGTGTTTTGAACACACCTGATTTGTCTTGGTCCCTCTGTGCATTATTAGCTCCGTGAATTTAGTACAATACCTGACCCTGCCTCATCATTTGCTAATTGCTCAGAAATAGAAGCATATTCCCATATTCATTAACAGACTAGTGAAAATGTTTGCGTTACCTCTGTGTCTTCATGCCTGATTAATAACATGTGAATACACTCCTAGTGTCTTTATTACAATTTTGATCATTTTATTACAGGCAATGCAATAACCCTTAAATTACCAAGTGGGGAATTAAGAATTAAAAACCTCATGCAAATTTCTGTAGGTAATTACCAACTGCTATTTGTGGCAACTGAGGTGCTTTTCATCGCATTTGCTTAGAACAAAAAAGGTGAAAATTGCACCCTGGGGAAAACAGCTTTGAGGGAAAGAAGGTGTAGTAATTGCGACTCTCACTCACTGACTCACTCACTCACACACTCACACACTCACTCACTCACTCACACACACACACTCTGTATTCTACAAAAATGCAACTCTGCAAATAATTATCTCCATGGGCTTGGTTGAAATGTTCATTTGAAGACCCGGTATGTTTCATCTTAGGGATTGATGGCCAAAGCATACAATAAAAAACACATCACAAATAAATTAAAGGAAAATTGCAATGCATTTGGAAAGTTTTCAGACCCATTGACTTTTCCACATTTTGTTATGTTACAGCCTTATTCTAAAATGTATTAAATACATTTCTGTCCTCAATCTACATACCCCATAATGACAAAGCGAAAAACAGGTTTTTAGAAATGTTAGCACATTTATAAAAAATAAAAAACAGATACCAGATGTACACAAGTATTCAGACCCTTTGCTACGAGACTCGCAATTGAGCTCAGATGCATCCTGTTTCCATTGATTATCCTTGAAATGTTTCTACAACTTGATTGATTGAACATGATTTGGAAAGGCACACACCTGTCTAGATAAGGTCCCACAGTTGACAGTGCATGTCAGAGCAAAAAATAAAGCTATGAGGTCGAAAGAATTGTCCGTAGAGCTCTGAGAGGATTGTGTCGAGGCACAGAACCGTGGAAGGGTCCCAAACAATGTCTGCAGCATTAAAGTTCCCTAAGAACACAGTGGCATCCATCATTCTTAAATAGAATAACTTTTGAACCACCAAGACTCTTCCTAATGCTGGTTGCCCTGCTAAACTGACCAATTGGGGGGGAAGAGCCTTGGTCAGGGAAGTGACCAAGAACCCGATGGTCAATCTGACAGAGCTCTAGAGTTCCTCTGTGGAGATGGGAGAAACTTCCATAAGGACAACAATTTCTGCAGCACTCCACCTTTCAGGCCTTTATACTAGAGTGGCCAGACGGAAGCCACTCCTCAGTAAAAGGCACATGACAGCCCGCTTGGAGTTTGCCAAAGGGCACCTAAAGGACACTCAGACCATGAGAAACAAGATTCTCTGGTCTGATGAAACCAAGATGGAAATCTTTGGTCTGAATGCCAAGCGTCACATCTGGAGGAAACCTGGCACCATCACTATGGTGAAGCATGGTGGTAGCAGCATCATGTTGTGGGGATGTTTTTCAGAGGCAGGGACTGGGAGACTTGTCAGGATCGAGGGAAAGATGAACGGAGCAAAGTACAGAGAGATCCTTGATGAAAATCTGCTCCAGAGTGCTCAGGACCTCAGACTGGGGCGAAGGTTCACCTTCCAACAGGATAACGACCCTAAGCACGCAGCCAAGACAACGCAGGAGTGGATTCAGGACAAGTCCCTGAATGTCCTTGAGTGGCCCAGCCAGAGCCCGGACTTGAACCCAATCAAACATCTCTGGAGACACCTGAAAATAGCTGTGCAGCGACGCTCCCCATCCAACTTGACAGAGCTTGAGAGGATCTGCAGAGAAGAATGGGAGAAACTCCCCAAATACAGGCCAAGCTTGTAGCATCATACCCAAGAAGATTCGAGGCTGTAATCGCTGCCAAAGTTGCTTCAACAAAGTACTGAGTAAAGAGTCTGAATACTTATGTAAATGTTATATTTCAGTTTTGTATTTTGAATAATTTTGCAAAAATATCTAAAAATCTATTATGTTTTGTCATTGCGTGTAGATTGATGAGGGGGGGAAACAATTTAATACATTTTAGAATAAGGCTGTAATGTAACAACATTTTGTCAAGTCAAGGGGTCTGAATACTTTCTGAATGCACTGTACATTCAGTACCAGTCAGAAGTTTTAACACACCTACTCATTCCAGGGTTTTTCTTTATTTTTACTATTTTATACATTGTAGAATATTAGTGAAGACATCAAAACTATGAAATAATATATGGAATCATGTAGTAACCCAAAAAGTTTTAAACAAATCAAAATATATGTTATATTTGAGATTCTTCAAAGTAGCCACCCTTTGCCTTGATGACAGCTTTGCACACTCTTGGCATTGTCTCAACCAGCTTCACTTGAAATGCTTTTCCAACAGTCTTGAAGGAGTTCCCACATAAACTGAGCACTTGTTGAGTGCTTTTCCTTCACTCTGCGGTCCAACTCATCCAAAACTATCTCAATTGGGTTGAGGTCGGGCGATTGTGAAGGCCAGGTCATCTGATGCAGCACTCCATCACTGTTCTTCTTGGTCAAATAGTCCTTACACAGCCTGGAGGTGTGTTGGGTCATTGTCCTGTTGGAAAACAAATGATAGTCCCACTAAGCGCAAACCAGACGGGCTGGCGTATCGCTGCAGAATGCTGTGGTAGCTATGCTGGCTAAGTGTGCCTTGAATTCTAAATAAATCACAGACAGTGTCACCAGCAAAGCACCCCCACATCACACCTCCTCCTCCATGCTTCACGGTGGGAACCACACATGCGAAGATCATCCGTTCACCTACTCTGTGTCTCACAAAGACACGGCGGTTGGAACCAAAAACCTAAAATTTGGACTCATCAGACCAAAGGACAGATTTCCACCAGTCTAATGTCCATTGCTTTTGTTTCTTGCCCCAAGCAAGTCTCTTCTTCTTATTGGTGTCCTTTGGTAGGGGTTTCTTTGCATAAAATCGACCATGAAGGCCTGATTCACGCAGTCTCCTCTGAAATCAAATCAAAGCTAATTTGTCACGTGACCCGAATACAACAGGTGTAGACCTTACAGTGAAATGCTTACTTACAGGCTTTAACCAAAAGTGCGAAGAAGAGAAAAAAAAAAGGTGTGTGTGTGTGTGTGTGTGTGTGTGTGTGTGTGTGTGTGTGTGTGTGTGTGTGTGTGTGTGTGTGTGTGTGTGTGTGTGTGTGTGTGTGTGTGTGTGTGTGTGTGTGTGTGTGTGTGTGTGTGTGTGTGTGTGTGTGTGTGTGTGTGTGTGTGTGAAGTAAAGAAATAAAAACACATTTGAAAAATAAGAGTAGCAAGGCTATATACAGACACCGGTTAGTCAGGCTTATTGAGGTAGTATGTACATGTGGGTATGGTTAAAGTGACTATGCATATATGATGAACAGAGAGTAGCAGTAGCGTTAAAGAGGGGTTGGCGGGTGGTGGGTGGCGGGGCACAATGCAGATAGCCCTGTTAGCCAATGTGCGGGAGCACTGGTTGGTCGGGCCAATTGAGGTAGTATGCACATGAATGTATAGTTAAAGTGACTATGCATATATATGTGTAAACAGAGAGTAGTGTGGGGGGGGGGCAGGGGGAGGGCACACAGAGCAAATAGTCCGGGTAACCATTTGGTTACCTGTTCAGGAGTCTTATGGCTTGGGGGTAAAAACTGTTGAGAAGCCTTTTTGTCCTAGACTTGGCACTCCGGTACTGCTTGCCATGCGGTAGTAGAGAGAACAGTCTATGACTGGGGTGGCTGGGGTCTTTGACAATTTTCAGGGCCTTCCTCTGACACCGCCTGGTGTAGAGGTCCTGGATGGCAGGCAGCTTTGCCCCAGTGGGCCTTACGCACTACCCTCTGAAGTGCCTTGCGGTCGGAGGCCGAGCAATTGCCGTACCAGGCAGTGATGCAACCGGTCAGGATGCTCTCGATGATGCAGCTGTAGAACCTTTTGAGGATCTCAGGACCCATGCCAAATCTTTTTCGTTTCCTGAAGGGGAATAGGCTTTGTCGTGCCATCTTCATGACTGTCTTGGTGTGTTTGGACCATTCTAATTTGTTGTTGATGTGGACACCAAGGAATTTGAAGCTCTCAACCTGCTCCACCACAGCCCCGTCGATGAGAATGGGGACGTGTTCGGTGCTCCTTATCCTGTAGTCCACAATCATCTCCTTAGTCTTGGTTACGTTGAGGGAGAGGTTGTTATTCTGGCACCACCCGGCCAGGTCTCTGACCTCCTCCCCAGTTGATATTGAGATGTGTCTTACTTGAACTCTGAAGCATTTATTTGGGCTGTAATTTCTGAGGCTGGTAACTCTAATGAACTTATACTCTGCAGCAGAGGTAACTCTGGGTCTTCCTTTCCTGTGGCGGTCCTCATGAGAGCTAGTTTCATCATAGCACTTGACGGTTTTTGGGACTGCACTTGAAGTGCCAAAGTTCATGACATTTTCCAGATTGACTGACCTTCACATCATAAAGTAATGATGGACTGTTGTTTCTCTTTGCTTATTTGAGCTGTTCTTGATATAATATATATATATATATATATATATAATATGGACTTGGACTTCTGTATACGACCCCTACCTTGTCACAACACAATTAATTGGCTCAAATGAAATAAAGAAATAAGAAATAAATACATTCTACAAATTAACTTTTAAGAAGGCACACCTGTTAATTGAAATGCATTCCAGGTGACTACCTCATGAAGGTGGTTGAGAGAATGCCAAGAGTGTGCAAAGCTGTCATCAAGGCAAAGGGTGGCTACTTTGCCTTGATTATACTTTTTGGGTTTACTATATGATTCCATATGTGTTATTTCATAGTTTGGATGTCTTCAATATTATTCTACAATGTAGAAAATAGTAAAAATAAAGACACCAACCCTGTTCAGACATGACCAGCCATTCACTAACACCAACCCTGTTCAGACATGACCAGCCATTCACTAACACCAACCCTGTTCAGACATGACCAGCCATTCACTAACACCAACCCTGTTCAGACATGACCAGCCATTCACTAACACCAACCCTGTTCAGACATGACCAGCCATTCACTAACACCAACCCTGTTCAGACATGACCAGCCATTCACTAACACCAACCCTGTTCAGACATGACCAGCCATTCACTAACACCAACCCTGTTCAGACATGACCAACCATTCACTAACACCAACCCTGCTCAGACATGACCAACCATTCACTAACACTAACCCTGTTCAGACATGACCAGCCATTCACTAACACCAACCCTGTTCAGACATGACCAGCCATTCACTAACACCAACCCTGTTCAGACATGACCAGCCATTCACTAACACCAACCCTGTTCAGACATGACAGGAATTCACTAACACCAACCCTGTTCAGACATGACCAGCCATTCACTAACACCAACCCTGTTCAGACATGACCAGCCATTCACTAACACCAACCCTGTTCAGACATGACAGGAATTCACTAACACTAACCCTGTTCAGATATTACCAGCCGTTATCAAGCACCATCCCTGTCCAGACATGACCAGCAATTTACCAGCACCAACCCAGTCCAGACACGACCAGCCATTCAGCACTAGTAGGTCCTACTATACCATCTCACCCAGAGCCAATTGGTCTTGTAGGCAGGGCTCCATGTACAGATGGTCTGCCTCGCACCCTCCTGTCCAACCCCATCTTCTGCTTTCTACATTTACAAATTACTCAAATGTACTTTGGACATACGGGCCATTCAGATTTTACATCTCCAAATATGATTTACATCTGCTTGCTTTGTTCAAAATACTAATGTTCATTTGTGTTGTATTCAATGTATGTGGTTAATATAATGTTCATATACATATGTGTATGTACTGTTTGTCCTTGCAACATGAGTCAAAGTGAATTCCTGAGATGGAAAACTAGAGGTCTCATTACAACTGGAATCTTGTGGTCGTAGTTAGCTTCCATCAGATAAGAGACTGATCGTAGTTAGCTTCCATCAGATAAGAGACTGATCGTAGTTAGCTTCCATCAGATAAGAGACTGATCGTAGTTAGCTTCCATCAGATAAGAGACTGATCGTAGTTAGCTTCCATCAGATAAGAGACTGATCGTAGTTAGCTTCCATCAGATAAGAGACTGATCGTAGTTAGCTTCCATCAGATAAGAGACTGATCGTAGTTGGCTTCCATCAGATAAGAGACTGATCGTAGTTAGCTTCCATCAGATAAGAGACTGATCGTAGTTGGCTTCCATCAAATAAGAGACTGGTCGTAGTTAGCTTCCATCAGATAAGAGACTGGTCGTAGTTAGCTTCCATCAGATAAGAGACTGATCGTAGTTAGCTTCCATCAGATAAGAGACTGATCGTAGTTGGCTTCCATCAAATAAGAGACTGATCGTAGTTAGCTTCCATCAGATAAGAGACTGATCGTAGTTAGCTTCCATCAGATAAGAGACTGATCGTAGTTGGCTTCCATCAGATAAGAGACTGATCGTAGTTAGCTTCCATCAGATAAGAGACTGATCGTAGTTGGCTTCCATCAAATAAGAGACTGGTCGTAGTTAGCTTCCATCAGATAAGAGACTGATCGTAGTTAGCTTCCATCAGATAAGAGACTGATCGTAGTTGGCTTCCATCAAATAAGAGACTGGTCGTAGTTAGCTTCCATCAGATAAGAGACTGGTCGTAGTTAGCTTCCATCAGATAAGAGACTGGTCGTAGTTAGCTTCCATCAGATAAGAGACTGTGGTCCTAGTCAGCTTCCTTCAGATAAGAGACTGTGGTCCTAGTTAGCTTCCATCAGATAAGAGACTGATTGTAGTTAGCTTCCATCAGATAAGAGACTGATCGTAGTTAGCTTCCATCAGATAAGAGACAGTGGTGTTATTTGTTTAGCCGTCCCATCAAATGAGGCAGATTAATCACTTGAACAAGTCAGTTACACTGTATATATAAATCAACAGGCTTGGAGGCAGTGCAGCCTGTCCTCCAATGAAACCCAATCCCACTCTGTTCCAGGTGCATGTCACTCCGTTTCTGTGCATCAGTCCTATGACTGAACCGGCCCTAGCAGATCATGTAACACTGAAGAAGATGATTTGGGGTTTGGATGTATTGAAATGTCACATTATTAAGATGTCATATTAATTCATCCAAAGAAGGAAACTTGCATTGAATAACTGATAGACATTCAAACTGTAATACAACAAAATAGGTTATAGGGATACAAATAAGATTTTACCCTTGATATTAGGCTCATACTGTACCACATACTGTACAACAAAAAAAGATACTTCAATCCTATTACTGTAAAAACTCTCAAAATGCAAGACTGAACAATGATGAATTAATGATATTTGCCCTCTAATTTGTCTGTCAGAGTAACCTGCCAACACTTCTACTGTTCTGTCATTCACTGGAGATTCCATGACACACAAGTAATGACACGTTCATTACACACACAGATTAACAGTGTAGATTAGATTAGTGTAGATTAGATCCTGAACGTGAGTTATTTGTGTCTGTTTCATGTACCGATAAACCTCATCTGCCGACTGCCTCATCCCTGGTATAACGCTATGTCGTTGGTTTATCCCTGGGATAGAGTGAGTTATGACATTCTTGGCATAGCTCTCATACAGGCAAGAACATGTCAGAGTAATAGAGTTTAGTTTATGGTACTACACCTCCTGGAGCAATTTGTCCTCAACAACAACACATAAAGTATTGCTTAAGTGTTGAGTAGGCCTCACTAAGAGCCCCTTGGCTAATTTCAGTTGGTTGGGGTCTGGAACAAAGATATACAGTCTGTGGAATGTCGTCAATGGATGGATGCACTCTCAAAATATACTGAAGGATATTTGACACCAAAACTATCTACTTGGTCAATGATAACCCTACAGTACTTAAACTAAAATCTGCACATCAAGTATCAGCTACTTTACCATAGAAGTTACATGTAATCTAACGCGACATGTTAATTATGTCACTACAATGGGGTATTATAGTTAAATTGCAACTTCTGACATTTCTAGATCTATTCTGGAATCATATTCCTATGTCTAGAATCATTGTGTTTCATGGTGAAGAATGTGGTTATTCAATAGCGTTCCACATGACATTCCCAATGACAATAGGTTACACCTTGATCAATGATAGGGGCTGATTATTAAGGAAACAGGAAGTCCATGAGCCCGTTATGACTGTTCCAGCAGAGGTCTTCCTCCTCTTGGTTTTTATGGACTATGAGCTCTTATGGAGCACAATACACTTCTACAATAGGATGAAGAAGACAATACACAACAATGCACTGTGTGGTCTTGTCCTGTTTGATTGTTTATGTCCTATATTGTCCTATTTTGTTTCACAACACTGCAAGAAGAATCTCCGCAAAGGAATAATGAAGTGTATCTAATCAAATCTAATCTACTCAGCAGGAGTGTCTGAGCTGACTTATGTCACACACACAAAGCTGAAGAGAACCCTCTTCTGCCTCTAACGCCATAGCTACTGAAGAGAACCCTCCTCTGCTTCTAGCACCATAGTGACTGAAGAGAACCCTCCTCTGCCTCTAATGCCATAGTGACTGAAGAGAACCCTCCTCTGCCTCTAATGCCATAGTGACTGAAGAGAACCCTCCTCTTCCTCTAATGCCATAGTGACTGAAGAGAACCCTCCTCTGCCTCTAATGCCATAGTGACTGAAGAGAACCCTCCCCTGCCTCTAACACCATAGTGACTGAAGAGAACCCTCCCCTGCCTCTAACACCATAGTGACTGCAGTCAGATAGTTGAGAGGACACTGCTCCCAGTGAGACACTATGATTGGAGGTAGTTGAGAGGACACTGCTCCCAAGTGAGACACTATGATTGGAGGTAGTTGAGAGGAAAGTGGTGCATGGTATGACCTTCCACATTGATTCCCAGGCCATGTCTAAACTATCTCACAACATATTTCCCATCATTTACTCACACATGTACAGAGGTTTCCTCCCCACTAGTCTATCACAGATGTACAGTATATAGATACTGAAAGTCATTTTGAAAATGAAAGCTGTCATCTGAAGTGACAGGCCTGCCTGAGGCCTTGTGGGTAAATCAGAGAAAATATTCAGATGCATTGACTTTTTCCACATTTTGTTACGTTACAGCCTTATTCTAAAATTGATTAAATCATTTGTTTCCCTCATCAATCTACACACAATACCCAATAATGACATCACAATACCCCATAATGACATCACAATACCCAAGTGACAAAGTGAAAACAGGTGTTTAGAAATGTTTGCTAATTTAGTAAAAAAAAATAAAACAACTGAAATACCTTATTTACATAAGCATTCAGACCCTTTGCTATGAGACTCGAAATGTAGCTCAGGTGCATCCTGTTTCCATTGATCATCCTTGAGATGTTTCTACAACTTGATTTGAGTCCACCTGCGGTAAATTAAATTGATTGGACATGCTTTGGAAAGGCACACACCAGTCTATATAAGGTCCCACAGTTGACAGTGAATGTCAGAGCAAAAACTAAGCCATGAGGTCGAAGGAATTGTCCGTAGAGCTCTGAAACAGGATTGTGTCGAGGCACAGACCTGGGGAAGGGTACTAAAAAATGAATGCAGCATTGAAGGTCCCCAAGAACACAGTGGCCTCTATCATTTGTAAATGGAAGAAGTTTGGAACCACCAAGACTCTACCTTGAGCTGAGCAATTCTTATTCTTATCCATATTTTTTAAAACTGCATTGTTGGTTAAGGGTTGTAACTAAGCATTTCACTGTAAGATTTACACCTGCATGTGACTAATACAATTTTATTTTATCATGCTGTGGGAATGTTTTTTAGCAGCAGGGACTGAGAGACTAGTCAGGATTGAAGGGAAGATGAACAGAGTAAAGTACAGAGAGATTCTTGATGAAAACCTGCTCCAGAGAGCTCAAGACCTCAAACTGGGGCGACAGTTCACCTTCCAACAGGACAACTACTCTAAGCACACAGCCAAGACAACACAGGAGTGGCTTCGGGACAAGTCTCTGAATGTCCTTGAGTGGCCCAGCCAGAGCCCGGACTTGAACCCGATCAAACATCTCTGGAGAGACCTGAAAATAGCTGTGTAACGACGCTCCCCATCCGACCTGACAGAGCTTGAGATGATCTGCAGAGAACAATGGGATAAACTCCACAAATACAGGTGTACCAAGCTTGTAGCATCATACCCAAGAAGACTCGAGGCTGTAATCGCCCAAAGGTGTTTCAACAAAGTATTAAGTGAAGGTCTGAATAGGTGGATTCCGCGAGTGCTAGCTTCCAGTACTACAGACACCTGTCGTCGTCCTGGGAAAGACTCACTGTTATCTTTTCGTAAAACAATTGGTTACAGTAAAGAGCCAACCTGGATACTAAGGAGATCCTGAGGGAAATCGACGAGTACCAACAGCTTTACACTATGGAGGAACAACATACTCCATCATGGAAAGATCTGACTACTTCACAAAATAACTTTAACCCGACAAAAAAAATGAAAAACGGATTAATCTACAGACACAGCTGATTTACTTACCATTGAGGTAGAGGCTAGTGCCTGACTGGAATCCATGCAACACTGGAAAAATTGTGTATTTAGCCAGAGTGAAATTCTTATACTCCAAGGAGTTAACAAGGCAGTCACAGTCAAGGTTAAAATCCACGATTCCAACATGGATTGTTTACTCAGGGAAAACAGGGTGATGAAGGAGTCGCTACTAGACATACAAAGTGTTAGCATGCGTGAAAATCAATTTTTTTCAGCGATTCCTGAGGACGCATCCAATAATCCAGAGGGAGCGATCAGAGAATTCATGCAATCCGCCTTGAAATTTCCAAAAGAGACTGTAAACAAGGTAGCTTTCCAGCGAGTACACAGACTTGCATAGTCACTTTAACTATACATTAATGTACATACTACCTCAATTGGGCTGACCAACCAGTGCTCCCGCACATTGGTTAACCGGGCTATCTGCATTGTGTCCCGCCACCCACCACCCGCCAACCCCTCTTTTACGCTTCTGCTACTCTCTGCTACATGTACATACTACCTCAATCAGCCTGACTAACCGGTGTCTGTATGTAGCCTCGCTACTTTTATAGCCTCGCTACTGTATATAGCCTGTCTTTTTACTGTTGTTTTATTTCTTTACTTACATTTTGTACACCTAAACATTTTTTGCACTATTGGTTAGAGCCTGTAAGTAAGAATTTCACTGTTGTACTCGGCGCACGTGACAAATAAACTTTTATTTGATTTGATTTGACTTGGAGCTCGGAGCGATAAGACCAAGGGTCCCCGACCGATCATCGCAAAATTTGAACACTACCAACAAAAGGACCTGATCAAAAGCAGGGGAAGGAGCTTAAAGGGACCAAATTCGGTCTCAATTAACAATTTCCAAGGGAGATAAACGTTGTTAGAGACTGTTTCCGGTACACCGGCAACAGAGGGAGAAGGGTAAGCGTGACTTTCTCATTGTGGACAAACTCTTTATAGAAGGACAGCTATTCCCAGACAGCTCCATAACACCATGGCTGTACTGGATTCTACCGGGACTTCAGGTTACGAAAAAAAGAAAGTATGAGAACTGTAACAATATCTGAACACTATGAAGTGGATATGAACACACACGTACTCAATTGCAGTACATGCTCACGTACACATATGGACTTATACATACACACACACCTAATCTCGCTCTCTTCTCTCATTCTCTCTTTCTCTCTTCTCTCCTCTCCCTCCATTGTCAAACTGTTCTATAATTTAATATGTTTCTTGTTTATCTTTTTTATGGATTTGTCTAAAAGTTTATATGTTTACAAGCACGTTGAAGATATCAGAATAGGCGCATTGGGGAATAATAACATATTGTACGGAATACATTTGTACTGTAGTGAAGCCGTCTCTAGAGTAATGCAAGGCCTTTTTCATGATTATGTGAAACGTCAATTGCTATGGAAATGCTCTGATGTGTTTTTCAATTATGTAATTATGATGCAACTTTGACAGTGATACGATATGGATTACAATTATCATCATGAACATTAAGGCTATATGCACTACATGTTACACACATAGACACTCAACCATGCAAATTGGTTATTATTTATTTGGAAAGCACACATTATAGTCATACTCTTATACAGACATCGTACACACTTTCACTAAATCACATCCAATATCATACACATCAACCTACTCAGATTTACTACACACATAATATCTTGTCTCAAATTTCTAACATCTGTGGCATTGGCTCACAGGCAAACAGGCAAGGGAATAAAACAAATATTGCTAGAACTTATTTCTTGAATTCTAAATATCAGACATTTGAAAGCTCTAGTTTTGACCTTCATAATACCTCTGATGGCAGTAACTTTACAAGCACTAATTATGGTCAATTTAGCCTGAGAATAGTATCTAGTTATGGTAAGGAGTGAAATAAGTATAGCCAGCTATAATTTTAACGGTTTAGCAGATTATAAAAAAAGATCAGTCTTTACGTGGCTAAAAGAAAAGGAATATAACATATACTGTTAACAGGAAACTCACTCTACATCCTTAGATGAAGTTGTGTGTAACGGCTGTCAAATGGAGTAGACCAAGGCGCAGCGTGTTTAGTGCTCATCTTGAAGTTTAATGAAGAAATAGATCACTTTACAAAAGAAACAAAATGACAGCCAACAGTTCCGTCAGGATTCCAAACTACTAAATGGAAAACAACCACCCACAAAACCCAAAGGAAAACAGGCTGCCTAAGTATGGCTCCCAATCAGAGACAACGATATACAGCTGTCCCTGATTGAGAACCATACCCGGCCAAAACAAAGAAATACACAAAACATAGAAAAAGGACATAGAATGCCCACCCTAGTCACACCCTGGCCTAACCAAAATAGAGAATAAAACCCTCTCTATGGCCAGGGTGTGACAGTACCCCCCAAAGGTGCGGACTCAGGCCGCAAAACCTGACTCTAAAGGGGAGGGTCCGGGTGGGCCTTCTTCTGGTGCGGGATGTGGACCCCGCTCCACCTTCGGCTTGGCCCACTTAGGTGGCGCCTCTGGAGTGGGGACCCTCGCCGCCGACCCCGGACTGGGGACCCTCGCAGCGGGCCTTGGACTGGCGGGCGACTCTGGCGACTCTGGCGGGCGACTCTGGCGGCTCCGGACTGGCGGGCGACTCTGGCGGCTCCGGACTGGCGGCAGGCACAGGACTCACCAGGCTGGAGAGACATGCAGGAGGCCTGGCTCTGGGAGCAGGCACAGGACTCACCAGGCTGGGGAGACTTGCAGGAGGCCTGGCTCTGGGCGCAGGCACAGGACTCACCAGGCTGGGGAGACATGCAGGAGGCCTGGCTCTGGGAGCAGGGACCGGATAGACCGGGTCCTGGAGACGCACTGGAGGTCTGGAGTGCACGGCCTGCACAACCCGTCCTGGCTGAGTTGTCACTGTAGTCCGGCACGGGCGAAGCGCTTCCACAGGGCAAACTGGGCTGTGCTGGAGATTGAGGGCTGCCGTGCGTAGAGCAGGCGCAGGGTAGGCTGGACCTAGGAGACACACTGGTGGCCAGATGTGCTGCGCCGGCGCACTTCTCCCTGGCTGGATGCCCACTCTAGCATGGCACTTGCGGGGGGCTGGTATCGACCGCACCGGACTATGCGTGCGGATGGGCGAGACCGTGCGCACTTCCGCATAGCACGGTGCTCTCCACATCAACCGCTCCCCACGGTAAGCACGGGGAGTTGGCTCAGGTCTATTGCCTGACTCCGCCAATCTCCCCGTGTGCCCCCCCCAAATTTTTTTGGTGGGGGCTGCCTCTCAGGCTCCTGTAGCTGACTTAACTTGTCCTCCCAGAATCGACGTTCCAACTTCCATGTCCATCCTTCTCCCCGGTGCTCCAATCCACGCTGCTTGGTCTTCTTTTGGTGGTTGGTTCTGTAACGGCTGACAAATGGAGTAGAACAAGGCGCAGCGTGTTTAGTGCTCATCTTGAAGTTTAATGAAGAAATAGATCACTTTACAAAAGAAACAAAATGACAGCCAACAGTTCCGTCAGGATTCCAAACTACTAAACGGAAAACAACCACCCACAAAACCCAAAGGAAAACAGGCTGCCTAAGTATGGCTCCCAATCAGAGACAACGATATACAGCTGTCCCTGATTGAGAACCATACCCGGCCAAAACAAAGAAATACACAAAACATAGAAAAAGGACATAGAATGCCCACCCTAGTCACACCCTGGCCTAACCAAAATAGAGAATAAAACCCTCTCTATGGCCAGGGTGTGACAGTACCCCCCAAAGGTGCGGACTCAGGCCGCAAAACCTGACTCTAAAGGGGAGGGTCCGGGTGGGCCTTCTTCTGGTGCGGGATGTGGACCCCACTCCACCTTCGGCTTGGCCCACTTAGGTGGTGCCTCTGGAGTGGGGACCCTCGCCGCCGACCCCGGACTGGGGACCCTCGCAGCGGGCCTTGGACTGGCGGGCGACTCTGGCGACTCTGGCGGGCGACTCCGGCGGCTCCGGACTGGCGGGCGACTCTGGCGGCTCCGGACTGGCGGCAGGCACAGGACTCACCAGGCTGGAGAGACATGCAGGAGGCCTGGCTCTGGGAGCAGGCACAGGACTCACCAGGCTGGGGAGACTTGCAGGAGGCCTGGCTCTGGGCGCAGGCACAGGACTCACCAGGCTGGGGAGACATGCAGGAGGCCTGGCTCTGGGAGCAGGGACCGGATAGACCGGGTCCTGGAGACGCACTGGAGGTCTGGAGTGCACGGCCTGCACAACCCGTCCTGGCTGAGTTGTCACTGTAGTCCGGCACGGGCGAAGCGCTTCCACAGGGCGAACTGGGCTGTGCTGGAGATTGAGGGCTGCCGTGCGTAGAGCAGGCGCAGGGTAGGCTGGACCTAGGAGACACACTGGTGGCCAGATGTGCTGCGCCGGCGCACTTCTCCCTGGCTGGATGCCCACTCTAGCATGGCACTTGCGGGGGGCTGGTATCGACCGCACCGGACTATGCGTGCGGATGGGCGAGACCGTGCGCACTTCCGCATAGCACGGTGCTCTCCACATCAACCGCTCCCCACGGTAAGCACGGGGAGTTGGCTCAGGTCTATTGCCTGACTCCGCCAATCTCCCCGTGTGCCCCCCCAAAAAATTTTTGGTGGGGGCTGCCTCTCAGGCTCCTGTAGCTGACTTAACTTGTCCTCCCAGAATCGACGTTCCAACTTCCATGTCCATCCTTCTCCCCGGTGCTCCAATCCACGCTGCTTGGTCTTCTTTTGGTGGTTGGTTCTGTAACGGCTGACAAATGGAGTAGAACAAGGCGCAGCGTGTTTAGTGCTCATCTTGAAGTTTAATGAAGAAATAGAACACTTTACAAAAGAAACAAAATGACAGCCAACAGTTCTGTCAGGATTCCAAACTACTAAACGGAAAACAACCACCCACAAAACCCAAAGGAAAACAGGCTGCCTAAGTATGGCTCCCAATCAGAGACAACGATATACAGCTGTCCCTGATTGAGAACCATACCCGGCCAAAACAAAGAAATACACAAAACATAGAAAAAGGACATAGAATGCCCACCCTAGTCACACCCTGGCCTAACCAAAATAGAGAATAAAACCCTCTCTATGGCCAGGGCGTGACATTGTGTGGAAAAAGGAATGGGGTGGTGAAATAATTTTCTGTCACCGACAAAGGAACTCAAAAGGTGTGATGTTATGAACTAACAAAAATGTTGATTTGAATGTGCAAATAGTCAGGAATGATTCACAAGAAAGGTGGATCTTTTTGAATATGAAAGTGGACGAAAAAGAGATTTAGCTCATTAATCTATATGGTCCAAATCAGGATGATCTGTACTTCTTCTAAAATATTTATACCAATTTATTGAACTTACAAGCAACAAATGATCAAATCATTATGGTAGGAGACTATAACACAGTGTTAAGTACCTCAATGGACCGTAAAGGTAATCACTCTACAAACTATCATCACCGTGCCCTTAAGGAAATCACAAATATTATGGACACATTAGAAATAGTGGATATTTGGAGACTAAAAAACCCAGACCTAGTGAGATATACATGGAGGAGACTTAATCAAGCTAGTCGTCTTGACTACTTTCTTTTATTTTCTCTCTTGCATCAAAGGTTTAAAAAGTTTTAATAGGAGACAGAATGCGATCGGATCGCATCATCTAATTGGCCTTCACATAACTCTTATAGAATTTCCACGTGGACGGGGATAATGGAAATTGAATCAAAGTTTACTGGAGTACAACTTATTTTTAACTAAGACAAAATAATTTATAACTGAATTTTTCCAGAGTAGTATAGGTTCAGCAAATCCCCTTATTGTTTGGGATACCTTTAAATTTACCTCCAGAGGTCATTCAATTCAATATTCATCAATAATAAAAAAGCAGTTTCTGGCTAAAGAGACAAGACTAACAAGGGAAATACATTAACTGATAGTACAGGTAGATAGCAATAAAAACGATACTACAGAGATACAAAATACATTTGAGGAGAAACAAAAAGAACTTGATGAATCTATCTAATGTCATCTATTAATCTATTCATCTATTAATCTATTCATCTATTAATCTATTATCGAAGGCTTACGAACAAAGGTGTCCATGTATGCCGATGACTCAAGTTTTATATTAAGTCCGCAAGCTATATCCCTGCAATGTCTCATTGAAGATCAAGATAACGTTTCTGTACTTTCTGGACTAAAACGTAATTATGATAAGTGTACAATATTACGTATTGGATCTTTAAAAAAAATACAACTTTTACCTTGCAGTTTACCTATGTCATGACGTTGGCCTCTTTGAGTACAGGGAGGACAGTTGACCCCCTTCCCCTTTCACCATCCCCCAACCTACCTTCCCCCACCCAGTCCCTGTGTGAAGGAGTGGTAAAATTCCAGAGAAGAATCTCTGGCCACATGGCCCATAGAGAGACACAGGAAATTCTTCCAACTCACAGAATTGGGGAACCGAGTGACATTTGTGTTCTGGAGAAGGTATGGAAGATTGGTGAAGAATCCAGCTACGAACTGGTCCGCTTGGTACAATTTTGTGATACATTGTGATGCTATGTACTGATGTTAATGTGATAGAATTGTATTTCTGTACCAAGCTTAAGCTCTCTGGGGTAGGCGGGACGAATTCGTCCCACCTACGCAACAGCCAGTGTAATCCAGTGGCACGATTTTCAAATACCTTAAAAATCCTATTACTTCAATTTCTCAAACATATGACTATTTTACAGCTATTTAAAGACAAGACTCTCGTTAATCTAACCACACTGTCCGATTTCAAAAAGGCTTTACAACGAAAGCAAAACATTAGATTATGTCAGCAGAGTACCCAGCCAGAAATAATCAGACACCCATTTTTCAAGCTAGCATATAATGTCACAAAAACCCAGAAGACAGCTAAATGCAGCACTAACCTTTGATGATCTTCATCAGATGACAACCCTAGGACATTATGTTATACAATACATGCATGTTTTGTTCAAACAAGTTCATATTTATATCAAACAACAGCTTTTTACATTAGCATGTGACGTTCAGAACTAGCATACCCCCCGCAAACTTCCGGGGAATTTACTAACAATTTACTAAATTACTCACGATAAACGTTCACAAAAAGCATAACAATTATTTTAAGAATTATAGATACAGAACTCCTCTATGCACTCGATATGTCCGATTTTAAAATAGCTTTTTGGTGAAAGCACATTTTGCAATATTCTAAGTACATAGCCCAGCCATCACGGACTAGCTATTTAGACACCCGGCAAGTTTAGCCTTCACCAAAATCAGATTTACTATAACAAAAATGTTATTACCTTTGTTGTCTTCGTCAGAATGCACTCCCAGGACTTCTACTTCAATAACAAATGTTGGTTTGGTCCCAAATAATCCATCGTTATATCCAAATAGCGGCGTTTTGTTCGTGCGTTCCAGACACTATCCTAAAGGGTAAATCAGGGTTACGAGCATGGCGCAATTCGTGACAAAAAAATTCAAAATATACCATTACCGTACTTCGAAGCATGTCAACCACTGTTTAAAATCAATTTTTATGCAATTTATCTCGTAAAAAAGCGATAATATTCCGACCGGGAATCTCCTTTTTGGTAAACAGAGGAAAAAACACAAAGACAGGGGCGGCCAGTGCACGCGCCTAAGCCCACTGTCCCTTGATCGGCCACTTGAGAAAGGCGATAATGTGTTTCAGCCTGGGGCTGGAATGACGACATTCTGGTTTTTCCCAGGCTCTGAGAGCCTATTGGAGCCGTGGGAAGTGTCACGTTACCGCAGAGATCCTAAGTTTTGGAAAGAGATGTCAAAGAAAGACAATAAATGGTCAGACAGGCCACTTCCTGTAAAGGAATCTCTCAGGTTTTGACCTGCCATTTGAGTTCTGTTATACTCACAGACACCATTCAAACAGTTTTAGAAACTTTGGAGTGTTTTCTATCCAAAGCCAATCATTATATGCATATTCTAGTTACTGGGTAGGAGTAGTAACCAGATTAAATCGGGTACGTTTTTTATCCAGCCGTGTCAATACTGCCCCCTACCCTCAACAGGTTAACTCAGTCATCGGCACACCCCCAGGGACACAGACAGGACCAGGCGTCATGTGACATGTTCACTATAAAACTATACCCTGATCTACTTTCTTCAGACCAGGCCTCCACTCCATTGCGAGTTGGCCAATAGGTTTGACCATCCAACCCATCTACTGAAAGTGCACCATACCACGTGGTTAACTTTTAGACTATTGATACCGACAGAATAAGAACAAGTCTTTGATATTAATTAATAGTCTGCAGCTAGAAATTATATCATAGAACGCGAAGACCAACGAAACATCCATTCTATAACGACATTAATGAATGTCGCTTTGAAAGATCCATTCTAACCGAGATAGAGAGAGAGAGAGAGAGAGAGAGAGAGAGAGAGAGAGAGAGAGAGAGAGAGAGAGAGAGAACGCGGACAAAACTCTCCAACAGAACCACGCTCCAACAAGGATCCCGACGACACACTGAGCGTAAATATATATTGATTGCAATTGTTCCCAAATGAGTGAGCGTTCATGTGCAAAAGGATTAGCATATCAATTGTTAATATTAATGAACTCTGTAGGTGTGCATCCTCAGCTGACTTTTTATGACCCATTGTTCTACAAGACACCAGCCAGGCCTGTTTAGACCACTAGGGCACATTACTCTACCAATTCTTTGTGATGATAATTACTGTTTGTATACTTTCTGTGAATTACTTAGTTTAGTAAATAAATTATTTTAAGACAATTGATGTATGGATGACTCTTAGTAAAGACTGGGTTCGTGCAGATACAACAAATTACGACGTTTGGAATGAAACTGGACGCGAGGTAAAATCCACCATTTAAACCAGAAGAGAATCGGCCTATACTATAATAGAATATAATATATAATGTTATAATATAGGAAAGTTATATTAGGAAAATTATAACTTTGTAATCTGAATATTTTCCTTGGTGCCCCGATCTCCTAGTTAATTACAATTAAACGATCAATCAGTTTAATCGCGTGATAATAATTACAGGGAGTTAATTGATAAACATGTCTTCAGTTTAATGGTACCCCAAAGACACGACATTTATGGTGCCCCCTGTGAGGAATCTAAGATAGAATTGGACTTTGCTGTGAAATTCTATATATCAATTGTGCAAACAGAATTGTACAAACAGCCTGCTATCTAAACAAAGTGATTGTGTATTTTCCATTGGGAGAAGCTATTTAGAGTGGCTCTGGTCTTATGTCGATAGCAGTGAGGGATAAATTCCAGATTTAGTCCGTTAGGCCAAACGGTACTATTTCTGTCGGTCAATATTAACTTCTAGAGTAAGGTTAGAAATTAGAAGTTAACTGTCCGGTAACCGAGCCGAATAATTTGCCTACCACACTAAGACAGTGTGGGCAGACCGTATGCGTATCTGTATTTAAGTACCGTGTCGCTCCAGTCAGCATAAACGCTAGCAGAATATGCTGAATGGGGTTAAGGTGAGACGTCACTAGAAAACCCACCCTTTCCATAGTGAAAGGACCCTATTTTGGTGCTTGGAAGTGATACTCCTGAACAAAGTTAGGAAGAGCTTAGCATTACTGCAAGCTAACAGAGGGAACATGTTACCCTCTCCGTACCACGTTTAAAATTCCTCCGCTAGCGCGACGGAAGTCCCGACCTTTGTACTTACGTTTAATTCCAGCATTCTATACCCTGGTGGTGAAGAATTGCCAGTACATCTCTAGGGGAAATCCAAACGTGGATCACGGTAAGATATCCAGACAATCGCAATTGACTGGATATGACGTCTCATTCAATTTAACTAACAAGTGAAATTGCCAGATTTACCTTTTCAAGTGGATCTTTTAAATAATATCCAAAATTGATTGGGCGTCTACAATGAGACATGATTAACTTTTTCCAAACTTAACTTAGATGAAGCAATGCGCTCAGGTTAATTGAAAGTTAATTCCCAGATAGCCTATACGGGTTTGATTTATCATAAATAGATTAATCAGTCAAATCTGCTTTAGCAAAGCACATTCAGTAAAACCCATTACTGACGGGAGTGAATCCCATGTGGCTTCGGCCTTAAGGGAAAGTATAGTGGTGAATGTACCCTAAACATTTAAACTACATTACTGTTATGATAACCCCGCAATCTGAATTGCTTGGGTATCATTCTCATTCAATTTAATAAGTTAAATTGTCGAACATACCTTTCTAGGTTCTTCCAACTAAATGAGAGAACTTAAACTTTGCATATTAACCTTGATGAAGCAACCTCTCAGGTAATTAAAAGTTAATTCCCAGATAGCCTATACAGGTTTGATATATCATAAATAGATTAATCAGTAAAATCTGCTTTAGCAAAGCACATTCAGTAAAACCCATTACTGACGGGAGTGAATCCAATGTGGCTTCGGCCTTAAGGGAAAGTATAGTGGTGAATGTACCCTAAACATTTAAACTACATTACTGGTATGATAACCCCGCAATCTGAATTGCTTGGGTATCATAGCCTCATTCAATTTATTTAGTTAAATTGTCGAACATACCTTTCTAGGTTCTTCCAATTAAATGAGACAACTTAAACTTTGCATATTAACCTGGATGAAGCAACCTCTCAGGTAATTCAAGTTTAATACCCAGATAGCCTACCCAGGTAGGACTAATCATTGGCATTGATTAATTCAATTTGCTTTTGCAAATTCATTCACGTCCAACTTCCACAGTACTGTACAGTACTGATGGTTCATTAACGTCTATAAATAGATTCAAATCGTCTTTGCAGCTCCCCACATTCCAAAACCAAATTTTGGAAAATTAGGAAAAACATTTTTTCCTTTCAAATGTTCTAATAATGTGCAAGCTATCAGAGGGGGTGGTCCCCACTCGCCCTCTAATTAGTGAACCTCCACCCGTAAATGGATTGATCTCTGACCTCAGCAGCGATAACAACCCTAATTATGCCATTAGTGGAAAAGCAGACAACAATGTTTTCCAAAATCAACCATCGGGCGCAGGCCTCGTAAAGGTTCTCTCCAGTCTAGCTCTGATGTCTTGCCATCCGAGATTGCCATCTGTCCAATACCGCAGTGCACAGCTGAAGCACGAGCAGGTAACGGTAGACATAAAGGGACAGGTAGAGAGAACCGGGAAACCAATGACCAATGCAGACAAGGGGAAAATTCTGCTAGCTATGGAACTGCGTTCGAAAACTGAACAATTAAATGTAATTGCAAAAACGTATGACGATGAACAAGCACAAGCTCTTCAACAAAATCGTTTTCTACAGGAACAAAATCATATGCTACAGGAACAACTCGATTTAGCCAAAACTAAATACGATGATGTCCACGCCAAACTAGATAAATCTGAAGAGTTATCTACAAACAGGAGCGCTCAACTTGACAACATGCATGCTGTTTTGTTGAATGTTACTCAAAATAACACGGTTCTCCTCAAAGCGCTGCAGACCAAAGACGATCAGTTAATGAACACAGTGACAAAGTTGGATGATAAATCAGCAGAACTTATTGAAGTCGCTGACCAAAGGAATGATGAGAGAATTCAGGTGATGAGGATGGAAATATTGATTTCTAAGCAAGCAGAGGAAATCTCATCACTGAATCTCTCGCTCCGTACTCAAGACCTCTATCTGCAAACCATGACAGATAAGTTTGAGACCGAAAGGAGCAGGTGTGACACTCACGTGTCCAAAATCAGTACTCTAAGCGCTCAAGTGGACTCTGCAATGCAGCAGAATTCCACCCTTAGGTACCATCTGGAGGAAATCCAGAATGGTCACGCTCTACAGCGCGACTACCCATCCAAGCAACCGGAGCACTGTACTCACAGAAGTGAATACAATAGGTTTCAGACCTTGCCTCCCTCATGTGTCCCTCAGTCTTCTCCTCTTGGCCCTTCGGCACTGAGTAATATTGCGCCTCTTGGTCAACAACAACAAGGCTTGGCTTCTTCTCTTGGCCTTTCGGCCCCAATCTCTCCACAGGATGAAGCCAACCCTCTCCGCCCGCTTGGCGCGGAATACCTTGACAAACTCGTCAAGAATTTCCCCACCTTTGACCCCGTTCCAGGTCAGCCAAACGATACTGAGACGTTCCTAGCTGACATAGAGGACGCGTTGGATGGCTACCCGAACGCTACGGGTTCTGACAGGGTTTACCTGTTGAAGCGAACGTCGAATAGACACGTGACGAGGTTCATTCGCCTACAACAGCAACACGTGCTAAATGACTACGCTAAACTTGCCACAGCTTTGAAATTAGAATTCAGTGGTTCTGCGACTCGCAAACACGATAGCTCACTGGCTAACACCGTCAAACAAGCTCGGAACGAACACCCACAAGCTTACTATCATAGGCTTCGTTCAGCTTACTTTGGCCTACTCACTGAAACAGGAATGGAAGAGCTGTTACCAGAGAGAGAGAGAGAGAGAGAGAGAGAACGCGGACAAAACTCTCCAACAGAACCACGCTCCAACAAGGATCCCGACGACACACTGAGCGTAAATATATATTGATTGCAATTGTTCCCAAATGAGTGAGCGTTCATGTGCAAAAGGATTAGCATATCAATTGTTAATATTAATGAACTCTGTAGGTGTGCATCCTCAGCTGACTTTTTATGACGCATTGTTCTACAAGACACCAGCCAGGCCTGTTTAGACCACTAGGGCACATTACTCTACCAATTCTTTGTGATGATAATTACTGTTTGTATACTTTCTGTGAATTACTTAGTTTAGTAAATAAATGATTTTAAGACAATTGATGTATGGATGACTCTTAGTAAAGACTGGGTTCGTGCAGATACAACAATTTACGACGTTTGGAATGAAACTGGACGCGAGGTAAAATCCACCATTTAAACCAGAAGCGAATCGGCCTATACTATAATAGAATATAATATATAATGTTATAATATAGGAAAGTTATATTAGGAAAATTATAACTTTGTAATCTGAATATTTTCCTTGGTGCCCCGATCTCCTAGTTAATTACAATTAAACGATTAATCAGTTTAATCGCGTGATAATAATTACAGGGAGTTAATTGATAAACATGTCTTCAGTTTAATGGTACCCCAAAGACACGACACCTATAAAATGGGCTGATGATGAAGTAGACATACTTGGTATTCATATCACAAAATATATAAATAAGCTGTCCATAATGAATTTCAATAGAAAACTTGTAAAAATAGACAAGATCCTGCAACCATGGAGAGGTAAATACCTGTCCATTTACGGAAAATTTGCCCTGATTAACTCCTTAGTCATATCTCAGTTTACTCACGTACTTATGGCGCTGCCTACTCCTGATGATTCGTTTTTCAAATCATACGAGCAAAAAATATTTTGCTTTATCTGGGACACTAAACCAGACAAAATAAAACGTGCCTATCTATATAATGAATAGGGTGGGTTGAGATGATTAAATATAAAAGCACTACACCTCTCTCTAAAAGCTTCACTCATTCAAAAGTTTTATTTGAATCCTAAATGGTTCTCAAGTAGATTACTAAGGAAAGCTCATCCATTGTTTAAAAATAGCCTTTTTGCCTTTGTGCAGATTGCCATGTCTCATTTTCGATTAATTGAAAATTATACTTTTTTAAAGTATCTCTCTTTTTCAAACAAGCATTGCAGAGCTGGCTACAATTTCAATTTCTTCCCCCTGAAAAGATAGAACAAATATTATGGTTGAACCCAAATGTGCTGGTTGATACAATACCTGTATTTATGGGAAAGATGTTTGAAAAGGGTATTTTGTTCTAAAGGATATTGTAAATTGGAATTGTAGAGTTATGTCCTTCATGGAGTTATCAGATATTGTATGGGAAGGTCTGCTCACTCCAAGTGTACAACCAATTGATTACAGCATTGCCCCAAAAATAGAGGAGGCAGGTGGCAGTGGGAGGAGGAAGGGAACTGGTCTGTCTGCCCAATATAAAGGATCAAAACTGGCGGAGGAATAAAAATAACATAAATAGGAAAGTATAGCATTTTCATTTGTGGACCAGGATGTTGACAACTGTGCCATACGGATTGCAAAATAGTTGGGAAGAGATTTTTGATGTACCGATTCCACAGTACAGGGTGTATGAGTTGATATATAAAACCACCCAAGATTCAAGACTTCATGCTTTTCAGCTAAAATGATTATATAGAATTCTTGCCACCCGCAAAATGTTGTATATTTGGGGCATCAAATCATCAACGCTCTGCAGATTTTGTTGTGAGGATACAGAATCAATAGACCATTTATTTTGGTATTGCCCTCAGGTAGCCTGTTTCTGGTCTCAGGTTCAGGACTTGCTGAAAATGCATAACATTGATCTAAAATTGACCCTAGAAATAGTACTGTTAGGAGATCTGGAGAGACCGGGTCAGTCAATTACTAATATACTAATACTCTTAGTAAAAGTATTTATCTTCAACTCGCAATCTGTGGATTCTATTCGATTAGATAGATTGAAATTGTACATTAAACTTCACAGCATAGTTGAAAGATATATGTTGCGTAGAAATCCGAAGAGGTGGCCAGCAGAGATAGGTGGGATGGGCTGAGGGAAGCTGAGGGTTGGGATGTGGAATTGGAAACAAGTAGGAGTGGAGTTGCTGGGCGTGGGATAGAATGATGGTGAAAGTAAAAAATAAAGTCAAAATAAAACATAATAATGAATGACACTGAAGGGGCAGTGTTTTTACAGCTAATGCCGGTTTGCCTGAGGCTGATGCCGTGCAGGTGTTTGTACACATGCATATACACACACTCTCATTCAAATAAACACATGCAAGAACACACACATACATGTAATAGTGCCAGACATGCACACAAACATATACAGTTGGCCTTGCTATGATTATTTTAGTTGTCCTTGATGTCCTTTTTTGATGTCCTTTTTTAGTTGTTTTATTTGATATATTTTTTGCATTGTTGTTTGCTGTTTTCTTTTTCTTTTTTCTCTTTTGTTCATTTTCTTGGTTGTTGGTGCGCTGGGTGCGCTGGGTGCGCTGGGTGCGCTGGGTGCGCTGGGTGCGCTGGGTGCGCTGGGTGCGCTGGGTGCGCTGGGTGCGTTGGGCGTGGGGCGCTGGGTGCGCTGGGTGCGTTGCGTTCTTGGGGGTGGGGAATGGAATTCATTGTATTTCTTATTTTTAAAAAGTATTCTTGTGGGAGGGTCTCGAATGGTTGAGGGACAGCTATTGGGGAACTGTGGGGGATAACGTTTTTTGGCCTGGTGGGAGATCTGTCAACGTGCCCTTGAGCAGGGCGTTGACCCTGGATGCTTCTGTGTGTCACTCTGAATGGGAGTCTGTTGGATGACTGGTGTGGTGTAGTTGTTGAGCGGCTTCACTGCAAATGTATTGTTTGTTTTGGATATTCAATTAAAAAATATATAAAATGGTCTGAATACTTATGTAAATGTAATATTGCAGTTGTTGTATATTTAATACATTTGCAAACATTTCTAAAAATCTGTTTTGCTTTGTCATTATGGAGTATTGTCTGTACGTTGGTGAGGGGAAAACAACAATTTAATCAATTTTAGAATAAGGCTGTAATGTAACAAAATGTGGAAAAAGTCAAGGGGTCTGAATACTTTCCGAATGCACTGTAAGTGTCACTTCCCTCAGAACAGTGATAGACCAGGCCTGACCACATTCTGTCCGTGACAACATCACAGAGACACGTCTTGCACCTCATCATTCTGCATGCGCAACATCACAGAGACACGTCTTGCACCTCATCATTCTGCGTGCGCAACATCACAGAGAGACTCATCATTCATTTGAGTTCACTCACTCTGTCTGTCAGACGCTTTTCAGCTCCCAGGCATTAGAAACAGTAAAACGTCATTCCGTCAAGGAGAAATGTAGAGTGTTTTTTTTTTTCTGTGACAATTGATATGAACACCTGTACAGGATTGACATAGAGCATTACGTTATAGGTTATTAGATCATGACAATGGCATTTAGTGATGCAATATAATGTGACATTATGCTAGACATTATGAGAAATGGCAATTACATTGTGTAATGCCAATTACAAGATATAAAAAAGTAATTAAACATAATGACAAAAGAAGAAAAGATAACTAAGCCTGACGTGTTTTTAAGCATTCATGTTTTTCTAATTCATCAAACAAAATACATTTCCTTCCTTCAAAATACAACGGCGTTAAACAATCGAGAGGACAGACAGACAAACAAACAAGTCATCAACATAAAGACCAGCTGCAAAACAAACAGAGCAGGAGCACTGAGGTGTTTAAGGTTTAATGCTGTTCCCCGGGGACCCGTTTGGGCTGGTTACAGCCCCACGCCCTCCTGGGAGAGCAATGGAAACATACGCCACCACAGGAACACCCTAGGGCCTTCAGGAGGTGGAGGAGGCGATGCATCCTTCCCTCCTTCCCTCTGGCTGGGGGAAGACAAAGGTAGAGGCGGTCTTCTAGGCCCTGACACCTGTCAACACATTAGGTGTCAAATAAACAGCCTTTCAACCTGGGCCAGCAGGTAAACCCAGTAGATGAAAGTGCCAGTCTTCTGACAGGCTGGGCTGGGTGTGTATCTGGCAGATCCAGCTCCAAGACCAGGTTGAAGAATGATGATCTGGCCTAGAGAGCATGCCAGAGGAGCTGTGATATGGTGTGTTCTCTTCAGATACAGTCTCTGAAGCGAGAGCCCAGGAGACTGGTAGTAGGAGACAGGCCCATAGAGACTGGTAGTAGGAGACAGACTCATAGAGACTGGTAGTACGAGACAGACCCATAGAGACTGGTAGTAGGAGACAGACCCATAGAGACTGGTAGTAGGAGACAGGCCCATAGAGACCGGTAGTAGGAGACAGACCCATAGAGACTGGTAGTCGGAGACAGACCCATAGAAACTGGTAGTAGGAGACAGACCCAAAAAGACTGGTAGTTGGAGACAGACCCATAGAGACTGGTAGTAGGAGACAGGCCCATAGAGACTGGTAGTAGGAGACAGACTCATAGAGACTGGTAGTACGAGACAGACCCATAGAGACTGGTAGTAGGAGACAGACCCATAGAGACTGGTAGTAGGAGACAGACCCAAAAAGACTGGTAGTCGGAGACAGACCCATAGAAACTGGTAGTAGGAGACAGACCCATAGAGACTGGTAGTAGGAGACAGACCCATAGAGACTGGTAGTAGGAGACAGGCCCATAGAGACTGGTAGTAGGAGACAGACCCATAGAGACTGGTAGTAGGAGACAGGCCCATAGAGACTGGTAGTAGGAGACAGAGACTGGTAGTTGGAGACAGACCCATAGAGACTGGTAGTAGGAGACAGAGACTGGTAGTAGGAGACAGACCCATAGAGACTGGTAGTAGGAGACAGACCCAAAAAGACTGGTAGTCGGAGACAGACCCATAGAAACTGGTAGTAGGAGACAGACCCATAGAGACTGGTAGTAGGAGACAGACCCATAGAGACTGGTAGTAGGAGACAGGCCCATAGAGACTGGTAGTAGGAGACAGACCCATAGAGACTGGTAGTAGGAGACAGGCCCATAGAGACTGGTAGTAGGAGACAGAGACTGGTAGTTGGAGACAGACCCATAGAGACTGGTAGTAGGAGACAGAGACTGGTAGTAGGAGACAGACCCATAGAGACTGGTAGTAGGAGACAGACCCAAAAAGACTGGTAGTCGGAGACAGACCCATAGAAACTGGTAGTAGGAGACAGACCCATAGAGACTGGTAGTAGGAGACAGACCCATAGAGACTGGTAGTAGGAGACAGGTCCATAGAGACTGGTAGTAGGAGACAGACCCATAGAGACTGGTAGTAGGAGACAGGCCCATAGAGACTGGTAGTAGGAGACAGAGACTGGTAGTTGGAGACAGACCCATAGAGACTGGTAGTAGGAGACAGAGACTGGTAGTAGGAGACAGGCCCATAAAGACTGGTAGTAGGAGACAGAGACTGGTAGTTGGAGACAGACCCATAGAGACTGGTAGTAGGAGACAGGCCCATAGAGACTGGTAGTAGGAGACAGGCCCATAGAGACTGGTAGTAGGAGACAGGCCCATAGAGACTGGTAGTAGGAGATAGACCCATAGAGACTGGTAGTAGGAGACAGACCCATAGATACTGGTAGTAGGAGACAGGCCCATAGAGACTGGTAGTAGGAGACAGGCCCATAGAGACTGGTAGTAGGAGACAGGCCCAGGCCTGACAGCTATAGTTATTCATTGTAGTTATACTGCTGAAGAATGTGTTACCATTACTATTATTATAAGAAAAAAAATTATAGGTCTCTTGTATAATGTTGATGTCTGTCGGTCCAGTATTTATTTTTAAAATATGCATTTGTCTGTTTGTCCAAATGTCATTTAAGCTAAGCAGCCTACTCACGTCTGCCACATAAAACCTTATTTTCCACTCTGAGGAGCTAAGGGGATGATGCCTGAAGCTGTCACAGATTGTCTTGTCAGGTATAACACTAACTCTGGGTTTATGGCTACTTAGGTGGTAATATATAGTTCCAGAATTCCACAAGTGTCTCTTCCCTTCCCAATTTGGTCTGGATCAGATAAGGCCTCTCTCCCACCAGTCCCTCTGCTCTCCGTCCTCCATCAGTTGCTGCTCGACTCTGCTGTCCGCCCCCAGCCCCCTACCCCCTGCTCCAGGCCTAGCTGTGTGGAGAGAAAGGCTGTAACAGACAGGAAGGAAATGTGAAAATAATGATATATTTAACAGAGACACCTTCCTATAAATCCACAGACATATGACTGTTTCTCAAATGGAACCCCATTCCCTATGTAGTGCACTACTTTTGATCAGGGCCCTTAGGGTAGGGGTCAAGAGTAATTACTTTAAAAGGTAATAGGGTACTATTTGGGACGCATACACAGACAATAACATCAAATCTAACTTTATTGTTCACAAGCAACGAATACAACGGGGTAGTAGACCTTTACAGGGAAATGCTTACTGACAAGCCCTGAACCAACAACGCGGTTTTAAGAAAGAAAAGTGTTGAGAAAGTATTTACAAAAAGAAACTGAAGTAAAAATAATAATAATAATAATAATAATAAATAAAGCAATAAAAAAAAGTTATTAGGAAAATAGAAAAATAACAAATAATTAAGGAGCAGCAGTAATATAACAGTAGCGAGGCTATATATACAGGGGGTACCGGTTCAGAGTCAATGTGCGGGGGTACAGGTTAGTCGAGGTAATTGAGGTAATATGTACATGTAGGTAGAGGTAAACTGACTATGCATAGATAATAAACAGAGAGTAGCAGCAGCGTAGAAATGGGGTGGGGTGGGGACAATTCAAATAGTCCGGGTAGCCATTTGATTAGCTGTTCAGGAGTCTTATGGCTTGGGGGTAGAAGCTGTTAAGAAGCCTCTTGGACAGTACCTCCTCCAGCTAGTCCATTAGAGGGGGTCTGTTCCTACAGAAGTATGGAAATGACCCAATATGTTCAGAGACAGGAACAGAAACTACTCTTTAATGACAGGTATTTTACAGTGATGAGTTGATGATTGTAGTGAAAGGTATTGGACGGGGGAGGCGTATGCAAGTTGAGGGTAAGCCCAGTTGCGACATGATGCGGCCTCAAATCGTTCCCTAAGATGTCTATTTACCTGTGGTTGATATTTGAGACAAATTACTACATCCCAAATGGCACTCTGTTCCCTGCATACTGCACTACATAGGGCATAGGGTGCCTTTTTGGATGTATTTTTCCCCCTGTTTTTGTGCCCAGTCAACATATTTCAGTGACAATAACCACATTTTCATCCACAGTTTTTATCAGAGTAAAGTCATACTTATGTGTGCGCTACCTCATCACCTATTTTTATCAGAGTAAAGTCATACTTCTGTCTGCGCTACCTCATCACCTATTTTTATCAGAGTAAAGTCATACTTCTGTGTGCGCTACCTCATCACCTATTTTTATCCTCACATTGTTTTATGCAGATTTTGAATATTCGCATGAAAATCTGTCGCCAATTGGACAGAAACCTAGCTAGTATCCCTAAATGCACGTAGTAGCGATCACATGTACCTCAGGATACACATATTTCACTGAGACAAATATAGACTATGGTTGCCACTTGCCACTGATCAAAACAGAGATGTTATGTTAGCATAATGCAGGGGTTCACAAACTTTTTTTGCTTCGGTACCCACCAACTGAGGTGTCTTTTGATTCCACCATAAGGGTTAAACGGTGAGATCACAGAATCAAAGAATAAATAGAAAATATTATCTTGGCAGCAGAGGGACAATTCTGCAGTTTGAAAACTAAGCTTCTGCGATTCCACACATCTTGCCCTGGAGCTGAGATAAAATGTTGCAGTTTGAAAGCTAATTTCCTACGATTCCACACATCTTGGCCTGGAGCTGAGATAAAATGTTGCAGTTTGAAAGCTAATTTCCTGCGATTCTGCACATTTTGACATGGCTAATGTTGTGTCTTTTTATACTTAAAACATTTTATATCAACATCAATGGGAGCCTGACTGTCTTGCTTTTATTTAGTTGATTGTAAATTCTCCAAGATTATAGGCTATTGTTGATAATATAAAGGTATATTATGTTTTCTACCTACTTTCTATTTGGTTTTAGTCGTTTACGTTTACACTGAAATCCTTTTTCTATCCCGAAAATTGTATTAAAATATATAATATACTGTATATATACTTATATATGTTTATTTTGCAATGCACAAACGTCATCCCGCTCCCCACCTGGACCCCTGCCCCCGACCAACAGTTTGGGTGTCAGGGATTTCTTCGTCGTCAGACGATATGGCGAAATCATCGTCGGAAAATGAGGACCAATATGCAGCAGAGTTGAGATAGTTCATTTTGAACATTTAATGAACTCAAATGAACATACAAAATAACAAAACGAACTCACGATTTCTAGACAGTCCTGTTAGGCTCACTCACGCTAAACAAGAAACAATCTCCCACAAATACACAGACAAACACACCCAACTAATATAGGACTTACAATCAAAGGCAACACCACACAGCTGCCTTCAATTGGAAGTCCACCCCAATTAACCAAACATAGACATACAACCAGCTAGATCAACATAGAAATACGTAAACAAGGAACAGTGCCCAAAAACCCCGGAATACTAAATCAAATGCCCTTTTAGAAAAAACATCACCCTGAACCACATAAAACAAATACCCTCTGCCACGTCCTGACCAAACTACAATAACAATTAACCCTTATACTGGCCAGGACGTGACAGTACCCCCCCCCCCCCCCCCCCAAAGGTGCTAGCCCCGGAAGCACCTCAAAAATAACAAAAACCCCAAACAACAACACAAAATCCCCCTAACTAAAGGGAGGGAAGGGAGGGTGGCTGCCGTCAACGACGGCACTGTGCTACACCCCCCCCCCCCCTCCCCAACCCACCTATATCTGGAGGTGGCTCTGGTTCTGGCAGTTCCGGGCAGACGACCCACCCCGGCAGTTCCGGGTAGACGGGCCACTCGGGCTGGGCCGGGGGACAGTCGGGCCACTCTGGCAGACCCGGAAGACAGTCGGGCCACTCTGGCAGACCCGGAAGACAGTCGGGCCACTCTGGCAGACCCGGAAGACAGTCGGGCCACTCTGGCAGACCCGGAAGACAGTTGGGCCACTCTGGCAGACCCGGAAGACAGTCGGGCCACTCTGGCAGACCCGGAAGATAGTCGGGCCACTCTGGCAGCTCCTGACTAGTGGGTGGCTCTGGCGACTCCTCACTGACCGGCGGCTCTGGCGACTCCTCACTGACCGGCGGCTCTGGCGACTCCTCACTGACCAGCAGTTCTGGCGACTCCTCACTGACCGGCAGTTCTGGCGACTCCTGACTGACCGGCAGTTCTGGCGACTCCTGACTGACCGGCAGTTCTGGCGACTCCTGACTGACCGGCAGTTCTGGCGACTCCTGACTGACCGGCAGTTCTGGCGACTCCTGACTGACCGGCAGTTCTGGCGACTCCTGACTGACCGGCAGTTCTGGCGACTCCTGACTGACCGGCAGTTCTGGCGACTCTTGACTGACGGGCAGTTCTGGCGACTCTTGACTGACGGGCAGTTCTGGCGACTCTTGACTGACGGGCAGTTCTGGCGACTCTTGACTGACGGGCAGTTCTGGCGACTCTTGACTGACGGGCAGTTCTGGCGACTCTTGACTGCCGGGCAGTTCTGGCGACTCTTGACTGACGGGCAGCTCTAGCGACGTCGGACTGGGATGACGCACTTGAAGCCTGGTGCGTGGTGCTGGTACTGGACGTACCAGACTGGGAACACGCACCTCCAGGCTAGTGCGGGGAGTGGGAACAGGATGAGTTGGACTGGGCTGACGCACTTCCGGGTCCGCACGAGAGACAGGAACTGGAAACCCAGGGCTATGGAGGTGCACAGGCGGTCTTGATCTTACCTCCTGCACAACCCGTCCTGGCTGGATGGAACTAGTAGCCCTGTACGAGCGGGGTGCTTGTACAGGGCGGACTGGCCTGTGCAGGGGCCTGATGGTAGCCGTGCGTAGAGCGGGAGTTGGGTAGCCTTGTCCTCGGAGGCGTACCGGCGACCAGATGCGCTGCGCAGGCATCCTCCTACCAGGCTGGATGCCCGCTCTAGCACGGCACCTGCGAGGGGCTGGAATAACGCGCACCGGACTGTGCGTGCGTATGGGTGAGATAGTGCGCTCCTCAGCGAAACATGGCGCCCTCCACCTCATACGCTCCTCCATATAACCACGGGTAGCTGGCTTCTGGCTCTTCCTTGGCCTAGCCAAACTACCCATGTGCCCCCCCCAAAAAAATTATTGGGGGTGCCTCTCGTGCTTCAACGCCAGTCGCGTTCCTCGGTAACGTTCCCGGTCCTTACCCGTCCATCTCTCCCGTTTGTCCAATTCAAAATCCCTCTGCTCCTTCCTCTGCTGCTTTGTCCTGGTTTGGTGGGAGATTCTGTCAGGGATTTCTTCGTCGTCAGACGATATGGCGAAATCATCGTCGGAAAATGAGGACCAATATGCAGCTGAGTTGAGATAGTTAATTTTGAACATTTAATGAACTCAAAAATGAACATACAAAATAACAAAACGAACTCACGATTTCTAGACAGTCCTGTTAGGCTCACTCACGCTAAACAAGAAACAATCTCCCACAAATACACAGACAAACACACCCAACTAATATAGGACTTCCAATCAAAGGCAACACCACACAGCTGCCTTCAATTGGAAGTCCACCCAAATTAACCAAACATAGACATACAACCAGCTAGATCAACATAGAAATACGTAAACAAGGAACAGTGCCCAAAAACCCCGAAATACTAAATCAAATGCCCTTTTAGAAAAAACACCACCCTGAACCACATAAAACAAATACCCTCTGCCACGTCCTGACCAAACTACAATAACAATTAACCCTTATACTGGCCAGGACGTGGCATTGGGAACTTGTTGCTGTTGTAGATTTCAACATTGTGAGCAGATCTGTACACTTTATTCAATAGGGTCTGTTTGGAGAAGTTGCTTGTGTACACTAACATATTGGTGTGTCTAACTCTGCCCTAAAATGCCATGTTGTACGTCAATAGCATGTTTTTTAGAAACTTTAGCAGAGATGGTAGTATGCCAAGGGGTCAATCATCTATCTACACCAACAAAAATAGTGAACCCAACAAAAATAAAATAATTGTGTCAAAACCTTTTTGACAGAACAGGATAACAGGAAGTCATTTAGGTATCAATAAACACAATAAAACGAAATATAACATACCACAATAATGTTGGCTTGAGACTTTGTTGAACCTAGCTTTTGGTCGCGCCTGTCATTCTTTTGTTTTAATGAAGCTACAGTATAGCTTTGGGTAGACTGGAACTCTGTTCCTTAGGCCACACTACTGAGAATGAAGCTTTATATTAGGATGCATGTATTCACATTCTAGTCTGGTGGCATAGTCTCACACCTAGTCATTATACAATCCTAACTCTAACAGTAGCAGAGATTTAACAAAGTGAGATAATGTTTTAAGCATTCCCAATTTATAGACCAAACATCTTCCTCAAATCTATGATGCCAAAGCTCTGACGTTTGGTCAAACATATGAAATGACTGCTGAATAAATCAGATTTCAGGGAAACCTAGATGTTATTTAGCCAGAAGGGATCTTAGTCACACTGAGATTATCTTGAATACAGTTGTATCATGAATACTTTGGCTGGCTTGTCAAGCTCTCATCCCAGGCCCAAACTTGCACTATTTACCTCAACATCAATAGACTATCAACTATTTAGCAAGTAATGTTTAAAATTAAAAACCCTTCAGTGTCAGGTGGTTTGGTGTCTGACAATTCATAACTGACAGATTAGCTTGGAAAGAAAACACAACTGTCTCCATTCTCTTGCTCAAGGCTCAATCATCGTTTTGCCCCAACACTTCTCTCTTGTCGGCTTAGTTAAGATAATATGGTGACATATGCATATCATTGCTTCAGGTCCTGAGCCACAGGAAGTTAGATTTGGGTATGTCATTTTCAGGCACTTTTTTTTTTTAAAGGTTACGATCCTTAAGAGGTTTTAAGATAATATGGTGACATGGTTGTGCAACCAGATAATTCCAAGGTACCAGTCTAAATTGAGGATTGCATTACACACACGTCATACTTAGGATGTACTTTCCTTCAATATACTTTATATAGAAATATATACTATACTTTATTTCTATATACTTTATATAGAAATATATACTATACTTTCTTTCTATATACTTTACATAGAAATATATACTATACTTTCTTTCTATATACTTTATATAGAAATATATACTATACTTTCTTTCTATATACTTTACATAGAAATATATACAATACTTTCTTTCTATATACTTTATATAGAAATATATACTATACTTTCTTTCTATATACTTTATATAGAAATATATACTATACTTTCAACTATCTACTAAATGATCTGACAACAAATTGAGCTGTTGGTTAAGACTGCATTGTCCTTGTCCTCACCTTGACGATGACGTAATGCCAACAGTAATGTACTATTACACTGTGACAGACAGACAGGTTGAGACAGACAGGTCAGACAGACAGGTTGAGACAGACAGGTCAGATAGACAGGTTGAGACAGACAGGTCAGACAGGCAGGTCAGATAGATAGGTTGAAACAGACAGGTTGAGACAGACAGGTCAGACAGGCAGGTCAGATAGACAGGTTGAGATAGACAGGTTGAGACAGACAGGTTGAGACAGACAGGTCAGACAGGCAGGTCAGATAGACAGGTTGAGACAGACAGGTTGAGACAGACAGGTCAGACAGGCAGGTCAGATAGACAGGTCAGATAGACAGGTTGAGAAACACAGGTTAGACAGACAGGTTGAGATAGACAGGTCAGACAGGCAGGTTGAGACAGACAGGTCAGACAGACAAGTTGAGACAGAGGTCAGACAGACAGGTTGAGACAGACAGGTTGAGACAGACAGGTCAGACAAACAGGTCAGAAAGACAGGTTGAGATAGACAGGTCAGACAGACATGTTGAGATAGACAGGTCAGACAGACAGGTTGAGACAGACAGGTCAGACAGACAGGTTGACAGACAGGTCAGACAGACAGGTCAGACAGACAGGTCAGACAGACAGGTTGAGACAGACAGGTCAGACAGACAGGTTGAGACAGACAGGTCAGACAGACAGGTCAGACAATTGAGATCTGGCTCAGTATAATACTTTCATTTGTGCTTATGCTACAAGCATCATTTGAAACCAGCAGGCCCTATTGAGCACAGACAATGGGAAGTCATCACGCCCGTCACCCTCTGCAAACACAGGGACGATTAGGGAATCAAAGATGTGAGAACTGACTGTGACTGAAATGAAAAGCGACTCTGTGAACTCTTTCCGCAAACATCACCAACGCTAAACACAAACCATTGTAATGGAACATGGTAATGGAGTGTGTGTGTGTGTGTGTGTGTGTGTGTGTGTGTGTGTGTGTGTGTGTGTGTGTGTGTGTGTGTGTGTGTGTGTGTGTGTGTGTGTGTGTGTGTGTGTGAGTGTGCATGCATTTGCGTGTATCCATGATAAGCTATTGTCTACAGAGACTAGTCTACACACAGAAGCCACAGATGGGAGAGTGATTTTTTCCCATTTAGCTGTCACTCAGGGAGAGAGAGAGAGAGAGAGGACTCATGCTTAAGCATCCTAAATGCGACCTTATTCCTTATATAGTGCCCTGTGTGCCCTGGTGAAACGTAGTGCACTACATAGGGAACAGGATGCCGTTTGGGGCACAAGACCTGTTGAGTCCCTCACAGCCTCACAAGGGAACAGGGGGAGCTTGACTAGAGCCTTCGGCCGTTGGAGGTGAGAAGTGTTAATCCTGAATTAAATGATCTGGCACTTTACAAAATACGAGACAATTACAGGGATAATTATACCAAGCCTTCACACAGCGCCCGTGGGTCACAATTACCATCATATAGTAGGCTTCACACATAGGAGAGCTGCTTCAGCATCAGTGGAGGGGTCCACAGACCTACAGTAGAGAGGTGGAGGGTGGAGGGGACCACAGACCTACTGTAGAGAGGTGGAGGGTGGAGTGGACCACAGACCTACAGTAGAGAGGTTGAGGGTGGAGGGGCCCACAGACCTACTGTAGAGAGGTTGAGGGTGGAGGGGACCACAGACCTACAGTAGAGAGGTGGAGGGTGGTGGGGACCACAGACCTACAGTAGAGAGGTGGAGGGTGGATAAGACAACAGACCTACTGTAGAGAGGTGGAGGGTGGAGGGGACCACAGACCTACTGTAGAGAGGTGGAGGGTGGAGGGGACCACAGACCTACTGTAGAGAGGTGGAGGGTGGAGGGGACCACAGACCTACAGTAGAGAGGTGGAGGGTGGAGGGGACCACAGACCTACTGTAGAGAGGTGGAGGGTGGAGGGGACCACAGACCTACTGTAGAGAGGTGGAGGGTGGAGGGGACCACAGACCTACTGTAGAGAGGTGGAGGGTGGTGGGGACCACAGACCTACAGTAGAGAGGTGGAGGGTGGAGGGGACCACAGACCTACTGTAGAGAGGTGGAGGGTGGAGGGGACCACAGACCTACTGTAGAGAGGTGGAGGGTGGTGGGGACCACAGACCTACAGTAGAGAGGTGGAGGGTGGAGGGGACCACAGACCTACTGTAGAGAGGTGGAGGGTGGAGGGGACCACAGACCTACTGTAGAGAGGTGGAGGGTGATGGGGACCACAGACCTACAGTAGAGAGGTGGAGGGTGGATAAGACAACAGACCTACAGCAGAGAGGTGGAGGGTGGAGGGGACCACAGACCTACTGTAGAGAGGTGGAGGGTGGAGGGGACCACAGACCTACTGTAGAGAGGTGGAGGGTGGAGGGGACCACAGACCTACTGTAGAGAGGTGGAGGGTGGTGGGGACCACAGACCTACAGTAGAGAGGTGGAGGGTGGTGGGGACCACAGACCTACTGTAGAGAGGTGGAGGGTGGAGGGGACCACAGACCTACTGTAGAGAGGTGGAGGGTGGTGGGGACCACAGACCTACAGTAGAGAGGTGGAGGGTGGAGGGGACCACAGACCTACTGTAGAGAGGTGGAGGGTGGTGGGGACCACAGACCTACAGTAGAGAGGTGGAGGGTGGAGGGGACCACAGACCTACAGTAGAGAGGTGGAGGGTGGATAAGACAACAGACCTACAGCAGAGAGGTGGAGGGTGGAGGGGACCACAGACCTACTGTAGAGAGGTGGAGGGTGGTGGGGACCACAGACCTACAGTAGAGAGGTGGAGGGTGGTGGGGACCACAGACCTACTGTAGAGAGGTGGAGGGTGGAGGGGACCACAGACCTACTGTAGAGAGGTGGAGGGTGGTGGGGACCACAGACCTACAGTAGAGAGGTGGAGGGTGGTGGGGACCACAGACCTACAGTAGAGAGGTGGAGGGTGGATAAGACAACAGACCTACAGCAGAGAGGTGGAGGGTGGAGGGGACCACAGACCTACTGTAGAGAGTTGGAGGGTGGAGGGGACCACAGACCTACTGTAGAGAGGTGGAGGGTGGAGGGGACCACAGACCTACTGTAGAGAGGTGGAGGGTGGTGGGGACCACAGACCTACAGTAGAGAGGTGGAGGGTGGTGGGGACCACAGACCTACTGTAGAGAGGTGGAGGGTGGAGGGGACCACAGACCTACTGTAGAGAGGTGGAGGGTGGTGGGGACCACAGACCTACAGTAGAGAGGTGGAGGGTAGATAAGACAACAGACCTACAGCAGAGAGGTGGAGGGTGGAGGGGACCACAGACCTACTGTAGAGAGGTGTAGGGTGGAGGGGACCACAGACCTACTGTAGAGAGGTGGAGGGTGGAGGGGACCACAGACCTACTGTAGAGAGGTCGAGGGTGGTGGGGACCACAGACCTACAGTAGAGAGGTGGAGGGTGGTGGGGACCACAGACCTACTGTAGAGAGGTGGAGGGTGGAGGGGACCACAGACCTACTGTAGAGAGGTGGAGGGTGGTGGGGACCACAGACCTACAGTAGAGAGGTGGAGGGTGGTGGGGACCACAGACCTACAGTAGAGAGGTGGAGGGTGGTGGGGACCACAGACCTACTGTAGAGAGGTGGAGGGTGGTGGGGACCACAGACCTACTGTAGAGGGGTGGAGGGTGGTGGGGACCACAGACCTACTGTAGAGAGGTGGAGGGTGGTGGGGACCACAGACCTACTGTAGAGAGGTGGAGGGTGGTGGGGACCACAGACCTACAGTAGAGAGGTTGAGGGTGGAGGGGACCACAGACCTACAGTAGAGAGGTTGAGGGTGGAGGGGACCACAGACCTACAGTAGAGAGGTGGAGGGTGGTGGGGACCACAGACCTACAGCAGAGAGTTGGAGGGTGGTGGGGACCACAGACCTACTGTAGAGAGGTGGAGGGGACCACAGACCTACTGTAGAGAGGTGGAGGGTGGTGGGGACCACAGACCTACTGTAGAGAGGTGGAGGGTGGTGGGGACCACAGACCTACTGTAGAGAGGTGAAGGTTCGAGGGTGGAGGGGACCACGGACCTACTGTAGAGAGATGGAGGGTGGAGGGTTGAGGGTTGAGGGTGGAGGTGACCACAGATCTACTATAGAGAGGTGGAGGGTCGAGGGTGGAGGGGACCACAGACCTACTGTAAAGAGATGGAAGGTGGAGGGTTGAGGGTGGAGGTGACCACAGATCTACTATAGAGAGGTGGAGGGTGGAGGGTGGAGGGTGGAGGGGACCACATATCTACTATAGAGAGGTGGAGGGTGGAGGGTGGAGGTGACCACATATCTACTATAGAGAGGTGGAGGGTGGAGGGTGGAGGGGACCACATATCTACTATAGAGAGGTGGAGGGTGGAGGGTGGAGGGTGGAGGGGACCACATATCTACTATAGAGAGGTGGAGGGTGGAGGGTGGAGGGTGGAGGGGACCACATATCTACTGTAGAGAGGTGGAGGGTGGAGGGGACCACAGATCTACTATAGAGAGGTGGAGGGTGGAGGGTTGAGGGTGGAGGGGACCACAGCCCTACTGTAGAGAGGTGGAGGGTTGAGGGTAGAGGGGACCACAGACCTATTGTAAAGAGATAGAGGGTGGAGGGTGGAGGGCACTGCACAACCTACTATAGGGAGATGGAGGTTGGGAGGGGTGAGGGGGGGATTGCGTGGTTGATATGTGTGTGTGTAAAAATGTAATAGACCTTGAATTTCTCGTTGGTTCACAGTAAGGGTAATTTACAGTAAGGGTAATTTACAGTAAGGGTAATTTACAGTAAAGGTCATGATTCACTGTAGAGACAGTAGGGGTTCAAAATGTAGAACCCAGTTCCTACATTTGAATATACAAATTGACTTTATCAAACTAAACTATGCTACCTTTTATCTCATGGACCCTCTGGATGACAAATCAGAGCAAGATTACTGAATGTAAGTACATTATTTACCTTCAGAGGTGAACTTATCAAACCAATTGCCATGATAAAAGTGTTTTGTTGTTGTGCACTCTCCTCAAACAATAGCATGGTATTTTTTAACTGTAATAGCTACTATAAATTTGACTGTGCAGTTAGATTAACAAGAAATTAAGCTTTCTGCCCATATAAAACATGTCTATGTCCTGGAAAGTTGGCTGTTACTTGCAATGTCATTCTAGTCACATTAGCGCACGTTAGCACCAACCGTAACGGTTTAGGTACACCGATCCCGTAGAGGATATTAAATGAATGCACTCCAAACATGTTATTGGCTGCACAGCGTTATTCCATTCTACTTATTCACTAACGTACCATTTTCAAAGAGATACAGTCACCTCAATTGTGCCTCTAGGAAACATTGAAAGTGATAAACCATTTTAATAAATGTCACAAAAATTATGATATCATCATTTACATACATTTAAAGTCACAGTTGTATGTAATTTAATTTCAAAAACAGCAATTAAAAATGCAGTGTTTTCCCAATAAGAGTTTGTTTACACCTGCAGTATTATATGTAATTCCTCATTTAGTCGTCATTCAGATAGCAAATGTCAAAGAAGCTCCCTACAGACAGTAAATACTGAGACAAACACACACACACCACACATACACAGCTCTCCCGCTCTCTCTCTCTCTCGTCCCCACTTTAATGCTACTGAAATGACTTTAAGGCTACTGATATTTCCAAAGAGAGCAGAGCAGCAACTGTCTGTCCTGCGACCACCATAGCACCATCTGTCTAAGCAGCTTGGCATCAGTCATTAGCCACGCTACAATTATCTACAGAGCGAGAGAACGAGTACTTTTAGCCATATCCCAAAACACCTGTCCCTGTACTGCTTAGTTTAGTGACAGTAGGGTTGCAGTTTAGGGACACTTTTTCTGATTTCAAATTAAGTTATAAATGTACAGGAACTCATTTTCACTTTTGATAAATCATCTGATTTGTTAGTGCTTATTACACTGCCTAAGCAGCATGATAATGTTGTTAATAGGTAGGGTTGTAATGTTGGCAAGGACATCTGAAGCCAGTCAGCGACAGCATATGGAACGACCTCAACTTGTCTTAGTATTATATGTCTAAATCTGCCTAGTGCTAATTAGCAGTTTATATGCCTGTGATAATTGTAGGTGATAATTGTAGGCGTCAATTTACACTCTAAGCAATTCGCCACAGCATATTGCATTAAATGAACATACTGCCTGTGTCTTTAGAGATTATGTCTAATTCTTGAGTGGACCAACCGGTGTAATTCATATGATGGCATAAATGTAACAAGTGCCTAGAAACCTTACGTGTCAAGTGGCTGAGTCTTCACAGCAGAGACAAAAACAACCAGTGGACTATTTATTTTGGCCAACAGTGCCTTGACAACCAAGCTGGCCTGTGTCTGTCCTGGGTCTGGTCTGGGTCTGGCCTGGGTCTGGTCTGGGTCTGGCCTGCGTCTGTCCTGGGTTTGGCCTGTGTCTGGCCTGGGTCTGGCCTGTGTCTGGCCTGGGTCTGGTCTGGGTCTGGCCTGCATCTGTCCTGGGTCTGGCCTGGGTCTGGCCTGGGTCTGGTCTGGGTCAGGCCTGGGTCTGGCCTGGGCCTTGTGTGTCTTCTCTCCTTCCTCTTTAATTCATGCAGGATCCTAAAAACTTGCCTTCATTCGGTTCTGTCGTTGTAATAATGGACATTTGTCCTCCTTTTTCCCTCCTTTCCTCTCCTTTTCCTTCCCAAACAACTGTGACTGTTTTAATTCTCTGTTCCTGATTAGTCTGGATCAATTAAATTCTCCCTGCTGGGCTCAGCAGCTACACAGCAGGGGACACTTAGACTGGCAATCATCAGGACCAGCTTCTTAATCATGTCTTAATTACACACTGGTACTAGAGGGATAAAGGAGTATGTTAGTGGCCTGTTCTGGTCTGGATGAATGAAGATGTTAGTGGCCTGTTCTGGTCTGGATGAATGAAGACGTTAGTGGCCTGTTCTGGTCTGGATGAATGGAGATGTTAGTGGCCTGTTCTGGTCTGGATGAAGGAGGACGTTAGTGGCCTGTTCTGGTCTGGATGAAGGAGGACATTAGTGGCCTGTTCTGGTCTGGATGAATGAAGACGTTAGTGGCCTGTTCTGGTCTGGATTAAAGGGAATGTTGGTGGCCTGTTCTGGTCTGGATGAAGGAGGACATTAGTGGCCTGTTCTGGTCGGGATGAATGAAGACGTTGGTGGCCTGTTCTGGTCTGGATTAAAGGGAATGTTGGTGGCCTGTTCTGGTCTGGATTAAAGGGAATGTTGGTGGCCTGTTCTGGTCTGGATTAAAGGGAATGTTGGTGGCCTGTTCTGGTCTGGATTAAGGAGAATGTTAGTGGCCTGTTCTGGTCTGGATTAAAGGGAATGTTGGTGGCCTGTTCTGGTCTGGATTAAAGGGAATGTTGGTGGCCTGTTCTGGTCTGGATTAAGGAGAATGTTAGTGGCCTGTTCTGGTCTGGATTAAAGGGAATGTTGGTGGCCTGTTCTGGTCTGGATTAAAGGGAATGTTGGTGGCATGTTCTGGTCTGGATTAAAGGGAATGTTGGTGGCCTGTTCTGGTCTGGATTAAAGGGAATGTTGGTGGCCTGTTCTGGTCTGGATGAAGGAGAATGTTGGTGGCCTGTTCTGGTCTGAATTAAAGGGAATGTTGGTGGCCTGTTCTGGTCTGGATTAAAGGGAATGTTGGTGGCCTGTTCTGGTCTGGATTAAAGGGAATGTTGGTGGCCTCTTCTGGTCTGGATTAAAGGGAATGTTGGTGGCCTGTTCTGGTCTGGATTAAAGGGAATGTTGGTGGCCTGTTCTGGTCTGGATTAAGGAGAATGTTAGTGTTCTGTTCTGGTCTGTATTAAGGAGAATGTTAGTGGCCTGTTCTGGTTTGGATGAAGGAGGGTGTTAGTGGAGGTGGAAATTAGTTTCAGGATCAATGACCTCTTAAACCCCGTTGATACCTGGTTATAACAAGCATCCTTTGTCCTCATCTTGTCCACATTCTGACTCTGCCCACATTTTCAGATACTGTAGGTCTAGATGATTTAAAGACACATTGTGATCTGATTGTGATCAGATCTTCTTGACCATCTCCGGAGGTAGTCAGGGACCCATTGTGTCTGGATCTTACAAGTGTAGACAAATCTGGATAGTGAAACCATTGAAATCAACATTATCCCACCTTCTAAAATCATTCATCAATCAAGTGGCACCATTGACTTATTGGTTCAATGTCTTGAATATCATTTTTTTAAAGAATAGCCGGCCAATAATTTGCATACAGGGAGGGACCAAGAAATCTGGACACATTGCGGCTGGATATAAGACACATTTTAATATCATGCGTAGACATATTTCTGAAAACGTGGGTCCAACCAGACTGTGGAAAAGATCAGGACAAAGGAAAGTTTTAGAACACCTACTCATTCAAGGGTTTTTCTTTATTTTTACTATTTCGTACAATGTAGAATAATAGTGAAGACATCAAAAATATAAAATAACAAATATGGAATCATGTAGTAACCAGAAAAGTGTTAAACAAATCAAAATATATTTTATATTTGAGATTCTTCAAATGGCCACCCTTTGCCTTGATGAAAGCTTTGCACACGCTTGGCATTCTCTCAACCAGCTTCACCTGGAATGCTTTTCCAACAGTCTTGAAGGATGCCATATGCTGGGCACTTGTTGGCTGCTTTTCCTTCACTCTGCGGTCCAACTCATCCAAAACCATCTCAATTTGGTTGAGGTTGGGTGATTCTGGAGGCCAGGTCATCTGATGTAGCACTCCATCACTCTCCTTCTTGGTCAAATAGCCCTTACACAGCCTAGAGGTGTGTTGGGTCATTGTCCTGTTGAAAAACAAATGATAGTCCCACTAAGACCAAACCAGATGGGATGGCGTATCACTGCAAAATACTGTGGTAGCCACGTTGGTTAAGTGTGCCTTGAATTCTAAATAAATCACTGACAGTGTCACCAGCCAAGCACCCCCACACCATCACACCTCCTCCATGCTTCACGGTGGGAACCACACATGCGGAGATCATCCTTTCACCTACTCTGCGTCTCACAAAGACACAGCGGTTGGAACCAAAAATCTTCAATTTGGAATCCAGACCAAAGGACAGATTTCCACCAGTCTAATGTCCATTGCTCATGTTTCTTGGCCCAAGCAAGTCTCTTCTTATTATTGGTGTCCTTTAGTAGTGGTTTCTTTGCAGAAATTTGAAAAAAGGCCTGATTCACAGTGTCCTCTGAACAGTTGATGTTGAGATGTGTCTGTTACTTGAACTCTGTGAAGCATTTATTTGTGCTGAAATTTCTGAAGCTGGTAATTCTAATGAACGTATCCTCTGCAGCAGAGGTAACTCTGGGTCTTCCATTCGTGTGGCGGTCCTCATGCGAGCCAGTTTCATCATAGCGCTTGATGGTTTTTGCAACTGCAGTTGAAGAAGAGGTTCTTCAAATTTTCCGTATTTACTGACCTTCATGTCTTAAAGTAATGAAGGACTTTCATTTCTCTTTGCTTATTTGAGCTGTTCTTGCCATAATATGGACTAGGTGTTTTTTTAACCTTTATTTAACTTGGCAAGTCAGATAAGAACAAATTCTTATTTTCAATGATGGCCTAGGAACAGTGGGTTAACTGCCTTGTTCAGGGGCAGAACGACAGATCTTTACCTTGACAGCTCAGGGACTCGATCTTGCAACCTTTCGGTTACTAGTCCAACGCTCTAACCACTAGGCTACTTGCCGCCCCTATTTTACCAAATAGGGTCATCTTCTGTATACCCCCCTACCTTGTCACAACACAAATGATTGGCTCAAACGCATTAAGAAGGAAACAAATTCCACAAATTCACTTTTAAGAAGGCACACCTGTTAATTGAAATGCATTCCAGGTGACTACCTCATGAAGCTAGAGAATGCCAATAGTGTGCAAAGCTGTCATCAAGGCAAAGGGTGGCTATTTGAAGAATCTATTTGTTTAACACTTTTTTAGGTTACTCCATGATTCCATATGTATTATTTCATAGTTTTGATGTCTTCACTATTATTCTGCAATGTAGAAAATAGTAAAAATAAAGAAAAACCCTTGATTGAGTAGGGGTTCTAAAACTTTTGACCGGTAGTGTATATTGAAGAGAATCGTTCCCAAAATCGACCCCTATGGTACACCTTTATGTATTTCAAGATATTCAGAGACTTAACTCCATAAATCACAATGGCCTGAGTTCGATCACTAAGATAGTCATGAAACCATGAACAGGTGTCAGAGCTCAGGCCTATCGAGGACAAAGTATTCAATAACATAGCATGATCAACTGTATCAAAAGCTTTTGACAGGTCCACAAACAAAACAGTACATTTCATTTTAGTGTCTAGATCATTAACAACTAAAGTGGTTATTGTAATAGTGCTATGCCCAGGCCTAAACCCTGATTGGTTTACATTCACAATACATTTCTGAGAAGAAGAAAAAGAGCAAAGTTGTACATTTACCAAGGATTCAATAATCTTAGCTAGACAAAGAAGCCTTAAAATATGGCAATAATGATTAAGATCTCTACTATCCTCGTCCTTACGGAGAGGCAGCACAACAGCTGATTTCCATAGTTTTTGGAATATTTCCTGATAACAATGTTGAATAAAAAATATGGGTTACTGAGCCAACAATGATGGGAGCTGCACGCTTAAGCAAACTGAGATCCTATTGGTCGGCCTCTTTGGATTTCTTGTTGTTTATTGTTAGCAAAGCATCCAGTAGTTTTTTGTTCTGTAAATAAATATAAATGAGGCTTTAGAAAGTATACTGCTGAGTGATTTGGTTCAGTTATTATTACTGTTATGTGAGGGATGCGGAGAAGGTTCGCTTCTCACAGAACCAGTTCATCTGTATGTGATAAAATATTACCATCACAGAAGTTGTCATTTCTTTGAAACTTTTGGAAAATACGATGTCAGGGAAGGGCAGTATTTGAGAATTTTGGATCACTGGAAAAAATACATTTCCAACATTTCAGTTTACAGTACATGTAAATTCACAGTCATTTTTTTTTTACATTTCATCTTTTAGTAGAAAAAGTTGAACATCTTTTTTTTATAAGGTGTAACTAATCCATTTGTCCTCTCTTGTTCCGAGTTCCTAGTCCATCAAAGCAAACGGCAGCTAAGGAATAACATCATTTTGCGGTCCAATCAATATAGATAAACTGCAGTCTGTTAATTAAAGCTCCTAGTCAACTAATCCCCAAGGGCATTGTGGGAGTTTGGAGGGAATAAAGGAAGAAAAAGCGAAACGCTTTAATGCCATCTAATGACGTTACCAAACGAATAGCCCCATACCGATGGGAACAAGCTAATCCAACGCTGGTCCTTTTCTAGTGGTCGTGTTCAAACCAGCCGCCTCCCCTCCTACCCTCCTACTCTTAAACCCCTTATGGAGAGTTGCCTCCCCTCCAACTCTTAAACTAAACCTCTCATGGTGAGTACACACAATAGGCACCTGCAGGAGCCCCCTGTCAGCCCCGACTCTCACAACACCTCACTCCTTTACTGGGCCGTGACGGTGCTCAGGGTCTTATTTTCATCAATTAGTAAAAGCTTGTATTGGTCACTTCCTCTCTGCCCTGAAGGTGAGTGGAACATTCCAGTATTCATACTGTCATTAGCAGAGTTATCAATGCCAACAAAGCTTGGAAAATAAGTTTAAAAAAAAAGCTTTCGGGACTATGCAATTTAACAAAAAATATAAAAGTTGAGTCTTTTAGTAGAGCTATTAAGACATCTATTATAATAACTAAACTACAGGGAGGTCAGTGGAATGGGACATCTTTACTATCTAATCGAGGGATTGCAACGTGGACTCCTTATCAACCGCACCAACCACCATTTCCAGTATACTGAATTACACATTAACCCACTATATGCATTTCATGTCACGTACAGCGTGTATTGTCTAGCTTGAACACAGACCGTTAAATAGACAGAGTGAAGCAGGCTCTCAAGAGTCCCTCCTATCCCATTCAGTCCAAGCTACAGACGTAGCCCTCATTAGCAGCTAGCCATTATAACCCTGAAAAGAGACAGAGATGAAAGCTTTGATTTAACTTCTCCTCTCATTTCCTCTCCAGTGTTTAACTCCATTTCCTTTTGTGGAATTAGGGACAATCTGGGTGGAGTGGTGTGGGGATGAAAAGTGAGGTTGAATTGTATTGAGTGTATTACGTACATTTACATTTTAAGTAATTTAGCAGACGCTCTTATCCAGTGGAGCCTTGCTCAAGGGCACATCGACAGATTTTTCACCTCGTTTGCTCAGGGATTCAAACCAGCGACCTTTCACACATACTTATTAATACACACTTGTACGTGTGTAAAATAGGACAAATATAAGCACCCACCAAATTATTATTATGGTTACTGGCCCAACGCTCTTAACCGCTAGGCTACTTGCCGAGGCTACCTGCCGCCACGTACTAATGCCGAAACTATACGCCACCATTTTCCTAGTATTTTTAACATGAATAGGGCTAATGGTCAGACGAACTTCGTGGTGTGAACAGAACAGTGCATAAGCCATGTGTGTTGGATAATATTCAGTTGAATTCATATGCTGGTAGTGTCATAAGCACCATATCTGCACCCTTTTTACAATGAGATCTGTATTTTGTCCACATTACAATGAGATCTGTATTTTGTCCACTTTACAATGAGATCTGTATTTTGTCCACTTTACAATGAGATCTGTCTACAATGAGATCTGTCTACAATGAGAACTACCTACCTCCCTACTCTTCAACATTTGCATACGCTGTAAAAAAAATTATATTGTGTTATTGACTGTACGTTTGTTTATGTGTAACTCTGTGTTGTTGTTTTTGTCGCACTGCTTTGCTTTATCTTGGCCAGGTCGCAGTTGTAAATGAGAACTTGTTCTCAACTGGCCTACCTGGTTAAATAAAGGTGAAATAAAAAATACTTCTTTTTTTAATTCTGTATTTTGTCTACTTTACAATGTCCCACATATTGTACTTCCAATGTTGCCTGTTTTCTCTCAAATTTGGGGGACTATAGTTGGATGAGCAGTTGCCATTTAACTTGTCTGTGGAGACTGCTTTATTTCAGAAAGTCGTAGAAGAGTGGCTTGTCCCTCCGTGCCAAGAAAAGCTCTCGCTGCCGAAGAAAAGAGAGACAGATGGCTATTCCATTTAAAAACAGTGGCTCAGTGCACAGGGCTTCTCTAGACTCTGTAGATACTCTGCCGTTCAGTTTGCTAGAAGTCATGAGAAAGCAGATGCCGGTGCATATGGTTTTCTTCAAATGATTTGCTTCACTGGTGGGAAGGATGGACACTTCAAAACAAAGTTGTTATTGTTTTTTCTTCCCCCACAGTCTAGTCTGTGATCTGTCCCGTCTGGGATCCAGGACCCAAGGGTCAGGTATCTTTTGATTTGGTAGAAGTGGTCTAATGTTGGGTACTAATAGCGCTTGAGCGGGTGTATGGGTGATACAATGAACAGGCAGCCCCATTAAAAAGGCAATTAGTGAAGGGGAAGTGGGCGGATCACATCCCTATGGAACACTGGGAACACTACGGAACACTGGCGACACTACGGAAAACTGGCAACTCTAAGGAAAACTGGCAACACTATGGACACTACGGAACACTGGGAAACACATCGGAACACTGGGAAACACTACAGAACACAACGGAACACATTACGGAACACTGGGAAACACATCGGAACACTGGGAAACACTACGGAACACTGGGAACACTACAGAACATTGAGAAACACATCGGAACACCGGGAAACACATCGGAACACCGGGAAACACATCGGAACACTGGGAAACACATCGGAACACTGGGAAAACTACGGAACACTGGCAATACTACGGAACACTGGCAACACTACGGAACACTAGCAATAGTACGGAACACTGGGTACACTACAGAACACTGGGAAACACATCGGACCACTGGGAAACACATCGGAACACTGGGAAACACATCGGAACACTGGGAAACACTACGGAACACTACGGAACACTGGGAAACACATCAGAACACTGGGAAACACTTCGGAACACTGGGAAACACAACGGAACACTGGGAACACTACGGAACACTGGGTACACTACGGAACACTGGGTACACTACGGAACACTGGGAAACACTACGGAACACTGGGAAACACTACGGAACACTGGGGACACGACGGAACACTGGGTACACTACGGAACACTGGGGACACTACGGAACACTGGCAACACCACGGACCACTGGGTACACTACGGAACACTGGGTACACTACGGAACACTGGGGACACTACAGAACACTGGTAAACACTACGGAACACTGGGGACACTACGGAACACTGGGGACCCTACGGAACACTGGTAAACACTACGGAACACTGGGAAACACTACGGAACACTGGGAAACACATCGGAACACTGGGATACACATCGGAACACTGGCATCACTACGGAACACTGGGAAGACTACATAACACTGGGAAACAAATCGGAACACTGGGAAACACATCGGAACACTGGGAAACACATCGGAACACTGGGAAACACATCGGAACACTGGGAAACACATCGGAACACTGGGAAACACATCGGAACACTGGGAAACACAAAGGAACACTGAGAAACACCTCGGAACACTGGGAAACACATCGGAACACTGAGTACACTACGGAACACTGGGGACACTACGGAACACTGGGGACACTACAGAACACTGGCAACACTACGGAACACTGGGGACACTACGGAACACTGGGGACACTACGGAACACTGGGAACACTACGGAACACTGGGTACACTACGGAACACTGGGAACACTACGGAACACTGGGGACACTACGGAACACTGGGGACATTATGGAACACTGGCAACACTACGGAACACTGGGAAAACTACGGAACACTGGGGACACCACGGAACACTGGGTACACAACGGAACACTGGGGACATTACGGAACACTGGGGACACTGGCGACACTACAAAACACTGGGGGACACTACGGAACACTTGGGACACTACAGAACACTGGGGACACTACGGAACACTGGGTACAATACGGAACACTGGGGACACCACGGAACACTGGGGGCACCACGGAACACTGGGGACACTACGGAACACTGGGGACACTACGGAACACTGGGGACACTACGGAACACTGGGAAACACATCGGAACACTGGGAAACACTTCGGAACACTGGGAAACACAATGGAACACTGGGAACACTACGGAACACTGGGTACACTACGGAACACTTGGTACACTACGGAACACTGGGGACACTACGGAACACTGGGAAACACTACGGAACACTGGGAAACACTACGGAACACTGGGGACACTACGGAACACTGGGTACACTACGGAACACTGGGGACACTACGGAACACTGGTAACACCACGGACCACTGGGTACACTACAGAACACTGGGTACACTACGGAACACTGGGGACACTACGGAACACTGGTAAACACTACAGAACACTGGGAAACACTACGGAACACTGGGAAACACATCAGAACACTGGGAAACACATCGGAACACTGGGATACACATCGGAACACTGGCATCACTACGGAACACTGGGAACACTACAGAGCACTGGGAAACAAATCGGAACACTGGGAAACACATCGGAACACTGGGAAACACATCGGAACCCTGGGAAACACATCGGAACACTGGGAAACACAAAGGAACACTGAGAAACACATCGGAACACTGGGAAGCACATCGGAACACTGAGTACACTACGGAACACTGGCAACACTACGGAACACTGGGGACACTACGGAACACTGGGGACACTACGGAACACTGGCAACACTACGGAACACTGGGGACACTACGGAACACTGGGGACACTACGGAACACTGGGGACACTACGGAACACTGGGAACACTACGGAACACTGGGGACACTACGGAACACTGGGGACACTACGGAACACTGGGGACATTACGGAACACTGGGAAAACTACGGAACACTGGGAAAACTACGGAACACTGGGGACACTACGGAACTCTGGGTACACTACGGAACACTGGGGACACTACGGAACACTGGGGACACTGGCGACACTACAAAACACTGGGGGACACTACGGAACACTTGGGACACTACAGAACACTGGGGACACTACGGAACACTGGGTACAATATGGAACACTGGGGACACCACGGAACACTGTGAACACTACGGAACACTGGGGACACTACGGAACACTGGGGACACTACGGAACACTGGGAAACACATCGGAACACTGGGAAACACTACAGAACACTGGGAAACACATCAGAACACTGGGAAACACTTCGGAACACTGGGTACACTACGGAACACTTGGTACACTACGGAACACTGGGGACACTACGGAACACTGGGGACACTACGGAACACTGGGGACACTGGCAACACTACGGAACACTAGCGACACATCGGAACACTGGCAACACTACGGAACACTGTGAACACTACAGAACACTTGGAAACACATCGGAACACTGGGAAACACATCAGAACACTGGGAAACACATCGGATCACTGGGAAACACTACGGAATACTGAGAAACACATCGGAACACTGGGAAACACATCGGAACACTGGGAAACACATCGGAACACTGGGAAACACATCGGAACACTGGCAACACAACGGAACACTGGGAACACTACAGAACACTGGGTATACTACGGAACACTGGGGACACTACGGAACACTGGGGACACCACAGAACACTGGAAACACTACGGAACACTGGGGACACTACGGAACACTGGGGACACTACGGAACACTGGGTACACTACAGAACACTGGGTACACTGGTGACACTACGGAACACTGGCAACACATCGGAACACTGGGGACACTACGGAACACTATGGAACACTGGGGACACTACGGAACACTATGGAACACTGGGGACACTACGGAACACTATGGAACACTGGGGACACCACGGAACACTGGGAACACTACGGAACACTGGGAACACTACGGAACACTGGGTACACTACGGAACACTGGGAACACTACGGAACACTGGGGACACTACGGAACACTGGGGACATTATGGAACACTGGCAACACTACGGAACACTGGGAAAACTACGGAACACTGGGGACACCACGGAACACTGGGTACACAACGGAACACTGGGGACATTACGGAACACTGGGGACACTGGCGACACTACAAAACACTGGGGGACACTACGGAACACTTGGGACACTACAGAACACTGGGGACACTACGGAACACTGGGTACAATACGGAACACTGGGGACACCACGGAACACTGGGGACACCACGGAACACTGGGGACACTACGGAACACTGGGGACACTACGGAACACTGGGGACACTACGGAACACTGGGAAACACATCGGAACACTGGGAAACACTTCGGAACACTGGGAAACACAATGGAACACTGGGAACACTACGGAACACTGGGTACACTACGGAACACTTGGTACACTACGGAACACTGGGGACACTACGGAACACTGGGAAACACTACGGAACACTGGGAAACACTACGGAACACTGGGGACACTACGGAACACTGGGTACACTACGGAACACTGGGGACACTACGGAACACTGGTAACACCACGGACCACTGGGTACACTACAGAACACTGGGTACACTACGGAACACTGGGGACACTACGGAACACTGGTAAACACTACAGAACACTGGGAAACACTACGGAACACTGGGAAACACATCAGAACACTGGGAAACACATCGGAACACTGGGATACACATCGGAACACTGGCATCACTACGGAACACTGGGAACACTACAGAGCACTGGGAAACAAATCGGAACACTGGGAAACACATCGGAACACTGGGAAACACATCGGAACCCTGGGAAACAGATCGGAACACTGGGAAACACAAAGGAACACTGAGAAACACATCGGAACACTGGGAAGCACATCGGAACACTGAGTACACTACGGAACACTGGCAACACTACGGAACACTGGGGACACTACGGAACACTGGGGACACTACGGAACACTGGCAACACTACGGAACACTGGGGACACTACGGAACACTGGGGACACTACGGAACACTGGGGACACTACGGAACACTGGGAACACTACGGAACACTGGGGACACTACGGAACACTGGGGACACTACGGAACACTGGGGACATTACGGAACACTGGGAAAACTACGGAACACTGGGAAAACTACGGAACACTGGGGACACTACGGAACTCTGGGTACACTACGGAACACTGGGGACACTACGGAACACTGGGGACACTGGCGACACTACAAAACACTGGGGGACACTACGGAACACTTGGGACACTACAGAACACTGGGGACACTACGGAACACTGGGTACAATATGGAACACTGGGGACACCACGGAACACTGTGAACACTACGGAACACTGGGGACACTACGGAACACTGGGGACACTACGGAACACTGGGAAACACATCGGAACACTGGGAAACACTACAGAACACTGGGAAACACATCAGAACACTGGGAAACACTTCGGAACACTGGGTACACTACGGAACACTTGGTACACTACGGAACACTGGGGACACTACGGAACACTGGGGACACTACGGAACACTGGGGACACTGGCAACACTACGGAACACTAGCGACACATCGGAACACTGGCAACACTACGGAACACTGTGAACACTACAGAACACTTGGAAACACATCGGAACACTGGGAAACACATCAGAACACTGGGAAACACATCGGATCACTGGGAAACACTACGGAATACTGAGAAACACATCGGAACACTGGGAAACACATCGGAACACTGGGAAACACATCGGAACACTGGGAAACACATCGGAACACTGGCAACACAACGGAACACTGGGAACACTACAGAACACTGGGTATACTACGGAACACTGGGGACACTACGGAACACTGGGGACACCACAGAACACTGGAAACACTACGGAACACTGGGGACACTACGGAACACTGGGGACACTACGGAACACTGGGTACACTACAGAACACTGGGTACACTGGTGACACTACGGAACACTGGCAACACATCGGAACACTGGGGACACTACGGAACACTATGGAACACTGGGGACACTACGGAACACTATGGAACACTGGGGACACTACGGAACACTATGGAACACTGGGGACACCACGGAACACTGGGAACACTACGGAACACTGGGACACTACAGAACACTGGGGACACTACGGAACACTGGGAAACACTACGGAACTCTGGGGACACCACAGAACACTGTGTACACTACGGAACACTGGGGACACTACGGAACACTGGGGACACTACGGAACACTGGGGACACTACGGAACACTGGGGACACCACGGAACACTGGGAACACTACGGAACACTACGGAACACTGGGGACACTACGGAACACTGGGGACACTACGGAACACTGGGGACACTACGGAACACTGGGTACACTACAGAACACTGCGTACACTATGGAACACTGGGAAACACTACGGAACACTGAGTACACTACGGAACACTGGGGACACTACGGAACACTGGGGACACTGGCGACACTACGGAACCCTGGCGACACATCGGAACACTGGGGAAACTGCGGAACACTGCGGACACTACGGAACACTGGGGACACTACGGAACACTGGCGACACATCGGAACACTGGGGAAACTGCGGAACACTGCGGACACTACGGAACACTGGGGACACTACGGAACACTGGGGACACTATGGAACACTGGGGACTCTATAGAACACTGGAGAAAGGTAGATAGAAAAAGCATGGGGGAAAATGGAAAATCTCAAATCAGTCATCAGGCGAAATACTATTATTTGCAGTGAACAGCAGGATCTGGGTGTTGGGTGGTGATTGAAGGGAGCATGGTACAAATACCTTCCTGTCCCTGCTAGAGGTGCCAAGCCCCGGGGTGGTGGAGGGGAGAGGGGGACGTGGTGGAGGCTGGTGTGTGAGTGTGTGTGCATGCACTTGCTGGTGCTCTGCAGCAGGCAGACTCCTTCAACGGAAGGCCCTGAGCGAACAATCTGTGGTGACAACAAGGTAGCTTCATTATCAGATACTAACTCTCACTCCACACCTACTCTTCATCACACAAACACACACACACACACACCTTCTCTTCATCACACAAACACACATACATTCTCTTCATCAGCAGGCCTGGCTGGCAGCTGAGGTGCCAAAGCTGAGCGGGCTGGGCAGGTCCTGCTGCCGCATGGCACTCTGGGTAGTGGGCACTGGTACCCACACACACACACACACCTCCTGCAGTCCCAGGAGCTGATGATCACACGCTGGTATTGGTACCGCCACACCACCGTCGTAAGATCACATACACAACAAAAGTATGTGGACACACCTTCAACTTAGTGGATTAGGCTATTTCAGCCACACCCGTTGCTGACAATCGAGCAAACAACCATGCAATCTCCATAGACAAACATTGGTAGTAGACTATAGACTGGCCCATACTGAAGAGGTCAGTGACTTTCAACGTGGCACCATCATAGGATGCCACCTTTCCAACAAGTCAGTTCATCAAATTTCTGCCCTGCTGAAGCTTCCCCGGTCCACTGTAAGTGCTGTTATAGTGGAAATGTCTAGGAGCAACAATGGCTCAGCTGCGAAGTGGTAGGCCACACAAGCTCACAGAACGCAACCGCCGAGTGCAGAAGATTGTGTACACTTCTAAAAAGAAAATATTCCTGGAGTTTCCTTTAGGGGTACTTCAAATTGAAACTGTGGGGGAACCCCTATAAGTTCTTCGAAGAACCTTTTGAAGAACCTTTTGGGGTTCATTTTTTATTATTAATAATACCCATAACAATAACAACAATAACAACAATAACAACAATAACAACAATAACACAATATTTTACTTGTCACTGTTTATTATGATTTTAGTGACAAAGCAAAATAAAAACATCAAAATATGAGTTGAACTCCCAGCAGAGCCCCAAGTATAATGGATATATCCTCTTGTGTGGTAATGTTCATGTGTTGATGATAATGTGTTGTTCTCCGTATCCACAGCCAGAATGATTTTGCAGTGCACGGTGATCAAACAGGTTTCATGTTATATTCATCAGAGGTGTAGGGAGGGTGAAGTCAGTGAATCACCAAAAAATAGTAATTATACAGATGTTTTAAAAAAACATGCACATGACAGTATTCATACCTTGTTTTTTTGTGGTAAATGTGAATGAAAAGTATACACACCTTGTCCATATTCATTGAAGAGGTAAGGGAGGAGGATGGTACATGTGATCTGTATAACATTGTCACGCCTGCTCCGGCTCTCCCTCTCTGGCGCTCGAGTGGTAAATGTTCACTCCCTGTACCTGCTTCTCGTCTACCAGTGTCGATCCTTACAAACATAACAATTGACATACCTTTGTATGCCTCCTCGTCTGTACACCTGCAGACAGACAAAAAAGCGAGCACATCAGTCATCTGCACCCAAAACAGCTATCCTTCAACATATTCTTATAGCCTTCAACACATTCTTCTAGTCTATATATTCTTATAGTCTATATATTCTTATAGTCTACATATTCTTATAGTCTATATATTCTTACAGTCTACATATTCTTATAGTCTACATATTCTTATAGTCCACATATTCTTATAGTCTACACATTCTTATAGTCTACACATTCTTATAGTTTACATATTCTTATAGTCTACACATTCTTATAGTCTACACATTCTTATAGTCTACATATTCTTATAGTCTACATATTCTTATAGTCTATATATTCTTATAGCCTTCAACACATTCTTATAGTCTATATATTCTTATAGTCTATATATTCTTATAGTCTATATATTCTTATAGCCTTCAGAATATTGTTATAGTCTACATATTCTTATAGTGTACATATTCTTATAGTCTACATATTCTTATAGCCTTCATATTCTTATAGTCTACATATTCTTATAGCCTTCATATTCTTATAGTCTACATCATTTAGCCGACTCTCTTATCCAGAGCAACTTACAGAAGTGACTGCATACATTTTAATAATGTTTTTTTTTCCTACTGGTCCCCGTGGGAATCAAACACACAACTCTGGCGCTGCAAACACCATCCTCTACAAACTGAGCTACACGGGACTATTACTGAGTTCTCCAACGCTTACAGTGAATCACAACCCTTACTGTAAATGTTGGTGGGGGTTCTTGCAGGAACCTAAATGCCCAACTGTAACATTTGGAAATGAATTTGAAAGGATAGCAGGTGCAGACACTTAACTGAAAAATGTAAAGATCTCCATAATTTAAGGCAGGGTTTGTCCCTTGTATGATCTAAATTGATATTGTATGAAGGCTAAAATAATTTGTAGACTATAAGAATATGTAGACTATAAATATATGTTGAAGGCTACAATAATATGTAGACCATAAGAATATATAGACAATAAGAATGTGTAGACTATAAGAATACGTAGACTATAAGAATATATAGACAATAAGAATGTGTAGACTATAAGAATATAAAGACTATAAGAATGTGTTGAAGGCTATAAGAATATATAGACTATAAGAATATGTAGACTATAAGAATATGCTGAAGGCTATAAGAATATATAGACTATAAGAATATATAGACTATAAGAATGTGTAGACTATAAGAATGTGTAGACTATAAGAATATGTAGACTATAAGAATATGTAGACTATAAGAATATGCTGAAGGATATAAGAATATGTAGACTATTCGAATATGTAGACTATAACAATATATAGACTATAACAATATGTATAACCTAAGAATATATACACTATATAAATGTGTAGACTAAAAGAATGTGTAGACTATAAGAATATGTAGACTGTAAGAATATGTAGACTATAAGAATATGCTGAAGGATAAAAGAATATATAGACTATAAGCATATGTAGACTATAAGAATGTGTAGACTATAAGAATGTGTAGACTACAAGAATATGTAGACTATAAGAATATGTAGACTATAAGAATATGCTGAAGGATATAAGAATATATAGACTATAAGAATATGTAGACTTTAAGAATATGTTGAAGGAAAAAAGAATACATAGACTATAAGAATATGCTGAAGGATAAAATAATATGTAGACTATAAGAATATATAGACTATAAGAATATGCTGAAGGCTATAAGAATATGTAAACTATAAGAATATGTAGACAATAAGAATATGTAGACTATAAGAATCTGTAGACTATAAATATATGTAGACTATAATAATATGTAGACTATAAGAATATGTAGACTATAAGAATATATAGACTATAAGAATGTGTTGAAGGCTATAAGAATATCTACACTATAAGAATATATAGACTATAAGAATATGTAGACCATAAGAATATGTATACTATAAGAATATGTAGACTATAAGAATCTGTAGACTATAAATATATGTAGACTATAATAATATGTAGACTATAAGAATATGTAGACTATAACAATGTGTAGACTATAAGAATATATAGACTATAAGAATGTGTAGACTATAAGAATATGTAGACCATAAGAATATGTAGACTATAAGAATATATAGACTATAAGAATGTGTAGACTATAAGAATCTGTAGACTATAAGAATATATAGACTATAAGAATGTGTAGACTATAAGAAAATGTAGACTATAAGAATATGTAGATTATAAGAATATATAGACTATAGGAATATGTTGAAGGAAATAAGAATATGTAGACTATAGGAATATATAGACTATAAGAATATGTTGAAGGCTATAAGAATATATAGACTATAAGAATATATAGACTATAAGAATATATAGACTATAAGAATATGTAGACTATAAGAATATATAGACTATAAGAACATGCTGAAGGATATAAAAAATATGTAGACTATAAGAATATATAGACTTTAAGAATATGCTGAAGACTATAAGAATATGTAGACTATAAGAATATGTAGACCATAAGAATATGTATACTATAAGAATATGTAGACTATAAGAATATGTAGACTATAAGAATATGTAGACTATAAGAATGTGTAGAATATATAGACTATAAGAATATGATGGCTATAATAATATGTAGACTATAAGAATAGGTAGACTATAAGAATATATAGACTATAACAATATGCTGAAGGCTATAAGAATATATAGACTATAAGAATATGCTGAAGACTATAAGAATATGTAGACTATAAGAATATGTAGACCATAAGAATATGTATACTATAAAAATATGTAGACTATAAGAATATGTAGACAATAAGAATATGTAGACTATAAGAATGTGTAGGCTATAAGAATATATAGACTATAAGAATATGCTGAAGACTATAAGAATATGGAGACAATAAGAATATGTAGACCATAAGAATATGTATACTATAAGAATATGCTGAAGGATAAAATAATATGTAGACTATAAGAATATATAGACTATAAGAATATGCTGAAGGCTATAAGAATATGTAAACTATAAGAATATGTAGACAATAAGAATATGTAGACTATAAGAATCTGTAGACTATAAATATATGTAGACTATAATAATATGTAGACTATAAGAATATGTAGACTATAAGAATATATAGACTATAAGAATGTGTTGAAGGCTATAAGAATATCTACACTATAAGAATATATAGACTATAAGAATATGTAGACCATAAGAATATGTATACTATAAGAATATGTAGACTATAAGAATCTGTAGACTATAAATATATGTAGAATATAATAATATGTAGACTATAAGAATATGTAGACTATAAGAATGTGTAGACTATAAGAATATATAGACTATAAGAATGTGTAGACTATAAGAATATGTAGACCATAAGAATATGTAGACTATAAGAATATATAGACTATAAGAATGTGTAGACTATAAGAATCTGTAGACTATAAGAATATATAGACTATAAGAATGTGTAGACTATAAGAAAATGTAGACTATAAGAATATGTAGATTATAAGAATATATAGACTATAGGAATATGTTGAAGGAAATAAGAATATGTAGACTATAGGAATATATAGACTATAAGAATATGTTGAAGGCTATAAGAATATATAGACTATAAGAATATATAGACTATAAGAATATATAGACTATAAGAATATGTAGACTATAAGAATATATAGACTATAAGAACATGCTGAAGGATATAAAAAATATGTAGACTATAAGAATATATAGACTTTAAGAATATGCGGAAGACTATAAGAATATGTATACTATAAGAATATGTAGACCATAAGAATATGTATACTATAAGAATATGTAGACTATAAGCATATGTAGACTATAAGAATATGTAGACTATAAGAATGTGTAGAATATATAGACTATAAGAATATGATGGCTATAATAATATGTAGACTATAAGAATAGGTAGACTATAAGAATATATAGACTATAACAATATGCTGAAGGCTATAAGAATATATAGACTATAAGAATATGCTGAAGACTATAAGAATATGTAGACTATAAGAATATGTAGACCATAAGAATATGTATACTATAAAAATATGTAGACTATAAGAATATGTAGACTATAAGAATATGTAGACTATAAGAATGTGTAGGCTATAAGAATATATAGACTATAAGAATATGCTGAAGACTATAAGAATATGTAGACAATAAGAATATGTAGACCATAAGAATATGTATACTATAAGAATATGTAGACTATAAGAATATGTAGACTATAAGAATATGCTGAAGGTTATAAGAATATGTAGACAATAAGAATATATAGACTATAACAATATGTATACCATAAGAATATGTAGCCTATAAGAATGTGTAGACTAAAAGAATGTGTAGACTATAAGAATATGTAGACTGTAAGAATATGTAGACTATAAGAATATATAGAATATAAGAATATGTAGACTATAAGAATATGTAGATTATAAGAATATATAGACTATAGGAATATGTTGAAGGAAATAACAATATGTAGACTATAGGAATATATAGACTATAAGAATATGCTGAAGGCTATAAGAATATGTAGACTATAAGAATATATAGACTATAAGAACATGCTGAAGGATATAAAAATATGTAGACTATAAGAATATATAGACTTTAAGAATATGCTGAAGACTATAAGAATATGTAGACTATAACAATATGTAGACCATAAGAAAATGTATACTATAAGAATATGTAGACTATAGGAATATGTAGACTATAAGAATATGTAGACTATAAGAATGTGTAGACTATAAGAATATATAGACTATAAGAATATGATGGCTATAGTAATATGTAGACTATAAGAATAGGTAGACTATAAGAATATATAGACTATGACAATATGCTGAAGGCTATAAGAATATATAGACTATAAGAATATGCTGAAGACTATAAGAATATGTAGACTATAAACATATTTAGACCATAAGAATATGTATACTATAAGAATATGTAGACTATAAGAATATGTAGACTATAAGAATGTGTAGGCTATAAGAATATATAGACTATAAGAATATGCTGAAGACTATAAGAATATGTAGACTATAAGAATATGTAGACCATAAGAATATGTAGACTATAAGAATATGTAGACTATAAGAATATGTAGACTATAAGAATATATAGACTATAAGAATATGCTGAAGACTATAAGAATATGTAGACCATAAGAATATGTAGACCATAAGAATATGTATACTATAAGAATATGTAGACTATAAGAATATGTAGACTATAAGAATATGCTGAAGGTTATAAGAATATGTAGACTATAAGAATATATAGACTATAACAATATGTATACCATAAGAATATGTAGACTATAAGAATATGTAGACTATAAGAATGTGTAGACTAAAAGAATGTGTAGACTTTAAGAATATGTAGACTGTAAGAATATGTAGACTATAAGAATATGCTGAAGGATATAAGAATATATAGACTATAAGCATATGTAGACTATAAGAATATGTAGACTATAAGAATGTGTAGACTATAAGAATGTGTAGACTATAAGAATATGTAGACTATAAGAATATGTAGACTATAAGAATATGCTGAAGGATATAAGAATATATAGACTATAAGAATATGCTGAAGGCTATAAGAATATGTAGACTATAAGAATATATAGACTATAAGAATATGCTGAAGGCTATAAGAATATATAGACTATAAGAATATATAGACTATAAGAATATGTAGACCATAAGAATATGTATACTGTAAGAATATGTAGACTATAAGAATCTGTAGACTATAAATATATGTAGACTATAATAATATATAGACTATAAGAATGTGTAGACTATAAGAAAATGTAGACTATAAGAATATGTAGACTATAAGAATATATAGAATATAAGAATATGTAGACTTTAAGAATATGTAGATTATAAGAATATATAGACTATAGGAATATGTTGAAGGATATAAGAATATGTAGACTATAGGAATATATAGACTATAAGAATATGCTGAAGGCTATAAGAATATGTAGACTATAAGAATATATAGACTATAAGAACATGCTGAAGGATATAAAAATATGTAGACTATAAGAATATATAGACTTTAAGAATATGCTGAAGACTATAAGAATATGTAGACTATAAGAATATGTAGACTATAAGAATATGTAGACTATAAGAATGTGTAGACTATAAGAATGTGTAGACTATAATAATATGCTGAAGGCTATAAGAATATATAGACTATAAGAATATGTAGACCATAAGAATATGTAGACTATAAGAATATGTAGACTATAGGAATATATAGACTATAAGAATATGCTGAAGGCTATAAGAATATGTAGACTATAAGAATATATAGACTATAAGAACATGCTGAAGGATATAAAAAATATGTAGACTATAAGAATATATAGACTTTAAGAATATGCTGAAGACTATAAGAATATGTAGACTATAAGAATATGTAGACTATAAGAATATGTAGACTATAAGAATGTGTAGACTATAAGAATATATAGACTATAATAATATGCTGAAGGCTATAAGAATATATAGACTATAAGAATATGTAGAGCATAAGAATATGTAGACTATAAGGATATGTAGACTATAAGAATGTGTAGACTATAGAATATATAGACTATAAGAATATGATGGCTATAATAATATGTAGACTATAAGAATAGGTAGACTGTAAGAGTATACAGACTATAATAATATGCTGAAGACTATAAGAATATGTAGACTATAAGAATATGTAGACCATAAGAATATGTATACTATAAGAATATGTAGACTATAAGAATATGTAGACTATAAGAATATGTAGACTATAAGAATGTGTAGGCTATAAGAATATATAGACTATAAGAATATGCTGAAGACTATAATAATATGTAGACTATAAGAATATGTGGACCATAAGAATATGTATACTATAAGAATATGTAGACTATAAGAATATGTAGACTATAAGAATGTGTAGACTATAAGAATATATAGACTATAAGAATATGATGGCTATAATAATATGTAGACTATAAGAATAGGTAGACTATAAGAATACATAGACTATAAGAATATGTTGAAGGATATAAGAATATGTAGACTATAAGAATATATAGGCTATAAGAATGTGTAGACTATAAGAATATGTAGCCCATAAGAATGTGTAGACTATAAGAATATGTAGACTATAAGAATATATAGACTATAAGAATGTGTAGACTATAAGAATATGTAGTCTATAAGAATATGTAGACTATAAGAATATATAGACTATAAGAATATGTAGACTATAAGAATATGTTGAAGGATATAAGAATATGTAGACTATAAGAATATACAAGACTATAAGAATATGTAGACTATAAGAATATGTAGACTATAAGAATATATAGACTATAAGAATATGTAGACTATAAGAATATGTTGAAGGATATAAGAATATGTAGACTATAAGAATATGTAGACAACAAGAATATGTAGACTATAAGAATGTGTAGACTATAAATATATGTTGAAGGCTATAGGAATATGTAGACTACAAGAATATGTAGACTACAAGAATATGTAGACTGTAAGAATATGTAGACTATAAGAATATGTAGACTACAAGAATGTGTAGACTACAAGAATATGTAGACTATAAGAATATGAAGACTACACAAATATGTAGGCTATAAGAATATGTAGACTATAAGAATGTGTAGACTATAAATATATGTTGAAGGCTATAGGAATGTGTAGACTACAAGAATATGTAGACAACAAGAATATGTAGACTATAAGAATGTGTAGACTATAAATATATGTTGAAGGCTATAGGAATATGTAGACTACAAGAATATGTAGACTACAAGAATATGTAGACTATAAGAATATGTACACTATAAGAATATGTAGACTATAAGAATATGCTGAAGTATATAAGAATATATAGACTATAAGAATATGTAGACTCTAAGAATTTGACTGAACTGCTCAGTGACGAGGGGGGAGGGTGGGTGGAGGAGCACTGACAAAGAGGGAAGAAAAAATGCAACACTAGAAAGCCAAAGAAAGAAAGGCTGTCAGGATTTGGAAGGCGTCTCCGGAGGGGAGTAAGGGAGGGACCATTAAACACACACAAGCACAGGGATCATTGAATCCTCAGTGTGCTGATTCAGAAGGCTTCAGTCAAGGTGTGAAATGGAGGGAGTCTGCTGCAGTGTGAACTGGTCCTTCATTTAGGTGCTGTCAGAGGCTGGAGAGGTGTGTGTGTGCATGTGCGTGTGCTAAGGGACCAGGTGCACCCCTGAGACAGGGACAGCTAGGGGGACCAGGTGCACCCCTGAGACAGGGACAGCTAAGGGGACCAGGTGCACCCCTGAGACAGGGACAGCTAGGGGGACCAGGTGCACCCCTGAGACAGGGACAGCTAAGGGGACCAGGTGCACCCCTGAGACAGGGACAGCGAGGGGACCAGGTGCACCCCTGAGACAGGGACAGCTAGGGGGACCAGGTGCACCCCTGAGACAGGGACAGCTAGGGGGACCAGGTGTACCGTGAGACCGGGACAGCTAGGGAGACCAGGTGCACCCCTGAGACAGGGACAGCTAGGGGGACCAGGTGCGGGAGCTATATACAGTTGAAGTCAGAAGTTTCCATACACTTAGTTTGGTGTCATTAAAACTCATTTTTCAACCACTCCATAAATGTCTTGTTAACAAACTATAGTTTTGGCAAGTAGGTTAGGACATCTACTTTGTGCATGACAAGTAATTTTTCAAACAATTGATTACAGACAGATTATTTCACTTATAATTCACTGTATCACAATTTCAGTGGGTCAGAAGTTTACATACACTAAGTTGACTGTGCCTTTAAACAGCTTGGAAAATTCCAGAAAATGATGTCATGGCTTTAGAAGCTTCTGATAGGCTAATTGACATGATTTGAGTCAATTGGAGGTGTACCTGTGGATATATTTCAAGGCCTACCTTCAAACTCAGTGCCTCTTTGCTCATGGGAAAATCAAAAGAAAGCAGCCAAGACCTCAGAAAGAAAAATGTAGACCTCCACACGTCTGGTTCATCCTTGGAAGCAATTTCCAAATACCTGAAGGTACCACGTTCATCTGTACAAACAATAGTATGCAAGCATTAACACCATGGGACCACACAGCCGTCATACCTCTCAGGAAGGAGATGTGTTCTGTCTCCTAGAGATGAACGTACTTCGGTGCGAAAAGTGCAAATCAATCCCAGAACAACAGCAAAGGACCTTGTGAAGATACTGGAGGAAACAGGTACAAAGGTATCTATATCCACAGTAAAACGAGTCCTATATCGACATAACCTGAAAGGCTGCTCAGCAAGGAAGAAGCCACTGCTCCAAAACCGCCATAAAAAGCCAGACTACGGTTGGCAACTGCACATGGGGACAAAGATCGTACTTTTTGGAGAGATGTCCTCTGGTCTGATTAAACAAAAATAGAACTGTTCGGCCATAATGACCATCGTTATGTTTGGAGGAAAAAGGGGGAGGCTTGCAAGCTGAAGAACACCATCCCAACCGTGAAGCACGGGGGTGGCAGCATCATGTTGTGGGGGTGCTTTGCTGCAGAAGGGACTGGCGCACTTCACAAAATAGATGGCGTCATGAGGGAGGAAAATTATGTGGATATATTGAAGCAACATCTCAAGACATCAGTCAGGAAGTTAAAGCTTGGTCGCAAATGAGTCTTCCAAATGGACAATGACCCCAAGCATACTTCCAAAGTTGTGGCAAAATGGCTTAAGGACAACAAAGTCAAGGTATTGGAGTGGCCATCTCAATGCCCTGACCTCAATCCCATAGAACATTTGTGGGCAGAACTGAAAAAGCGTGTGCGAGCAAGGAGGCCTACAAACCTGATTCAGTTACACCAGCTCTGTCAGGAAGAATGGGCCAAAATTCACCCAACTTATTGTTGGAAGCTTGTGGAAGGCTACCCGAAACGTTTGACCCAAGTTAAACACTTTAAAGGCAATGCAACCAAATACTAATTGAGTGTATGTAAACTTCTGACCCACTGGGAATGTGATGAAAGAAATAAAAGCTGAAATAAATCATTCTCTCGACTACTATTCTGACATTTCACATTCGTAAAATAAAATGGTGATCCTAACTGACGTAAGACAGGGAATGTTTACTCGGATTAAATGTCACGAATGTTTAAATGTATTTGGCTAAAGTGAATGTAAACTTCCGACTTCAACTGTATATATCAGAATTCCACATAGACAATTAACTTATTACAGTTTTAGTCTCAGGGTTAGGGTTGGTGTTAGGGTAATGGCTAGGGTTAAGGTTGGTGTTAGAGTAATGGCTAGGGTTCAGGTTGGTGTTAGGGTAATGTCTAGGGTTAAGGTTGGTGTTAGGGTAATGTCTGGGGTTAAGGTTGGTGTTAGGGTCATGTCTAGGGTTAAGGTTGGTGTTAGGGTAATGTCTAGGGTTAAGGTTGGTGTTAGGGTAATGTCTGGGGTTAAGGTTGGTGTTAGGGTAATGTCTAGGGTTAAGGTTGGTGTCAGGGTAATGTCTAGGGTTAAGGTTGGTGTTAGGGTAATGTCTAGGGTTAAGGTTGGTGTTAGGGTAATGCCTAGGGTTAAGGTTGGTGTCAGGGTAATGTCTAGGGTTAAGGTTGGTGTTAGGGTAATGTCTGGGGTTAAGGTTGGTGTTAGGGTAATGTCTAGGGTTAAGGTTGGTGTCAGGGTAATGTCTAGGGTTAAGGTTGGTGTTAGGGTAATGTCTGGGGTTAAGGTTGGTGTTAGGGTAATGTCTAGGGTTAAGGTTGGTGTCAGGGTAATGTCTAGGGTTAAGGTTGGTGTTAGGGTAATGTCTAGGGTTAAGGTTGGTGTTAGGGTAATGTCTGGGGTTTGGGTTGAGCCGGTGTTTGGACATGAAGCTAGGGTTAGATTTATTATAGTTATAATACAGCTCTGTACATTAGACATTGATATAACCTTTGTATCATCAGTACAAACAGTTTTATTGAATAAAGTAAATGTCTTCTACGGAAGTTCAAGTAGTTTTGTTATTGGTGTGATTCCCATGAATCCACAATTATATGATAATGATGCAATCAACATGCATGGCTTGGAATATTTTGTCATACATTCATTTGTCATACTATTTACACTGTTCTGTACTGAAGTGAGATGTTGATTGGCTGTCAACAACATTCCACTCACTTCTTTTTTTCGCAAACACAATTCTGAACAGTCTAATTAACTCAATGTGCTACGGTTGCGAACTCAGAACACGTTGCAATATTTCAATACATGAACAATAAATGACCATAAACAATACACTAATAAAACACACGTTGAAGTGTGACAGTGTCCCGGATTTTGTCCCAAATGGCACCCTATTCCCTACATAGTGCACTTCTTTTGACCAGGACCCTATGAATAGGGTGCCATTTGGGACGCAAGGCAGATCCTGGGCTGGCTGGCTCATTATGTACAGTCATAACTAGAGACTCTAACAGGGTTCAGTAGCGCTGTCACAGAGCATGTATTATTAATAGAGACTTCCCTCAACTGAACTGGTGAAGAAACCTGAATCACAGACTGATACATTTGTTCATTAGGAATCAGCGTCAATAACACCTGAGAGAGAAATGTGTTTAGCTACTGGTAAATGTATTCTCAAAATTCATGATTGATCGCTGCCAATCAACACCTCGCTACAGCTAGAAATGTTGCATTTCCAGACTGCACCCTAATGTACAAACAGCAGGCCTATACTTTACACATACTACAGTTTTCTTGAACAGGCTAAGCATATAAAAACACAGACAAGACAAGCGAGTAATTACTCACATACCATCTCATTGTACACCCTTACATTACTATCAACAGATGACAAACTGCAGGTTAGAATGACAAGTGACACGTCTGTCTCCCCTCTGAGAGAGGGACAAGAAGTCTGAGGAGAAAGGGTAGAGAGACTTGTCTTTGCATGCCATCTGTCCCTGACTCCTCGTCTCTGACGCTTGGTCTAATTACTGCTTCTCTCTGGCTAATGCTGCCTCATTAGACAGAGGGAGCATGTGCAATCCACACAACGCGCTGAGAGAATCAGCACTAAGAACGCTAGCTGGAACCATAATGGGGAGACAAAAATCTGTCTGGTGCGAAAGGCAATTCACACTAGCGCCTAAACGCTCATTTTGCTTTTTTCTTCTTACTATGGCGGTCTGAGATTTGATCATTGAGCGTCATCCAACCACAACAGACCAGTGTTCTTCCGGTGTCCTGGCTTGGCAGGGTTTTGCTCCAAGATGAGGACTGGGACAGGAGGCAAGGGGAGGGGTGGGGGGATTTTGTCACACATACAGAGCCTACTACTACTATAAGATCACACTGACAAAGACACATTTATAAACGGGAGGATTGGGAAGGGCATCAGGTATGCAATATTGCAGTGCCTGGCCAGCCGAGGTGTTTATTAACACATAAACACAACCAGTGAACTATTTATTATCAAATCTACTGTAGGTTTCCAAACAATGTGAAACAGGATGGAAGGTTTTCAGCTGTATCCTGTCTGTTATATCCAAAATGCCTTGTTCTTTCAACAGCTTCACTAGCAACTAATTAGTGTATTTGTGTGATGCAGTGTGAGGTTTAACTTTCTTTTTGTGGCTACACCATTTAGCTAAGAGACAGATGGACATGAAACTGGTATGACTAATTATTGTTTACACATTACAACCTCATTTCTGAAATCATATTTCAATCAGCAGGTGATTTTGAAGTGATGTTTTCAGAGGTTGTTCAAGACAATGTTGTGGCAACTGGTTAACCAAAACTCACAAGAGCTGGAGATTGTTATCTATGGATAAAAAATATATCAGTCTTGGGATGGTGTGTATGAGAACAGAAAGCTATTAATATCCCTATTACTCAATGAACACAGAATATTAAACCTCAGGTAGAACCATGGAGAATCTTCCTTCTTAAGAACATCCATTATGACATCAATAACTCCTGTTATTACAGTTCCGGAGTCATTCAGCATCGGCTGTTGGGGGAGCCAAACACAGGAATGAAAACAGAAGACTAGACAGAATAATAATAACACAGATTGATTCACAATTTGGAATGATGAGTTATAAGATACTGTACATACAGTAGGGTTCCTGACCCTAACTCTAACCCTCATCCCCTGCAGGATGTCATCAGGTCCTGTGGTGGAGAGTGAGGGGAGTAGAGCACAGGCCAATCTGGCAGTGACTTCAGTGTACAGGGAAGGTCCACCCTCCCACCTGGCTGTGACTGTGTTGAGGGCCACTGGCCTCAGAGCTAAGACCTTTCATGGGGGCAGCAACCCTTACGCTATCCTCCAGCTGGGGCAGAGGAGAATCACCACCCCTGTCATCCACGATACCCTGACCCCCCACTGGAACTGTGAGCTCACCTTCCCCCTGCCCTCCTCGGCCCCCCGGGATGCCACCGCCGCAGCCCTGACCCTGACCATCCACCACCGACGCTCCCTACTGGCCCTGCCTGATAAGTTCCTGGGAACTGTGAGCTTCAGGCTGGAGGATGTTGTCAAGAAGAAGGACGGGAACAAAGAGTGAGTTGAGAAAAACTGATTTCAACTGATGTAATGTAAATATATACCTTTTATCCAACAGTCATGCGTGAATACATTTTTAACATATGGGTGGACCCGGTAATCGAACCCACTATCCTGGCGTTGCAAGAGCCATGCTCTACGTACTGAGCTACAGATGACCAGTAATATATAAAAATGTAATGTACAGGATGTAATGTATATGATTTACCCAATCTGGTGGCATACTGTACGCTATAGAGATTATACCTCTATAGCTCATTCAAAACATACATTTAAAGCTGTGACCTGTGAACTACTCACAAAAGAAGAGCAAGAAAACAGGTTTTTTTTTTTCTTCAGGTGGTATGTCCTCAATTCTGAGCCGAGGAAGAAGCTAAAGAAGCGTGGACATGTGGAAGTGTCTTTCAGGCTGTACAGAGAGAGTAGCTGCCTTCCATCCCACTCCCAACCTGTCACCCAAACCCATTCCCAATCTTTCACCCAGACCTACTCCCAACCCCTCACCCAGACCAAATCCCTCTCCCACTCCCAACCCTCCACCATTCTCTCCCACTCCACAAGCCTCTCCCAGCCCTCCAACCTTCCCTCCCACTCCCTCACCCAGCCTCAATCCCAATCCCACTTCCAACCCTCATCCTCCATCTGCACCAAGAGCCACATCAGCTGGGAGAGTGACACACACTGCTTACCACCTTCTGTTCAGGTCAGTCCTTTAAGACAGGAACATGACGGCAGTTCTAGAATAGAATAGAACAGTGTTGGGGGTTGGTGTGTTGAGTAGTGAGTGACTGGCCCTCTCCATTGTGTTGGGGTTGGTGTGTTGAGTACTGTGTCCATTGTGTGTGCAGCCGGTGGTAAAGCATTGGGAGCCAAACCATCCATCTTGTGGAGAGGAGAATTCTGGAGTGCTGGACTCAGTTCCACCACCATCTGTACCAGCAGACAGCTCAGACTGCGTCAGCATCACTACAGCTGGTATGATGTCTTTGTACATTTTACATTTACATTTTAGCAGACACTCTTATCCAGAGCGACTTACAGTATTGAATGCATACATTTCATACATTCTTTTTCATACTGGCCCCCCATGGGAATCGAACCCACAACCCTGGCGTTGCAAACACCATGCTCTACCAACTGGGCCACAGTTGGTAGAGTTGTCTCTTAGTGGTTTTGTCTCTTAGAAAGTATTTGTCAGTCTTTTTTTTTTAAATAGATTTGCTTGATCACTTTCGCAATTGTATACTTTCATATCATTTGATAGCGATAAGGAGGGACAGTAGTGTAGTGTGTTTTGCATTAAAGCATTGAGCTCTGATGGAGAACAGAAAACAGAGAGATCACCAGAATTACATCCAGACAATAGACAAGTGGAAAACTCTCTTTCCCACCTTCTCTCTTTCCCTTCCATCTACCCAACCCAGAGTGCAGCAATAACATCAGATCAGTATCCTATTTCCCTGCATCCATCCTCACCTGTGAGACTGGAGACCTGGAGGACGGCCAGGAGGCCAGGGAGTGTCTGCTGGACCCAGGACGAGGACACAACTCCCGTCAGGGTCCCCTGGAGGAGACATCTACAGCAGGGAGCACCATCGGGACTCAGACTTCCAGTAAATTCCAAATGTTCCCATTCCAACATTCCCAATGCCAAGGGAGGGGGAGAAGGGTCTCTTTCAGGTCCTCCTTCCTTTCCAGACTGAGGCGTCTCCGCTACAGGTTGGACTCAGGCGAGGCCAGCGGGGAGAGGCGGACTCTGAGACTCCCGGTCTGCTCCAGGATGTTCTCCCGGTCGACCTCCCCACCTTACGACATGTTCCCCAAGATAGATGTGTCAGAGAGGCCACAGGGTTTCTTGTCACGGCTCTTCCCCTGTCTAGGTAGAAGAGAATGACAATAAAGAAATACAAGCCTGACTGCACAGAATGTATCCTGTACCTTATAATACAACATTTCAGATGTACGGTGTCCATTTTAGGAAAGTCACACATCCATGAACGTTAAAATAACTTTCTCTTTTCTACCAAACTTCAGTTCTTCTTGTTGCAATTCACAGTTTGTTTGTGTCGTTTGTTATACAGAACACTTGTGTTGTTTTGGAAAAGGGGGGGTGACAGAAAAGAAGCGACAATTTCTCCACACCTGAGGTGGCGAAAATCTCACCTCCAGAGCAGCGCCAGGTGTGACGGTGGGAGAGACAATAGACTGGTTTCAGCTCTAAAGCCAATCAGAGGAAAGTTTCAGAAAAGTTAAAAGTTATATTTCTTTCTACATTATACACCACCCACATCTATGCAGGTGAAGGTTTAGTTAGGCAGGTAGAGGTATAGTTAGGTAGGTAGAGGTATAGTTAGGTAGGTAGTGGTATAGTTAGGTAGTAGAGGTATAGTTAGGTAGTAGAGGTATAGTTAGGTAGGTAGAGGTATAGTTAGGTAGTAGAGGTATAGTTAGGCAGGTAGAGGTATAGTTAGGCAGGTAGAGGTATAGTTAGGTAGTAGAGGTATAGTTAGGTAGGTAGGTAGAGGTATAGTTAGGCAGGTAGAGGAATAGTTAGGTTGTAGAGGTTTAGTTAGGTAGGTAGATGTATAGTTAGGTAGGTAGATGTATAGTTAGGTAGTAGAGGTATAGTTAGGTTGTAGAGGTATAGTTAGGTAGGTAGATGTATAGTTAGGGAGTAGAGGTATAGTTAGGTAGTAGAGGTATAGTTAGGCAGGTAGAGGTACAGTTAGGTAGTAGAGGTATAGTTAGGCAGGTAGAGGTATAGTTAGGTAGGTAGCGGTATCGTTAGGTAGTAGAGGTATAGTTAGGTAGTAGAGGTATAGTTAGGCAGGTAGAGGTATAGTTAGGTAGGTAGAGGTATCGTTAGGTAGTAGAGGTATAGTTAGGCAGGTAGAGGTATAGTTAGGCAGGTAGAGGTATAGTTAGGTAGGTAGAGGTATAGTTAGGTAGTAGAGGTATAGTTAGGCAGGTAGAGGTATAGTTAGGTAGGTAGAGGTATAGTTAGGCAGGTAGAGGTATAGTTAGGTAGGTAGAGGTATCGTTAGGCAGGTAGAGGTATAGTTAGGCAGGTAGAGGTATAGTTAGGTAGGTAGATGTATAGTTAGGTAGTACAGGTATAGTTAGGCAGGTAGAGGTATAGTTAGGTAGTCGAGGTATAGTTAGGTAGGCAGGTAGAGGTATAGTTAGGTAGTAGAGGTATAGGTAGGTAGTAGAGGTATAGTTAGGTAGTAGAGGTATAGTTAGGTAGTAGAGGTATAGTTAGGCAGGTAGAGGTATAGTTAGGTAGTAGAGGTATAGTTAGGCAGGTAGAGGTATAGTTAGGTAGTAGAGGTATAGTTAGGTAGTAGAGGTATAGTTAGGTAGTAGAGGTATAGGTAGGTAGGTAGAGGTATAGTTAGGTAGTAGAGGTATAGTTAGGCAGGTAGAGGTATAGTTAGGCAGGTAGAGGTATAGTTAGGTAGTAGAGGTGTTTATACATCCCAATAAGTAGGAATGGAGATAAATATGAACTTTTTGATTGTAGGTTTCTGAAGATGTGTTATTTTCAGAGGGGAAATTGGTGTGAAAAGGTATTTAACCACACTGTCTGCTGTGGGGGAGTTACAGTACAACACCGAGGTCCCATACAGACAACAGAAGGCGGATGCAACTTCCTTCCAGACAGACAGGAACTGTATCCCAAATGGCACCCTACTCCCTTTATAGTGCACTACTTTTGACCAGGGCCTATCAGGCTATATAAGCACTAAATAAGGAAAAGGGTGCAATTTGTGTGACTCATCCAGGCTGTGTCCCACAGTCCATGTGGTGTGTGATGCATCTGGAGGTAACAGGACAGCAGAGTGAGGTTGATACCTTTTCACACGTCTGATGAGTGATACAGAATTGAGGGTGGAAGTGGAATAATTGATTTGGGCGACTGCCACTGTGCATCATGGGAAACAGCTGTTGAGTTGACGATTACACCACCACCACACCTTGTGATGGCATAATACAAACACTATAAATCAGGGACCAATATGCAAATTATATCTGGAAAGGAAATAGCCTGCGTCTACATCTTTAACAATTATAATACTGAAGTGTCACAGGTTCAGTGGCGATTTTATTATGTAAATCTTGTTGGGGCAAATTCAACCAAAAGATTTTTCAATGCATGCCAGCAAAGCCACTACACAACACTAAACAATACATTAATTGGACTATAATGGTGCCCACAAACTGTTAGGGCCTACGTGAAGTTGTCCCAGCAGCAGAGTCCCAACAGCAGAGTCCCAACACCTTACCACTGTTATACCTGGCTATCAGCGGAGCCTTGTCTGGCAGCAAAACAGTTCATTCAGCCTCATTTACTACTACCTTTTAAAAAAACATAGCTGATATGGCTGACTTGCTTAAACTAATGTGCTTTCTAATGACTATTGAGATGTACAAACTATGGCATAAGGGGATGACGAGTGGATAAGAGGCAATCCGTTATTTCGATTAAGACATTAATGAGCGAGCTAGGACGGACATAGTCAATATAACTATTTGTTCAGCACTTTTGAAATGTACAGCGACAGAACTCAGAACATGGGCTGTTCTTACAGTATTCTCTCTGTATACCAAGTCAGAACTGTAGAATAAATAAATGGGCTATATAAACAGACAATGAAAGCTCTTACAATATTTGATAATGACATTTCTCTAAAACAGGCTGTAAGCTATGTGCACCACCAAGTCAGAACAGTAGGCTAAGTTCTGAGGGGGAAATGAACCAAATTATTAGGGTGATGCACATGGGCTACTAACAGCTTACTACACAACATACACTTTGTAATACTTTATTAGCTACGGTATACATATCTCCCTGGGATATTACATCATTTATGCAACTGCATACAATACATTTTTGGACTCACTTGAACAGGAAGGTGGCACAGCGGTCCATCTTGGGAACATTTTGTCATCAAACTGTCATCAAAGTCTATCATTCTCTGGATTTATGGTGCTTTCAAGACAACTGGGAACTCAGAAAAAAATAAGGCTGAATCATGATGACGTTAGTGATCTTCAGGGCGGAGCTCTAGAAAGAGGCCTGAGTTTCCGACTTGGAATTCCGAGTTGGATGACCGTTCAAAACATATTTCTCCCTACATTATACACCACCCACATCTACAGAACATACACTTAGTATTACTTTCTTGGATACAATATACCTTCAAGGCTGTTGGAAAAGCATTCCTCATGAAGCTGGTTGAGAGAATGCCAAGAGTGTGCAAAGCTGTCATCAAGGCAAAGGGTGACTACTTTAAGGAATCTCAAATATAAAATATATTTTGATTTGTTTAACACTTTTTTGGGTTTCTGCATGATTCCATATGTGTTATTTCATAGTTTTGATGTCTTCACTATTATTCTACAATGGAGAAAATAGTAAAAAATTAAGAAAAACCCTGGAATGAGTAGGTGTGTCCAAACTTTTGACTGGTACTGTATATATATATAATTATGTATATATATATTTAGCTACACAGGTGGGGCGGCTCAAACAGGTGGGGCACTTCCCCACCCGCCCTGAATGACGGTTTCCCACTGCATAGCTGTGACATATTTGCATGCCTGGCCATGTGACTTGAGCTGCATGTATTTAAACCCCCGTTTTGTGTTTCTTGGGGGCCACCCACAGGAAGTGAATGAAGTCTGGAGACATGGTGCAGCACATGTTTTTGACAGAGCAGGTGAAGACTTATTTTGGTAAAAACAAATGGCTATTGTATTTGTTTGAGCTGAAGTGAGCTCTTCAGAAACTGAAAAACTGCCTCTTGGGCTGCATTGCTTCCTGTGTCCCTGTTTCGTTTCTTTGTATGGTTTGTGTGTCTCTGCTGCCTGCTGCTCAATACCACACCTGGAACTTGTCACCTCAGCTTCACACTGCTCAATACCACACCTAGAACCTGTCACCTCTGCTGCCCGCTCAATACCACACCTAGAACCTGTCATCTCTGCTGCCTGCTCAATACCACACCTAGAACCTGTCACCTCTGCTTCCTCCTGCTCAATACCACACCTATAACCGGTCACCTCTGCTTCCTGTTCAATACCACACCAAGGACCTGTCACCTCCGCTTCCTGATACCTGTTCAATACAACACCTAGAACCTGTCACCCCTGCGTCCTGCTTCCTGCTCAATACCACACCTAGAACCTGTCACCCCTGCTTCCTGCTTCCTGCTCAATACCACACCTAGAACTGGTCACCTCTGCTTCCTGCTCAAAACCACACCTAGAACCTGTCACCTCTGCCTCCTGCTCAGTACCACACCTAGAACCTGTCACCTCTGCTTCCTGCTTCCAGCTCAATACCACACCTAGAACTGGTCACCTCTGCTTCCTGCTCAAAACCACACCTAGAACCTGTCACCTCTGCTTCCTGCTAAATGCCACACCCAGAACCTGTCACCTCTACTTCCTGCTTGCTGCTCAAAACCACACCTAGAACCTGTCACCTCTGCTTCTTGCTTCCTGCTCAAAACCACACCTAGAACCTGTCACCTCTGCTTCCTGCTTCCTGATCAATACCACACCTAGAACCTGTCACCTCTGCTTCCTGCTCAAAACCACACCTAGAACCTGTCACCTCTGCATCCTGCTCAGTACCACACCTAGAACCTGTCACCTCTGCTTCCTGCTCAAAACCACACCTAGAACCTGTCACCTCTGCTTCCTGCTCAGTACCACACCTAGAACCTGTCACCTCTGCTTCCTGCTCAATACCACACCTAGAACCGGACACATCTGCTTCCTGCTCAATACCACACCTAGAACCTGTCACCTCTGCTTCTTGCTTCCTTCTCAATACCACACCTAGAACCTGTCACCTTTCCACCTTGTGACAAAAGTAGCACTTTAATACTGTACAATCTAAAGAGAAGTAGCTGAAACAATATCATCCTGATCGTTACTGCGCCAACCACAGCACAGACGAAGAGACATGGCCTTGGGCCTGACAATGGAAGCACCTCAACAGCAAAGAGGCACTGGCTGTGTCCCAATACCCATAGAGTACCACAGTATGAGTCATAATACCCATAAAACCTTGCGGTCAAACAAGGAAATGGTTCCAATCGTTTTTCCACCATTATTTTTTCCTATAGGGGATTTTAGAAACACTTATCAATATATAACGTCATGCCAGGGTAAGCCTACACGAAACACAGCCCTTATTTTAAGTGTTTCTAAAATCCCCTATTGGAAAAAATAAAGGGTGGAAAAACAATTGGAACCATTTCCCTGTTTGACCGCTAGGTGTTATGGATATTATCACACCTCCACTGTGGGGCTCTATAAAACTATTGGAACCATTTCCCTGTTTGACCGCTAGGTTTTATGGGTATTATGACACCTCCACTATGGGGCTCTATAAAACTATTGGAACCATTTCCCTGTTTGACCGCTAGGTTTTATGGGTGTTATGACACCTCCACTGTGGGGCTCTATAAAACTATTTGAACCATTTTCCTGTTTGACCGCTAGGTGTTATGGGTATTATGGCACCTCCACTGTGGGGCTCTATAAAACTATTGGAACCATTTCCCTGTTTGACCGCTAGGTTTTATGGGTGTTATGACACCTCCACTGTGGGTCTTTATAAACCTATTGGAACCATTTCCCTGTTTGACCGCTAGGTGTTATGGGTATTATGACACTTCCACTGTGGGGCTCTATAAAACTATTGGAACCATTTCCCTGTTTGACCACTAGGTTTTATGGGTATTATGACACCTCCAATGTGGGGCTCTTTACTTGCATCCTAAATAGTAGGCCTTTTGAGTAAGCGAAAACATAAAGTTTAATAGAATGCGACATTTTGAAAATCGAGAATACTTTAAATGCCGGGATGTCATACTCACTTTGGCTTTGACAACAGCTGATCAATTAAACATGGGGATGCCCTATCGAAATCAATGAATTGTGGAAAAAAACGCATTCTCAGTATGCGAAAATATATATTTTTTAAACAATTGTATGGTTTAAGTGCCAGGATGTTATACACAATTAGATGCACACTTTTCCCACAATGCTTTGGAAGAGGTGGGCTGTGAGTGATAGGCCTTAATTCTCTTCAACTAGCCAAACAACAAAACTGTGCTACTTAGACGCCGACTAGTGAAGCTTTTGCGATGGGGTTCAAATATACAGTAGGATAAGTCATTTAGTTTTCTCATTAAAATTATCACGAGTATCGCATTGTACAGTCGTAGCCAAAAGTTTTGAGAATGACACAAATATACATTTTCACAAAGTTTGCTGCTTCAGTGTCTTTAGATATTTTTGTCAGATGTTACTATGGAATACTGAAGTATAATTACAAGCATTTCGTAAGTGTCAAAGGCTTTTATTGACAATTACATGAAGTTGATGCAAAGAGTCAATATTTGCAGTGTTGACCCTTCTTTTTCAAGACCTCTGCAATCCGCCCTGACATGCTGTCAATTTACTTCTGGGCCACATCCTGACGGATGGCAGCCCATTCTTGCATAATCAATGCTTGGAGTTTGTCAGAATTTGTGGGGTTTTGTTTGTCCACCCGCCTCTTGAGGATTGACCACAAGTTCTCAATGGGATTAAGGTCTGGGGAGTTTCCTGGCCATGGACCCAAAATATCTATGTTTTGTTTGTTCCCCGAGCCTTATGGCAAGGTGCTCCATCATGCTGGAAAAGGCATTGTTCGTCACCAAACTGTTCCTGGATGGTTGGGAGAAGTTGCTCTCGGAGGGTGTGTTGGTACCATTCTTTATTCATGGCTGTGCTCTTAGGAAAAATTATGAGTGAGCCCACTCCCTTGGCTGAGAAGCAACCCCACACATGAATGGTCTCAGGATGCTTTACTGTTGGCATGACACAGGACTGATGGTAGCGCTCACCTTGTCTTCTCCGGACAAGCTTTTTTCTGGATGCCCCAAACAATTGGAAAGGGGATTCATCAGAGAAAATGACTTTACCCCAGTCCTCAGCAGTCCAATCCCTGTACCTTGCAGAGTATCAGTCTGTCCCTGATGTTTTTCCTGGAGAGAAGTGGCTTCTTTGCTGCCCTTCTTGACACCAGGCCATCCTCCAAAAGTCTTTGCCTCACTGTGCGTGCAGATGCACTCACACCTGCCTGCTGTCATTCCTGAGCAAGCTCTGTACTGGTGGTGCCTCGATCCCGCATCTGAATCAACTTTAGGAGACGGTCCTGGCGCTTGCTGGACTGGATTTCTGTTCTCATTGAAAAGTGTTTTCTGTTCTCTTGGTCTTCATCAGAGCTTTTAAACTAAATACTAAACCATCTTTTGATTTCTGAATGTGTCGGCACAGGGGACTCGGAATTTGGCTGTGTTATTGATGTCATGTTAAACAGGCCTTTTGATTTGAACATATGGATTGATTTAGTTCTCTAGGCTAGGCTACCTATTTAATTATTTAATTGATGGATCAAGCCTTAGCAGTCATTCTGATCTCGTTCCCAATTATCAGTGCTTTAGTTTGTTGTCCAGCGTTTCTGAATTTGCGATGTACCCGACTGTCCAGACTTTTCTGTGCAATAGCCTTTTGATTTGAACATTTGAAATGTTTTGGTGTGTGTACTAGGCTATTTGATTTAATTTATATATGTTACAACACTTTGCTTTCACTAATAAATATGTTGAAATAGAACCAAATGATCTGTTTCAGTCTTCAGTCCTTTTTTAATAGGATAGATGGGCTATGTGGGCTACACTATAGGTTGAATGTGATAGTCTGCCTATAACCAGCTTTTATTTAACTTGTCAAGTCACTAAGCCTGAGCATGAGTAGGCCTATAACTCCATTCCTATTCTATTCAGAGTTTAGAGAAATTTCTCAGATTGGAAATGAGCTATTTTCAGGCTGGTTAATGTTACGCGACTCTGAATCTAGAAAAATCCACCCGCACTCGGCCCCGCCCCTACCTACTTAGCCAGTCAGAAGCCGCTACTGTGTTGCGGAGGTGGCATACTGCATACTTGTTACTAAATGGTACGTGCTAAATAGTATGCAACGATGAGTGTATATAGTATGCAGTTTAAGTATGTACTACGCTAGTATGGGTATTCGGACATGGCCAGACTTCACCAGGTAACTAGCTAAGTGGACCTCAAATGAAAGGACCCCACAAAACACACAGTCGTCCTCCTTATGGTCATTCTGGATGTGGTGCATGCGAATAATCACATTAGTGTAGCTTAACTGGCAATATGTCTGAAATAACATCACTGAGAACTGGAGCGATTTGTGGGGATTTATTTGCCGCCTGCAGAGTTGACAACTGGTTGCAGTGTCAGCTCTTGTGCACATGCTCTGATGCACCTTCTCCCAAGAATAGACAGATGCCGTGCACCTAGCACACCACAATACAGTTGAAGTTTGATGTTTACATACACTTAAGTTGGAGTCATTAAAACTCGTTTTTGTGGTCCCATGCACTTTTGGCAAGTCGGTTAGGACATCTACTTTGTGCATGACACAAGTAATTTTTTACACAAGTAAACAATTGTTTACAGACAGATTATTTCACTTATAATTCACTGTATCACAATTTCAGTGGGTCAGAAGTTTACATACACTAAGTTGACTGTGCCTTTAAACAGCTTGGAAAATTCCAGAAAATGATGTCATGGCTTTAGAAGCTTCTGATAGGCTAATTGACATCATTTGAGTCAATTGGAGGTGCACCTGTGGATGTATTTCAAGGCCTACCTTCAAACTCAGTGCCTCCTTGCTTGACATCATGGGAAAATCAAAAGAAATCAGCCAAGACCTCAGAAAATAAATTGTAGACCTCCACAAGTCTGGTTCATCCGTGGGAGCAATTTCCAAACGCCTGAAAGTACCACATTCATCTGTACAAACAATAGTACGCAAGTATAAACACCATGGGACCACGCACCCGTGTTCTGTCTCCTAGAGATGAACGTACTTTGCTGCAAAAAGTGCAAATCAATCCCAGAACAACAGCAAAGGACCTTGTGAAGATGCTGGAAAGGCCGCGCAGCAAGGAAGAAGCCATTGCTCCAAAACCTCCATAATAAAGCCCGACTAAGGTTTGCAACTGCACATGGGGACAAAGATCGTACTTTTTGGAGAAATGTCCTCTGGTCTGATGAATCAAATATAGAACTGTTTGGCCATAATGACCATCGTTATGTTTGGAGGAAGAAGGGGGAGGCTTGCAAGCCGAAGACACCATCCCAACCGTGAAGCACGGGGGTGGCAGCATCATGTTGTGGGAATGCTTTGCTGCAGGAGGGACTGGTGCACTTCACAAAATAGATGGCATCATGAGGAAGGAAAAGTATGTGGATATATTGAAGCAACATCTCAAGACATCTGTCAGGAAGTTGAAAGTTTGGTCGCAAATGGGTCTTCCAAATGGACATTGACCCCAAGCATACTTCCAAAGTTGTGGCAAAATGGCTTAAGGACAACAAAGTAAAGGTATTGGAGTGGCCCTGACCTCAACCCTATAGAAAATGTGTGGGCAGAACTGAAAATTGCGTGCGAGCAAGGAGGCCTACAAACCTGATTCAGTTACACCAGCTCTGTCAGGAGGAATGGGCCAGAATTCACCCAACTTATTGTGGGAAGCTTGTGGAAGGCTACCCGAAATGTTTGACCCAAGTTAAACAATTTAAAGGCAACACTACCAAATACTAATTGAGTGTATGTAAACTTCTGACCCCCTGGGAATGTGATGAAGTAAATAAAAACTGAAATAAATCATTCTACTATTATTCTGACATTTCACATTCTTAAAATAAAATGGTGATCCTAACTGACCTAAGACAGGGAATTTTTTACGAGGATTAAATGTCAGGAATTGTGAAAAACTGAGTTTAAATGTATTTGGCTAAGGTGTAAAATATAAAAGTTATTATTTGCAATTCTTATTATAAATTATATTCAAACATGCCTGCAGAGAGTTGACAAAAACAGGTTGCAGTGTCAGGTCTGACGCACCTGTCCGGGCATAGCAACCACTAAGTACATGGCAACAATACACCATGCTACTCAACAGGCTGTGCAGCTAACACTGCTAGCAAGCTAAATAAACTTTTTAAACGTGATCGTGCGTTAGAAATTATTATATACAATGATAATTACAGCAAAATATATTCATACAAATGACAAAACATTTCTCCCACTTAAAGAGCATTTACATATTTGACACTTAAAAATAGATGAGCCGAGGACAACATACTGTACCTTCTCCCAGGGATAGGCAGACGAGAGAGGACGATAAAAGGAAAAGCAACAGGACCAAACAAATGGACCAAACCAACCAAGGATGCCCTATATACCCTGACATTATAAATGGACCAAACCAACCAAGGAAACCCTATTAACCCTGACATTATAAATGGACCAAACCAACCAAGGATGCCCTATCAAAACTGACATTATAAATGGACCAAACCAACCAAGGATGCCCTATCAAACCTGACATTATAAATGGACCAAACCAACCAAGGATGCCCTATCAAACCTGACATTATAAATGGACCAAACCAACCAAGGATGCCCTATCAAAACTGACATTATAAATGGACCAAACCAACCAAGGATGCCCTATCAAACCTGACATTATAAATGGACCGAACCAACCAAGGATGCCCTATCAAACCTGACATTATAAATGGACCAAACCAACCAAGGATGCCCTATCAAACCTGACATTAAACACTTTTAAACATGAGCTAATACACTGTAGTGCTTTTACATCCAATGAAATGACAGCAGATAAAATAGTACACAAAGAATGTAAATAATACAAAATAAATGAATCACCTCTTGACCCAGTCCTCTGCACAACTCCTTCAAAATGAATGTCCTCTGCACAACTCCTTCAAAATGAATGTCCTCTGCACAACTCCTTCAAAATGAATGTCCTCTGCACAACTCCTTCAAATTAAAAGTCCTCTGCACAAATCCTTAAAAATAAAAAGTAATCTGCATAATCAAGGCTAACAGCATCACTCTGCTACATTAGGAATCACTTGCTTCGACTGATCCACTTCTAAAACAATAAACGTCTGCTCTGTTCAGGCCTTGTATTCTTGAGCTTTTCTTGTCTGGTAAACACAACCTAGCTTGTTTTCTCACCCTCCCACCCCTTTTTACTTTAGAATCTGTTTCAGCCACCCCCAAAAATTGGCTCCAGCTCGGCTAGACACCTATCCTTCCCTTTTCTACCCGGCTCTGTGGCGCTCTCATTTAAAACGTGAGAAATTATAATTATCAGAATTATGCTTTTAATGATGCGTTAATTAGACTCCTAGAGTGAGATTAGCAAGCGCTTATGAATTATTAGCTGTGAAATCCTTCCAGATTCATACGTTTTTTTTACAGACGAGACCACAGAAATGTAGCTTTCTGCTTGGTGATTAGCGCGCCTCGAAATAACAGAACAGATTTTGGTACATATGCTTATGATTACAACTTTTATAAATGCATCGATTTAACTCTATGTTGTACAGGCAGTCTTGTAGTCTACTTAGGTTAAGTGACTATACACGTATACTCCTTGATGGCCTGGTTCACAGTCAGCTTTTGACACAACAGATGTTTGACTTGAGTTTGATGTAACTAGCTGTTACATCAAACCAGTATCCAGGACCTTAGACATATTGTGTCTGTGTTAAACTAGGTCAGAATATCCTGGTATAGGAATGAGTCACATAGACCTAGTACACTCATTTGTACAACCTGTAGAAGGCCGTGTTGGGAGCACTTCTCTGACTGTCACTAGTCCAGAGACGACAAAGGGAAAACTTAACAGAGCGTGCAGGGAGAATTTGGGTAATCCTTCCTTGTAATAACCACCTCTAGGTTGTTTTGAATCTGAGGCGTCCCAGACGGCCATTCTTGTTCAACCACTGTGTCCGTGGCCATCCTCTTTAGGCCCTGGCGTTCCGCTCTGTCATCTGCTGTCCAAACTACAGGAGGGAAATGGATGGTAATGGAGCTGCTAATTTGCAGGATGTGGGGCTGGGAACATCCTACCTGATCCTCCTGCTGCTTAACATGCACGGTGGGGGAAGCTGAAGCTATAGAGTTAAAGGATGCACGGTGGGGGAAGCTGAAGCTATAGAGTTAAAGGATGCACGGTGGGGGAAGCTGAAGCTATAGAGTTAAAGGATGCACGGTGGGGGAAGCTGAAGCTATAGAGTTAAAGGATGCACGGAGGAAGCTGAAGCTATAGAGTTAAAGGATGCACGGTGGAGGAAGCTGAAGCTATAGAGTTAAAGGATGCACGGAGGAAGCTGAAGTTATAGAGTTAAAGGATGCACGGTGGAGGAAGCTGAAGCTATAGAGTTAAAGGATGCACGATGGAGGAAGCTGAAGCTACAGAGTTAAAGGATGCACGGTGGAGGAAGCTGAAGCTAATGAGTTAAAGGACCACCACCATCACCACCACCACCACCATCACCATCCCCATCACCACCACCCCTACCACCACCATCATCACAACCCCCACTATCACCACCACCACCACCACCATCACCACCATCATACCACCACCATCACCACCACCCCATCACACCATCATCACACCATCATCACCACCCCTACCACCATCACCACCAACACCACCACCATCACCACCACCATCACCACCATCATCACCATCCCCACCATCACCACCCCAACCATCACCACCACCACCCCAACCATCACCATCACCACCACCACCACCATCATCACCACCACCCCCACCATCAACACCATCATAACCATCACCACCCCCATCATCACCACCCCCACCATCACCACCCCCACCACCACCATCACCACCACCATCACCACCACCACCATCACCATCCCCATCACCACCACCACCGCCATCACCACCCCCACCATCACCATCACCACCCCCACCACCACCATCATCACCACCACCCCCACCACCACCATCATCACCACCACCATCACCACCACCCCCACCATCACCACCATCATCACGATCACCACCCCAATCATCACCATCACCACCACCACCACCACCATCATCACCACCACCCCCACCATCAACACCATCACCACCCCAACCACCACCACCATCATCACCACCACCCCCATCATCACCACCCCCACCACCACCATCATCACCACCACCACCACCATCACCACCACCACCACCATCACCATCCCCATCACCACCACCACCATCACCACCCCCACCCCCACCATCACCACCCCCACCACCACCATCATCACCACCACCACCCCCACCACCACCATCATCACCACCACGACCATCACCACCACCACCATCACCATCACCACCACCATCACCACCACCACCATCACCACCACTATCACCACTATCACCATCACCACCACAACCACCATCATCACCACCACCCCATCATCACCACCCCCACCATCACCCCCATCACCACCATCACCCCCATCACCACCATCATCACCACCACCACCATCACCACCCCCACCATCACCATCACCACCCCCACCACCACCATCATCACCACCACCACCCCCACCACCCCAACCATCACCACCACCACCACCATCACCACCCCAACCATCACCACCACCACCACCATCATCACCACCACCCCCACCATCAACACCATCATACCACCACCATCACCACCACCCCATCACACCATCATCACCACCCCTACCACCATCACCACCACCACCACCACCATCACCACCACCATCACCACCATCATCACCATCCCCACCATCACCACCCCAACCATCACCACCACCACCCCAACCATCACCATCACCACCACCACCACCATCATCACCACCACCCCCACCATCAACACCATCATAACCACCACCACCCCCATCATCACCACCCCCACCACCACCATCATCACCACCACCACCACCATCACCACCACCACCATCACCATCCCCATCACCACCACCACCACCATCACCACCCCCACCATCACCATCACCACCCCCACCACCACCATCATCACCACCACCATCACCACCACCCCCACCATCACCACCATCATCACCATCACCACCCCAACCATCACCATCACCACCACCACCATCATCACCACCCCCACCACCACCATCATCACCACCACCACCACCACCACCATCACCACCACCACCACCATCACCATCCCCACCACCACCATCATCACCACCACCACCCCCACCACCACCATCATCACCACCACCACCATCACCACCACCACCATCACCACCACTATCACCACTATCACCATCACCACCACAACCACCATCATCACCACCACCCCATCATCACCACCCCCACCATCACCCCCATCACCACCATCATCACCACCACCACCACCATCACCATCCCCATCACCACCACCACCACCACCATCACCACCCACACCATCCCCATCACCACCCCCACCACCACCATCATCACCATCCCCACCATCACCACCCCAACCATCACCACCACCACCACCATCACCACCCCAACCATCACCATCACCACCACCATCATCACCACCACCCCGACCATCAACACCATCATAACCACCATCACCACCAGCCCAACCACCACCACCATCATCACCACCACCACCCCCATCACCACCACCACCACCACCATCATCACCACCTTCACCACCACCACTACCATCACCACCCCACCACCACCATCATCACCACCACCACCATCACCACTATCACCATCACCACCATCACCACCATCACCACCCCCACCATCACCATCATCACCACCACCACCATCATCACCACCACCCCCACCATCAACACCATCATAACCACCATCACCACCAGCCCAACCACCACCACCATCATCACCACCACCATCACCACCACCACCCCCATCATCACCAACCCCACCCCCACCATCATCACCACCACCACCACCATCACCACCACCACCACCATCACCATCCCCATCACCACCACCACCACCATCATCACCACCTTCACCACCATCACCACCACCACTACCATCACCACCCCACCACCACCATCATCACCACCACCACCATCACCACTATCACCATCACCATCACCACCCCCACCATCACCATCATCACCACCACCACCACCATCACCACCCCCACCACCACCATCACCACCACCATCACCACTATCACCATCACCACCACCACCACCATCACCACCCACACCATCACCACCCCACCACCACCACCACCATCACCACCACCATCACCACCCCCAACACCACCCCACCACCACCACCACCATCACCACCCCACTACCACCATCACCACCATCATCACCACCATCATCACCACCACCAGTTGACCGGGGCAGCTCTAGCAGGGCAGAAATTTGATTAACTGACTTGGAAAGGTGGTATCCTATGACAGTGCCACGTTGAAAGTCACTGAGCTCTTCAGTAAGGCCATTCTACTACCATGTTTGTCTATGGAGATTGCATGGTTGTGTGCTTGATTTTATACACATATAAGCAACGGGTGTGGCTGAAATAGCTCCTAGTGGTATTACAAAGGCATCAGTGTACAACACAATAACAGAGCACTGCTCAGGTTATATTACCCAGAGAGCCTTCCAACAACTCTGAGGATATTGGATAGATGCTCACCAGACCTGGGTCCAAATACTATCTGAAATAATGTCTATATTTCAATTACGTTATCTGTCCTTTATCTGTGATTGAGCTTGCCTGGCTTGACGGACAAATAGAATAGTGAAAAAAAGTACAAACCGCCCATATGGTGGAGCTCAAAGTGTTGAGTATTTGAACCCAGCCTGTATTGGAGACTCACAGCCAGGTAACCTGTTGTCTCCTCTCGTTATAACATTAATTAACACACTGCTACCTTGCTCAATATTTGGTAACATTACCACTGTCTGCTTGCGGATGTAAAAATGTACAGGATTCCACTTTTAATTAAGAAGCTCATGCAGCACAGGTGTGCTAAGGAGGAAGCCTACCTCATTTGAATAAAAATCATCCTGTTTAGAGGGAAAATTAATTAACGCTGCTCGGAGTATAAACGATGAAGATGACATTTCTGGGAAAGAGTAGTGAAATCATGCCAAAATGCTAATTGAGATCTCAAAAGGCTTCCGGTTATTTGTTATATGCTTATTTAATGAGGTTTGTTTTGAGACAATTATTACTTCAGTTTGTTTTTTACTTTAGTCACCAACTCAGTAATTTATGTCATAGAAGCTCTGGAAATCATTTTACCTGGGATTTGTTATTTACACTGTACCACCACATAATTCGAAATGGAGTTGAAAATGAACCCTTGAACCCTTGACATGGACCCTTAAAATGAAAATGAACCCTTGAACCCTTGACATGAACCCTTGACATGAACCCTTAAAATTAAAAGGAACCCTTAAATTATAATCTCTGAAGGTAAATTGACACGGTAAACCTGTGCTTTGAATGAATTATCCCTAATATTATTAATAGCAATATTGACTTCCAGTAGTTTATATTCTATTCTACTCTACTCTACTGTGTATCATGGTTCATCCATGAGTCTAAAGGATAATTTACTGAAAGCCCAGTCAATTTACCTTCAGAGATTACAATGTTTAAGGGTTCATTTTCATCAGACAACATTATACAAAATGACAGAATAATAACACTACATTAAGCATCATCGTGACATGTGGAATTCACAGAGCTGCCGGTAAGGTAGCTACTGTAGATAAGGTAGCTACTGTAGATAAGGTAGCTACTGTAGATAAGGTAGCTACTGTAGATAAGGTAGCTACTGTGGCTCAGTTGGTAGAGCATGGTGTGTGCAACGCCAGCATGGTGTGTGCAACGCCAGCATGGTGTGTGCAACGCCAGGGTTGTGGGTTTGATTCCCATGGGGGGCATGAAATGCATGAAATGAAATGTATGCATTCACTACTGTAAGTCGCTCTGGATAAGAGCGTCTGCTAAATGACGTAAGGTAGCTACTGTAGATGAGCTGTAGGTAAGTTAAAGGGGGAATACCGTGCTCTTCTCTTTTGGAATGATAGCTGCCTCCCAAATAGGTCCTGGTCAGAAGAAGTTGTTCACTGTAAAGGGAATAGGGTGCCATTTGGGACACTGAGAGTGTTGAACGTTGGTTTAACCTGCAAGCATGTCATTAAAATGTTCTCTCCTCGCCTGCTTAAAGCAGCAATTAGTGAGCGTTGTGAAACAGGTATTGGATATTAAAAAAAAACTCTCTCACACCATATCTCATGATCTATCTACTTTGAACATTCTAAGTCAATACCCACTTGGGGAAAATGCAAAATCTTTCCATATCTAAGATAGCTAGGTGCTTTTATCACGCCTCACATTTTAACATTGATAAAAAGAAACCACAAAGTGATGATGAAGTGGTGTTTTATCCCAATCATACCACGTAAATAGACCAAAGACATCCACCCAACAAAGGCCTGACTAGACAGCAGTGGAACAAGCCTCTGCCTACAGCCATGAATAACTTACAGTTAGTTGCCTGTGTGTGTGGTATGTCTGTGAATTAATAACACAGTAGAGAACCTTGTCTTCAGAACTTTACCAGAACCCACATCATCAACCTTCACCTGCAGTGAAACAACCAAGAACCTGTCTCACCCTCTCTCCTGGCTCACCCTCTCTCCTGTCTCACCCTCTCTCCTGTCTCACCCTTTCTCCTGTCTCACCCTCTCACCTGTCTCACCCTCTCTCCTGTCTCACCCTCTCACCTGTCTCACTCTCTCCCCTGTCTCACCCTCTCACCTGTCTCACCCTCTCTTATGTCTCACCCTTTCTCCTCTCTCACCCTTTCTCCTGTCTCACCCTCTCTCCTGTCTCACCCTCTCCCCTGTCTCACCCTCTCCCCTGTCTCACCCTCTCTCCTGTCTCACCCTATCGGGGGTGGAGCTCCATTCCAGCCTGGGTGCAGCTGTGCTCATGTTAAATCTAACCCTAACTCTAACCCTAACCCTAAGCCTAGCTTCATGTCCACATCCTGGTTCAACCCTAACCCTGAATCTCCATCATGGGTAGGCAGGCCTATACCATCCCTAACCCTGAATCTCCATAATGGGTAGGCAGGCCTATACCATCCCTAACCCTGAATCTCCATCATGGGTAGGCAGGCCTATACCATCCCTAACCCTGAATCTCCATAATGGGTAGGCCTATACCCTAAACCTGAATCTCCATCATGGGCAGGCCTATACAGTCTATGGGTCATCTGATGGGAGTACAAGTAATTATTTTACTTCTGTCTTGATTTCCTGTTTTAGATAATGGTTAAATCAGATCATGAAAAAATGACCTAAGATTTAGACTTCCGTCTTACACATCCATCAAAGGATGAGCATCATTGTCAGTGGCTTCTATATACAAGATATAGAATATAACAAGGCCCTTATAGGCCAGAGGAATGGAAAGGAGAGGAACTGAGAAACAGGGCGATCCCTTTAAATAGTAATGCGGCAATAGAACACAAACAAGAGATGCGCGATCACATCGGACGAAACCTGCTGTCGAGTGTTGATTCTGTCTGTCTGTCTGTCTGTCTGTCTGTCTGTCTGTCTGTCTGTCTGTCTGTCTGTCTGTCTGTGATGTAGGGAAGAAGCGCTAATGGGTAAGTGTGTCAGTTTAAAGGGGCAATCTGGGATTGGTACATCCGTTTTTTGACTTTTAAATTAATGATGTATAGCCATTGATTCTTGAAGAATATAACTTATAATGCCTCATGAGCTAAGTTCAAATGTCCTACCCCCAACATAACCCCAAATACTGTATATAATAATACAAATATTAATAAATAAAATAATAATAAATCGCATGGATAGTCAGTTCTTGCAACCATAGCTCCGTCAATGAATTTGTGAGTGGTTACATTTCTCCAGACCCATCCCTCAGCTGATTACAAAAAAAATGTGGTTGCTTTGTTTTTTCGAATCCCAGATTGCCGCTTTAACGTTGGAGTTTGCAGGAGAGGCGTTGGCAGGGGAAGAGAAGGCTCTCATCAATGTTTATTAATCATCAGCTAGATATGATACAGTAATAGCTGTGGTATTTTTACACCCCACCACAGTCAACATAACGCACAAAGTGGCTTTGGCTAAAAATCTTATAGCATTGACTTAATTAGTGGTAAGTCTGCTTAAAAGCCACGCAACACTGCTGGTATAACAGACAACGATCCTCAACTAATCAACTGTCAGTCAAGGTCTGAGCCAAAAGTGAGAGTGTCTGTTTTTCAGAGTTGTGATTGCAAACAAGTATTTGGTAATGGCATGGCCAATAGTAGGCTACTGTATGAGAAACATTAGGACCCAGTCTGACCTATACCATGGATACATTAGGAACAGATAACATTGTATTACTGTAATATAAGTATTTTATTTTTATTTTATTAGGATCCCCATTAGCTGTTGCAAAAGCAACACACGAAACATGAAACATAATACAGAATTACATAATACAGAACATCAATAGACAAGAACAGCTCATGGACAGAACTAAATACATTTGAATAGGAGAAAAGAAAGAATAGTCTTTACTTTAAACTGTGGCTTTCCGTGTGTTTGAAGGAAGCACAGATCTGGTTCTACAGAGTTTTCCAGCAGCAGGTGTGACTAAGGGTTGCTAAGGGGGATTCATTCTAATCCAATCAGTGTTTTTTTCAATGATAGTAAACACATCTTTATTATGTCTGAAAGCATTATAAGACATGTTAATCAGGGTGAGAAATAGCTGCGTGTTTGTATTCAAAACATCATTATATCTAGTCCTTACGTTGAGATAGCACTTAAGTACACGTGTCTATCTGGTTGTGTTATTCTGGGTCAATCCAAAATGTCAGTTACATGCGGTACTGAACCCTTTAGCGATAGCTAAATTGACTGTCATTCAGTGCGGTGTGTGTAGTGTAGACAGATCGTGGTTGTTTTAACGGCAGTGATGAACAGACGTCTGAATGGTGTTAGTCTGATCACAAGTCTTTGTCTATACTTTATACTTGAGCTTATTGTCAACATAAGACACTACGCCTGTGGAGATGGAAGACTCATCAACAAACACACAGACACAATCAAATCCAATGATTATTTCGCTGAACATTTAGAATAGATTCTTGTGGCATATTTATTTTTTATTTTCATCATTCATTACACTTTAATTAAAGACGCATCTCCAGGACCCTTAAGCACAACTAATTCGTAACATATAGTACGAATTGGAAAATTAAAACAGACAAAATAAAACATTTGCAGGTCATAGCATATCATACGAAACGGATGAGGTAGCGCACAATCTGACGAGGAAAAAAAAGGGGACCGCCTTTTGGCTCGTGGGCAACACCTACTGGCTGAAATTAACGCATCTTTAAAGCCTCTTCTTCTGATTCATAAAACCAATCAATTACAATCTGGGTCTGACTAGCAGCAACCTAGAATTGGTTAGAGCTGCTGTCCTTTTCTCTAGTACCCTGTAGCCTATGACTGCAGACTAAACAGGTGTCAGGCGAAGAAACAGGCCCTTCCAGTCTGTAAAGCAGCTAACTAGCTCCCCGGGTCGTGCCAACCTGTAATTATTACATCATTTAGGTTGTAAATCACACCCACTCTTGACATGGTATCATCACATCCACAGTGGCAATTTCAGAGCTACAAATCTAGCTGGACATGTGGTGGAGGAGGTGCCTGTCTCGCGTGATGCTATGCCACAAGGTATAAAGACAGGCAGGATTAATGGGGTGGTATGGGGTATGGAACCTGCCCGGGGGACTTATCATAAAGAACTAATATCTTAAATAACGCCACTTTAATAATGTTTACATATCCTACATTACTCATCTCATATGTACTGTATATACTGTATTCTATAACATCTACTGTGTCTTGCCTATGCCTGCCGGCCATCGCTCATCCATATAAACTCAGCAAAAAAAGAAACGTCCTCTCACTGTCAACTGTGTTTATTTTCATCAAACTTAACATGTGTAAATATTTGGATGAACATAACAAGATTCAACAACTGAGACATAAACTGAACAAGTTCCACAGACATGTGACTAACAGAAATGTAATCATGTGTCCCTGAACAAAGGGGGGTCAAAATCAAAAGTAACAGTCAGTATCTGTTGTGGCCACTAGCTGCATTAAGTACTGCAGTGCATCTCCTCCTCATGGACAGCACCAGATTTACCAGTTCTTGCTGTGAGATGTTACCCCACTCTTCCACCAAGGCACCTGCAAGTTCCTGGACATTTCGGGGGGAATGGCCCTAGCCCTAGCCCTCACCCTCCGATCCAACTGGTCCCAGACATGCTCAATGGGATTGAGACCCGGGCTCTTCGCTGGCCATGGCAGAACACTGACATTCATGTCTTGCAGGAAATTACGCACAGAACCAGCAGTATGGCTGGTGGCATTGTCATGCTGGAGGGTCATGTCAGGATGAGCCTGCAGGAAGGGTACCACATGAGGGAGGAGGATGTCTTCCCTGTAACGCACAGGGTTGAGATTGCGTGCAATGACAACAAGCTCAGTCCGATGATGCTGTGACACACCGCCCCAGACCATGACGGACCCTCCACCTCCAAATCAATCCTGCTCCAGAGTACAGGCTCATTCTTTTGACAATAAACGCGAATCCGACCATCACCCCTGGTGAGACAAAAACGCTACTCGTCAGTGAAGAGCACTTTTTGCATGTCTGGTCCAGCGACGGTGGGTTTGTGCCCATAGGCGACGTTGTTGCCAGTGATGTCTGGTGAGGACCTGCCTTACAACAGGCCTACAAGCCCTCAGTCCAGCCTCTCTCAGCCTATTGCGGACAGTCTGAGCACTGATGGAGGGATTGTGCATTCCTGGTGTAACTCGGGCGGTTGTTGTTGCCATCCTGTACCTGTCCCGCAGGTGTGATGTTCGGATGTACCGATCCTGTGCAGGTGTTGTTACACGTGGTCTACCACTGCGAGGACGATCAGCTGTCCGTCCTGTCTCCCTGTAGCACTGTCTCAGGCGTCTCACAGTACGGACATTGCAATGTATTGCCCTGGCCACATCTGCAGTCCTCATGCCTCCTTGCAGCATGCCTAAGGCACGTTCACGCAGATGAGCAGGGACCCTGAGCATCTTTCTTTTGGTGTTTTTCAGAGTCAGTAGAAAGGCCTCTTTAGTGTCCTAAGTTTTCATAACTGGAACCTTCATTGCCTACCGTCTGTAAGCTGTTAGAGTCTTAACGACCGTTCCACAGGTGCATGTTCATTAATTGTTTATGGTTCATTGAATATGGGAAAGCATGGGAAACAGTGTTTAAACCCTTTACAATGAAGATCTGTGAAGTTATTTGGATTTTTACGAATTATCTTTGAAAGACAGGGTCCTGAAAAAGGGACATTTATTTTTTTGCAGAGTTTATTTATATGTACATACTCTTATTCATCCCTTTACATTTGTGTGTATAAGGTAGTCGTGGGCGGAACTGCACGCGGAACGGCATAAGCATTTCTCTACATTCGCATTAACATCTGCTAACCATGTGTATGTGACCAATAAAACTTTAATTTGATTAAGAACGAATATCTTATGTCCTATATCTATAATTGGTTATGTATGATCATGCCACTTCTCTTGATCAAATTAGATTGTCTAAAAAAAAGTTTGAACTTATCAAAAGGCGTGTTATGTCTAGCTTTCTGAGGGTCCAAATCCCAAAAACCAACAAGGTCATACTGTCTTTATTCAACCAGACAAGTCAGTTAAGAACAAATTCTTATTTACAATGACAGCCTAGGAACAGTTGGTTAAGTGCCTTGTTCAGGGGCAGAACGACAGATTTTTACCTTGTCAGCTCAGAGATTGGATCTAGAAACCTTTTGGTTATTGGCCCAACTCTCTAGCCACTAGGCTACCTGCCACCCCAAAGTATGTCTATCCTCATCCGTGTCTATATGGTCTGTGATTGAGGTTGACCCATAAAAGGCCCACCACTGCTCCAAGTTTAGACGTTTTGATCGCACTACAAGAAAATTCAAACTATTCTGGAAGTTCCCTTCGTCAAGTCATGACACCCATTGGTTGCATGTTGCCCACCCATCTCTCCTGTCTCAACATAATTCTAGACACCCATCATTACACTCGCCTTCATCATCAACCCTGTCAATCACACAAAAATTCCCTGAATTACTTCAGTCAATGTCAGACCTCACAGAGCATGATTCCACTCTTAAAAAGTCGAATCAAATCCATAATAGATAGTTTTGTACACTAACAAAAGGATTGCATTAACCTTTACTGTATACAGTATGCAAAATGTGCATTTTGTGCAATTCCTCTTAGACGAACGACCTACCAAAAGTAAAAAACGATGATACATACGGTGTATATTCGTACAATACATCAAATTTGGATAAAGGCAGTAAGACTGATGTGGCAGTGGTGGAACTGTCACGTGTCAGGGAAACTTTCCACTCCGTAACACGGTGGGGAAGATTTGGGGCTGATAATTTATGGGGTTACAGGGCTTGTTGTGAGTTGTCATCTCTTTGTACAGACACTCAACAATGCTGACAACTTAACCATTTACTGTCTTCAGCAACTAGGAGCTAAAATGAATAAGTCAAGCAGTCAACTTATCTTAACCCTGGTAACTTATCTTAAATATTCCTGATGTTATGTTAATGGGGAACTAACATGGCTGCCATACAATTTTGTAGTGTCATGTAAATGCATCATAATGCAAAAACCTCAATGTCCCAACTCTCTAAATACACGGCTCTGGACTGTCCTGTACCAAATGCCCTCAGTTCAGTTGTAGCCTTATGAACCCTGTGAGTGGTCCTATTATATTCAGGGGGAAACATTTAGACACTTCCTGCTACCTGCCTCCTTGACGTTGCCATGGAAATTGGACATTTAGAGGCACAAATAAAATACCTGATGGTGGAATGCATGTAGGTGCACAGAATGATCAGCTTTGTTCAGCAGCCACCATACCTCAAGAGAAATAAAGAGACATATTTATTATGATTATGTTATGCTGTTGATATTTCAAATGATAATTTAGACTACTAAAGTATTTCATATCTCTGGATTCCTTTTGTTCATATCTCATTTTACATGTAATTTTATGTAGGTTTATATAGTTAAATATTATAACTCTAGAACTGGAGTTGAGACCTATATAATTAAATATTAGAACTCTAGAACTGGAGTTGAGACCTATAGAATTAAATATTAGAACTCTAGAACTGGAGTTGAGACCTATATAGTTAAATATTATTACTCTAGAACTAGAGTTGAGACCTATATAGTTAAATATTATTACTCTAGAACTAGAGTTGAGACCTATAGAATTAAATATTAGAACTCTAGAACTAGAGTTGAGACCTATATAGTTAAATATTATTACTCTAGAACTGGAGTTAAGACCTATAGAATTAAATATTAGAACTCTAGAACTGGAGTTGAGACCTATATAATTAAATATTAGAACTCTAGAACTAGAGTTGAGACCTATAGAATTAAATATTAGAACTCTAGAACTAGAGTTGAGACCTATATAGTTCAATATTATTACTCTAGAACTGGAGTTGAGACCTATAGAATTAAATATTATTACTCTAGAACTAGAGTTGAGACCTATATAGTTAAATATTATTACTCTAGAACTGGAGTTGAGACCTATAGAATTAAATATTAGAACTCTAGAACTGGAGTTGAGACCTATAGAATTAAATATTATTACTCTAGAACTAGAGTTGAGACCTATATAATTAAATATTAGAACTCTAGAACTGGAGTTGAGACCTATATAGTTAAATATTATTACTCTAGAACTGGAGTTGAGACCTATAGAATTAAATATTAGAACTCTAGAACTAGAGTTGAGACCTATAGAATTAAATATTAGAACTCTAGAACTGGAGTTGAGACCTATAGAATTAAATATTAGAACTCTAGAACTAGAGTTGAGACCTATATAGTTAAATAGTATTACTCTAGAACTGGAGTTGAGACCTATATAGTTAAATATTATTACTCTAGAACTAGAGTTGAGACCTATAGAATTAAATATTATTACTCTAGAACTGGAGTTGAGACCTATAGAATTAATTATTAGAACTCTAGAACTGGAGTTGAGACCTATATAGTTAAATATGATTACTCTAGAACTAGAGTTGAGACCTATAGAATTAAATATTAGAACTCTAGAACTAGAGTTGAGACCTATATAGTTAAATATTAGAACTCTAGAACTGGAGTTGAGACCTATAGAATTAAATATTATTACTCTAGAACTAGAGTTGAGACCTATATAGTTAAATATTATTACTCTAGAACTGGAGTTGAGACCTATATAGTTAAATATTATTACTCTAGAACTGGAGTTGAGACCTATAGAATTAAATATTAGAACTCTAGAACTGGAGTTGAGACCTATATAGTTAAATATTAGAACTCTAGAACTGGAGTTGAGACCTATAGAATTAAATATTAGAACTCTAGAACTGGAGTTGAGACCTATATAGTTAAATATTATTACTCTAGAACTAGAGTTGAGACCTATATAATTAAATATTAGAACTCTAGAACTGGAGTTGAGACCTATATAGTTAAATATTAGAACTCTAGAACTGGAGTTGAGACCTATAGAATTAAATATTAGAACTCTAGAACTGGAGTTGAGACCTATATAGTTAAATATTATTACTCTAGAACTAGAGTTGAGACCTATATAGTTAAATATTATTACTCTAGAACTGGAGTTGAGACCTATATAGTTAAATATTATTACTCTAGAACTAGAGTTGAGACCTATATAGTTAAATATTATTACTCTAGAACTGGAGTTGAGACCTATATAGTTAAATATTATTACTCTAGAACTGGAGTTGAGAGCTATAGAATGAAATATTAGAACTCTACAACTAGAGTTTAGACCTATATAATTAAATATTAGAACTCTAGAACTGGAGTTGAGACCTATATAGTTAAATATTATTACTCTAGAACTGGAGTTGAGAGCTATAGAATGAAATATTAGAACTCTACAACTAGAGTTTAGACCTATATAATTAAATATTAGAACTCTAGAACTGGAGTTGAGACCTATATAGTTAAATATGATTACTCTAGAACTAGAGTTGAGAGCTATAGAATGAAATATTAGAACTCTACAACTAGAGTTTAGACCTATATAATTAAATATTAGAACTCTAGAACTAGAGTCTGGAACTATAGAATGACATTAAAACTCTAGAACTGGAGACTAAAACTATAGTGATAGCACCAGAGAACGACATAGGAGTGATAATCAGAGACCCCAATAGAAGACGTGAAAGGGGATATTTACTGTCAAGCTAACAGACGTCATGCATTGCAACAGTCAGATCTGTAGCATTTCCAGTAAGTTTCATATGAGTCAGTTGCGTGGTATATGAGCTATGAGTGTTCTTCTACTCTCTGCTGATTGAAAGATGTAATTCATCTCTATTACTAATTAGTGACTGACAGTCCCATGAGGCTCCATTATGAGGCCCCTGTTTATCTGGATGTCAAAGACAAAGACCGCTCACATTGACATGACATAGATGGAAAAGTTCCCTTTACCTTTTCTCAAGTAAAAAATAAATAAATAATGTTCTTTCATATTCAATAGTTCTCAAACATTAGGCTTAAAGTAAACACCATAAAGTGAGAAGTGTGCTTCCTTTGTTGAAAGCCAGACAAGAGTTATCAAGGGTTGTGTGAAGATGAATATGCCTTACATTACAGTGTAATAGTGTTTTGAAACCTGGCGGAAGTGTAGGCTATTAGTAGCAGTCGTTATAATGACCTGAGTAATAGCATTAATCAGACAACTACACAACCTACAGTACCTCTGTGTGTGTATGAGTTAGTGTATGTGTATGTGTGTGTGTGTGTGTGTGTGTGTGTGTGTGTGTGTGTGTGAGGGACTGCGTAACTGGCTGCAGGGAAGTCAGGCGCAGGAGCGCAGAAATGGGTAGCAAACGGAGCCCTTTATTGAGGCGAACAAAACACGGCACTCAGAACACTAAACACACACGGGTTACAATAACCCGGCGCAAACCAGCCTGGAGTACACATACATTTACACATAACAATTCCACACACAGACATGGGGAGGAAACAGAGGGTTATATGCAAGACGAGTAATGAGGTAATGCAAACCAGGTGTGCGGGAAAACAAGACAAAACAAATGGGAAATGAAAGGTGGATCGCGATGGCTAGAAAACCGGTGACGTCGACCGCCGAACGCCGCCCGAACAAGGAGAGGGACCGACCTCAGCGGAAGTCGTGACAGTGTGTGTGTGTGTGTGTGTGTGCGTGTGTGTGTGTGTGTGTGTGGCGTGCGTGCGTGCGTGCGTGCGTGCGTGCGTGCGTGCGTGCGTGCGTGCGTGTGTGTGTGTGTGTGTGTGTGTGTGTGTGTTAGTGCACTGTAAAAAGTAATTTGTTCCGCTAACAATTCATTTTTTGTGGAAACCTGCTACCTAGAACCATATGAGTAACTCAACTCAAAGAGCCTTCAGAAAGTATTCATACCCTTTCACTTATTCCACATTTTGTTGTGTTACAGCCTGAATTCTAAATGGATTCAATTGATTTTTTTCTCACCTCATAATGACAAAGTGAAAACATGTTGTTAGAAATAATATCCATAAATATCTAATTTACATAAGTATTCACAACCCTGAGTTAATACATGTTAGAATCACCTTTTTTGCAGCGATTAGAGCTATGAGTCTTTCTGGGTATGTCTGAGAGTTTTCCACACCTGGATTGTACAATATTTGCCCATTATTCTTTTCAACATTCTTCAAGCTCTGTCAATATAAGGGCACAAGGCGAGTCCCAGATGCTGACACGGCACGACCTGGTACTCATAATGTCCACTGGCTGTGTTGAATGCTGTCTTCCAGTCATCTCCTTCGCGTATCTGAACCAGGTGGTAGGCATTCCAAAGGTCCAGCATGGAAAAAAGGGTGGCCCCCTGGAGAGGTTCAAAAGCTGAGGAGAGGAGTGGTAGGGGGTAACGATTCTTAACCGTAATGTCATTCAGACCCCGATAGTCAATGTACGGCCGCAGCGTCTTGTCCTTCTTCTCCACAAAGAAAAACCCTGTGCCGGCAGGAGATGCAGACGGACGGCCCCAGTAGCCAGAGACTCCTTTATGTACTCCTCCATGGCCTTGGTCTACGGCCCGGATAGAGAATATAGTCTACCACGAGGTGGTGTGGTGCCTGGGAGGAGATCAATGGCACAATCATAAGGACGGTGCGGGATAAGAGAAGTAGCCCGTGCCTTGCAGAAGACCTCCAGGAGGTCGTGGTACTCTGTGGGGACGGTAGAGACATCCGAGACTTGACTTAAGCCCTGAGGAGACCGTCTTGGGGAAGGCTGCGCTGCTTTGAGGTAATGGGAATGGCAGAACGGACTCCAACCCAGGACTGAACTCGTGGTCCAGTCAATAATGGGGTTGTGTTTTTTGAGCCAAGAAAATCCCAGAACAACAGGAACATGGGGGGACTCAATGAGAAGAAGCTGTATAGCCTCACTGTGATTTCCTGAAACCCGCAGATTATCAGGAACAGTGCTGTGGGTAACTCTACCAATGGAGCGGCCGTCCAGTGCTCTACCGTCCATGGGAACAGAGATGAGTTGAGTGGGGATACCTAAACCAGGGTGGCGTCCATAAAACTCTCATCCGCCCAGAGTCAATGAGCACCTGGAGAGATTTAGACTGGTCACCCCACAGCAGTATCACAAAAAAAAGGAGTGCGGTTGATGGGATTTAGAGGATTCCCAGTCTGGCTCACCAGAGTACTTGTACCTTCTACAGAAATAGGTATCTTAACTGGGCAGGTGGCTATATAATGTCCCACAGCACCACAGCACAGACAACTGTTGGAATTTAGCCCATGTGAACGTTCCCTAGGTGATAATCTAGCTCTGCCCAGTTGCATATTTTCCGGGGTATCTGACTCACCCGTCGCCGATGATTCTCGAGGGAGCTCGGGTGGCTTCGGATTCTCTCGGAACAACAGCCTTTAGGGACTTCCGTATTCCTTCGAAGATGAGCAAGCCACTGTGGATGAACGAGTGTGACCTTGGCCAGACCTCCTCTCACCCCTGCCTTCCCTTAGATGTCCATCAATTCTAATGTTGAGGGCGATGAGGGAATCGTGGTCCACCGGTAATTCCCGAGCAGCTAGCTCATCTTTTACCGCCTCAGATAATCTGTGAAGTAAGGTACCGAAAAGAGACTCCGGATTCCAGGCACTCTCGGTGGCCAACGTGTGAAAATCAACAGCGTAGTCTGCCACACTACGTGAGTCTTGACGTGATTCAAGAAGTTTTCGTGCCGCCTCTCTCCCTGATACCGGAGAATCAAACACCTTCCTCACCTCTGCCATGAAATCCTCCAGATGACGACAAATGTTGGATTGTTGCTCTCAAACTGCCGTAGCCCAGGAGAGCGCCCTTCCCGACATTAGTGTAATAAGATACGCTATCTTTGATCGGTCTGAAGGAAATGAAGATGGCTGTAGCTCAAAAATAAGAGAGCACTGAGAAAGAAAACCCAGGTACGAGGATCCCCAGAATATCACTCAGGAGGTAAGCGGGGTTCTCGGGGAGCCGGGGTAGGCTGTACAAACTCACCACTAATAGGGAAAAAGTTTGGGGTTCTCAGAGGTGGCAGGCTGCCTATGAGCTAACTCCCTGATTTGCTTCATAACAGCCTTAAACCCTTGGTCGTGGCATTCCGTCAGGGAATGAAGCCCTTCCAAAAGGTCCTGTAGTAACTCTTCATGCCTCCCAATGGTGGCTCCCTGCAGGGAGACAGCGTGGCGGAGCTGGTCCAAGTCTGCTGGGTCTGTCATGGCCAGTTCGTACTGTAAGGGCACAAGGCAAGACCCAGATGCAGGTGGTTTGAGTCTTGATATTTATTAAACAACAGGTTTTCCTCTAGGATTTTGCCTGTGCTTAGCTCCATTTCGTTTATTTTTTATCCTGAAAAACTACCCAGTCCTTATCGATTACAAGCACATCCATAACATGATGCAGCCACCACTATGCTTGAAAATATGGAGAGTGGTACTCAGCAATGTGTTGTATTTGTCCTGCCTGCTCCCGCTCTCGCTCTCTGGCACTCAAGGGCGGCAGGCTGCCCTTCATGACGCACACCTGTCACCATCATTACACGCAGCTGCCGGAATACTGGACTCATGTGGACTCCATTTCTTTGTTGATTGCCCCAGTTATATCTGTCTGTTCCTCCGTTGGTTCTCCGTGTCAGCATTGATGTCATTATTTTTCCCCTGTCCAGACGCTGTTCCTGTTCTGTTTCATGTCCATTGTTTGTTAAATGTTCACTCCCTGTACCAGCTTCGATCCCCACAGAATGCTGACACCACTAAAGGAAGCATCAGGGAGTTTGAGATTTTTGTTTTGGTTAGTGACGTCGGGTCCGGGTGCCGTTGCCAATGGAACTGGAGGTGCCTCAGCTAGCTCGCCGGGCTTCCAGGCCTTAGCTGGCTCGAGAGGTCTTCCTGCCTCGGTGTGCTCGTGAGGCGCCCACCCCATGTAATGCTTCAGCCAGCCCATGAGGCTCCCACGCCTCAGCCGGCTCATCAGGCTCCCACACCTCAGCCGACTCGTCAGGCTCCCACACCTCAACCAGCTCGCCAGGCTCCCATGCCTCAGCCGGCTCGCCAGGCTCCCACGCCTCTGCCAGCTTGTCGGGCTTCTAAACCTCAGCCAGCTTGTCCAGCGCCCATGCCTCGGCCATTTAAAACAGCCCCAGACCATTATTCCTCCTCCACCAAACTTACAGTTGACACTATGCATTGGGGCATGTAGCGTTCTCTTGGCATCCGCCAAACCCAGATTCGTCTGTCGAAATGCCAGATGGTGAAGCATTATTCATCACTCCAGAGAATGTATTTCCACTGCTCTAAAGTCCAATGGTGGCGAGCTTTACACCTCTCCAGTCAACGCTTGACATTGCGCATGTTGATCTTAGACTTGTGTGCAGCTGCTTGGCAATGGAAACCCATTTCATGAAGCTTCTGAATAATAGTTATTGTGCTGATGTTGTTTCCAGAGGCAGTTTGGTACTCGGCAGTGAGTGCTGCAACCGAGGAAAGACAATTTTCACACTCCATGTACTTCAACATTCGATGGTCCAGTTCTGTGAGCTTGTGTGGCTTACCACTTAATTTGACAAATTGACTTGTTGGAAAGGTGGCATCCTATGACGGTGCCACGTTGAAAGTCACTGAGCTCTTCAGTAAGGCCATTCTACTGACAATGTTTGTCTACAGATATTGTATGGCTGTGTGCTCGATTTTATATACTTGTCAGCAACGGGTGTGGCTGAAATAGCCAAATCCACTAATTTGAAGGGGTTTCCACATACTTTTGTGTATATATAGTGTATATCCTGATTGCCTAGTCACGTTAACCCTACCTACATGGACAAATGACCTCGACTAACATCATGGGAAAATCAAAAGAAATCAGCCAAGACCTAAGAAAAAAAATTGTAGACCTCCACAAGTATGGTTCATCCTTGGGAGCAATTTCCAAACGCCTGAAGGTACCACGTTCATCTGTACAAACAATAGTACGCAAATATGGGACCACCACCTGTGTGGTCCCATGGGAACACCATGGGACCACACAGCCGTCACACCGCTCAGGAAGGAGACACATTCTGTCTCCTAGAGATGAACATACTTTGCTGCGAAAAGTGCAAATCAATCCCAGAACAACAGCAAAGGACCTTGTGAAGATGGTGGAGGAAACAGGTACAAAAGAATCTATATCCACAGTAAAACGAGTCCTATAGCAACATAACCTGAAAGGCCGCTCAGCAAGGAAGAAGCCACTGCTCCAAAACCGCCATAAAAAAGCCAGACTACAGTTTGCAACTGCACATGGGGAAAAATATCATACTTTTTGGAGAAATGTCCTCTGGTCTGATGAATCAAATATAGAACTGTTTGGCCATAATGACCATCGTTATGTTTGGAGGAAAAAGGGGGAGGCTTGCAAGCCAAAGAACACCATCCCATCCCACCATCTTGGGGGGGGGGGGGGGGGGGCAGCATCATGTTGTGGGGGTGCTTTGCTGCAGGAGGGACTGGTGCACTTCACAAAATAGATGGCATCATGAGGAAGGGAATGTATGTGGATATATTGAAGCAACATCTCAAGACAGTCAGGAAGTTAAAGCTTGGTCGCAAATGGGTCTTCCAAATGGACAATGACCCCAAGCATTCTTCCAAAGTTGTGTCAAAATGGCTTAAGGATAACAAAGTCAAAGTATTGGGGTGGCCATCACAAAGCCCTGACCTCAATCCTATAGAACATTTGTGGGCAGAACTGTAAAAGCGTGTGCGAGCAAGGAGGCCTACAAACCTGACTCAGTTACACCAGCTCTGTCAGGAGGAATGGGCCAAAATTCACCCAAATTATTGTGGGAAGCTTGTGGAAGGCTACCCAAAACGTTTGACCTAAGTTAAACAATTTAAAGGCAATGCTACCAAATACTAATTGAGTGTACGTAAACTTCTGACCCACTAGGAATGTGATGAAAGAAATAAAAGCTGAAATAAATAATTCTCTCTACTATTTTTCTGACATTTCACATTCTTAAAATAAAGTGGTGATCCTAACTGACCTAAAACAGGGAATATTTACTAGGATTAAATGTCAGGAATTGTGAAAAACTGAGTTTAAATGTATTTGGCTAAGGTGTATGTAAACTTCCGACTTCAACTTTTAGCCTCATTATTGTTATTTTCTTGTGTTACTATTTCTTTTTTTATTCAGCAAATATTTTTCTCACTTTTTAATTCTGCATTGTTGGGAATGGGCTCGTAAGTAAGCATTTCATGGTAAAGTATACATCTTTTATATTCAGCACGTGACCAATACAATTTGATTTGATTGCTGAGCACAGCACTCACTAGCTGCAGCATTACAGGATAATGAATTATCCTCTGTCATAAAGATTGGGGTACATGACCTTGCTGATGGTGGGAATGGCTTGTCTCATTATTGAATGTAAATTTGCTGGACGGCTTTGATATCCGTCCATCATGATGAATTACACCTCATAGCACAACAAACTGATTTTAATACTATTACAGAAATATATTTTTATTTCCTTAAACATGCATACATCATTGTGTAAAAGCCAAACATTTTGGAATTACCCACAATCCTCTAAAAACAGAGACAAGTGGCACTATTAAGTACTCATAGCTTGCAAAAACTTTAGAATTCTATATGAGTACAACACAGCTCAGTAAATCAAGTGTTTTTTACTCAACATGTCTGACTGCTATTTCATTTTATTATTTCAAGTATTACACAATGGAATCAAGTAAGAACTACTTATTTAATATATGTTACATTGACTTTAAAATAATAATAATCATCATCATTTGTAAAAATCTATAATTTTAGATTAGCGGAACACACATAAATAAAGTTATATTTACTCAATAATCTAATATTTGTTAAGAACTCAAAAACATGAAGTGATAGAACACCTGATTGACTAGTGAGTATCACTTATATGATGTGAGTTCTACAGGCTGTTGGAGATGTTTGAGTAACCACTACTCAATTGCTTTAATGAGTAGGGCAATTACTTTTTATAATGTGTATGTGTGTGATAATTATTGTGTTATTGATCAAAATGAGACTAATTAATCCAAGTTTCCTGTGGTCCTCTTTTAGTACTGATTTTATAATCTAGCAAATATTTAAGTGCAACAATTTAAATGATCAAACAATATAATTCCTCCTAGGACCTAGTAGTTATACACTTCTGTAAACATGATTAATGCTGTTATGATGATTAAAGTCCTTCAGATACAACCAGCCTGCAGCAGAGGCAAGAGAGCATGAAGCTAGTTGTGTTTGGATTATGTAGCATGACCTGCTATAGAAATCTGGCAGGGCAATGGGTTAAAATAAATTGTCCTACTCTCTAAATATATGGCTCTAGAACAGACTATATTAAGTTGTCCCAACTCTCTAAATATATGGCTCACATATGGCTCTGGAAAATACTATAATAAATCTACTATTAAATAATCTACAATCTTCAAATCTATAATCTATTGTAGATTATGCCTACTATACCATACACCTATGCAATACTATAATATAATAAACTAATATACTATTATACTATACAATGCAATAATATACTATAATATACTATAATACAGTATACTGTACTGTACTATACAATATAATGCCATACCATACTGCACTGTACTATAATATACTATAATATAATATACTGTAGTATACTATACTGTACTGTACTGTACTGTACTGTACTGTACTATACAATAAAATATTATACTGTACTGTAACATACTCTACTATATTGTACTATATTATACTTTACTTTACTGTACTACGAGATACTATAATATAATAAACTATACTATATAGGCTACTATACTATATACTAAATATACTATAGATTAATCCCCATTCCAACAGTACCAATAAGATTATTTCGGATTACTAAAAGAGAGCTTGTTAGCATTCGATTTATACATCAAGCAGAACAGAAACAGCGGTATCAATTTATCAAACAAAATCCTAGCATCCATGAAAGTATGTAATTGAGTATGTAATTGAACCCTGAAAAAATATTCAGCCCCAATTACCGAGAATATGAATAGTTTGCTCCTACATTTTGTTCACAGTTGATGTGCCTATCTGCCGATAATGAGGCTGTCTATTGTAAAAAAGGTGATGAAAATGACGGAAATCTAACACCTCTCAATTGCTCGGGGCTTGAAGAATTAGTAGGTGTAAATCACAATGCATAAAGGTGATATGAATTAATTTTCCAGCTGGTAAAACACAGAACCGAAGGCCCAGCAGAGGCCCTACAAGCAATGTTTCATCGATCTACATTAATACAACCTGAATATCAAACATCGAATAGAATAAAACGTAGAATGAAATTAGGGACCATTTGAGTATTAAGAACAATGGCCCTAAATGATTGACCACTCAGAGGCCATGCTCCATATATCACTGATTATACTATATTGATATACATGTTACAGAATAAGTACGGAATAAGCAAGCTATATAGTAGTCCATATTCTTTTTGTTCTGTTCCAGGGTAGGCTAATGGTCACCTATTGTCCAAATAAAACGCATACTGTAACGCATACGCTGTTCGATCAGGCTTCAGTAATGACTCGAAATAAACTCATAACTATTCTTGGCTCACGCAAGACGTGTCTCTCTATTGCTCAAAGAAAGCCGTTTTAGTAAGGGGGTCATGTCGTGTTAGTAATAATAGCAGGGACGGGTTTTGACCTGTTGTTGGTTGATCGCTATGATTGTCTCTTTCCGAGCTGTATGGACGGTGTCCTGACGTAATTCCAAAACAAGGTTCTTCACGTGTGTTTCGGCATATCGGAAAAGGGTCAATTGTTTGCACATAGCAACATATCCTCATATCATGTATGTCAGTAGTCGGAATTTTGAAAAATCTTTTGTTTCTGACATACCTTTTCTGAAACTCTGCTGAAAGTATGCCTTATATATTTTCCGAACGATTAGAATCAATTTTATTTGTCATTCTCTAATTTTGCGGTTGTAAGTGTTGCATATGTCATTCGGTGTGTCCTGAAAGAAAAGCATCTCCCAGGCACAATAATATTTCTGGTGAAAAGTGTATTTTGAAGAGCACGATACGAACAGAGCGCGTTGTTTCATGTCGCTTTGAACTTGTCCTCGCATTTGACAAGTCCAGACGGAGAATACATTGAAAAGGGATTGGCCCAAACGTAATAGGCCTACTGCCGTCTAAAGAACCTCCTTATGTTTTATGTTTTCGTCAAAAAGTAATCTAGGCTAATTGTTAATAACAACCCTATTATAGCCTATGCATCATTTACGATAGGCCTAATAATAAAGGCTATCCGCCAACTGAATAAATGTCTGAAAAACACAGGCAACAGACCATTGGGGTTTGTTAGGGATAATATTTTTTTTTTTAAATAACAAAAGATAAAGATTTATAAACTATAACCACGGCTCTGTATATATGCTAGGCCTTCTGTACTTTATTTAAAATATATATTTTATTAATTTCATAAATATACGCTGAAGCCTTGACGTGTAGCTAAGATTATTCAACTGCAGCTCACAAAAAATATGAACAGCTGTTCTACAAAGGTGTAGACCAAATAACAAATAACAAATCGTCGTGTATCAAATTACTTTTCAAGTTCTGGGTCATTTAACCGATGTGTTTGTAGTTTGAAGTGATGACATGTCGACAATTATAGGATGTTGAAAATAGGTTAGAAAATGAACGCTTAGACATACTCGCACATAATAAATATCCGTAGATGTTTTTATTTTCCAAAGTCATCTGACCACACACAGAAAGTCCAAAAACCGTTCACTCTCAGGAGAAATGGGTTCAAAGAAAGAGGCCTACTTACAGTGCATTATTTCTAATCTATTTAAAACAAATGCAAATGTATATTCCACTACGAAGTGCTACATAACATTATATCTCAGGAATTGTAATGGTTGCTGAAATAAATGTAGTATTGAGGTACATTTGTTTTTCTTGTCATTCTTGTGGACAAGTTGTAATGTGCCTGCACTGTACATTCGACATGGTCTCAATATAATTTATCAAATATTTGTCAAAGGCAAAAACAAACGTGGAATGAATTTAAAGTAAGTAACAAACTAGACAAAAACAGCCTTTTTTTTAAATCCAGAGGAAACAAAACAAGGACAAAAGATGCATAGAATACCTTTTTTAGATTTGCATAAATACTTACAATTTAAATTGTACAAACTATTCCAATGTGAGAATCAAAAACATATTTCAGGGTAACATGGCATCAGTATGATTAATTGTCTGAAGTGGTGGTTACCAACTTTTCAGTGGGACTGGTGTAAAGACTATAATTAAGACAAACAAAATCCTAAACAGAATCAGCAGGTTCGTCAATAGCTATCATACCAATGGCTTATTTCTTACCACAACCATATTGTGCATATTTAGCATTGTACAAATACACATCAACAAACTGAAAACGCTAAAACAATAATGATGTTTTGTTAAATGTGAGTAAGGACAATCTAAAGTTCAGGTAGACAATAGAGTGGCAAACTGTATTGAACAATTCCTCCAAGTCAAACAGTCTCTCTTCAGTAGTTTGTGCTACCTCGGCAAGCAACATAGACCAAATGCAGATGTCCACCACATTTACAGCAGCCGGAGCTGTGTAATAACATGATAAACTTGGGTCAAAAACCCTTCAGCTACAAAATGTCAGATCTGTCTCTTTAACGATCAAACAAGAGTTCTTCTGTCCAACACGAAGAAGTCATTCTGATCGTTTTCATTAAAGTTGTTCATCTGTTTGCTCAACAACAGGTGGTGTCAAAGGTCAAATCAAATCAGGTGTTCAGAGGAGCACACAGACTGCCCATATTCAGACACAAGTCAGTCAGCAGTTGGTTAGTGTGTGTTCATGTTGAATGATTTATGACGGTTCAATCAAGGTGACAACGACGTACGTCAGTCCTCTGAGATGACATCGATGTCCTCGGGGCTACTGCCCTGGTGCGTAGCCACCCTCCAGCGGCTGACGTGCTGGCTTCCTTTCCTCTTCTGCTGCGACTCAGGTGACTCTTCCTCGAGCTTCTGTCTCTTGTGCTTCGTCCTCCTGTTCTGGAACCAAACCTTTACCTGGGAGAGAAAGGAGAGACATCACGTTTAGTACTGGAAGAAACAATGGTAAAATATAGAAGTGTGCTTGCTGTAAAAACTACTACAACTCGTTCTTCCTCTTCCATGAAATACTTTGAGAGAGCTGAAGCAAGCACACACATTTTCTTCAGTAAATGTACCTTTTCTAGTTATAGAATAATAATGCAAAGGGTCTGCATGTATCTCCCCTATGATTTTTAAGCGAAGCTTTTTTCAAAGTGTCATAGCAACAATGATTTTTGCCAAGACAATATTTCACAGGGGTGTAAAACTGTTAATGCTTCCATTTTCTTTCTATAACACTGCCAAACATTGCCTTGCCTAAGGCTTCACATATTGTCGTTCTTTACAGCTTTTTGCCATGCAAAGAGCATCACATTTTTATATTCATTTTCAGGCATTGTCTGGTTGTCATTTTTATATCCTATTTACGAGCTTGATTCAATTATTGCCCTAATTCTTTTGAAATTAAAAGTTCAGCACATCGCAATACTGTATTCCCAATGCCTAATATATTGCATGAGATGATTTCAAAGCCTGAATTGCTGTTGGTTAGCAGCGTGTTTCTGATGTGATTAGAGAAATTAGGTCATAAATAATAATTGTGAAATTAACTACATGATTTATTGGCATCACCTTGCCCATCCCCATAACTTCTGTAGGACAAACAACTTGTGGTTGAGAAACCTGGTTTTGCTATACGTTGGTGGAGAGGGTGTTGTGGAGTTCTGACTAAGAGTCTACTCATATCCGTTTCAGTGCTCTGGAATGCAGCCATGCCTTAAAGGCTCTGCATGGTAAATCCGACTTCTGCAGTGTCCGTACAGCATTTACTGTAAAACGGCCTCTGAAGTCAGGGCAGTGCTGTTGGGAAGGATGTTGTCAAGGAAGTGAGTTTGTGTTTATACAGGACCTGTCGCCCTCACATACCGTCAAGCAATCATGTCAATGCGGAGCTATACAGAGCCCTTCACATTGTTAAAGAATTTGGGAGGCGCACGGCGATGCGGTACGGAGCTCAATCTGACCTCCGCAAGCCTCGTGGCTCCATAATTGCGTCACACCCTCCATACAGAGCCTTCAACCACATTTTTGGATCAAGCATAAATTGGCTTTTAACCCCTAGGGGTTTAGAGCGCTTTAAAAACCATGTTAAGGGTGCGTTCAAGATTACTGTGCCCCCTCACACTCACCTGTGTCTCAGTGAGGCAGAGACCGCTGGCGAGCTGCTTCCGCTCTGCTCCCACCACATAGTGGTTCTTCTCAAAGGCCCTCTCCAGCCTGAGGAGCTGTGAGGGGGAGAAGGCTGTCCGGATGCGCTTTGGCTTGCGGGAGAAAGGCCCATGAAGGAGCAGGTTCTCTGGGCTGCTGTCCTCACCTGGAGAGAGGAGAGGAGGGAGAGGAAGTGGAGGGTTAGACTTAGGGTTGACAGACAGGAATGACACCGTTGCAGCTCTTGTTGTATGTGTAAAGAGATAAGCTAGAGTACACCAACTGTTGTACACCAACTGTTGTACACCAACTGTTGTACACCAACTGTTGTACACTAACTGTTGTACACTAACTGTTGTACAACTCAGCAAACTGATACTAATAGTTTGTTCGTAGGCTATGGTGTTGTTTTGTGATTAATAGCTGGTCCAATTACACCTCAAAAAGAGGGCAAAGCACTGACGAAGGAGGGCATCAGTGTTGAAACACATTGCATGTTGCTCTCTAGGTCACTATCAGCCATATCAATGTGCCCCGATGGGCTTCTTCACTTGACTCATCATTCATGACACTTTCCCATAACGTGAGTAATTGCTTCATGTACATGTAAAAGTTACTAATGTTAGGTTGTGATATCATCCTCCATTTCACAATGCCACCACGCCTCATTCCACATGCTTGTTCTAGTATGTCGACGGATTTATCGTTAAGGAGATGATATACTGTATGCATTACACATCACGTTTGAATGTCATCACATTTAGGAAACGGTAGTGTTGCATGACATCACAGTTAGGAAATAGCAGCGTTGAATGACATCACAGTCAGGAAATAGCAGCGTTGAATGACATCACAGTTAGGAAATAGCAGCGTCGCAAAATGTACATAGTGACATGTTGGTTCAGCCACCATGGACAACATCCATCTCCAGAACAATCTGAACTGGTGACAGATAAACGGACTGGGACTTTCAACAACGAGCCTATTGGTTACACACACACACACACACACACACACACACACACACACACACACACACACACACACACACACACACACACACACACACACACACACACACACACACACACACACACACAGAGAGAGATAGAGATACATTTGAAAGAAGAAACACCTCCCTGATTTATCATGGTCATGACCAATATTCCCTCTAATAGCTCCTCCCCCTGGGACTACTGGCAGAATATACACTGCTCAAAAAAATAAAGGGAACACTAAAATAACACATCCTAGATCTGAATGAATGAAATAATCTTATTAAATACTTTTTTCTTGACATAGTTGAATGTGCTGACAACAAAATCACACAAAAATAATCAATGGAAATCCAATTTATCAACCCATGGAGGTCTGGATTTGGAGTCACCCTCAAAATTAAAGTGGAAAACCACACATGTACATTTCTAGACATCTTTGAAAAGCCAGCCAGGTAAAGAGCTTTTTGCCTTAAAGGGGCAGTGTTGTATTTTGAGACAGGCTTGAATAAGCTAAGTAGCCAATAGGCAGAGGGTAGCACAATTTGTCTGATTATCTGTAATAATGGCATGGGAATAATGATGCATTTTATTTTGTAGAGTGGTTTCTTTCATCAAACAACACAACAACATGTTCAGTCACCTCCTTGTCTAAAGGACAAGTGAATAAACAGGTTAATGTCAAGCCCTGCATGTTTTTTTCAGAAGTCTCATGGAATGTAGGCCAACATTGAACACCACACATTGGCTGCTACTGTAGTCTGAATGACAGAACAGCTATTTCCATGTTAAAATGTTATGGGATGCATTTTCTCCATTGTTTTTGATGGTAGACCACTCTGGTAGGCCTACATTAGAATCAAATAGCCACAGTAGCCTACTTGACCACTGTTAACACTAACTTAAGAGGGTACAGCCTCAGTGTTCACAGTACACGCGCGCTGAAAGTTGTACAGAATTTTCACAACATTCAAGTTTCTGCTCAGCAGACCTGAAATTTGCTCAGTGCTGGGAATTTTTTGTTGTCGAGGGAACATTGGTTACGGCCCATCGAGAACACACAGAGGGCCTGTATAAGCATATGTTTATTGTGAGAGAAACGTATCTTTGCTATTGTGATCAAAGTGTTTAAAAATAAGATACTTTAATTAGGACATTGCGTTGTTGTGCAAAACGTAACAAAGACATGAATCACATGTATTGCTTTTTAATAGTACTGTAATTTAAAGTGAGTTATTCCATAAAGCTTTGTGAACACTTCTCATAGGCTAGACTCAATAAAAACCTTCAGAACTAGATTGTCTAGTTTCAATACTGATTCCCATTATTTCATTCAGAACTAGAGGGGTATTCTACCACTGTAGACGACAGGTTCATTCAGAACTAGAGGGGTATTCTACCACTGTAGACGACAGGTTCATTCAGAACTAGAGGGGTATTCTACCACTGTAGACGACAGGTTCATTCAGAACTAGAGGGGTATTCTACCACTGTAGACGACAGGTTCATTCAGAACTAGAGGGGTATTCTACCACTGTAGACGACAGGTTCATTCAGAACTAGAGGGGTATTCTACCACTGTAGACGACAGGTTCATTCAGAACTAGAGGGGTATTCTACCACTGTAGACGACAGGTTCATTCAGAACTAGAGGGGTATTCTACCACTGTAGAGCAGTTCAGGGACTTCACCTCTCTATATTGTGACATTAAGCTCATTTGTATACATGTAGGGCCTTTAGTGTATTCAACGCTGAGCATGAAACCTAAGCGTTCAGTAACGCCTCATATGACATCATACGTAAATATCTCGGGCTGGAAAAATGCAAAAAACAATTGTTGTGAAGACGAAGTCTTGTGCAATTAAGCAAATTGAATCGTATGAACATACCTGACTTCATTCAACACAGGGCAATAGTAAAATGTCCTTGTCTTTCAGTTTCATTGTGTACATGACTTTCTTCTCGCCACAGGCCCAACATCTGCCCTCCCAGGATTAGGGTTCGTTTATTAAAATGACACATAAAAAAAACTAAATATTTTACATAAGCAAATCCATCAATAAATGATTTGACCGCCACATGAAAAGGTTGTGCCTGGCTTGAAAAGAACCTTGCAGCACAAATATAACCTCAAACACGTGTACGCAAAAGTCGGTTACAGCTCGGCAGTTGAGGGACAGTGTGTGTGGGATGCATCGAAAGCTGTGAGCAATGAGGAGTCTGTCAAACCAAATGAATTGAATCAGCGACAGTAGGGCTACAGTGTCCAGCCACATTCATTCACATGCAAAACATGGACCGAAGATGGAGCATCCATGAAAGGAGATGGATACAGAGAAGCCATCAAACTGACCTTGACCTTGGACTAGCAAATACTGATGCTATGGTATACAAGCTTTGAAATCAACCAAAATGTGTACTGAATATAAGACTAAATGTACTATGGAAATACCTTGTTGTGATATTGCTATGATGAAACATTGTGTCTAAAAAAAAATTTTTTTAAATGATAATGTCACGCTAATATAAACCTAGTTAGAAACTGACCTGATACTCTCTACTACAGACAGTTAAATGAGTTCAAGGAAAGCACTGTCTGTGGAAACAACCATGTGTTTCTTCCCTAGCATAACATATGTGTTTATGGTCAACTCTTCATATCTTCTCTAGCAGGTCTGATATGACCTGCTGCACTACTCACAGACAACGGTTCTGAGTTACACATTGAGAGGTTGTGAAGAGTTTGATAGAGTCTGACATCAACTCCAGTTCATCTAGAAGCAGTCTTTCTTATTATTTTATTTAAACTAGGCAAGTCAGTTAAGAACACATTCTTATTTAAAATGATGGCCAACCAAAAGGCAAAAGGCCTCCTGCGGGGACAGGGGTTGGGAAATAAAATACAAAATATAGGACTAAAAAAAACACACATCACGACAAGAGAGAGAACACAACACTACATAAAGAGAGACCTAAAACAACAACATAGCAAGGCAGCAACACAGCATGGTAGCAACACAACATAACAACATGGAAGCAACACATTATTTGCAGGTAGCACCTGGTAATAGCACCTGGTAACAGCACCTGGTAATAGCACCTGGTAACAGCACCTGGTAATAGCACCTGGTAATAGCACCTGGTAATAGCACCTGGTAATAGCACCTGGTAATAGCACCTGGTAATAGCACCTGGTAACAGCACCTGGTAACAGCACCTGGTAACAGCACCTGGTAATAGCACCTGGTAATAGCACCTGGTAACAGCACCTGGTAATAGCACCTGGTAACAGCACCTGGTAACAGCACCTGGTAACAGCACCTGGTAATAGCACCTGGTAACAGCACCTGGTAATAGCACCTGGTAATAGCACCTGGTAACAGCACCTGGTAATAGCACCTGGTAATAGCACCTGGTAACAGCACCTGGTAATAGCACCTGGTAACAGCACCTGGTAATAGCACCTGGTAACAGCACCTGGTAATAGTAGCTAATAGTAGGTTTCCTCAGCTTATATGGGTATTGGTGGCTTTTTACAAGACAAAAAAAGAAGAAAGAAAAGTGACTACACCTTCTACTCAAAACAATGCTATAACAATGTTTTCCACCCATGCACAGCTTAATATACACTGAGTGGACAAAACATTAAGAACACCATCCTATTGAGTTGCACCCCTCCCCTTATGTCCAGAGAACTAGCCTCAATTCCTCAGGGCATGGACTCTACAAGGTGTAGAAAGCGTTCCACAGGGATGCTGGCCCATATTAACTTAAATGCTTCCCACAGCTGTGTTAAATTGGCTGGATGTCCTTTGGGTGTTGAACCATTGTTGATACACAAAGGAAACTGTTGAGCGTGAAAAACCCAGCAGTGTTGCAGTTCTTGATACAAACCGGTGTGCTTGGCACCTACTAACATACCCTGTTCAAAGGTACTTCAATCTTTTGTCTTGCCCATTCACCCTCTGAACGGCACACATAATAAACAATCCATGTCTCAGTTGTCTAAACAAGCTTGAAAAATCCTTCTTTGCCCTGTCTCCTCCCCTTCATCTACACGGCTTGAAGTGGATTTAACAAGTGACATCAATAAGGGTTCACCTGCTCAGTCTGTCAGGGGTCTCCAGTAGCTCACCACCCACCTATGAGTAGCTTGCCAAACAATTCTGAAAGTACATGTAATTTTCGTGTGTTCCACCGCATACTGTCATTAACAAATCTCACAAGCATCAGACAGTGCAAGCTCCCAGCTACTATCTAATTGACCCAACATTGACATTATACCACCCCTGGATAGCCACTATTGACTTAAAAAAGACAAACCTAACACCATATCTGCCAAGTAAATTCCAGCCATATTGCCCCTGTCGGTCTGTGTGGTGCGCCCGTTTGTCTATCACTCCGTGTGTGGCCATTTCATGTGATAACCATCTAGTGGGCTTACAGAAATAATTTCCCCAAAACGGTCTCAATTAAATGTTAACTGCAAAGTAGTCTTACCTGGCAGAAGTATATCACGGGTAGGTATATCATTTGTATCTATTATTTGTTATTTGCTAACTTTGGCATTAGAACCATCACTCGACCGGCAAATTATATCGCACATTCCTCACTCGCTAGATACGCAATTAAAGAGCCAGACGCGCAATTAAAGGGGAATTACACTCATAAATCCTAATATGTTCTTCAGGGCCTAAAAAAATGCTCTTCTGATGTGATCTCACTATTGACATGGACTCAGAACATCCAATTTCGTTGTTTCTCTATGAACAATTGTAATTTTGAGAGTGAAAAACAATAGTAATCAAAAACCAGGACAAATTAAACAGAAAACAGAATTTGAGAAAATATAAAGCAGAATTTGTGGAAAAAAACAGATTTTATAGGGCCCACCTTAGAGTTGTTTATTAACCCTTATTTTACCAGGTATATTGGCAAGAAAACATAGTGCACTATTTTCTCTTGTACACTAAGGACCTGGGGAAGAGCAGCAGAGGAGAAGAGAAGATTGTGCCTATATAATGGCTAGGAAAAAAATGTGTAGCTCGCGATATGCTAGAAAAGGTTGGAGACCCCTGCTCTTTGAACGTTAGCTAGCAGGACAGAATTCAAGGGCAGATTAGCCACTTGTCGCCTGATGCTCACAAGGCACTCTGATCTCTTTCCATGCTGGTTCTGGCTGGTGGTTTAGCCACTCAGATAGACAGTCAGACTGGCATCATCTGTCGTATGGCGTTAGTGGCGTAACCTCCACTCAAATCCCTCTGGAGAAGACTGAGACTGGGGAAAGAACTCACCAGGCTGAACACTAATGCTCAGTAGGAGTGCTGATCTAGGATCAGTTTAGCCTTATAGATCATAATAAATATAATAATATGTACTGGGCGACATGATCCTAAATCAACACTCCGACTCTGAGACTCTTTGTGAATACTAACCCTAAACTGTAAGGGTGGCTCAGCCCCAGCCACAGAGGGAATACCCTCCAGGGGATGAGCCTTCAACACTTTGGCCTGTACTCAGCGGGTGGGGGAACATGGGGGAACATGCCTCCAACATGACTACCAGGGAGCAGATGGCAGCGCCAGCCAGAGAACTGTGTTCATCACCAGTAACACCAGTCCCCTGGCACCAACAAGACTGGTCTTGTCAGCAGTGAGCTACACACTGGGTAGTGGTGGGGGCCAATCTCTCATTCTAACCCTAGATGGATGAATATGGAGGCAGTCGGATGGATGATGATAAATAAGAGGGAAGGATGGTGGTAAATAAGGGGGAAGGATGGTGGTAAATAAGGGGGAAGGATGGTGGTAAATAAGGGGGAAGGATGGTGGTAAATAAGGGGGAAGGATGGTGGTAAAAAAAGGGGAAGGATGGTGGTAAATAAGGGGGAAGGATGGTGGTAAATAAGGGGGAAGGTTGGTGGTAAATAAGGGGGAAGGATGGTGGTAAATAAGGGGGAAGGATGGTGGTAAATAAGGGGGAAGGTTGGTGGTAAATAAGGGGGAAGGATGGTGGTAAATAAGGGGGAAGGATGGTGGTAAATAAGGGGGAGGATGGTGGTAAATAAGGGGGAGGATGGTGGTAAATAAGGGGGAAGGATGGTGATAAATAAGGGGGAAGGATGGTGGTAAATAAGGGGGAAGGATGGTGATAAATAAGGGGGAAGGATGGTGGTAAATAAGGGGGAAGGATGGTGGTAAATAAGGGGGAAGGATGGTGGTAAATAAGGGGGAGGATGGTGAGGATGGTCTATTTCCATATAAAGTAGGGGAAGGATGGTCTATTTCCATATAAAGTAGGGGAAGGATGGTCTATTTCCATATAAAGTAGGGGAAGGATGGTCTATTTCCATATAAAGTAGGGGAAGGATGGTCTATTTCCATATAAAGTCGGGGAAGGATGGTCTATTTCTATATAAAGTAGGGGAAGGATGGTCTATTTCCATATAAAGTAGGGGAAGGATGGTCTATTTCCATATAAAGTCGGGGAAGGATGGTCTATTTCTATATAAAGTAGGGGAAGGATGGTCTATTTCTATATAAAGTAGGGGAAGGATGGTCTATTTCCATATAAAGTAGGGGAAGGATGGTCTATTTCCATATAAAGTAGGGGAAGGAAGGTCTATTTCCATATAAAGTAGGGGAGGATGGTCTATTTCCATATAAAGTAGGGAAAGGATGGTCTATTTCCATATAGAGTAGGGGGAGGATGGTCTATTTCCATATAAAGTAGGGGAAGGATGGTCTATTTCTATATAAAGTAGGGGAAGGATGGTCTATTTCCATATAAAGTAGGGGAAGGATGGTCTATTTCCATATAAAGTCGGGGAAGGATGGTCTATTTCCATATAAAGTAGGGGAAGGATGGTCTATTTCCATATAAAGTAGGGAAAGGATGGTCTATTTCCATATAAAGTAGGGGAAGGATGGTCTATTTCTATATAAAGTAGGGGAAGGATGGTCTATTTCCATATAAAGTAGGGGAAGGATGGTCTATTTCCATATAAAGTAGGGGAAGGATGGTCTATTTCCATATAAAGTAGGGAAAGGATGGTCTATTTCCATATAAAGTAGGGGAAGGATGGTCTATTTCCATATAAAGTAGGGGAAGGATGGTCTATTTCCATATAAAGTAGTGGAAGGATGGTCTATTTCTATATAAAGTAGGGGAAGGATGGTCTATTTCCATATAAAGTAGGGGAAGGATGGTCTATTTCCATATAAAGTAGGGGAAGGATGGTCTATTTCCATATAAAGTAGGGGAAGGATGGTCTATTTCCATATAAAGTAGGGGAAGGATGGTCTATTTCTATATAAAGTAGGGGAAGGATGGTCTATTTCCATATAAAGTATACGTATAGAGAAATAATAGTTTTTTCTTTCTCTTTGAATATGAAAAGGAAACTATCAATACAAAAATTATAATCTACTATATTAGGATTATGCAAATAATGATAACGTTTTATCCTCCTCATGCAATCCATCTTTATCTGACTGTGGTTGATTGATTGATTGATTGATTGTTTGTTTTTCTGTCTGGTTATAAACAAAAGGAATAAACGACAAGAAGAAGAGGAATATTCTATGAACTATCCAATATGTTTGGAAAATAATGTTTACAATGCACTGTTATCCTATAAGTTAACTTCCAACATGTATCTCCTGGCATTCAACACCTCTGAATGAATAAAAATGTGTCAAAACAAACCTCCAGACCATCAGACCACGAGATGGGTGAATTTTACTGTCTGCCTTCCTTCCTGGTAATAACAATCCCATAACAATCCCATACACACTGAAATGCACCCCAACGGCTACACAATTAAATGCACCCCAACGGCTACACAATGAAATGCACCCCAAAGGCTACACAACGAAATGCACTGAAATGCACCCCAAAGGCTACACACCGAAATGCACTGAAATGCACCCCAAAGGCTACACACTGAAATGCACCCCAACGGCTACACACTGAAATGCACCCCAACTGCTACACACTGAAATGTACCCCAAAGGCAACACAATGAAATGCACCCCAAAGGCTACACAACGAAATGCACTGAAATGCACCCCAAAGGCTACACACCAAAATGCACTGAAATGCACCCCAAAGGCTACACACTGAAATGCACCCCAAAGGCTACACACCGAAATGCACTGAAATGCACCCCAAAGGCTACACACTGAAATGCACCCCAAAGGCTACACACCGAAATGCACTGAAATGCACCCCAAAGGCTACACACTGAAATGCACCCCAACTGCTACACACTGAAATGTACCCCAAAGGCTACACACTGAAATGCACCCCAAAGGCTACACACTGAAATGTACCCCAAAGGCTACACACCAAAATGCACTGAAATGCACCCCAAAGGCTACACACTGAAATGCACCCCAAAGGCTACACACCGAAATGCACTGAAATGCATCCCAAAGGCTACACACTGAAATGCACCCCAAAGGCTACACACCGAAATGCACTGAAATGCACCCCAAAGGCTACACACTGAAATGCACCCCAACTGCTACACACTGAAATGTACCCCAAAGGCTACACACTGAAATGCACCCCAAAGGCTACACACTGAAATGTACCCCAAAGGCTACACACCAAAATGCACTGAAATGCACCCCAAAGGCTACACACTGAAATGCACCCCAAAGGCTACACACCGAAATGCACTGAAATGCATCCCAAAGGCTACACACTGAAATGCAACCCAAAGGCTACACATTGAAATGCACCCCAACGGCTACACACTGAAATGTACCCCAAAGGCTACACATTGAAATGCACCCCAAAGGCTACACACTGAAATTCACTGAAATGCACCCAAAAGCCTACACACTGAAATGCAAACCAAAGGCTACACACTGAAATGTACCCCAAAGGCTACACACTGAAATGCACTGAAATGCAACCCAAAGGCTACACACTGAAATGCAACCCACACACTGAAATGTACCCCAAAGGCTACACACTGAAATGCACTGAAATGTACCTCAAAGGCTACACACTTAAAGGCAACCCAAAGGCTACACACTGAAATGTACCCCAAAGGCTACACACCGAAATGCACCCCAAACGCTACACACTGAAATGCACCCCAACGGCTACACACTGAAATGCACCCCAAAGGCTACACACCGAAATGCACTGAAATGCACTCCAAAGGCTACACACTGAAATGCACCGCAATTTCAATAAGTGCTCACATGTGTAGGACCTAAGATCCTGTTATACTGTGCTGTTCTCAATCCCTCTCTCTCTCTCTCTCTCTCTCTCTCTCTCTCTCTCTCTCTCTCTCTCTCTCTCTCTCTATCAACCTCTCTCAACCTCTCTCAATCTCTCTCTCTCAACCTCTCAGGAAGTGGGGGAGTAAGAAATAAAATCAATCTCCCATCCATCCATCCATCTCTAACAGTAAGTGACAGTCATGATGGCTAATCCTCTCCTCTCAATCCTCCGGTCTGTAGTTAGCCTTGTCTAAACACTAGTTTTCATGGTTATTGGACACCATCAGTGAGTGGATCTGCTGTGTCTGTAAACAAAGACACTTTATCTGAGCTCCTGATCTGAGCAACAGTGACAACAACCTCTGACTCCCACTGATTACCTGACTGAGGTACACCCTGAAGGTTATCCGGTAAAGAGGAGGAGTGCTGATCTAGGATCAGATTCCCCCCTTTGTCCTTATAATCTTATTCATTAATGATCTAAAAGGCTAAACTGATCCCAGATCAGCACTCCTACTCTGAGACACTGTGAATACGGCCCTGGGCTGGCTGGTCAGAGTGTAACATACCTGAGAGCACACCTGATGTGGCTAACCACTGTTGTCCACTGAGTCAATGAGATGAGCGTTGAAAGTTATTGATCTGTCTGGTTTAACAAATTGCTTTGTTTTTGAAGACCACCCAGCATCAGTTAGTAAGGATGTTCACCATTTCTTGCATATATGCACTGCAAATAGCTTGAATGAGAAGATTTAAGGTTTTGGTCACTGAATACTGAGATTTTCCAATATTCCATTTCTCTCATGGCTTTGTTTGGTTGCTAAAGCTGGTCCATTTTCAAATAGTTATTGTCTTATCAGAAATGGGCAGCCGTTAAATCTAAAGTAGAACACAAAGCAAATGAATTGAATTAAATAGTATTATTATTTTTGTTATTATTTGTTTATTGTTTATTATTGCTGTTTTTATTTGTAATAATACTATAATATTATTATAAACTAATAATACTACAATATTCCTGTCTCTTGTTACTTGTCATTAAAATAACTTTCATATTAAATAATTATTAGTTCATTATATCTAAATATTTGAGAAACAAAAATCTTTATAATCAGTGGTGTAAAGTACTTAAGTAAAAGTACCATTTCAGTATTTTTAGGGAGCGTTATCTGTACTTTACTATTTATATTTTTGACTAATTTTACTTCACTACATCCCTAAAGAAAATCATGTACATTCTACTCCATATATTTTCCCTGACAACCAGAAGTACTCGTTACATTTCGAATGCTTTGCAGGACAGGAAAATAGTCTAATTCACAGACTTATCAAGAGAACATCCCTGGTCATCCCTACTGCGTCTGATCTGGTGGACTCACTAAACACAAATGCTTCGTTTGTAAATGATGTCTGAGTGTTGCAGTGTGCCCCCTGGCTATCCGTACATTTAAAAAACAAGAAAATCGTTCCGTCTAGTTTGCTTAATAGAAGGTATGTGAAATGATTTATACTTTTACTTTTGATACTTAAGCATATTTTAGCAATTACATTTACTTTTGATACTTAAGTATATTTAATATATTTAAAACAAAATACTTTTAGACTACTCAAGTCTTATGTTACTGGGTGACTTTAACTTTTACTTGAGTCATTTTCTTTTAAGGTATCTATACTTTTACTCAAATATGACAATTGGTTACTTTTTCCATCACTGCTGATAATTAACTTTCTGAATAATGCAAAACCTAAAACGAATGGGTAGGCAAAAGGAAAAAAATAATTAATTAAAGGCCTATTTGTTAGATAAATATTGTTCTTATTTTATATTATTTTATTTGTATAATTGCATAGAGCTTACAAATTTAAATCACAATTAATTGACCCTAGTATTATTATTCAACATATTAGACTATTGATCTCCTAACAACTTTTTGGGAACATACATTATAAGAAAGTGCAATGATTTTGATGTGCATTTTAAATGAATAAAAATAAACAATATAGTCTACTTGAATTAAAACATATTAATGTTCCAAAATTAAACTATTGAAATGTTATAGGTTTTTAAAAAGTTGTTTTAAGCTACGGGCGGGTGAAAATCCTGGGTGCGATGTTTTACGTTTATTTAAATGCATCCATTCTCTGAAATGTGCCAATAATGCATAGACCTAACTTAAAAAGAAAAAAGACTTCAAATATAAATAGTAAAAGCTATAGTTGGATGTTGAAACTTTTTTCTCTCCAAACAGATTTCAGTAGTTGTAATAATTTGTTTTTGTTGCTTTACCCTTTTAATAAATGATTTGTATCCTGAATAAAATACCATCCCTAACCATGTTACATGTTCAGGGATCAATCAGGACATTTCTTCCATCAGTCAACTAGAGTTCTCATTTCTGATGCGTACACTCGTTGTAATTTAGCTCCTGCATAATATGTCCCTATATGTTCCTTCATCAATCATGCAAGGATATGCAAGGATATGCCCAAACATATGATATTATTGAAAATAACTTTGTTAATATTCATTAAATTAAAGAATTTGTTCGCTTACCTTGGAACCTATGACCGAGATATCTGTTTCGAAGAACCCACGGGTAGAAATTCAACGTGTCTCTCTGATGCGGGTTGAAGAAAGGCTGCGATGGAAGCTGGAGAGGATGCAGGGGCAGACCGGAGTTCCCTGTGTGTGTACCCGGGTCAGGGAACATCATGTCTGGACTGCCGTATAAAGTCCTGCCGGAGTTCTGGAAACAACTCCCAAAGGGCGCCGGGTGAATTGATTCCACGAACCTCAACGCTGTGGGTCTGATCGGTTCGTCCCCGTTAGTCGAAGAGTTCACGTCTTTCCCAACAAGGGATTCGATGGTAAAACATTTCTTACTATGTTGGTACATGATCAAAAATAGGCAATAGTTTATATATTTCTAATAATATATTCAATAACACTGTTATAAAACAGGTGATGCAAAAGAAAACCTCACAACAGCAGTAGTAGAACAGTTCCCGGGAAATCCATAACTCGCAGTCCCTTGCGCCTGCAAATCGTGTTGCCTGTATCCGTGGACCCCTGGAAGCGGGTTGCCTGTAGAGCAAGTTCACTTGTCTCCGAACCTTGTCTTCAGTAGGTTATCGACCGGATTTCTCTGCTTTAACAATCTGCCCAAAAAAAATCAAGTTTCGGTTCTAGATACCACTGCAGCGTCAGATTTATTAGTCTGTGATTATGTTTATGACAGTCTGGCTCTTGTCTCAGTCTCATCACTCCTGGAAAGAAATGTTGTACTGTGCTGTATTAGGAGCCAGGATCAGTAGGCTAAGCCTTGACAAAAAGCCTGTCACTCGTCAGACTCAATACCTGCCCTCCACTGTCGCTGACATAGGTGTGGTGGGCATGCGCAGATAGGACCGTGTAGTCTAGCACAACAGCCATTTTGTAAATCTAAATGAGTGGCTTCTGCTTTATTGAAATTACTTGTGACTAATAGCCTATCGATATGCGTTTATTTCAATGTTGCAAAGTGATATTATATTAAATCAGAAGAAACATAATATGAAGGATTTTCTTGTTAATGATTTAGTAATTATAACAAGTTTATTATGCCCTATGTCGTCTTGTCATCCCCCAAATGGTCCCTAAAATCTATGAAATTAGCCACCTAACTGAAAATAATAGACAAGGTTCTCACACAAAATTATTCTGGTAATGTATCCTACAGCCCATAGCTGACAGTTGCACCTGTATGTTGATTGATCAATTTAATTCTAGGTCAAAGATCAGACTAGTCCAAACCTTTAAAGCCACTTCTATCAATTTAAACATGATAATTCTAGGGATTAGCTACAAAATATCTCTGAGGTTTACTATGATTTCTTTATATTTATCAAGGTATCCAAAACAACTGTGGACTAAAAGTATTTTAAAGTGCATTCGGGAAAGTATTCAGACCCTTTCTCTTTTTCCACATTTTGTTATGTTACAGCCTTATTCTAAAATGGATGAAAAAAAAATCCTCATCAATCTACACACAATATCCCATAAAATGACAAAGCAAAAACAGTTTTTTTGAAATACCTTATTTACATAAATATTCATACCCTTTGCTATGAGACTCAAAATGGAGCTCAGGTGCATCCTGTTTCAATTTATAATCCTTGAGATGGTTCTACAACTTGATTGGAGTCCACCTGTGGTAAATTAAATTGATTGGACATGATTTGGAAAGGTACACACGCCTGTCTATATAAGGTCCCACGGTTGACAGTGCATGTCAGAGCAAAAACCAAGCCATGAGGTCGAAGGAATTGTCCGTAGAGCTCTGAGACAGGATTGTGTCGAGGCACAGATCTGGGGAAGGGTACCAACACATTTCTGCAGCATTGAAAGTCCCCAAGAACACAGTGACCTCCATCATTCTTAAATGGAAGAAGTTTGGAACCACCAAGACTCTTCCTAGAGCTGGCCGCCCGGCCAAACTGAGCAATAGGGGGAGAAGGGCCTTGGTCAGGGAGGTGACCAAGAACCTGATGGTCACTCTGAAAGAGCTCTAGAGTTCCTCTGTGGAGATGGACAACCATCTTTGCAGCACTCCACCAATCAGGCCTTTATGTTAGAGGGGCCAGACAGAAGCCACTCCTCAGTAAAAGGCCCATGACAGCCCGCTTGGAGTTTTCCAAAAGGCTCCTAAAGGACTCTCGGACCATGAGAAACAAGATTCTCTGGTCTGATGAAACCAAGATTGAACTCTTTGGCCTGAATGCCAAGTGTCGCGTCTGGAGGAAACCTGGCACCATCCCTACGGTGAAGCTTGGTGGTGGCAGCATCATGCTGTGGGGATTTTTTTCAGTGGCAGGGACTGGGAGACTAGTCAGGATCGAGGGAAAGATGAATGAAGCAAAGTACAGAGAGATCCTTGATGAAAACCTGCTCCAGAGTGCTCAGGACCTCAGACTGGGGCGAAGAATCACCTTCCAACGGGACAACAACTGTAAGCACACAGCCAAGACAACACAGGAGTGGCTTCGGGACAATTTTCTGAATGTCCTTGAGTGGCCCAGCCAGAACCCGGACCTGAACCCGATCGAACATCTCTGGAGAGACCTGAAAATAGCTGTGCATCGATGCTCCCCATCCAACCTGACAGAGCTTGAGAGGATCTGCAGAGAAGAATGGGAGAAACTCCCCAAATACAGGTGTTTTGCTTTGTCATTATCGGGTATTGTGTGTAGATTGATGGTGGAGGGAACAATTTAACACATTTTAGAATAAGGATGTAATGTAACAAAATGTGGAAAAAGTCAAGGGGTCTGAATACTTTGTGAATGCACTGTACATAGGTCTGCAAAATGAACGTCCTTTACAGAATAGACCTATAGGTCTGCAAAATGTAACTCATTTTGAGAATAGGTCAACTAAAGAGGTCTTTTTTTTACTAAGGTCAAAGGTCTGGGAAATATTGCTTCTTTATGTTATGTCCAGGGTGCCTTCCCTCCCTCTTTTGGTAGTTACCATCTTAGATGTTGTTGAAGAGGGTGGGGGTGGGGGGGTACCAGTAGATCAGAGACTCAACCAGTCCCAGGAACCCAGGACAGGTGTCAGTCCTTTCAGGGGAGAAATAATCAGGGACGAACCACAAAAGCCCCCCTGCTTCCATCTTTCATGATCTGCTCCTGTGGAAGCTGATGTGAACCACCAAAGGCCAAAGAGCCCAGTGAGACCCAAAGGAGTTGTCTCCACCCCTCTTGTCCCCTATACCAATCCTATACCGCCCAGTCCCCCTGTATAGAATGAATAGGTTTAACTGGCAGATCTAGCCCCGGAGCCATTGATTCAGGCAGCCATTAACAACTATTAATTTTGCCTCTGGCAATTAATGATAGATTTTGCTGGTCTGAAAAGAGGGATTAAGCAGTTGGAGTTTTTGTAGGAACGCAGGGGTGTAAAGCCGAGTTAAAATGTGACTATTGTCCCCCTACATGGTCTGCCTTGAATCAGCTAACTGGAGTTAAGTCCCTTTTACAAGGAATGAGGTTACTCTATTCAGAAAGGAACAGAAATAGGATGTGTTATAGGAAATGCCATTTACGTTATTCTATATAGTAAACTATAAAGGACAGAACTCTGCTGAATGGAACATTCATCGACACATCAGGTCATTACAGATTACATTTATAGTTTCAGTACATCGAATGAGGAATGGAAACAGTCCCCTTAAATATGCATCTTCGTTTATGATATTAATTCAGTATTTTATTCATAACTTTATTAATTCAAATACTTACAGTATAGCCTTAGTTAAGTACAACTGTCAATGGTAAAGTTGACATAGTTTTGTCATATCATCTGCTGGCTTAATCATTTATTTTAATTTACATTTAATTTGGTGGTAAATTAATGATGTCAAGTGAATTAATTGGTTATTTGGGGGAGCTCTATTGATGTGGTCAATGCCCGCTAGTGGATGTTGATGGCGCCCTCTAGTGGTTTTTAAGATAATATTGATGTTACGTTCAAACCATATCTGGGAAAGAATTGATGACATATCTGTTTTAATAAAAAGATACAAGGCCTTCTATTTTTCATAATTACCTATTTGCAAAAATGTGTTTTAATTCAATTTAATAATGTGATTTTTAAAATGTACCCCGAATTACTATAACTTTATTATAGTTAATTATATAATATTTATTAATTTCACGTGTATTATTTTTGTAATATCTACATAATGAAATCTTTCATCTACTACCTAATTGCAATTTAACCTTGAAGCATATTTAGGCTCAAATTGGGGACGTTTTGCGCGCCTATAATTGCTGTCTCTCTCTCTCCGGGCGGTCTGATTTATTTACTCTCCCGCACAAACATTTCCTGTCTCTGTCAGCTCGAGTCCATAAAGGTCAATTAGGGAGAAGAATGTCCGTGTTGGGTCTGACTTTAAGCTTTTACCTCCACACACCTGGCTTCTAGGAACATAATACCTGGTTAAGTGAGGGCCAGTATGCCTGGAGCGACTTCTTTACTCATGGAAAACGAATTAACAGTCTGCAGTGGCCCATAATGCATTAGTCGCTCAGTTTGGGGCTATACCTGCAGTCTTGTGTCCATCACACTATTGTCATCCGAGTATATTAGAATTAGTCAATTTAGATTATATATTTATGTATAGCTATTTGCAGTTTGTTCTTTAATAAATCCACACTTTCTGTTTTGGACACAGCACTATATGAAAATTATTGTACAACATTTCTCATCTATAGACCAAAGATTTATTAGAAAAAATTAAAGCGAATTGCAAATCAAGTAGCTAAAAAATATCAGTTAAAACAAAAATATAGAGACAGTAATCAGTAGAACAGAAAAAACAGCAGTATAGAAGTACGAGTCTAGGTCTATATCCTGGGTTCAGTATAGAAGGCTAGGCCTATATCCTGGGTTCAGTATAGAAGGCTAGGTCTATATCCTGGGTTCAGTATAGAAGGCTAGGCCTATATCCTGGGTTCAGAGTAGGAGGCTAGGTCTATATCCTGGGTTCAGTATAGAAGGCTGGGTCTATGTCCTGGGTTCAGAGTAGGAGGCTAGGTTTATATCCTGGGTTCAGTATAGAAGGCTAGGCCTATATCCTGGGTTCAGAGTAGAAGGCTAGGTCTATATCCTGGGTTCAGTATAGAAGGCTAGGCCTATATCCTGGGTTCAGAGTAGGAGGCTAGGCCTATATCCTGGGTTCAGAGTAGGAGGCTAGGTCTATATCCTGGGTTCAGTACAGGAGGCTAGGCCTATATCCTGGGTTCAGAGAAGGAGGCTAGGTCTATATCCTGGGTTCAGAGTAGGAGGCTAGGTCTATATCCTGGGTTCAGAGTAGAAAGCTAGGCCTATATCCTGGGTTCAGAGTAGAAGGCTAGGTCTATATCCTGGGTTCAGAGTAGGAGGCTAGGTCTATATCCTGGGTTCAGAGTAGAAGGCTAGGTCTATATCCTGGGTTCAGAGTAGGAGGCTAGGTCTATATCCTGGGTTCAGAGTAGAAGGCTAGGTCTATATCCTGGGTTCAGAGTAGGAGGCTAGGTCTATATCCTGGGTTCAGTATAGAAGGCTAGGCCTATATCCTGGGTTCAGAGTAGAAGGCTAGGTCTATATCCTGGGTTCAGAGTAGGAGGCTAGGTCTATATCCTGGGTTCAGAGTAGAAGGCTAGGCCTATATCCTGGGTTCAGAGTAGAAGGCTAGGTCTATATCCTGGGTTCAGAGTAGGAGGCTAGGTCTATATCCTGGGTTCAGAGTAGGAGGCTAGGTCTATATCCTGGGTTCAGAGTAGAAGGCTAGGTCTATATCCTGGGTTCAGAGTAGAAGGCTAGGTCTGGATGAGAAAAACTAAATCACATAAGAGATGTTGTGAAAGAGGAATATAAAATGCATTACAAAAATGGCATGGCTAAATCTCTTCAATGAATCATAGCCTAGTTGATAGCCGATTGACGATCTGAAGCACCAGGCCACACAGTGGTAAAATATAGACACGTTTCTCTTTGACAATAATTCAAGAATCATCGTGAATGTGTGTGATGGCCTCAAGGCATTTAGTAATATAACTTTAAATCAAAAATACACCCATGACTCGTCATTGTCCACGGAAATCAACTCATCCTCCTCCTTGCTCGATGTTTCGCCGTGCACGTGGCTCTCCCGTACACCGGCAATGTCCCCGTGGGCCTTCCTCCACCACGTTCTCCTGTTCTGGAACCAGACTTTGACCTGTGTCTGGGTCAGTCTCAGCGGTGAGGCCAGAAGCATCTTCTCCGTCTCGGTCATTTACCGCTGCTTACTGAACACCTCTTCTAGTTTGGTCAGCTGCGGGTTCTCCTGCCAGATCTCCGCACGGAGGTTCCCGTGGATAGACTGCCCGGTTGCCCTGCAGAGAGAAAACAAACACTAATTTCCAAACAATATTCTTCCTTACACATTATCCAATATGGGCTGCATTATCACAATGACACCTATTCCATTTTCCATTTGTAATTAAGAGGAGTCAGATCATCAGTTTTACAAGACAATGCAATGCGAGACGTATAATGTAGGCTAATATCCCTTGGGCCAAAACAATCAAAGTCGGAAACATTGAGGACATAAATTGATCTTACCGTTATACAGACCTTGATTATAACCACTTAAATGCTGGTAGTGAACTGGGGGAAGTGAATTTGTGTCTCCAAGATGCGACCAAGTCAGCATCGCCGGATGGTGCCTTGCGCCTCCGCCTGGTTGCTGGCTGTTCAATGGCTTGTTGTGCGGCTGCTTCCCGGGAAGGACGCACGGAAAGGATAAATTCAACACTGAAGGAGAACGCTTTATTTGTCTTTGTCGTTAATAGAACCTTGTTTGGCAACCATGAGGAGATGTCCGTTGCTCCACCATAAAAAGGAAAATATGATGGTAAGGAGAAAGAAGATGTCCCGTTGAGGGAACTCGCGCTCAGGCTTCCTCTCGTCACGGTGTGGCTCAATGTGGCTCCTTCTCCAGGCGGGAGGCGAGGACTTTATACCCCGCCTCAACAGATAGATCATAGGGCCTGAAAGGTGTTGTCCCATCGAGTCAGAAACTACTTTGAAGAGATTAGTGTAAAACTGTCGTGATGGGGCGGTATTCTGGTCGACCGTGATCCGATAGATCAATTATGACCTGACAAAAACTTCAGACAGGGGCTTTACATGCGGGGCTGAAGTGACAAATCCCCACAAAGGTAATCATTAAGTGTTTTTATGTGTTGCTGCCATGCTATGTTGTTGTCTTAGGTCTTTCTTTACGTAATGTTGTGGTGTCTCTCTTGTCCTGATGTGTGTTTTGTCCTATAATTACTATTTTTTAATCCCAGGCCCCGTCCCCACAGGAGGCCTTTTGGTAGGCCGTCATTGTAAATCAGAATTTGTTCTTAACTGACTTGCCTAGTTAAATAAAGGTAAAATAAAAAATAAATAAATAGTCATGAAGCAGAAATAGGCATAGCTTCTGCTGTCTTGAGCAGACTTTAACCAGTTATGCCCGATTTTATAAATGTATGTCTTATGCTAAATTACAGACACAGTATATTGTAGACTTCTTGGTAGTGGTACAAGTATCTGTTTTTGCATTTCTAGTGGATTCAAAATCGGGCTTGTATATAACCAGTGAGACAATGCAGAGTTGACTTCAAAAATGTGTGTGAAAGTCCTCTGTTTCCAGGATCAGTCAGATTAAAGTCACCTGGAATGACAGGCCAGTTACATTAATTTACACTCTCAAATAAAAGTACCATCAGTTAACTATCCATAATATGCATTTCAAGAGTAGATATCAACTGCAACAAGTGCTGTAGCATTTTTCAATTATAGTGAGGGATGTCAACATAACAAAGCTCAGGTACAACGGTCTTCTGTCAGACAGAACTTCAAACAGATCAAATAGATGTTAAGTATTGAAAATACAATACAGATGTGTTAATCATATTATGTACAATGAAGACCTTTATAAATGAGAAAAAAGACAATGCATGCTTTTCCCATGTTTTTGAGTCATAACTTCATATACATACTGAATATTGTACAAATACATTTACGGTACCATTGACTTGTCGAGTCATTCAAAAATACATTACAGCAGTATGGTATATGGTCAAACTGTTGTAAACAGACCTTAATTTACCCCGAAGTACCTTCATAATGTCTAGTCGGTCTCTGATAACCTTCTAAAGCACGGCTGTAAACCTTAAGTGTTTCACCATCACCAACAAACTCAAAACAGCACCCTGACATTCAATTCACTACCAGTTGAACACATGATGGGTTACAATGGATACCGGATGAGAATACAGCGCTACGGATCATGGAAATGGCATGCCAATCCGGTGCATTACAATGTCAGAAAGAAATCCCTTTCATAGTAAACTAACTGTGATGATAATATATTAAGCCAGACAGTATAGCAGACTTCAGGACAGAGGAAGGATTCCTGAAAAGTGCAAATGGTCCATCGGGATCAAACCCAGCAGCAAACCATCCCTACATCCCACTGCTGGCTGGCCTCTGAAGCTAAGCAGTGTTGGTCCAGCCCAGATGCTGCTGGAATTGGTGTTGGAGGTCCAGTAGAAGGTACTCTTTCCTCTGGTCTAAAAAAATATCACAATGCCCCAGGGCAGTGATTGGGGACATTGCCCTGTGTAGGGTGCCTTCTTTCAGATGGGATCTTAAACGGGTGTCCTGACTCTCTGTGGTCACTAAATATCCCATGGCACTTATCGTAAGAGTAGGGGTGTTAACACTGGTGTCCTGACTAAATTCCCAATCTGTCCCTCATACCATCACTGTGACCTAATCACCCCCAGCTTACTATTGGCTCATTCATCCCCCCTCCTCTCTCCTGTAACTATTCCCCAGGTCATTGCTGTAAATGAGAATGTGTTCTCAGTCAATTTACCCGGTAAAATAAGGGTAAATATAAATAAATAAACAAACAAACAAACCAGATACAAAGGCTATTGCTTATTATTTCAGTACACCTTTCCTTTCATGTATCGTAAATATTGGCAAAGTGTCTGTAGTTCAAAGCCCCTGAAGTTAGGCCTGCATGAGATCCAGTCCCTCACAGATCCAGTCCCTCACAGATCCAGTCACTCACAGATCCAGTCACTCACAGATCCAATCACTCACAGTTCTGAATGAAAGTTAGACATACAGTTCTAAAGGATGACATCATATAGCTAGTTCAATATAAATACATTCCATCTCTCCAATGAGGGAAGGCGTTGCTGGGGTCAAAGGCCAAAGCCTCTTCTCTGGGTCGGCCAGAAGATGGCACCCATGTCTTCTGATGCGGTTGTTTGAGAAAAAAATTAAATAACAATCTACATTTTATATTTTATCCATGTCTTCCAGACACATCAAGTAGGGGAAACATCACCCCTCTGTAGCACCAGGGTCATATTCATTAGGGCACACAAAAAAACAAGTGTTTCTCATTGGAGAAGCTCAGGTAGTCCCTCCCTGTTTTAGTCGGTTTTATTCCGTTTGGTGGATAATAAACATAACTCAAATGAGAGGCAGCATGGGTCTATCATTGGGGTCCTCTTAGTTCAGCAGACACCAGGGAGTCTTGTCCGTGTCACACTCCAGTTTGATGTTGAGGACAGTGACAGGGGCTCCACTAATAGTCAGCTCCTGTCTCGACTCCACCTTGTACTGCAAGTTAGTCAGCCCGCCCTCAGGGTCAACCTTGAATTGTTCCTTCCAAAAACGAGGAGAGAAAACCATAATATCAGTAGTGTGATTGGAAATCCAACCAAAGAGATCAATCCAGTATCTGTCTATCTCAGAATGCAACACAAAACAATACAACACGTTAGTACGTGTTCAGTGAATGCATCTCTACCTGTTTCTGTGCAGCCACTCTCTTCTGGTCTCTCTTCCTCCAGGCAGGGTCATGGATGTGACGAAAGGTTTTATACCCTGTTTTTATCTCACTGGGCCTGAAGAGCTGACAAACAGAAAATGACAGATTTATTATATTATTCATAGTATTTAGAGACGTGGCGACAGCTTTTGTTTTGCTGGTCTACACGCAAACGTGCTCTTGAGTTTTCCTAATATGTAGGTAGATGTGTCAGATACTGATGCTTATCAGCTTGTCATTCTTTTGGAGTAATTTAAGGGATTAGCCAGCTATCTCTGTCTCTTTGTGACACGTAAAGGACAGTCCTGGTTTACCTGTAATCCAGCAGTTCTTAGTCTCCTATAGAATTCATCGTCTTCTCTCCCCCATCCCCAGAAACGGTTGGACATGCCGTTGCACTTCAGGAACACAGAACATGACACAGCTAAAAACAGCACACCAGCACCCTGTACAATTGTACAATTATTATTATCTTTCCTGATGCCTAGTCACTTTACCTTGCCTTCATGTACATATCTACCTCAAATACCTTATTATTATCTATCCTGATGACTAGTCACTTTACCCTGCCTTCATATACATATCTACCTCAAATACCTTATTATTATCTATCCTGATGACTAGTCACTTTACCCTGCCTTCATGTACATATCTACCTCAAATACCTTATTATTATCTATCCTGATGACTAGTCACTTTACCCTGCCTTCATATACATATCTACCTCAAATACCTTATTATCTATCCTGATGCCTAGTCACTTTACCCTGCCTTCATGTACATATATATCTACCTCAAATACCTTGTAGCTCTGCACATTGATCTGGTACTGGTACTTCCTGTATATAGCTCCACATTGATCTGGTACGGGTACTTCCTGTATATAGCTCCACATTGATCTGGTACTGGTACTTCCTGTATATAGCTCCACATTGATCTGGTACCGGTACTTCCTGTATATAGCTCCACATTGATCTGGTACCGGTACTTCCTGTATATAACTCCACATTGATCTGGTACCGGTACTTCCTGAATATAACTCCACATTGATCTGGTACCGGTACTTCCTGTATATAACTCCACATTGATCTGGTACTTCCTGTATATAACTCCACATTGAGCTGGTACTGGTACTTCCTGTATATAACTCCACATTGATCTGGTACTTCCTGTATATAACTACACATTGATCTGGTACTGGTACTTCCAGTATATAACTCCACATTGATCTAGTACTTCCTGTATATAGCTCCATTCTTGTGTATTGTATTTTATTTCTCATGTGTTACTATTTTAAACTCTGCATTGTTGGGAGGGGCTTGTAAGCAAGCTTTTCACTGTAAAGTCTACACCAGTTGTATTTGGTGCATGTGATGAATAAAATGTGATTAGAATATGTGTAAATAATGAATTGAATGTACTGAAGCTCTGAAGTGCTATCTATTATTATTGATAATGAATGATTATCTTAACAATAGGCAAACCTACCATGTGATAATGACTGAATAACAATAGGCTAACCTACCATGTGATAATGTTGTTTGGTGAGCAGCAGGATTCCTCCCACGTATGTCTTGTAGTGATACAGGGGGTGCAGCTCTGGTGAGGCCACGTGGAAAGGGCCCTCCTCTGGGAAACCATAGTCCAGAGCTTCATTCAGAGGTAACAAGTCCACATCATGCATGGCGATGTAATCAGTGTCGTTACCACTCTCCGTGTAACCAACATTAATAAGAGAGGCTCTGTTGAACCTGTGGTGAGATATGGGTGGAACTCATTATTTACTGCCAGGAGGAGTCAATATTTCATTGGTAAGGTGCAAATCAACGAGGCACACATCCAGACTATAGTTCCCCTGTGCCAATCAGAATTCATCAACAACCACTGGACTAAAATAGAATAGAACAGAATATATTGTGGCCTTCAGATTAGACAATAACAGCACTTCTGTTGTAGGTCTAATGACTAACAAGGCAACATAACGTCTTCCATCACTTACCGATAGTGATCCATCTGGTTAATTACGAAGATCTTATGCAGTATTTTCTTGTTGTTCAAGAAGGTGTGCATGAAGGGGACAAACACCAACAGCTCCTCAAACCTCTCCCTGAAAGGTATCAGGAGGGCCAGCTTGTGAGGACCCCAGGAAGGGTCGTCCGCAGCGGATGCCTGTCTCTCCAGCGGACAAGGCTGATGGGGGATGCGTCCGTCATCCACTGCAACCCGGCTCATGTCTCCTGTACAGCTGAGTTGGAGCCATAGGAGGGAGACCAGTACCAGCACCATACACAGACCAAATAGTTTGTAGACTGTGCATTTCCCAGACCAGAATCTGAAAGTAGAAGTAATAGCCAGTCTCATTTAGCAATGTAGTGCAGTCAATCAGTGGTATGTTACACACCTGAACCACAAACTGACCAAGTGAGAGGTTTAGTAGCATTAACTCAGCTAGGCATAAGTATTGTACACTACACACTTGCACAACCAAACCCATACACACTGTATGCAATGGCTACGTCTAGATGGTAAGGAATGGCTGGTTTAAAATACTATCACGCAATTTTACCAGATATCAAACTAAAAATCCATCCACCAACATTATTTCACACAACAAAATCTGAGCGCAACACTTCTATTGTCGTCAACTACTCACTGATTACTCTCTTCTATTGTAGTCAACTACTCACTGATTACTCTCTTCTATTGTAGTTCAACTACTCACTGATTACTCTCTTCTATTGTAGTCAACTACTCACTGATTACCCTCTTCTATTGTAGTCAACTACTCACTGATTACTCTCTTCTATTGTAGTCAACTACTCACTGATTACTCTCTTCTATTGTAGTTCAACTACTCACTGATTACTCTCTTCTATTGTAGTCAACTACTCACTGATTACTCTCTTCTATTGTAGTTCAACTACTCACTGATTACTCTCTTCTATTGTAGTCAACTACTCACTGATTACTCTCTTCTATTGTAGTCAACTACTCACTGATTACTCTCTTCTATTGTCGTCAACTACTCACTGATTACTCTCTTATTCTATTGTAATAGCCAGAGATTTAGGCTTTAGTGTACCTACAGTAACGTTAGTAGTGTATTGGTATGATTCACATAGGCCTAGCTAGTAGATAAAAAGTAAACATTTACTAGCTTGCTAATGTCGGTTCACTCATCTAGACCAATCCTAGGATAGGATCATTGCGAACATCAGGGCTACCATTATGTTTTACCTTCTGTCTTCTTTGAAATAGAGGACTGGTTTCCTTCTTGATGAATACATCATTTTCGAGGTTGCAAATGACAACAGCTTCAAGATTTCACAGAAAAATCCCAGTTATGCTATTCCCCAGATTTTACAGTAGCTCCTCATGAAACAGAGAATGTCGTCTTGATTCTACAACCGAACTTGTCCATTATTCCTGGCTCTCTCCTTTTTCAGTCGGATTATTTTGATGTCCAACTGATGTTCTTGTCATATTCTTCCTCGAAATATCACATTACGTCTTTGGTTACTGAACGTGAAATGCCGTGCCAATGTTCTTATTACATTGGCAAAGCTTTGGCTTGACGCTGGCTAATAACAGAGCAACATTGCTGCTCACTGCTAGCTACCTAGCATGGGGTGTAATCATTAGTCCAAACAGTTGCAGAACGTTTAGCAACTAAAACGAGAGTTTCTATTGGACAAATTAAGGTTGGTCCCGCCTCGTTTCATTCTGTTTAAGAAACGTTTTGCAACAGAATAACGAAGCCACGTAATGACGAAGCCCCGGGTGTACACGTTGCAACATAGCAGAGCAAGGAAATGTTGTTCCTATCCATGTCCTACTGCACAATGAGACCAAAGATTGTTCTGTTGTGAGACACGTGGATTTCAAAGGAGAAAAAATAAGTCTAGCAACAAACTATACAAATATAATTCGTTTAAATAATTAACTGTGTTTCACACACTACCATACGAAAGTTATATTGAAATAATTCGCTAAAGAGCTTCTACTCAAGAAAATATCAACACCTGAATTTATAAGGTCCGCCTACGATATTGCTCCGGGGTAAACACGTTATAAAGACTGAACGTTCCTATGCATTTGCGGAACTATAGAACGCATTTTTGTTGGGCAAAGTGTTGGTGGAAAACAGTCATTCAAGATGGCTAGCCATTGGTGACAACTTTATTTTTCAGTGCAATTTAATCAAGTTTTCACATTTACGTAATCTAAAATTAAAATCCCCCCACCCAAAACAAACCAGTACCAATTGATTCAAATCATACTCGAAATTTCTGATACTGTATCTAACCATATAAATACACCAATGATGAACTAATTCAATAAGGAACAGTTTGGGGAATTATTAAGGAGAAACAAAAAAAACAGATTAATTGAACAAAAATATGTTTTGCAAAAAAAGATCCAGTGTAGTTCAAATTGTTTTGTGAGTGACAAGAAGCAAGGACTGCTTTCTGGCTAAGTACTTTTCAAGTGTACAATTGATGTTTACACACAAATCAACTCCATGTACATGATGAGAACTGGAGCAAACCTGTTAACCTGGACAGCAATTCTTTATTTAATCAAATTGAATTAAATCAGTGTCTTCAAAACTCTACCTGAGTATTTGCAGAAAGGAAATGGACAAACCAGAACCTCTCTAGGTTCACTTAGATATGCAGTACAGATGAAAAAACAACCAATGTTCACTTGACCTCCATCAAGCCAGTAGATTGTGATAAGGGAACATCTTAGTGTATTCAGCAAGTTAGGGGAAAAACTGTGAACCGCTTTCGTACTTCAGCAAATGCATAGCTAGTATGTCAAAGTTTCCGGTGAAACTACCATATTAACATCAGACACTCTAGCACCAACCTTTAAGCAAAATGTCATGTTTCTTATCTCACTTTCCTGCTTTACAAATAAAACAGACAGAGCCCATATTCAGAAAGCGTCTCAGAGTACAAGTGCTGATCTGGGATCGGTTTCTCCTTTTAAATCAAAATGAATCACAAGGGGCAGCAGATACTAGATCAGCACATCTAATCTGAGGTGCTTTGTGAAAACGGATATTGGTTAACAAGACAGGAGAAGGTTCCCAATTTTCAAGATCTTCAATTTAAAATTCTGCACATTCTGGATGTCTTTGTTTCTAAACACACAGACCACGACCATCAACTAAATACATCAGGGGTTGAAACGTACATTCAATTGAAGCTAAATAAAAAAGTAAAGATTAGTATGCACACACGACCAAATAAGTTTCATAAATCAAGTCACCATTTCTTTTGTATGGCTCTAAACCAAAATAGGTGCCCTCTATCAGCCAGTAACAAACCCCCATTACAATGCATGTAGAGTGAGAACAATGTCTAATCAGTTTGAAAACACACCTGTTATGCTGAGAGAAGAGATGCAGCCTGTAATATGACTGACAGGTATTCTAGTCACAAACAATGCTACAGAAATATCTTATGGGTTGTCGGGGGAAAGGGGTTTATGAGGTGAAAAAAATACCGAAGTGGTTTTAACAATGTTTGATATCATCAACAGTACAAAACCATGTTTTTATATCATCAATAGTACAAAACCATGTTCGACATCATCAATAGTACAAAATCGTGTTTGATATCATCAATAGTACAAAATCGTGTTTGATATCATCAATAGTACAAAATCGTGTTTGATATCGATAGTACAATATCATTTTTCCCCCAGCCAAATGTAAAACATATAGCATACAGTAGAGGATCATAAATAAAACCAATTGCAAATCGTATTCTTACAGAAACAGATGGTAATATCAAAGTCACAAAAGGGTCTTAAAAATCCAAAAGCAGAGCCCTCTCAAAATAGAAAGTAACTGGGTTTTCACTGATAGAACGGTAACCTCACCAATCTGTACACATACTTCTGGGAGATATCACACATTCTCACTGATGTTTAAGTACTGCATTCAGACCAGGGTTGTGTTCAATACACATATCAATTCAGGAAGTTCATTCAAATTGAATTGATTAATGAAAAATGCCTCAGAAAACAATGGGGGAATTTTCAATTCAAGAATAGTGTTTAAGTTAACTTCCTGAATTTACTGATTTGATCCCCAACCCAGACTCAGAAACAACAATATGAGAGTGCAGGTTTACACTAATTTCTTGGCCTCAAAGAAACTTTTGAGGTGTCTCATCTGCCAGAAGCCAATGGCCACAAGGATCAATGTCTGAACGATGGACCACCACAGAACCCTCTGGTTGGTGCTCTCGCTGGTCTGCCTGAAGCGCTCCTCACGGTACTGAAAGAGACATCGCAAAGCTTTTATAAAATATAAATAGTAGCACACAAGCCAAGGCAATGAATTTCCTGAATCTATTCACTAGTAGATCTGACAGGATTGGATAGGTGGAAGCAATATGGTGATATTTCAACCTAGCCATTCAGAAGACTATACTAAGCTGTTACTCACATGCTTATATCATTCTTATTATACATTTCATTATATTTGAAGGAGAAAACATCACACCAAATGGCGGTCTGCTGATCATCTCGCGTTCATTCCGCTCGGTGTGTTTTAGGTACCACCCGCCAGTACGTGTCTGACTGACATTCTTTTAGCATTTTTTTCTACATCTAGAATTGATTAGCAAATTACAGCTGGCACTCTGTTCAGAGGTGCTAACTAGTCTCGGCCGGCAAACACTACCGGCGTGTCCAGCAGGACAGTTGATGTACTCACCCTCTGATAGTTCTGCTCCTTCTGGATCTGGTCCACCTGCTCCACCAGCTGTCTCACTCTCAGCTGCAGCTCTGTCAGCTTGTCTTTGGCTGCAATCTCTGCATAGTTATTGGTGTGCTCTCCCACTTGGATGTCCAGGTGAACTCTCTGAGGGGAAAAAAGGGTGGTTCAGAGCAATTGAGAGGAGAATCAATGTGGGTATTTACTTTTTTACCCTCTACTCTTACACCCCCCTGCATCCTACCATTAACTGTTCTTATTGACCCACAGTTCATATGCATATTGTGGGTGCAATAGCTTTTTCCCCCACATTTGTCACACTAATGTACTTACAAGCATTCCTCCAGCGAAGAGGGCAAACTTGGAAGAGTTGGAGTGAAGGCAGATCCGATGTTCTCCTGGGGTGTGAGAGGTGAAGGTGAATCTTCCCTCCGAGCCGTACTGACGAGACAGGATCACCTAGAGTCCAGACAGGAAACACACAGAAAGCAAAACTTTTTCAGTATCATCACTATTCATTGCAGCTTGGGTCATGATTGTTCTCACAAGTCTCTTTCTCACAGAATACCATATGAAGTGAATGACACTAGTTGCAAAGTGTAGCATCCTACCTTCTCATCAGGGTCTTTCACCTCAACAAACATCCCCAGACCCTGTGTGGCAGGTAGGTACTCTTCTTTCTGCTTGTCGTACAAGTGTGTACGATAGTTTCCTAAAAAGAGAAAATACAATTGTTTACACATGCCAGCCAATGCTTGCTTCTACCGGTCCTATCCTTACAAGTGCCTAGTTAGGAGGTCAACTGTTAAGGCCAGGGGTTGTTTCTGGGCAAGACCTACAGTATGTTAAACAGTATATGGATGGTACGACATTACATGGTTTATTTATTAAAGTATCAAAAGCATGCGTAACGGATTTCCAATATTACAGTTCTAGTTAGGTGAGGACATCAATGACAGGTCTGCTTGTTTTTGATTGTAGGTATTACTGTATTGTTGTAGCTAGAAACATACGATTTTCGCTGAACATGCGATAACTTCTACAAATGTGTACGCAACCAATAAACTTTATTTGTATAGCTAACGTTAGCTAGCTGGTTAGCCTGCTCATGGACATGAGTAGCTAGCTAGCCAAGTCTGCCAACTGAAAAGTAAGTTCACAGCCCCCTCTACAGACAAGTTTAATGCTGGCTGTCTAGATAACTAGCTAACTAACTAGATTGCTGGCTAAATGTTAGCTAACTCGAATTCGGAAGCTAGTTTGGCGAATTAGCAAACTAGCTCGCTAGCTGTTAGCTGACTTCCCAAGGATAAATAGCATAGCAATCCCAATGGCCACAAGACACTTACCGATGATCATCGTTTCATCCGGAATTTCCTCTATGAAGCATTTCTTCTCAGTCTCCCCGATGTGAAAGTACAGCGAGGAAACAAATGTGTAATAAACGTTCAAAAGCAAAACTGAAAACACACAAGACCGCATTTTGACTGCCACCGTCTTCCAGCCGGTTATAGAGGACGGATGTTGTGATTCGAGTCTGCGCAGACACCAATGCCACGTAACCTATCGCTTACCATCGTCCAATCAACACTCGCGTTAGACTTGTGGTTGTTGTAGTTCTAAGTAATATTCTTCCGGTATGCACTGTGCAGGGGTTTGTTTCAACCCAAAACTAACAAAAGGAATGAAAATAATTAACTGATCATGGTCTTCAATTTAGACATCAATAAGTTGAATCAGTAGTAGAGCTTTGCTCGAAGAAGTCCAGGGCAAACATGTGTACTGTCTGTCACACATACCAAATGATATGGAAGCATTAGACTACACATTAGAAGAGGCAGAGTTTACTCATTTGGGGAGACCAGTTTTATTGAGTCTTACAGGATAAACTCAACAATGGCCTTGTTCAGTTTGAATCATTCAAATCACATTAAAGAGATATTTCCACTCAAATAATCAGTGTATAAGCAGGTTTTCAAAACACACAATTCCCATCGATTTAATGCAAGATGAGAAAGGTGGTGCAATCTCACAGTAGTGATTTGTAAAGCCTCCAGTAGGCCTCACCAAAAATGAGAACATTGAAATCCTTCCCAACACCCACATTGTATAATAAAATCAAAACCTGAAATGTAACTAGTCTGTATAAATCAATCGTTGCATTATTAGTAGCCAAATTATTCTTCATATAGGCCATGTGACGGTGTGGATATGGTAGTTGGGGTAGTTGTTCTCCCAAAAATATTGTCTAAGTCAGCAAAGAAAACTTCACACATGGAGAGAGAAAATGGCAAAGGCCAGATAAGGAAGTCTTAGCATATCAGCATCAGAAGTGCAGCAATCACATTGAACCCAAAGTCAAGAGCAGTCAGAGTTAAAAACTAAATAAAATCCCATTCACCCATCTAAACTAGACCAATAAGAACCCAACGGTACAAAAAGCAAAATGAGGTGAAAATAAATCTTTCAACATTTTATACTGAACATGTTGTGAAAATAATCTCTTGAAAGTTATTTAACTAGTGTTTTACAGATTGATCCAAATAAACAATAATTCAACAGCAATTATGCCCTGCACTGTGAATGCAAAAATAACAGAGGAAAAGGTAAATAAAAACAAAAATGCTAAACTGCCTCCATCAAAAAGTCAAAGGTCACTCAGACGCATGGTAGAAACCATTAGTCATGGTTATTTCACAAAAATTAGAACGATACCATAAGTGACTCATCATCACAGCGCTTCAGCAGATATAAACATTTGTACAATCTTTAGAAAATTCACTTAGAATAGAGATTCAACAACACATTCTTCGCAACAGTCAATTTCACAAATACCTCTCACATATGTTTTTCCTCTTAGTAAAATCTCCTGTTTCTTTCCTGGCGCTTCTGAAAGACTACAGCCCCTACAACACCACAAACTACAATTCCCAGTAGAGCACATAGCAGAAGCAGGAAGACCTTCCAGCCAGTAAGAGGCGTGCTTCGGAAGTTACCAGTAGGATCATCAATGTTGTCTGTGAAAGCGAAAAATGAAAGAATGATCACGGTTAACTCTTACTCTAACAAGCCTACTCACCTACCGTACATGATCTACAGTAAGATGACAAATACCTGACTGTGGTCAAATAGAATGCAAGCTTTATTGTCTATTTGATTAGAACGGAAATGGGTTTTCTTTATAAAATAAAATTAATCTACATACCTTTGGGGGACTTCAGCAGGCTGACGCTTGGCTCAATCTTGGTCCAGTCCAGACTGTCCTCATCAGGTGTGTGTTCCACCATCAGTTGATACATCTTCATAGAGATGATGTCGTGGTTATCTGTAACATGAGAGTTGTGTTAGCATAAATCCCCATAGACTTCAGATGTACAACTGACAAAGCCGGACTACGAAACGACAAACATGTAATTGAATTGGTTCAATCTGTGTGTACTCTTCTGCACAGTGAGATAAATAAAATAAAATAAAAAAATTGAATCAAGGTCAGTCATTATCTTTCTCAGTGTGCAGTTTTTACCCTTGTGTTCTAGAGACCTACATTTATTTAGATCTACATCTCAAAAGAATCAGTCTCTACACCCTGACCCAACCTACCAGAGATCCCCTGTAGCAAGAATCAGTCTCTACAACCTGACCCAACCTACCAGAGATCCCCTGTAGCAAGAATCAGTCTCTACAACCTGACCCAACCTACCAGAGATCCCCTGTAGCAAGAATCAGTCTCTAAAACCTGACCTAACCTACCAGAGATCCCCTGTAGCAAGAATCAGTCTCTACAACCTGACCCAACCTACCAGAGATCCCCTGTAGCAAGAATCAGTCTCTACAACCTGACCCAACCTACCAGAGATCCCCTGTAGCAAGAATTTGTCTATTTAATCCACCCTGACCCAACCTACCAGAGATCCCCTGTAGCAAGAATCAGTCTCTACAACCTGACCCAACCTACCAGAGATCTCCTGTAGCAAGAATCAGTCTATTTAATCCACCCTGACCCAAACTACCAGAGATCCCCTGTAGCAAGAATCAGTCTCTACAACCTGACCCAACCTACCAGAGATCCCCTGTAGCAAGAATCAGTCTCTACAACCTGACCCAACCTACCAGAGAGATCTCCTGTAGCAGCAGAAGCCCCAAAGTAGTACCCCGTGGGGAGGCGGACACCCCCGATGTCAATGCACTCTTTCCATTCATTCTTATCATCAATGTCAATCATCACCTGTAGAGATCAGAATGGTGCCATTATTTGAATAGATCTGTAACATGTCGAACACATAACAGGTACTCCATAACACTGAAATTCACCAATTTCATAACACAAGAGACCAGTTTCCCAGACAAAGACTAAACATAGTCCTGGACCAAAAATAATTATCCAAGGAGCATCTCCATTAAGCATGCCTTTTAATACAGGACTAGATTTAGCCTTATCTATGTTTAGGAAACCGATCCAACATGTCTGAACTAGAGTAACTTATATCATTTAAAAAAAGGGATTCCTACCGTGAGTCTACCCTTGGAGTAACGGATGGCCAGGTAGGTGTCATGGTCTTTGTTCCTGATCTCAGAAGAGCAGCCTCCCAGTTCAGAGTTACGTCCATCATTCCCATGGTCATAGGGCATAGAACCATTATTCACAATGGCATAGATGTAAGGGAAGGAACGCTAGTGGGAAACAAGGGATGTAAGAACAGAAAACTGGAAACATTTTTGTTATAGACATCGTCAATCAATTATTTGATCCGAGTCCTGACTCAGTTACCAATCAATCCATCTTAGGCTGTGATGCAAAAAAAATATTTGTACATGTAATTCAAAAATGTGTAATAAGCTAAATGCAGAATATTAAAAGGTAATGTTCATTGTGTTACAAAAAGGTCCTTCTCAGAAAGCAACAAAAAAAACTTCATATGACAAAAAAAAACAAAGAAACTCAAAAGAAAATACTTCACATTAAAATCCATCCATCACATTGACATGAAACGCAGGACAATAAATGATAAATGTAGCTGCATCAACTCACGTCAGCTGCCTCATCGTTATGGTACGTGTCTATAAAAAGGGCGAGGCCGTGGAACTTAGCATTGCTGCCAAACACAGACCCTGCAAAGGGAAGAATCACGTCAAGTCAACCAGTCAGATCGCTGCACTTACATCCATCCCATGGAGATCATTGCGGAAGGTATCCACAAATAAAGCCAGGCCAACAAAATGATCTTGGTTTCCAAAGACTGGGCCTGAATGGAAGGCAAAGAGGCGAGATATGATGAGCACATGACTGAGACATGAAGTGCTTACGGCAAATGCAACCCAGTGCTACGACATCACATTGTCTACTAATTTGATTGCCAAAGCTTTATAATGGAATGAGGAAGTGATTGATGACAAAGATATTATTTTGGCAAGATGATACATTACCTGGATGAAGTCTCTCCTTCGTGTACCAGATGGCAATGCCGTCTCCATGGAGATTCTTCTTCCCCGACCCGTGGATCTTGTACTGCACGTGCATCTCCCAGTCTTTCAGATAAACAGGCTGCACAGTGAAAGCAAAATGACATTGGATCATCAATTCAACCATCAATTGGACCTATTCAGTTCAAAATGTAGATATTCTCCAATCAAGCTATAATGGATTTGGGAGTGGACTCTATTGTTTGTGTATCTGTCTGTAATGCCTAACAGAATACATTTCATAGAAGCTAGTTCCTTACTCACCACTGTGTTCCATATGGATCCCTGTCTACTTCTCTCATCAGGTGTCAGGCGCACATAGGAGCTGGTGACTAGCGTGCTCCCCCAGAAGTCCCACTGACTGGATGGGCTGCTTCCAACACCTGTACAACATGTTGGTGAAGAGTCAAGCAAGATTTCAGGGACACATGAAAGAACGTGAATAATTCCGTTGTGCATCAATGACTCATTGCCACCCCTAGCCCAGCTCTCGAGAACTCAAGAGGCCAATGTAATGCAATGGAATTGGAGTCATGAATAAGATTAACCCTTAGCCCAGCTGACTAAACATAGTTGAGTCGGCTACCCCAAGCCTAGCCAAAGCTGTACTTTTAAGGAGCCTGTCGTTGCTCCTCAAAGTCCAAGGACCATATGTTATCTTCAGAGGTAGACCGGCTCTGGCAGCCAAATACTCCATCTAAATGTGAATCGATTCTCAATTGTAATACGGTTCTAGAAACATAAAGCCCTTCACCTTCATATCACAAAATAATTTCACAAATGCAAAAATATCCACACTGTTTTAATCTGCTTTATCACAGTTGAAGCCGACAGTATTTTAAACAACATTTCTGGAGGCCTTCTTCCGTTGAACACAGGTGTTCCGAGCATGCCAGATGGCTAATTAGCATGCTCTGTCTTCCATCGGTCTTCCGCAAACACGCTCTGTAACATGGAGATATGGCCATGTGGGAACACGATCCCTAACCCTATGTAATGGAACAGAGTCATGATCAAGGGCTAGGGTTTGTCACTAGCTATCACAGCCACATAGTCAGAAGGCCCGCCGAGCACCCTCATTTTCAAATTGGCATATCTCAAGTTCAAGTACCAAATACATTCGGGAACAAGACTTGGCAACGTCACTAAAATGAATAACATTTAGAAATGAAATAAGTTTTGGGCTAAAAGGGTAAGTTGTCTTTTCTGTATTAGATAACTAGGAGACAACTGTTGCTACTCTCATCTAAAATGAGGTAGCTAGCTAAGACATATGTATGCCACCACACAGACAAACAAGAAACATGCTGCTGAAATGAAGGCAGTAAATTCAATGACAAATCAGTTATTTATACCATACACTTTTACAACATTACATTTCATTTTAATAAAATGTTAAAGTACTAATTAACAACATCACTTCCTGTTAAACGAGGGAGAGCTCGGTTTGTGGTTTTGGAAAATGAATGTCCATTGAAAAGTTTCTTAGTAGCTAGCTACCTTTTGAGTTTGGATCCCGCGACGCGGTTGGCATCAGTTGCTGGTACTGCTACTCTCTGTCCAGTGATCCTGCCGACCAAGGCCGGGTATAAGGACCTGTTTGGCGTAGCAGCTAGCAGGGTTTTCTTTAGAGCTTGAACGGTCAGCCATTGTGGCTGGGACTGTGTATTGTCCCGGGCTTGTGGCTGTCTAGATCCCTGCTGTTTGTGGTTTTGAATCTTGCCTGTGACCTGCCCTGTCTGGAACCGCGTGGCGTAACAATGTAACCTACGTTGCTACCATGACAAAGACCAAAGCCGGTGGGAGTACAGTTGAGTCGCTCTATCACAGGTAAAGAATCTATTTTTTATTTATTTTTAAACCCACCCCCTTTTTTCTCCCCAATTTCATTAACACGATCTTGTCTCATTGCTGCAACGGGCTCGGGAGAGGCGAAGGTCGAGTTATGCCCGCTGTCATGACGTTGGCCTCTTTGAGTACAGGGAGGACAGTTGACCCCCTCCCCCTTGCACCATCCCCCAACCTACCTCCCCCCACCCAGTCCCTGTGTGAAGGGGTGGTAAAATTCCAGAGAAGAATCTCTGGCCACATGGCCCATAGAGAGACACAGGAAATTCTTCCAACTCACAGAATTGGGGAACCGAGTGACATTTGTGTTCTGGAGAAGGTATGGAAGATTGGTGAAGAATCCAGCTACGAACTGGTCCGCTTGGTACAATTTTGTGATACTCAGAAGAGACAATATAGCCATATTACCATAAAATGGTTTATATAATAGCCTCAGCTATGAGACTTGCATCCACATGGTTGTATAGAATGTATTAATAAGGATAAAGCTATTTGTGATACATTGAGATGATGGGTACTGTTGTTAATGTGATAGAATGTATTTATGTTCAAAGATTAAATCAGTCATCGGCACGCCCCCCCCCAGGGACACAGACAGGACCAGGCGTCATGTGACAAGCCTGTTCTAGGTTCACTATAAAACCTCACCCTGATTTACATTTCTTCAGACCAGGCCTCCACTCCATTGCGAGTTGGCCAATAGGTTTGACCATCCAATTCCGCTACTGAAAGTGAACTATACCACGTGGTTAACTTTTAGACTATTGATACCGACAGAATAAGCACAAGTCTTTGATATTAATTAATAGTCTGCAGCTAGAAATTATATCATTGAACGCGAAGACCAACAAAACATCCATTCTATGACCACATTAATGAATGTCGCTTTGAAAGATCCATTCTAACCGAGAGAGAGAGAGGAGAGAGAGAGAGAGAGAGAACTCTCCAACAGAACGACGCTCCAACAAGGATCCCGACGACACACTGAGCGTAAATATATATTGATTGCAATTGTTCCCGAATGAGTGAGCGTTCATGTGCAAAGGATTAGCATATCAATTGTTAATATTAATGAACTCTGTGTGCATCCTCAGCTGACCTTTTATGACCCATTGTTCTACAAGACACCAGCCAGGCCTGTTTAGCCCACTAGGGCACATTACTCTACCAATTCTTTGTGATGATAATTACTGTTTGTATACTTTCTGTGAATTACTTAGTTTAGTAAATAAATTATTTTAAGACAATTGATGTATGGGTGACTCTTAGTAAAGACTGGGTTCGTGCAGATACAACAATTTACGACGTTTGGAATGAGACTGGACGCGAGTTAAAATCCACCATTTAAACCAGAAGAGAATCGGCCTATACTATAATAGAATATAATATATAATGTTATAATATAGGAAAGTTATATTAGGAAAATTATAACTTTGTAATCTGAATATTTTCCTTGGTGCCCCGATCTCCTAGTTAATTACAATTAAACGATTAATCAGTTTAATCGCGTGATAATAATTACAGGGAGTTAATTGATAAACATGTCTTCAGTTTAATGGTACCCCAAAGACACGACACCGCCAAGCCGCGCTTCTTAACACCCGCTCGCTTAACCCGGAAGCCAGATGCACCAATGTGTCAGAGGAAACACCGTTCAACTGATGTCAGCCTGCAGGCGCCCGGCCCGCCACAAGGAGTTGCTAGAGGGCGATGAGCCAAGTAAAGGCCCCCCACCCCGGCCAAACACTCCCCTAACCCAAACCCCAGGCTGTAGTGATACTGCAACACTGCGATACAGTGCCTTAGATCGCTGCGCCACTTAGGAGGCCGGTGAAGAATCTTTCAAAACGAACAAAAATAGTATCCTGAAGCTGTGCACCAGAAGAGGAAAGAACTGATCCCAGCCATGAAAGCTGCCACAGCACGTGGGGACATTGAGCCTGTCATAGCGGATGTAAGCAATGTCCACCCTCCCAAAAGTCTGGAAGGGATGAGAGAGCCAAACCTCGGTGTTTGTAGCTTCAACCCCAATTACACACCAACTGATTAATGGACTGCTGAAATATAAGCTTGGTGTGCTCTTTTCCATATTATGTTTATCTCTGATACGCTACCCATGAAAAGGTTGAAAATAGCCTATATTATATATTTCTAATTGATGTAGTTGTGTCCTTGAGCTGTTCTTGTCTATTAATGTTATGTATTACGTCATGTTTCATGTTTTGTGTGGACCAACAGCTAATGGGGATCCTAATAAAATACAAAAATTAATGTTACTAAATAAAATTGCAGATGGGACTTTAAAAAAATGGGTGTCCAAACTCTGTGGTCACTAAAGATCCTATGGGGTGGTGCTTATATTGACATATCACTACATGTCTATGTCAAACTGTATTTCCTATTATGTAATACTGTGTATAAAAGTACCATGTACACTACCGTTCAAACGTTTGGGGGTCACTTAAAAATGTCCTTGTTTTTGAAAGCACATTTGTCCATTAAAATAACATCAAATTGATCAGAAATACAGTGTAGACACAGTGAAGAACCGACTCAGGGATGCTGGCCTTCTAGGCAGAGTTCCTCTGTCCAGTGTCTGTGTTTTTGCCCATCTTAATCTTTTATTTTCATTGGCCAGTCTAAGATATGGCTTTTTCTTTGCAACTCTGCCTAGAAGGCCAGCATCCCGGAGTCGTCTCTTCACTGTTGACGTTGAGACTGGTGTTTTGCGGGTACTATTTAATGAAGCTGCCAGTTGAGGACTTGTGAGGAGTCTGTTTCTCAAACTAGACACTAATGTACTTGTCCTCTTGCTCAGTTGTGCACCGGGGCCTCCCACTCTTTCTAATCTGGTTAGAGCCAGTTTGCACTGTTCTGTGAAGGGAGTAGTACACAGCGTTGTAGGCAAACTTCAGTTTTGGCAATTTCTCACATGGAATAGCCTTCATTTCTCAGAACAAGAATAGACTGACGAGTTTCAGAAGAAAGGTTTTTGTTTCTGGCCATTTTGAGCCTGTAATCGAACCCCACAAATCCTGATGCTCCAGATACTCAACTAGTCTAAAGGCCAGTTTTATTGCTTCTTTAATTCAGAACAAGGTTTCAGCTGCGCTAACTTAATCGCAAAGGGGTTTTCTAATGATCAATTAGCCTAAAATTATAAAAACTTGGATTAGCTAACACAACGTGCCATTGGAACACAGGAGTGATGGTTGCTTATAATGGGCCTCTGTACGCATATGTAGATATTCCATAAAAAATGAGCCGTTTCCAGCTACAATGGTAATTTATAACATTTACAATGTCTACACTGTATTTCTGATTAATTTGATGTTATTTTAAAATGGACAAAAAAAATATGCTTTTCCTTCAAAAACAGTAACATTTCTAAGTGACCACAAACGTTTGAATGGTAGTGTACATGGTACTTTTATACACTGTATTACATGATAGGAAATACAGTTTGACATACACATGTATGGGGGAAATACATACTCTTTATTTGTATGTAAGTGGGGTTAGGATGGAGAGTTAACCCTTACACTGTAAAGAGCTCTTGGTGTCTAGAAAAGTTCCATGTAAATCCACAAAATTATTATTAAAATGTTCTACAATCTTCCATAGGTTGAAGACCATGCCTTTGTACAGACAGAAACTGGTAATAAAAAAATCAAGGAGTCAATTTGTTTGTCCACATGCCATTTTAAAAACAACGCATATATTGCTGTTAACCCAAAATAGGTTAAGTAACTATTAGTTAGGCAAATATAAGCACGCAAGCAGAGTTTGAATAAGACATCTGATTAAGACGTTGCATTTACAGTGCATTCAGAAAGTATTCAGACCCCTTGACTTTTTCCGACTTACGTTACAGACATTTTTAAATGTATTGAATATTTTTTCCCCTTCAATCTACCACAGTACCCTATAAAGACAAAGAAAAAACAGGCTTTTAGAAATGGTTGCAAATGTATAACTTTTTTTTACTGAAATATCACAATGCTGCCACCACCATGCTTCACCATAGGGATGGTGCCAGGTTTCCTCCAGACGTGATACTTGGCATTCAGGCCAAAGAGTTCCATCTTTGCTTCATCAGACCAGAGAATCTTTTTCCTCATGGTCTGAAAGTCCTTTAATACATTTTGGCAAACTCCAAGTGCTTTTTTTACCGTTGAGTCTGGCCACTCCACCATGAAGGCCTGATTTGGTAGACTGCTGCAGAGATGGTTGTCCTTCTGGAAGGTTCTCCTATCTCCACAGAGGAACTCTGGAGCTTTGTCAGAGTGACCATCGGGTTCTAAGACAGCACCCTGACTAAGGCCCTTCTGCCCCGGCCAGCTCTAGGAAGAGTCCTGATGGCTCCAAACTTCTTCCATTTAAGAATGATGGAGGCCACGGTGTTCTTGGGGTCCTTCAATGCTGCAGACATTTTTTGGTACTCTTCCCCAGATCTGTGCATCGACACAATCCTGTCTCGGAGCTCTACGGACAATTCCTTCGACCTCATGGCTTGGTTTTTGCTCTGACATTCACTGTCAACTGTGGGACATTATATAGACAGGTGTGTGCCTTTCCAAATCATGTCCTATCAATTGAATTTACCACAGGTGGACTCCAATCAAGTTGTAGAAGCATCAAGGATGATCAATGGAAACAGAATGTACCTGAGCTCAATTGAGTCTCATAGCAAGGGTCTGAATACCTATGTAAATAAGGCATCTGTTTTTATAAATTTGCAAAACTTAAAACCTGTTTACACTGTCATTATCAAGTATTTTGTGTAGATTGATGAGAACAAATATACATTTTAGAATACGGCTGTAATGTAACTATACCTAGAAGACAAGGAGTCTGAAGACTTTCCGAATGAACTGTATAACAGTTGGTTTTACTAATAAGTAAACTAATAATTGACGGATCAGTAGAGCAAATATATGTCTGACTTTGTGGCTGTGGTAACTAGTGACGACCAGGGCTAGGGCTACCCCCCCAGCCCAGAACTGGACCTCAGACTCTGTCCACCTCAAAGCTAAGCCACACCTTCCAAAACAATAAACAAAATGTAGTTAGGACTTGCAGGAGTTCCAACTAGACAAAATAAAGTAGCTAGCTAACATTAGCTAGCTAGCTGAAGTATCTGTACACTTGACTTAAATAATTTGCATTACAACCACAACAGATTTAGACAATTGGCATAACAGCAGAAAGGGAGGGAAGCAGAGAATAGCCCCTCTTTATACACTACATGACCGAAAGTATGCGGACACCTGCTCGTCGAACATCTCATTCCAAAATCATGTGCATTAATATGGAGTTGGTCCCCCCTTCGCTGCTATTAACAGTCTCTGCTCTTCAGGGAAGGCTTTCTACTAGATGTTGGGACATTCCTGCGGGGACTTGCTTCCATTCAGCCACAAGACCATTAGTTAGGTCGGACACTGAGGTTGGGTGATTAGGCCTGGCTCGCAACAGGCGTTCCAATTCATCCAAGATGTTCGATGGAGTTGAGGTCAGGGCTCTGTGCAGGCCAGTCAAGTTCTTCTAAACTGTACGACAAACCATTTCTGCATGGATGTCACATTGTGCACAGGGACATTGTCATGCTGAAATCAGGAAAGGGCCTTTCCCCAAACTGTTGCCACAAAGTTGGAAGCACAGAATTGTCTAGAATGTCATTGTATGCTGTAGCATTAAGATCTCCCTTCACTGGAACTAAGGGGCCTAGCCCAAACCATGAAAAACAGCCCCAGACCATTACTCCTCCTCCACCAAACTTTACAGTTCTATGCATTGGGGCATGTAGCGTTCTACTGGCATCAGCCAAACCCAGATTCGTCCGTCAGACTGCCAGACGGTGAAGTGTGATTCATTACTCCAGAGAACGCATTTCCACTGCTCCAGAGTCCAATGGCGGCAAGCTTTACACCACTCTATCCGACTCTTGGTATTGCTCATGATGACCTTAGGCTTGTGTGCAGCTGCTCACCCATGGAAACCCATTTCATGAAGATCCCGACGAACAGTTCTTGTGCTGACGTTGCTTCCAGAGGTAGTTTGGATCTCGGTAGTGAGTGTTGCAACCGAGGACACATGATTTTTACAAGCTTCAGCACTCGGCAGTACTATTCTGTGAGCTTGTGTGACCTACCACTTCACAGCTGAGCCGTTGTTGCTTTTAGATGTTTCCACTTCACAATAACAGCACTTACAGTTGACCGGGGAAGCTCTAACAAGGCAGAAATTTGATAAACTGAATTTTTGGAAAGGTGGCATCCTATGACAGTGCCATGTTGAAAGTCACTGAGCTCTTCGGTAAGGCCATTCTCCTGCCAATGTTTGTCTATGGAGATTGGCTGTGTGCTCAATTTTATGCACTCTGGCTGAAATAGCCAAATCCACTATTTTTGTAAACTCAGCAAAAAAAAGAAACGTCCTCTCACTGTCAACTGCGTTTATTTTCAGCAAACTTAACATGTGTAAATATTTGTATGAACAAAACAAGATTCAACAACTGATGCATAAACTGAACAAGTTCCACAGACATGTGATTAACAGAAATGTAAAGTGTCCCTGACCAAAGGGGGGTCAAAATCAAAAGTAACAGTCAGTATCTTTTGTGGCCACCAGCTGCATTAAGTACTGCAGTGCATCTCCTCATGGACTGCACCAGATTTGCCAGTTCTTGCTGTGAGATGTTACCCCACTCTTCCACCAAGGCACCTGCAAGTTTCCAGACATTTCTGGGGGGAATAGCCCTAGCCCTCACCCTCCGATCCAACAGGTCCCAGACATGCTCAATGGGATTGAGATCCGGGCTCGTCACTGGCCATGGCAGAACAATGACATTCCTGTCTAGCAGGAAATCACGCACAGAACGAGCAGTATGGCTGGTGGCATTGTCATGCTGCAGGGTCATCTCAGGATGAACCTGCAGGAAGGGTACCACATGAGGGAGGAGGATGTCTTCCCTGTAACGCACAGCGTTAAGATTGTCTGCAATGACAAGCTCAGTCCGATGATGCTGTGACACACCACCCCAGACCATGACGGACCCACCACCTCCAAATCGATCCCGCTCCAGAGTACAGGCCTCGGTGTAACGCTCATTCCTTCAACGATAAACGCGAATCCGACCATCACCCCTGGTGAGACAAAACCGCGACTAGTCAGTGAAAAGCACATTTTTGCCAGTCCTGTCTGGTCCAGTGACGGTGGGTTTGTGCCCATAGGCGACATTGTTGCCGGTGATGTCTGGCGAGGACCTGCCTTACAACAGGCCTACAAGCCCTCAGTCCAGCCTCTCTCAGCCTATTGCAGACAGTCTGAGCACTGATGGAGGGATTGTGCGTTCCTGGTGTAACTCGGGCAGTTGTTGTTGCCATCCTGTACCTGTTCCACAGGTGTGATGTTCAGATGTACTGATCCTGTGCAGGTGTTGTTTCACGTGGTCTGCCACTGCGAGGTTGATCAGCTGTTCGTCTTGGCTCCCTGTAGCGCTGTCTTAGGCGTCTCAGTACGGACATTGCAATTTATTGCCCTGGCCATATCTACAGTTCTCATGCCTCCTTGCAGCATGCCTAAGGCACATTCACGCCCAGGGTCCCTGCTCATCTGCATCTTTCTTTTGTTTTTTTTCAGAGTCAGTAGAAAGGCCTCTTTAGTGTCCTAAGTTTTCATAACTGACCTTAACTGCCTACCGTCTGTAAGCTGTTAGTGTGTAAACGACCGTTCCACAAGTGCATGTTCATTAATTGTTCATGGTTCATTGAACAAGCATGGGAAACAGTGTTTAAACACCTTTACAATGAAGATCTGTGCAGTTATCTTTGAAAGACAGGGTGCAGAAGAAGGGATGTTTCTTTTTTTGCTGTGTTTATATATAGTGTGCTTCTATTGGTCCATTTTTAATCTATGACTCCAGGCGGGAGGCAGGGGTGCTCCAATACAGTAGGCTAGATGGGGTAATGCACCGTAATGTTGGTAACCCCCGAAAATCCCCACAGACCCAATATAACGGTGCCGGAGGGGATGGCTGCAATTTTACGGGCTCCTAACCAATTGTGCTATTTTGTGGTTTTTTTTCTCGCATCGTTTGTAACTTATGTTTCTGCTACCGTCTCTTATGACCGAAAAGAGCTTCTGGATATCAGAACAGCGATTACTCACCTCGAACTGGACTAAGATTATTTTCTTTAATGAGTCTGATGCGAAGGATATACAGCTGCTCCCGGACCAAATCCCTGTCATTCGCATGAAGACAGAGATACAGGGGCAGCAGATCCAAGTGCCTTGTGCGAAATTGTCAGCGAGTGGGTAACCTGCCTCTACCATCCGTCCTATTGGCCAAAGTGCAATCACTGGAGAATAAACAGGATGAGCTCTGTTTGAGACTATCCTACCAAGGGGACATTAATAAAAACTGTAACATCTTATGTTTCACCGAGTTGTGGCTGAACGATGACATGGATAATATACAATTGGCTGGGATTTTCGTGCATAGGCAAGACAGAACAACTAATTCCAGTAAAACGAGTGGTGGTGGTCTGTGTCTATTTCTCAAAAACAGCTGGTTTTGCTCACCTTAGGTAGAGTACCTCACGATAAGCTGTAGACCACACTACCTATATTTTTCGTAGGTGTCTACTTACCGCCACAAACCGATGCTGGCACTAAGACCGCGCTCTCAACAAGGTGTATAAGGCCATAAGCAAACAAGAAAATGCTCATCCAGAAGCAGCGCTCCTAGTGGCCGGGGACTTTAAAGCAGGCAAACTTGAATCCATTTGACCTAATTCCTCTCCCTCAACCTGAGCAAGACAGAAGGAGCTGATCATGGACTACAGGAAAATAAGAGCCGAACAGGCCCCCATTTAACATCGACTGGGCTGAAGTGGAGTGGGTCGAGAGTTTTTTAAAGTTCCTTGGTGTCCACATCACCAACGAACTATCATGGTCCAAACACACCAAGACAGTCGTGAAGAGGCCACAACAACCCCTATTCCCCCTCAGGAGACTGAAAAGATTTGGCATGGGTCCCCAAATCCTCAAAAAGTTATACAGCTGCACCATCAAGAGCATCCTGACCGGTTGCATCACCGCCTGGTATGGCAACTGCTCGGCATCCGACCGTAAGGCCAAGTCATAGACTGTTCTCTCTGCTACTGCACGGCAAGAGGTACCGGAGCACCAAGTCTAGGTCCAAAAGGCTCCTTAACAGCGTCTACCCCGAAGCCATAAGACTGCTGAACAAATAATCAAATGGCTACACAGACTATTACTGCTACTCACTGTTTATTATCCATGCAGTCACTTTACCCCTACCTACATGTACATATTACTTCAATTACCTCGACTAACCTGTTACCTGCACATTGACTCGGTACCGGTACCCCCTGCATATAGCCTCGTTATTGTTATTTTATTGCGTTACTTTTTTAAACTTTAGTTTATGTAGTAAATATTTTCTCTTATTAAAATTGCATTGTTGGTTAAGGGCTTGTAAGTAAGCATTTCACAGTAAGGTCTACACCTGTCGTATTCGGCGCATGTGACAAATAAACATTTGATTTGCAACAGAAGAAGAGGCGGGGGCGACCATAGTAGCTAGCTATAACTAGTATACACCGGTAGTGTCCTTCGCCCCCGCCTGTCGGGAACTGTTAATGATGGCGCGCGAAAGACACTGTGCTAGCTTAGCCAGCTAGTCCTAAGGAGGAGTCCGGTACACAGCAGGCGAGGGCGACACCACAGATAGAACAATGAGACAGATATTTCACCGGATGTATAAATGTGAAATATCCAGTTCGCGTTTCCACTCACTAGAGGAAGCCCAGGGGCCAGCAGTGGGACAAGATAGAGAGAGATGGATGTTGGACGACATTCTGCTACTTCTCTCGTCAATTAAACATTTCTCTCTCAATACAGGTTCTGTTTCCAAAACTAAAATCGGTTATGAACAGAGTGGACTAAGTTTTATAGACTTTTCCCTTTGCCATGGTTTAAATTTTTTTTTGTTTAGAATGAGTGCAAGTGCGAATTGAGTTATTGCGCACTTCCTTAACGGAAATATACAAATACATGCTAAAAACATGCCAATAGGCTCTCGCAAGCTCATCACTATGATTCATTTGCTCAAGTTGAAAACAACAGGCTGTGGTCTATCTTGGGTTAGTTATAAAAAAATATTTAGCAACACCGTGTGCTAGCTAGCTAACGAGCAAGCTAGCACACTGTGCTACTAGTACACATTGTCACCCCCGCCTCCCACCTGCTGTGTACCAGAGTAGCTAGTGGGCACAGTTCTCGGGTACACAACAGGTGGGGGCAACACCGTGTGCTAGACGCTAGTTAAAGTGTTCATGAAGGAACCAATGGGATGCTCGAGGGGGTGCGTTCCTGCAGATACAGGTAAGCCCCGAATTGCAGGCTGCAGTTGCACACTATTTTACTGAGTTACAGTTCATATAAGAAAATCAGTCAAGTGAAATAAATAAATTAGGCCCTAATCTATGGATTTCACATGATAGGAATAGAGATGTGTCTGCTGGTCACAAATACCTTTAAAAAATTAAGGCAGGGGTGTGGATCAGAAAACCAGTCAGTGTCTGATGTGACCACCATTTTCCTCATGCAACGTGACAATTGCACTCTCCCTTGAGACGTCTGTGGCATTGTGTTTTGTGACAAAACTGACAATTTGAGGGGCCTTTTCCTGTCCCCAGCACAAAGGTGCATCGGTGTAATGATCATGCTGTTTAACCAGCTTATTGACATGTCACACCTGTCAGGTGGATGGATTATCTTGGCCAAGGAAAAATACTAATTAACTGGGATGTAAACAAATGTGTGCAATATATATATATATTTTAAATAAGCTTTTTGTGCGTGTGGATAATTTCTGGGAAATTTTATTTAAGCTCGTGAAACCAACACTTTACATGATGCGTTTATATTTTTGTTCAGTGTAGTATGACTGGCCCTTAGCAGCTAACGTTTCTAACAAGATAAGTTAGCTAGCATAGCTATCGATTTCACATGCCGTTAACGTACTTACCCTGGTACGGTTTCATGAGCGAATGCTCCCGCTTTAAGTGCTCTGCATTACCGTCTGTTATATCGCATTGCACCAGAGTAAAGTGAAGTAATAGGAAAAGCAGTGGCCTGCTGATAAATGTACAAAAACCTCTCATTTTGCTCACTCGGCCTATGCAAGACACCATGGATCCTGGATAACCATGTTCCTGATCCGGGTAGGAAACAGCAACTCCCACTAAAATGGTTCCTATGTTACTTCCCAAGAACTTTGACCGTGTCCTATCATTTTTTGCTGTTGTTGAAATTACCTTCTATATGGGAATTATATTTTCATTGTTACCTTTCAAAGTTCAAAAACATTATTTTTGTTTGATTATCGCTTTCAACAAAGTATGGAACGTTTTTATAGTTGCTAAAAACGTACTATTGCCAATCATAGACGAGCACATAGTTAAAGCCAACGAAAACGAACAATCAGGGGATTGTCTATAGTTGATACGTTCGAAGTATGCAAATGTAGCCACTGAGGTTTCTCTCTTTCTCCACTAGATGGTGCCATTACATCAGTTTATGATCCTTTGAAGCGTTCCTGACTTCCTGCCGTTTCGGCCCACCACAAGGTTGCACCCAAAGGTTGGGTAGTAACTGACTACATGTAATCAATTACAGTTACAAAAAATACGTATTGGATTACTTTTAAATTCAGAAAGGATGTTTGCAAAAAAAAATTACATTATGACGACTTTCTGTTTTCTCAATGACATTCAGTTCAACATTGATAAAACACTCAAGTTTAAGTTTGTTCCACCTGAACAAATCTGATCACAAGTTAAATAAACCACTATGATGACACATCAAATCCGTTTTATGGATCCTTTTTGTCACTTCTAATGCCTCTTCAGGGGAAAGTAATCCAAAAGTAACTGAACCAACCCAGCCATCACCATGTCTTGAGACTACTTAAGACATCTTAAGACATGTCTTGAGAAGTCAAGACATCTTTAAGATGCATATATAGATGGTCTCAAGATGTCTTGAATATAGAAGACATCTTAAGACATCTTAAAAATAATAACATGCTTCAAGGCTCTATAAAGAGTATTTCTATGGTTCAGCTGTTTACTTACTTTGTCTTGTAGTGATTTGGCAATCACTTACTCATTTCTAGGACACACTTTAGAAACAACAGTTTAAACAGTTGAACATATTTACTTACAGGAAACTTAACACTTACAGCATACCTCTGATGTTCAAGGACATAAGAACAGTGAAATATAAATAGCACATTTAACTATGAGAATATTTCTCAATAGATGTGATATGTAAATGTAAGATTATAGAATAGATAGACATTCACAGAATCTACAGATTATAGAATAGATAGACATTGTCTGAATTTAAGTATGCTCCCTCTAATTCTCTCTCTCTCTCTCTCTTTCGCTCTCTCTTTCTCTCTCTCTTCTCTCGGAGGACCTGAGCACTAGGACCATGCCTCAGGACTACCTGGCCTGATGACTCCTTGCTGTCCCCAGTCCACCTGGTCATGCTGCTGCTCCAGTTTCAACTGTTCTGCCTGCGGCTATGGAACCCTGACCTGTTTACTGGACGTGTTACCTTGTCCCGGACCTGCTGTTTTGGACTCTCTCTCTACCGCACCTGCTGTCTCTAACTCTGAATGATCGGCTATGAAAAGCCAATTGACATTTACTCCTGAGGTGCTGACCTGTTCCACCCTCTACAACCACTGTGATTATTATTATCTGACCCTGCTGGTCATCTATGAATGTTTGAACATCTTGGCCATGTTCTGTTATAATCTCCACCGGCACAGCCAGAAGAGGACTGGCCACCCCTCAAAGCTTGGTTCCTTTCTAGGTTTCTTCCTAGGTTCCAGCCTTTCTAGGGAGTTTTTCCTAGCCACGGTGCTTCTACATCTGCATTGCTTGGTGTTTGGGGTTTTAAACTGGATTTATGTACAGCACTTTGTGACATCAGCTGATGTAAAAAGGGCTTTATAAAACAATTTGATTGATTGATTGATTCACAGAATATACAGATTATTGAATAGATCGACATTCACAGAATGTGCAGATTATAGAATAGATAGACATTCACAGAATGCACAGATTATAGAAGACATTCACAGAATGTACAGATTATAGAATAGATAAACATTCACAGATTGTACAGATTATAGAATAGATCGACATTCACAGAATGTTCAGATCCTTAGAATAAAACCAAAGTTGCGCCCCTGGTGGAAAGTGTTAGGAAATGTAATGTCATATTTTTTTATTGTATATAACTGCCTTAAGGCAAAGGGTGGCTACTTTGAAGAATCTAAAATATATTTTGATTTGTTTAACACTTTTTAGGTTATTACATATGTGTTATTTCATAGTTTTGATGTCTTCACTATTATTCTACAATGTAGAAAATTGTTTAAAAAAAATAAAAAAGAAAGAAAAACCCTTGAATTAGTAGGTGTGTTCAAACTTTTGACTGGTACTGTAGATATAAAAACAAAACATGTAAAGTGTTGATGCCATGTTTCATGAGCTGAAATAAAAGATCCCAGAAATGTTCCATGCACACAAAATGTTTATTTCTCAGAAATTTTATGCACAAATGTGTTTACATCCCTGTTAGTGAGCATTTCTCATTTGCCAAGATAATCCATCCACCTGACAGATGTGGCATATCAGGAATATGATTAAACAGCAGTATCATTGCATAGATGCACCTTGTGCTGGGGACAAGAAAAGCCCCCTCAACAATTGGCAGTTTTGTCACACAACACAATGCCACAGATGTCTCAGGTTTTGAGGGAGCGTGCAAATGGCATGCTGACTGAAGGATTGTCTGCCAGAGCTGTTGTCAGTTAATGTTAATTTCTCTACCATAAGCTGCTTCCAACATCGTTTTAGAGAACTTGCTAGTACGTCCAACCCGCCTCACAACCGCAGACTACATGTAACCACGCCAGCCCAGGACCTCTACATCCGGCTTCTTCACCTTCGGGATCGTCTGAGACCAGCCACCCGGACAGCTGATGAAACTGTGGCTTTGCACAACCAAAGAATTCCTGCACAAACTGTCAGAAATCATCTCAGGGAAGCTCACCTACATGCTTGTCGTCCTCAACAGGATCTTAACCTGACCGCAGTTTGGCGTCAAAGGCAAGAGTAAAAACGTAACAACCTGGATTTAGAGATGGTTTTATTCATTTAGCTGAGATAATGACAGTCGTTACCTAGCTAGCTAAACAGAGTCTTCAATATAACATTATGGCAGTGCTTAAACAAGATGTCAACAACATATTTCTTAATATTCACAAAATATTATTCTGGACTAACATACATTATCCATTCAAATGCTTTGCTTGCTTACAACAAGTTGAAAATCTGATTGTAAATCCTCCAAGTTTGACAGACTGTTGTTCTGAGACTTGTATCTACTGTCAGTTGACTAAAGAATGTTCCGTGAATTTGATATGTTGAACATTCCTAAGTTCCAAACTTTATGAACAGGAATATGAGTGCAGACCAGAGTGATCCTCACGTGTATTTTATATTTCTCATAATGCTTTGAATTGAAATGTAAAAGAGTGGCCTGGACACTAAGGCTACACATAAGGTTGTCCAACCAGAGATTCTCTCTCTTCTCAGGGTTCAGGTCTCTCTCTCTCTCAATCATTGTATATTTATTATGTTTCTTGAATATTTTGTATTATTGTTATCATTACCTAATAATATATATATACATAAAATATATACATACAATGTTGTTAGGTGCTGTCTAAATAACAAATGTCTTGAGACATGTCCCATAGTATTGCATTGAATGTCTTCTTAGAAATGTGTTTTAATACGTCTTAAAACATCTGAAGACACATCTTCAAAAACGACAATGTCTCAAGACGTCTGGGTATGAAAGTAATGACATTACGTTACTGATTTTGGGTAATCCAAAAATATATTACACTGATTACAATGATTACACTGATTACACAGGTAGGCCTGAACAGTAACTGTAACAGATTATATTTATAATGAGTGGTTTGGCCACTCTACTCAAGTTGCTGGTTTTATAAACTGGTCAGTCACAGAATTATCAACAAAACGTTTTACATTTATGTTAATAGTCAGTGTTGGAGGGGATTTAAATCATGCCATTTGTCATTTATCCAGGCCTACAGTACAGAATGAATTATAATGGAATACAGGCCTAGTAGTCTACTACTACATAGTCATTTATGGTTTAACTTTCTAAATAAATGTAATGCCTGGGCCAATGCATTAATCTGATCCTGGCCAGCTTGTCTTGAAGAAGCCCCAGTAAATTAATTCCTCAGCAGCATGTGGACGCAGACACCCACCACCCAATGAAGACAATAGCAGCATGAGGAGTCCCCACCATGAATACCACACACACACACACACACACACACACACACACACACACACACACACACACACACACACACACACACACACACACACACACACACACACACACACCTCCCCTCCTTCAACAGACAAATTAAAAGGAAGCCGGCCACCCTCCATTTTAGCTCCACAAACAAAGCCTGGAGAGAATGGTTCACTACTGGCTCTAACACCAACCCCACCCCAGCATACCTCCCACTGCACCCCAGCATACCTCCCACTGCACCCCACCATACCTCCCACTGCACCCCAGCATACCTCCCACTGCACCCCAGCATACCTCCCACTGCACCCCACCATACCTCCCACTGCACCCCACCATACCTCCCACTGCACCCCACCATACCTCCCACTGCACCCCAGCATACCTCCCACTGCACCCCAGCATACCTCCCACTGCACCCCACCATACCTCCCACTGCACCCCACCATACCTCCCACTGCACCCCAGCATACCTCACACTGCACCCCACCATACCTCCCACTGCACCCCACCATACCTCCCACTGCACCCCAGCATACCTCCCACTGCACTCCCTACAGAGGAGCTATTTGACCTGACTACCAAAGCCTCCAACAGCACTAAGGAAGGCTGGGGTAACTGAAGGAGCCATGGTGGTCATTTTGAATGTGTTTTTTTTTAATATGTGCTCAAGGCTTCACATCCCACCCCCACTGCACTAGTCTCTACAGATGGGCTGTGTGGCTGGTGACTTCACTAGTCTCTACAGATGGGCTGTGTGGCTGGTGACTTCACTAGTCTCTACAGATGGGCTGTGTGGCTGGTGACTTCACTAGTCTCTACAGATGGGCTGTGTGGCTGGTGACTTCACTAGTCTCTACAGATGGGCTGTGTGGCTGGTGACTTCACTAGTCTCTACAGATGGGCTGTGTGGCTGGTGACTTCACTAGTCTCTACAGATGGGCTGTGTGGCTGGTGACTTCACTAGTCTCTACAGATGGGCTGTGTGGCTGGTGACTTCACTAGTCTCTACAGATGGGCTGTGTGGCTGGTGACTTCACTAGTCTCTACAGATGGGCTGTGTGGCTGGTGACTTCACTAGTCTCTACAGATGGGCTGTGTGGCTGGTGACTTCACTAGTCTCTACAGATGGGCTGTGTGGCTGGTGACTTCACTAGTCTCTACAGATGGGCTGTGTGGCTGGTGACTTCACTAGTCTCTACAGATGGGCTGTGTGGCTGGTGACTTCACTAGTCTCTACAGATGGGCTGTGTGGCTGGTGACTTCACTAGTCTCTACAGATGGGCTGTGTGGCTGGTGACTTCACTAGTCTCTACAGATGGGCTGTGTGGCTGGTGACTTCACTAGTCTCTACAGATGGGCTGTGTGGCTGGTGACTTCACTAGTCTCTACAGATGGGCTGTGTGGCTGGTGACTTCACTAGTCTCTACAGATGGGCTGTGTGGCTGGTGACTTCACTAGTCTCTACAGATGGGCTGTGTGGCTGGTGACTTCACTAGTCTCTACAGATGGGCTGTGTGGCTGGTGACTTCACTAGTCTCTACAGATGGGCTGTGTGGCTGGTGACTTCACTAGTCTCTACAGATGGGCTGTGTGGCTGGTGACTTCACTAGTCTCTACAGATGGGCTGTGTGGCTGGTGACTCCTGTTCCTTCATCCCACTACATTATCCTCCAATGATAATCTAGTGATCCCATGGGAAGCTATAGTATATCTGCACTTCTACATTGCACAATTATTTTGGAAGGATTTAATCGGATGGTAATGTGTGTCACTGTGTGACAACAGTGTGTGCTAAATGTGTGTTCATATTCACTACACACGCGTCATTGATAGTGAGTGATGAATGGGCCTCTATGACAGAATGTCGTAGAACACAGACCACTCTGAATGAGACGGGTGGGTGGAGTGTGAGGGCTGAAGAGAAGAAGAGTTGATTTGTAGAGAAATGTCCTTGGGACACTTTTTATATTCCTCCCCCTCGGTTTTCAGTGAGCTAGGCCAAGGTCCTGTTTGAATAATGTGAAAATGTACTGTTGTTGAATGTTTTCCCTCTTCCATGAAACATGTCAATGGCCTGACATGATTGGATCGGTGTAAGATATTGTGCGTCCCAAATGATAATTACAATTGGCTCAGAACAGGGCAGCAGGGCTGGATGTACACAGAGAGCTAATATTAATAATATGCATGTCAATCTCTCCTGGTTGAAAGTGGAGGAGAGATTGACTTCATCACTAATTGTATTGAGAGGTATTGACGTTGAATGCACCGAGCTGTCTGTCTAAACTACTGGCACACAGCTCAGACACCCCATATGCATACCCCACAAGGGGTCTCTTCACAGTCCCAAAGTCCAGAACAGACTATGGGAGGTGCACAGTATTACATAGAGCCATGACTACATGGAACTCTATTCCACATCAAGTAACTGACCCAAGCAGTAAAATTATATTTTAAAAAAACAGAAAAAAAAAAAAAACACCTTATGGAACAGCAGGGACTGTGAAGCAACAAACATTGGCAGAAATGCACACACACAATAACATACGCACTATACATACACATGGATTTAGTACTGTAGATTGGCGGTGGTGGAGTAGGGGTCTGAGGGCACACAGTTTGTTGTGAAATGTGTGAATGTATTGTAATGTTTTAAAATTGTATAAAACTGCCTTAATTCTGCTGGACCCCAGGAAGAGTAGCTGCGGCTTTGGCAGCAGCTAATGGGGATCCATAATAAATACAAATACCCTATATAGCACACTCCTTTTGACCAGAGTCATATAGGCAATAGGGTGCCATTGTGAAGCAGCATTGTTTCAGTAAGGCTATGTCCATATTTCAATACCATACAATAACTTGTAAACGATAATCAAATAGCCTAAATATCATCAAAAGAACACACTGACGGAGTGAAGATATTCAGTTCATTTTTGTTGTTTATTTCAATGGCTCATCTGATAAAAGAAACTTCTCTGTGTCACATCAACAAAGACTACAAAAAGAGCTTTACAAAAATAGACGTGGGACATTTCTGGTGTCATTTCATTGGACAAGTAGTGTGGTTGTGTGTGTTTCTGTTTCTGTGGACATAGAAAAATGCAGAGTATCGCTATAGCAACACGTACAGTACACCAATCAAGGCTGCAATATGCAACATAGTGTTCAGAGCTCTCGGTTTCTGGCAGCAAGGATCAACGTTGAGTCAAATCACACAATAATGTCAAAGAATTAAGTTATAAAAGATGAACCAGTGGCGAGGGCTATACACAAGACAGTGACGGCTGTGAGAGAAGAGTTCTAGCCGTAGAAATAGAAGGAATCATTCTAATGCTATAGTTCTACCAACAAAAAAACATATTGCACCTTGAGACCTATGAGAAGTAGCTTTTTAGTGAGGGAAGACCGAGTTCTTTTTCTAAAACAGGGTCGTATTCATTAGGTCACACCGTAGCAAAACGTTTTGCAACAGAACAAAAGCTTTCTTATTGGACAAGTTCATATAGTCCCTCCCCGTTTGTCCGTTTTCTTCCGTTTGGTGCCTGCCTAATGAATATGACCCAGTACTCCACACCGACTGCATCCATCTTTATTAAACACAGGAAGAACAGGAGTAAATAAAATACACTTAAAATAATAGGAATGTAAAATAAATGTAAAATAACCGGGAAAAAAAAGGCAGAATCCTTTTGTCTATAAAAAGTAGTGACGGCCGTACAGTGAGTGGGTCTGGGTAGATTGACATAGTTCAGAAGAGATCAGGTAGAAAGATACATTTGGTTGCTAGTAACAACATACAGTTCTGTACTAAGCCCTTCATTCCATTTCTAGTAAATTACTATCTAGACTACAGTAAGGTATGTTCATGCTATAAAAAGGTTTAGACACATTTCAGATGCTTGACAGATAACTTGCTTAAGCAAGATTCATACAGCATTCAATTAAATAAATGTCTGATATCTAAGCCTAGAACATTGAGAATCAGAACACAAAAACCTATATAGAACATGTTCTGAGAACCAGAACACAGTCTTAGTAGTATCAGCATAGTTCAAGTCTGAAAACTGCTGGGGACAAGGTACAACCAAAGTAAAATATACACATTCAAAAGCATACGGACAGAGAAAAGGACCAGACGTTTACACTGTTGCAGATAGAAATGTGATTTATAGAGCTTCCATTAGTCCCTGCTCTACACAACAGATAGAAATGTGCTGTTTAGATCAGCTATGGGTATCTAAACATTCTGTAATGTTCCAACTAACTCTCCTTCTGAGTGAGCCCCCGATTTAGATTTTTTTTGGACATCGCCACGGTAACCAGCGAGACCCAGAAGGGGAATCTGGATGTGTTTACGTTCCAACAGGAAGTAGAAGTTTGAGAAATGCAGTGCTGGAAATGTGGGAAGCAATTAGTAATGACAAGCTGCAGATGGGCTGTGTGTTTCATCGTCTGCAAGGTCACTGATTCTACCAGGACGCAAACTTAGTGTTTGTTTATATATCTTAGCACGTTATTTAAAAATTCAGATCCTCTTCCTCAGAGAGGTAGATGAGTGAGAAACCCTCCTGGGTGCCATGCTAGTATCTACTTAAAGCACACTCAATAGGACACAGTAAGAAGACAGCTGATTGGGTAACCTCAGCAATAAGGAGACGGCTGATTGGATATTCTCAGCCTAACCTGAGCCTGAATATACAGTTAAGGGCACAGAAAAAAACATTACAAATGAACAATGTTAATAGACTGTTTACACGCTGGTAAAACTAAAACTAAACTTACTTAACCAAAGAATACAAAATAAAGCAACAACGAATAAATGTGTCAATATAAATAAAAAGCTACGGCACGTTTCAATGGCATCGTATTCAAGTAATCCGTTAAATCAAGTCCCTGATATACGCTGTGGTTCATGGAAACAAGTCTTCAGCTCACACAGAACCATCACTTCATATAGAAGGCAGCAGCATTTTATTTTCTACACTTCAACAAAGTTCTAAGCATAGAATTAGAATGCCAATCATTCTATTTCTATGTTTCCAAGTCTCCTTTACCAGGAGCATTCCATGTCAGTTCACTTCCACTTGAAGTCTGAGTGGAGGGATGTGTAAAACAAAGATTCACTTTTTAACCCTAACTACGAGACTTGGTGGTTGGAACATCCCCCCCCCCCCCCCCCCCCATCCCTTTCCTGGAAACAAAGATCCAGGTATGAGGCTAACTCCATCACACGAGAAGACTTTGCAAAAAGGAAGAAGTGACAAGGAGGAAGGAAGGGAGAATAAAGGCTGTAAGGAGAGGTGACAAGGAGGGAGGAAGGGAAAATCAAGGCTGTAAGGAGAGGTGACAAGGATGAAAGAAGAGAAAGCCAAAACATGACAGCTATGTTAAAACTATGGATTTCCTCTGCTGTGACAGAACAATGAACTCTGTGGCCTCCCCTCCCCAGCCAGAGAGGATTGTGGGTAGGAATTCTCAGAATGCCCCTGGAGCACTTAGTGATGAGTGAAATAATCCCTTTATTCACTGGCATAAGAGTGATATAAGGCTGACATAGCAAGTGACACAGCCTCTTCAACTCACTGGTATGTCTACTTATAACACTTCATACCACTGTTCCCAAGTCAGCAGCTCAATATGTCACTTTACTGGCCTATTTCTCGTCTACAGTTGATTTCATATTTTTGGATTACAGAGAGAGATCCAGCAGCACTTCATCTTCAGCTGAATTCACAGACAGACATCACTCTGGTCAAAACACAGGAGGCACTGAGGAGGAATCATGTTGCATAGCCTCTGGTTCACAGTGATGACAGCATCTTAACCAGGGACATACAGTGTGTTAATGCTTCTGCCTTGGAATCATGTTCCTGTGACGTGATCGGAACACAGTGTTCAACATCAGTCAGTGACATCGCAGTGACATCAGGTGTCATGTCAGTGTGATGACCTCTACGGGGTCATCGGTGCCCTTTGACCTTTGCTTGTGTTTTAGCCGTCTTTCTCTCCGTCTCTGTCTGAGGGTGGGGGGCGCGGGGCGGGGGGCGGCAGAGGAGGGGGACGGGGTGCTGACGGCGATGGAGAGGAGGTCTGCCAGGGAGCGGAGAGGAGGAGGAAGAAGTGAGGGAAGAGGATTGCAGCGCTCCCTGTCCCTGGCTCGGGGCGGTTTGCTGTTCATCCTCTCCTCGGTCTCCTGGCGTCACCTATCGAAGCAGCCCGCTGACGTGAAGGTGTGGTGGGGGCCCACGCCCCCCAGGTACCCTCCGCTGTAGGCCATGCTGAGGCAGTGTCGCGGCTCCGCAGCCAAGGCTACCTGCATGGAGATGGGACCCTGCAAGGCCAGCGGTGCCACCCGAGCCCCAGGCTGCAGCCCCGAAGTCAGGCTAGGATAGGAGGGGAAGGCCCCTGCTGTAGAGGTCATGGTGTCGGCCCCGGTGAGCAGCCCCATCCTGTGGCTCTGGAGGGTGTCCTGGGACATGTTGACCACAGCAGGCCCTAAAGCCTGGGAGTCAGCTAGCGCGTGGAGCTGGGACAGGGAGGGGGAGTGCTGGGAGAGGTGAGGGAAGCCCACTGGGCCAGGCTGGAAGAGGAGCTGCTGGGGGTTGGAGGAGGTAGCTGGTCTCTGGACTGGGGAGAGGTGGGAGGGAGGAGGGTGGGACTGGAGAGAGGAGGAGCAAGACAACGGAGGGGTGGATTTGGGTTTGTTGGCCTCCTTCACATCGTTGTCATGGGCACTGTGGAGGAGAGACAGACAGGGAGGTAGAACAAGACGTGTGTTATTATCTGAGGACAGTGGATTGTCATGTGTTTACAGTTAACCTACATGAGCAACGAGAGAATTAGCATGGAGATTGGCTCGGTCAAATGGATATGATCAGGTCTTTGCATACAAGCATGCAATTGGTCTCAGGTGTTTCTGTCCTGTATGAGAGAGACTTAATGTGAGGTGGCCCCAGGTGTGTGTGTGTGTGAGAGAGAGAGAGACTTACAGCAGCATGAGTTTGATGCAGTGTGTAAGGTGGTCCCAGGTGTATCCAGTCAGTAGGTGTAGAGACGTGGTCCAGCTAGGAGAAATCTGCAGACAGATACGAGACGCCGCAACGCATGCTGCTGCCACCTGAGACGGCCGGAAACTCAGGAACGCATGGTCTAGAGGAACACAGCCAATCAGACTGTTAGTAGTGGGGTCTAGAGGAACACAGCCAATCAGACTGTTAGTAGTGGGGTCTAGAGGAACACAGCCAATCAGACTGTTAGTAGTGGGGTCTAGAGGAACACAGCCAATCAGACTGTTAGTAGTGGGGTCTAGAGGAACACAGCCAATCAGACTGTTAGTAGTGGGGTCTAGAGGAACACAGCCAATCAGACTGTTAGTTTGTGACAAGCACATGAGGCTACATATATTTCATAACAGTCCCTCTGTTTTTCCTCCCCTCCATCCCTCCCGCTTTAACCTTTCCCCCCTGCACTCTCATTCCTTCACCCCACCCATCACCTCTCCTTCAATCCCTCCATCCACCTCGTCACCCCTCACCTTGCAGTGATACCTCCAGGAAGTAGTGTGTGTACTTGTCCATAAAGGTTTTTGTCTTGGAGAGGGAGGAGAGAGGCCAGCCGTTGTACAGGTCTCCCTCCTGCACCGAGGCCTGGAGGTAGTAGTCTATGAAGTGGGCCGGGGTGGGCATACACAGGTTCCAGCTGAACGTCTCCAACAGCAGCAGCTCCATCTTGATGAGGTCCCTCTTGTTGAGAACAAGGTTCAGAGAACACATGAAGCCCAGGGAGTTGAGCTGCTCCAACTTAGGTACGCGGTCCTCCCTCTCCTCAAACTTACCTACAGGGCAGAGAGAGGTTAGAAGGTAGACTATACAAAAACCTTTCCTAATAAAACACTACTTTGTATTTGTCACATGCTTCAGTGTAGACTAAACAGTGAAATGCGTACTTACCAACCCTTCCCACCAATGCAGATAGAAAATACAAAAATAATGGAAAAGCAAAACATGTATAATAAATACACAATGAGTAACAATAACCAGTACAGAGTCCATGTGCAGGGGTACGAGGTAACTGACGTAGATACAGTGCCTTCGGAAAGTACTCTGACCCCTTGACTTTTTCAAGGGGTCTGAGTACGTTACAGTACCCGCAAAACACCAGTCTGAATGTCAACAGGGAAGAGGCGACTCCGGGATGCTGGCCTTCTAGGCAGAGTTCCTCTGTCCAGTGTCTGTGTTCTTTTGCCCATCTTAATCTTTTCATTGGCCAGTCTGAGATATGGCTTTTTCTTTGCAACTCTGCCTAGAAGGCCAGCATCACGAAGTCGCCTCTTCACTGTTGACATTCAGACTGATGTTTTGTGGGTACTATTTAATGAAGCTGCCAGTTGAGGACTTGGTTTCTCAAACTAGACACTAATGTACTTGTCCTCTTGCTCAGTTGTGCACCGGTTGCCTCCCACTCCTTCTATTCTGGTTAGAGCCAGTTTGCGCTGTTCTGTGAAGGGAGTAGCACACAGCATTGTACGAGATCTTCAGTTTCCTGGAAATTTCTCGCATGGAATAGCCTCCATTTCTCAGAACAAGAATAGACTGACAAGTTTCAGAAGAAAGTTATTTGTTTCTCGCCATTTTGAGCCTGTAATCGAACCCACAAATGCTGATGCTCCAGATACTCAACTAGCCTAAAGAAGGCCAGTTTTATTGCTTCTTTAATCAGGACAACAGTTATCAGCAGTGCTAACATAATTGCAAAAGGGTTTTCTAATGATCAATTAGCCTTTTAAAATGATAAACTTGGATTAGCTAACACAACGTGCCATTGGAACACGGGAGTGATGGTTGCTGATAATGGGCCTCTGTACGCCTATGTAGATATTCCATTAAAAATCTGACGTTTCCAGCTACAATAGTCAAGGAAAGAGGGCGAGAAGGAGTGAGGAAAGAGAGCGAGCAGGAGTGAGGAAAGAGAGCGAGCAGGAGTGAGGAAAGAGAGCGAGCAGGAGTGAGGAAAGAGAGCGAGCAGGAGTGAGGAAAGAGGGCGAGCAGGAGTGAGGAAAGAGGCGAGCAGGAGTGAGGAAAGAGAGCGAGCAGGAGTGAGGAAAGAGAGCGAGCAGGAGTGAGGAAGAGAGCGAGCAGGAGTGAGGAAAGAGAGCGAGCAGGAGTGAGGAAAGAGAGCGAGCAGGAGTGAGGAAAGAGAGCGAGCAGGAGTGAGGAAAGAGAGCGAGCAGGAGTGAGGAAAGAGAGCGAGCAGGAGTGAGGAAAGAGAGCGAGAAGGAGGGAGGAGCCCCTAAACACCTAACAAGCCTCTCGGTTCTCCTATAAACCTGTTTCAGCAGGAAAACTGGGAGGGGGCGCTGACATGGGCACACGTGGCACCCTCATCCTCATGGCACCCTCATGGCACCCTCATGGCACCCTCATGGCACCCTCATGGCACCCTCATGGCACAGAGAACTGATAGAAGGGAGGTCAACAACTAGGCCGACCCTCTACACAAGATACATGTATGTTCAGGAAATGTGTACAATACCCATGTGTAGAGTACTGGGTACAGACACACAACGGAACATTGTTCAAAACAAAGAATGGACTAGGTTACATTCAAATCTTCTCTCACACACTGACACACAGTGTTGGGAAGGAACGTGCCTGTCACAACTACCGTATTATTGAAGTCCTAAAACCCAACAGCTTGGATTAACAGTCTATGGACAAGCCTTGTCAACATACCACGGATCACAGCACTAACGTCATAGCAACAAAGACAGGAGAGTAGGAGGGAAGGGAGGTTTGATGTGGTTAGTCCTCACACCGTCTGAACAGGCCTGCCTGGCTACGTCTCCCCCCCTCCACCGTACTACTCCTTGGTTTTTCCTTGCCTCGCACTCTTCCCCACACTATGTTGCAATTTCATCACTCTCCATTTATTCCCCCACCCTTTCAAATCAAACTTTATTTGTCACATACACTGAATACAACAAGTGGACATTACCGTGACATGCTTACTTACACGCCCTTAAATCAACAGTGCAGTTCAGCATAGTTGGTTAGGAGCACGTAAAACATCAGTCACCTTCCTCCTCCTCTCCACCCCCTCTAATTCTCACCCTCCTCACCCTCTTTCCCCATCAACCCCCCTCTATAATTCCCTTCCTAGTCATCATAAGACCAGCTGAACCAATGTGTGTGTATATATAAATAAATATGGGCTCTTTCAAGTGTGATTTTTACTGCTGATGCCGCAGCCTGCCATTAACCCTGTAGGAGAGAGCCGTAGAGAGCCCAGCCAGCAGCCAATCACCCCAGCAGGTTCTAGCAGGCCTCAGGAGGCAGTTAACACATAGGCTGTAATGGCGTCTCATAACCAGAACAGGAAACAATAACTGCTGTTCTGTTCACTCCCATCCACTACTCCAGCTGCTTTAGTATAGGGCAGGCCCAGCCCACTCCAGCCTAGACCCAGTCTCAGGCTACACTTGCCCATTCGCCCTCATATCCTGTAGGCTAGTAGTCTAGTCTGTCTGCTGGACTCCTGTGTCCACAGGGACAGCCATAAAATGGCCATGAATACACACCCCCCCATCATCTCTACACAACCACCTCTTACATCCTGGTAGGGTTAGGGGACTGGTAGGGACATTGTGTTGTCAGTCTTCTCATTGCGATGGCACTTTGGTTTACTACTTGCATTGACTGTTGGTTGGGCGTGTGTTTAACAAGGGATACAACAAACTATTTCAACTGAAATTACATTTCTGAACAGAGGTAGAAGTCATAGGGACAAAAGGTGATTTAGTACTGCAAGCTGCTTTTCATGTTAATTACAAGTACAACCTGTCCTGTTCCATGTCAACAAGATGAACACAGTGACTCATCTACGAGCTGTGTGAGAGAAAGGGTGCATTCCTCAGCTGTAAGTTAGTTCAGTCTACCTGGCTGGAAAGTAGGTTGCTAAACGATCCTATCTGAAGAGTGAGAGATAGTCTAGTCAGTGCTTCCTCTGCTGAGCCAAGTGCATGCCTGTCCTCTTCAGAAACTAACCCTCCATCAGGAGCACTGGGGCTGCGGGTCGGCCCTGTGGACGTGTGCTGAGAGGCTGTAGAGCGCCCAGAGAGAGGTTAAAAGGTAAGAACAGCAGGATGTAGGAATGTCCTATCTCTTCCCAGGTGTGCTGCTGGGGGGTATTAGACTACTGCTAAAGGAGAGTAGAAACCTGAGAACCTGCTGGGGGGGTATTAGACTACTGCTAAAGGAGAGTAGAAACCTGAGAACCTGCTGGGGGGGTATTAGACTACTGCTAAAGGAGAGTAGAAACCTGAGAACCTGCTGGGGGGGTATTAGACTACTGCTAAAGGAGAGTAGAAACCTGAGAACCTGCTGGGGGGGTATTAGACTACTGCTAAAGGAGAGTAGAAACCTGAGAACCTGCTGGGGGGGGGGTATTAGACTACTGCTAAAGGAGAGTAGAAACCTGAGAACCTGCTGGGGGGGGGTATTAGACTACTGCTAAAGGAGAGTAGAAACCTGAGAACCTGCTGGGGGGGGGTATTAGACTACTGCTAAAGGAGAGTAGAAACCTGAGAACCTGCTGGGGGGGTATTAGACTACTGCTAAAGGAGAGTAGAAACCTGAGAACCTGCTGGGGGGGTATTAGACTACTGCTAAAGGAGAGTAGAAACCCGAGAACCTGCTGGGGGGTATTAGACTACTGCTAAAGGAGAGTAGAAACCCGAGAACCTGCTGGGGGGTATTAGACTACTGCTAAAGGAGAGTAGAAACCTGAGAACCTGCTGGGGGGTTATTAGACTACTGCTAAAGGAGAGTAGAAACCTGAGAACCTGCTGGGGGGGGTATTAGACTACTGCTAAAGGAGAGTAGAAACCTGAGAACCTGCTGGGGGGTATTAGACTACTGCTAAAGGAGAGTAGAAACCTGAGAACCTGCTGGGGGGGTATTAGACTACTGCTAAAGGAGAGTAGAAACCTGAGAACCTGCTGGGGTGTATTAGACTACTGCTAAAGGAGTTTATAAACCTGAGAACCTGCTGGGGGCTATTAGACTACTGCTAAAGGAGAGTAGAAACCTGAGAACCTGCTGGGGGGGTATTAGACTACTGCTAAAGGAGAGTAGAAACCTGAGAACCTGCTGGGGGGTATTAGACTACTGCTAAAGGAGAGTAGAAACCTGAAAATGTCCTTCACTAAAGTCACAGAGGAAAAGAGATTACTGTTAGGGTGTTTCTCTCCACCTCACCCACCGAGACAGACTTTATTGATTTCTATGAATGACCACACTGCTCGATTCTGTCACTGCCCTCTTCATTAAAACAGATCACCTCTTCTGAAGGAGTTCATGTGAAGGGGAAAAACTATTTTAGCACTGCCCTCTTCATTAAAACAGATCACCTCTTCTTAAGGAGTTCATGTGAAGGGGAAAAACTATTTTAGCACTGCTTGCCTATAAACTAGATGTAGATGATTCAATCTAAAAAACACACTCCTACAGTCACAGACAGTATTTTTTAAATTTAACTAGACAAGTCAGTTAAGAACAAATTCTTATTTATAATAACGGCCTACACCGGCCAAACCCGGACAGCGCTGTGCCAATTGTGCGCCGCCCTATGGGACTCCCAATCACGGCCGGATGTGATACAGCTGTGATACAGCCTGGATCAATAAATCAAACTACAAATACCTACTCAACATCCACCAACCCCATTTCTCAAGCCTAATCGGTACTGTGCCTTCAGAAAGTATTCATACCCCTTGACTTATTCCACGTTTTGTTACAGGCTGAATTCAGAATATATTCAATATAATTTTTCATCAACCATCTACCACATAATGATAAGGTGAAAATAAGTTCAGATTTATATTTTACATAAGTATTCACACCCGAGTAATACTTGGTAGAAACACCTTTGGCCACGATTACAGCCGTGAGTCTTTCTGGGTAAGTCTAAGAGTTTCACACTTGGATTGTACAACATATGCAGTTATTGTTTTTAGAATCCTTCAAGGTCATTTAGGACCATAACAGAACCAAAACACAATATTCACGGATATAACAACCTTAAGCTTATTGTGGACAAACATTCCTATACTTACAATGCACTTTGCCTTTCAGAATCAATTGGTAATAAGACTCAAATTTGTATAGACTTTTACAGATTATCCTAAAAGAGCTCACTGAAGTGTATTAATCATTTGCAGGTCTTGCCATAGTTTTCACTTAAATTTACTTGAAAATCTAACTCGGTAAACAACTCGTGTATATTTGGCCTTGTGTTTTAGGTTATTGTCCTGCTGAAAGGTGAATTTGTCTCCCAGTGTCTGGTGGAAAGCAGACAACCAGGTTTTCCTCTAGGATTTGGCCTGTACTTAACTGCATTCTGTTTCTTTATTTATCCTTAAAATAAAAAAACTCCCCAGTCTTACAAGCATACCCATAACACTTTGTATTCAGGACAAAAATATAATTGCTTTGCCAATTATTTTTGCAGTATTACTTCAGTACCTTGTTGCAAACAGGATGCATGTTCTGGAATACGTTTTATTCTGTACAGGTTTCCTTCTTTTCACTCTGTCATTTAGGTTAGTATTGTGGAGTAACTACAACATTGTTGATCCATACTCAGTGTTCTCCTATCACAGCCATTAAACTCTGTATCTGTTGTAAAGTCACCATTGGCCTCATGGTGAAATCCCTGAGAGGTTTCCTTCCTCTCCAACAACTGAGTTAGGAAGGACGCCTGTATCTTTGTAGTGACTGGGTGTATTGATACACCATCCAAAGGGCAATTAATAACTTCACCATGCTCAAAGGGATATTCAATGTCTTCTTTTTATTTTTTACCCATCTACCAATAGGTTCCCTTCTTTGCGAGGCATTGGAAAACCTCCCTGGTCTTTGTGGTTGAATATGTTTTTAATTCCCTGCTCGACTGAAGGACCTTACAGATAATTGTGTGTGTGTGTGAGGTACAACATTTTCTTTGTTAAACACTATCATTGCGCATAGAGTGAATCCATGCAACTTGTTAACCACATGTTGACTCCTGAACTTATTTAGGCTTGTCATAACAAAGGGGTTGAATACTTACTGACTCAAGACATTTCAGCTTTTCATTTGTTAGTTTGTAAAAATGTTGATAAACATAACTCCACTTATGGGGTATTGTGTGTAAGTCCAGTGACACGAAATTGCGATTGAATCCATTTTTCAATTCAGGCTGTAACACAAAATGTTTCTGAAGTCCATCTCTCCCTCCCCCTCCCTCTAATTTGCCGGCTCGTCTTTCATTCAGATGAAATTGGTCACAGCTCCACCACAAACCCTCCCAATGAGTGTGTTCGTCCTATAGGCTCTGCCGGTTAACACAATGTAGACGCATACTGACCTCTGACCTCAAGTGCCTAACGCTTGTGTGACCAGGAAGAATCCTCGGCCCTCTGCCGTCTCATCTCCTGTCCTAGGCCTAGGGGTCTGGAACACTTTTGGGGCGAGGAAGAGGGGAAGAAGGGAGGGGTTGTGGGGGAAGAAGGGAGGGGTTGTGGGGGAAATGGTGACCCCCCCCCCCCAAAGTGAAACACTAATCAATAACAAATGGCATGACATTTCAGTCCTAGCCTGGTATTTGTGTAAGAAACAAAAGACCTCTATAGAATCAGAACACAAAGTTCTTAAATAATACATCAGTGGCATTAAATCTAAATCTAATGACATTAAATAATAAAACTAGCCTACATTTTTTGGGAAGGGGAAAAAAGCAGCATTGAAGAAATCACTGTCGTAGATCACAGCCATTTTACCGTCAACTCATAATTCCTTTAATTATCAGACCACAGATGAATTCTCTCATAATTACAATCAAGCATCAGAGAGACAGAAAGAGAGGGGAGGAGAAACTGCGGGAGTCCCCTGTTAATCTACATATCGAGAGGTTCAGTTCAAACATGTCCCGTTCTGCATGCCCCCCTTCCAATTCCTCCCTGTTAAACATCAGCGGTCGGCATCTCTTTGAAGCACCGCTCAGCTCGTTTCTGCACCCCCACCCCCAGGGGTGGAGGCGGAAGGGGGGTAGAGGTGCTTTAGGGGCCCCAGCCCAGTCTCTGCCTGGGCCCTGACGAGGTGAGTGAGACTCAGAGGAAACACTCCTAGCAGTGGGGCTATGGTGGAGATAAAGCCATGTGAATGGAGTTCTAGTCAGATAAGATGCTTAGTAGAAGCCTGAAGCCTCTACATGTCAACCTTGCTTGCAGCCAGTCACATAAATACACAATTGCAGACAAAACACACGACAACCTCCACCCCCATGTCTCTGCACCCCTCCCCCACCCTGGGCCAGGGCTAGCTGGCCGGCTGCTCCTGTTGACGGGCTTTTGTTTGGGCCTGACTCAGGGAGCATATGGCAGGTGGCCCTCTCCCTCCACACACACACCCAGTCCCTCCCAACCCTCGGGCCCCCAGGCAAGCCTGCTGCAGTGTGTGTGGCTTGGATGGGGTGTAGCTGCTCTTTTTAAAGCCCCTTCTCTGTAACACAAACCGTTGCACCAGCAGCATACTACGTGGTTACAGCTACTAGGCTCCATGTAGCAGGACAGCAGCATGGGAGACATCCTGAATAATACACAGCTTAGAACTAACTGTCAACTGCCAGCTGACCTCATTGAGAGGGACAGACAGGGACAGAGATATTACAGGAACATAAATTAGACCCAACCAAATCATGAGAAAACAAAAATAATTACTTGACACATTGGAAAGAATTAACCCCCCCCAAAAAAGAGCGCAAACTAGAATACTATTTGGCCCTAAACAGAGTACAGTGTCAGAATACCTGACCACTATGACTGACCCAAAATTAAGGAACGCTTCAACTACATACAGACTCAGTGAGCGTAGCCTTGTTATTGAGAAAGCCAGGTCTGCCCACAGCGGCCTCACAAGAGAAGACAGGCTGTGTGCCACACTGCCTACAAAATGAAGTGGAAACTGAGCTGCACTTCCTAACCTCCTGCCAAATGTATGACCATATTAAAAGACACACATTTCCCTCATATTACACAGACCCACGAAGAATTTGAAAACAAATCCAATTTTGATAAACTCCCATATTTATTGGGTGAAATACCAGTGTGCCATCACAGCAGCAAAATTTGTGACCTGTTGCCACAAGAAAAGGTCAACCAGTGAAGAACAAACACCATCGTAAATACAACCCATATTTAGACATATTTATTTTCCCTTTTGTACTATAGAACTTTTGTGAGTGTAATCTTTAACTATTTCACTTGCTTTGGCAATGTTTCCCATGTCAATAAAGCCCTTGAATTGTGTGTGTGAGAGCAAGTCACAAGTCTATAATTTCATTAGTGAGGACAAATAGCTGCTATGCAGAGCAGAGTGGTCTGACTTCAGGGACAGAAGAGAGGGATGCCAGGAAGAGTCATGTTGGAAGTCCCTGGGCCACTGTACATGGGGGGGGGGGGGGGGGGGGGTGTCAATGCAAATAGCCCAGGTGGCAAATTGATTAATTGTTCAGCAGGCTTGGGGGTAGAAGCTGTTAAGGAGTCTTTTGGACCTAGACTTTGTGCGCCGATACCGTAGCAAAGAGAACAGTCTATGACTTGAGTCTTTGACAACTTTTTGGGGCCTTCCTGACACCGCCTGGTAGCTAGGTCCTGGATGGCCGGAAAATTTGCCCCACTGATGTATGCATTACCCTCTGTAGCGCCTTACAGCCAAGCAATTGCTATACCAGGCGGTGATGCAACTGGTCAGGATACTCTCGATGGTGCAGCTGTGGAACGTTGAGGATCTGGGGACCCATGCCAAATCTTTTCAGTCTCCTGAGGTGTGTCTTGATGTGTTTGGACCATGATAGTTTGTTGGTGATGTGGACACCAAGGAACTTGAAGCTCTCAACCTGCTCCACTACAGCCCCAGCGATGTTAATGGGGCGTGTTCGGCCCTCCTTTTCCTGTAGTCCACGATCAGCTCATTTGTCTTGCTCACATTGAGGGAGAGGTTGTTATCCTGGCACCACACCACCTATAAGCTGGTGATCAGGCCTACCACTGATAGTTTGTTGGATGATGTGAACACTAAGTAGCTCACTACTTTTGACTGGGGCCAATGGGGTGTCTAGACTTTTGGCATCTACAAGCACCATTGAAATGATCCGACAATTCGAAGGGTAAGAATTCCTTTAGGAAAAAGGCTTTGATGAAAGGATGTTAAATGCGCAGAAGGACTTTATACAATAGGTCTCCTGTCCCTGTGGTTGTGACTGGGAAGAAGAAGTTGGGACTCTCCATTTCCTTCCTCTCGCAAATGGAACAAGGACAAATACAAACCACACACACAAATACCATGGAACCACAATTTTCTTTACATTGCTTTCTGTGAATGTCTATGAAAACACACTAACACACACATCGTTCAAACAAGGAGAGAGAGAGGTGGAGGAGAGACCAGAGAGCGATAGAGCGATGGAGAGATATCACCAATAGGCTAACAGGATTAAGTGCTGACTGTTGAGAGGTACAACAGAGATAGTGATTAATTAACCTAGCGCAGAAGCCTGTGGAATTTTAACAAAGACAATGTGTTCCTTTCAAGACTATGTACCAAACAACAACCCTATTCCCTATATAGTGCACTATTTTGGACCAGGGCCCATAGGGCGCGGGTCAAAAGTAGTGCATTACATAGGGAATAGGGTGCCATTTGGGACACACAGAACGAGCGCAGAGCAAAGCTGGCATCAGACCTGAAACCCAGCAGGACCGGAGTACTGAACAACCAACCAGTCAGAGAAGTTGAATTCATTAATTAGGCCAGATTCCAGCACCTCAGGAGATTAAACAGCAAACCCAACCAGGACAACCTTGAATCAAACAGCCCTTTCAAGCCTTCATCAATCACACAGAGCTGATCCCTAGAGTCTGACTCTGTTCTCTCACTGAAAGAAGCAATCAAAAGATTCCATTCATTCGTCTAGTAAGAGAATCCTCTAACAGGATTTTTGGTCGATATATTTTCATCTTTTCATTTAGTCTTCCAGTAAACTCTACGAGCTCCCCGAAGCCTCACACGCACGTGTCCCCAGTGAGCAGGCCCCGTCCCAGACTCCCAGTTTGATGGCATCATTAGTGTAATTACCCATGAGGCTCTGTGAGCTGTGTTAATGTTCAGACTCACAGACTAGCCGTTAATCACCACACACAGACCCACTTACAGCAACTACTCCTACACATAGTAACAGCAGTAGAAGCCTAGATCATGGTATATCATCTGACTCCAAGACCACAATCTGACAAAACCCGGGTCCAAGTTTCCTTTATGTCTTTATTCCTGTTCTAGCGGGTTTCATACCTTAGCTGTGTAGGACATTCATTTAGACGGGTGCCATCAGGAACGACTAAAGACAAACCCCCCCAGACGCGTTATCAAAGGCAGGATCAAAGCTATGTGCATAAAGACGTACCGACACAGGTGTAGGCTAATCCTCACCAAGTCACAGACAGACTGGGTTTCTAGCTAAACAATGTCAAAAGCCACAGCACCACAAATTATATAGGGTTTTCCAGCCATCCATAGTCTGGAAACTGGAGTAAATTATCACTGAAGGTACTGGATGGGAACTTCTTATAAGCATTCAACAGTTTATGAAACGTGCTGTGAGAACAAGATGGCGCTGACAGACATGGCAGCTCCGCTTCTAGAGCCGAAGAAACTTCGCAGTATTTCGTTTTTTTGTCTGTTATTTCTTAGCCCAGAAATGTTTTTTTTTTGTGTTATTACATAGAGCAGGAAATAACTTTTGGATATCAGAGCAGCGGTCACTCACCAGCATTACGACTTTTCTGAATTGGATCCTTTGTTCGTACCCACCCAGGGCATTGAACTTATCCCAGAGGCTGCTCCAAGATGCCACCGGCAGAGAAGAGGTATTAGGAGTGGACTTCTAGTCCAACTCAGGAAGTGTGCACACCATCCCCCACTTCCGAGTATATTACCCGCTAATGTTCAGTCTCTGGACAATAAAGTAGACAAAGCTCAGCGCGAGGATCTCCTTCCAGAGAGACATCAGGGACAACATACTTTGTTTCACGGACTCATGGCTCTCTCCAGATATACTGTCCCCGTCCATACAGCCAGTTGGGCTCAGTACATCATGCAGACAGGAATAAAGAACTCTCTGGGAAGAAGAAAGGTGGTGGTGTATGTTTCATGATTAACTACTTATGGTGTGATTGTGACAAGGTACAGAAACTCAAGTCCTTTTGTTCAACCTACCTAGAATACCTCACAATCAAATGTCGACTGTATTACCTCCCAAGAGAATTCTCTTTGGTTATAGTCACAGACGTGTATATTCCCCCTCAAGCCGATACCACGATGGCCCTCAAGGAACTACACTGGATTTTATACAATTTGGAAACCACATATCCTGGAGGCAGCATTTATTGTAACTGGGGATTTTAACAAAGGAAATTTGGAGAAGGTGAAAAGCTTCAAGTTCCTCAGCGTACACATCACTGAACCTGAAAAGGTCCACACAGACAGTGTGGTGAAGAACGCGCAATAACGCCTCTTCAACCTCAGGAGGCTGAAGAAATTTGGCTTGTCACCTAAAACTCTCACAAACTTTTACAGATGCACAATTGAGAGCATCCTGTCGGGCTGTATCACAGCCTGGTAGGGCAACTGCACCGCCCACAACCACAGGGATCTCCAAAGGGTGGTGCAGTCTGCAAAAAAGCATCACCGGGGGCAAACTACCTTCCCTCTAGGACACCTACACCACCCGATGTCACAGGAAGGCCAAGAAGATCATCAAGGACATCAACCACCAGAGCCACTGCCTGTTCACCCCTCTATCATCCAGAAGGCAAGGTCAGTACAGGTGCATCAAAGCAGGGACCGAGAGACTGATAAACAGCTTCTATCTCAAGGCCATCAGACTGTTAAATAGCCACCACCCGGTTACTCAACCCTGCACCTTAGAGGCCGCTGCCCTATATACAGACATGGAATTACTGGCCACTTTAATAATGGAACACTAGTCACAAATTAGTTTAAAACTGCTTTACTCATTTCATATGTATATACTGTATTCTATTCTACTGTATTTTAGCCAATGCCACTCCGACATTGTTCGTCCTAATATTTACATATTAATTAATTCCATTCTTTTACTTTTAGATGTGTGTATTGTTAGACACTACTGCACTGTTGGAGCTAGGCACACAACCATTTTGCGACACCTGCAATAACATCTGCTAAACATGTATGTGACCAATAAAATTTGATTTCACTTGAATTCCACTGTCAGCTGAAGAAAACTGACAGAGCATTATTCTGTAAAGACTCATGATACTTACTGGCAAGGAGCAGGCAGGACAGAGCGATGACGTAGAGCTGTTTGACAGCTACATCGTAGTGGTCCATGAACAGGTCCAGTAGGTAGACAGACAGGTGTCTGGCTGTAGGACACAGCTGGTAGCGGTTCGACAGTATGGCCAGCAGGTCCGCAAAGTACCGACGCATCCCTATCTGAGGGGAGTGGGCCCGGTACACAGGCAGCTTCAACTCCTAGAGGGAGAGGATGAGGAAGATGGAGAGAAAAGGAAGGAGAGGAGGAGAAGGTAGACGGAAGAGAAACAAGGTGGAGAGAGAGAGAGAATTAATATAGGTTCTAACACACGAATATGGGTTCTAACACATGAATATGGGTTCTAACACATGAATATGGGTTCTAACACATGAATATGGGTTCTAACAGATTAATGTAGGTTCTAACAGATTAATGTAGGTTCTAACATGTTCTAACACATTAATACGGGTTCTAATATAGGTTCTAACACATTAATATAGGTTCTAACATTAATATAGGGGACAGGGTTTCCCATGGGGAGGGGGACAGGAAGTAGTGGTGGCTGTAGAAGTAGTGGTGGCTATTCAGCATGGTAAATGTCCATTGCGGTGGGAGCAGGGTAGAAGCCTGTTGGGGGAGCGGAGCGGGAAGGGGGGTGGCTACTCAGCAGCCTGATGGTCTGGGGGTAGAAGCTGTTGACCAGTCAGGTTTTGCCATGACGCTCCTGTACTGCCCGTGTCTGAGTGATGGAAGCGTGGAGAACAGGCTGTGGCTCAGGGGGCTGTGGTCCCTGATGATCTTCATGGCCTTCCTGCGACACCTGGTGTCGTCGGTGTCCTGGAGGGAAGGCAGTGTGCACCCAACGGTGCGTTCAGCTGAGCGTACCACCCTTTGTAGTGCCTTGCGGTCAGCGGCGGAGTTGCCGTACCAGGCTTTGATGCAGCCAGACAGTATGCTCGATGGTGCTCCTGTAGAACATGTGATGCAGCCAGACAGTATGCTCTCGATGGTGCCCCTGTAGAACGTGATGCAGCCAGACAGTATGCTCTCAATGCTGCTCTGTAGTTTTTGACTGTTTCCTTGGCAGCCCCGTTGATGAGGATGGGGGCGTGCCCAACCTGGTCCCTCCTAAAGTCCACAACCAGCTCCTCTGTTTTGATGATGATGAGGAAGAGGTTGTTTACCTGGCACCACACTGTCAGAGTGCCTACCTCCTCCCTGTAGGCCGTCTCATCGTTGTTGGTAATCAGGCCTACTGCTGTTGTGTCGTCAGCGAACTTGATGATGGAGTTGGAACTGTGTGAGGTCACGCAGTCGTGGGTATACAGGGAGTACGGGGGGGACTGAGGACGCACCATTGTGGGTCCAGCGTGTTGAGAATCAGTGTGGAAGATGTAATGTTACCTATCTTCACCACCTGGGGTAGGCCCGTCAGAAAGTCCAGGACCTCGTTACATTGGGAGGAGCTCAGTCCCAGGGCCGTGAGATTTGTGGCGGGCTTAGAGGGCATGATGGTCTTTAAGGCAGAGCTGTAGTACATACACAGCATCCTCAGATATGCATTCTTCATGTCCAGGAGGGTGAGGGCAGTGTGCGGTGCCACGGCAATTGCGTCGTCCGTGAATCTGTCGGGGCGGTAGGCGAAGTGGAGAGGGTAGTGTATCGGGGAGGGAGGTGGTCTTTCACAAGCCTCTCGAAGCACTTCATGATGCCGGAAGTGAGCGTTACAGATTGGTAGTCATTCAGTTCAGTTACTTTCCCTTTCTTGGCCACAGGGACGATAGCGGACATCTTGAAGCAGGTGGAGATAGAGGCCTGAGCTACTTGAGAGATTGATGATGTCAGAAGACACAACCTCTGCACTGAGGTCACAGGCTTGGGATGCCCCCTGGGCCAGCAGCCTTGCGATGGTTAACATGTTTGAATGACTTACATCCGTCCTCTGTGGAGACCATAATGCATGTAGACCACGATGTCTTCAGGGTTTGTCCTCGGCAGCTCCGAGTTGTTTTGTTCGAAGCATGAGAAAAAGATGTTTAGCTTGTCCGGTAGGGTGGTGTTGGTGTCCGCAACGTGACTGGCTTTCTTTTGTAATCCGTGATCGTTAGAAGCCCCTGCCACATGCGCCTCGTATCCAACCCGCTGAATTGCTCCTCCATTTTGTCTCTATACTTGTGTCTCGTCATCTTGATCGATCTGTCCAGGTCGTATTTGTACTGTTTAACCATACAATTGTCCCCCGATCACCTTGCCGTGTTCATCAGCAGCATCTCTCTTCTTCAGTTTCCCGACAAGGCTGCCATCAATCCATAGTTTTCGATTTGGGTACATTTTGAAAGTCACCATTGGTATCACATAATCTACACATTTGTTTTATTAATCCGGTGACTTGAGTTGGCATGTTTATTGATGTTATTCCCAGAGGCAACCTGGAACATATTCCAGTCCACGTGATCAAAACTGTCATGGTGCATGGATTCCGATAATGTTGTACAGACGTGAAAGCGGAACGTCCCTCTGGAGACAGGGTTCCCCATGGTGGGTAAGGGGAGGGGGTGTTAAGGAGGCATGGTGGTTCAGCAGTAGGGGTTATGTTAAACCCCTAGCACATCTCCCATTCATGTTCAATTAGCAGCTGGTGTTTCAAAGGACAAAATTAGAAGAGAAGACATTACTATTGAACTACAGGGCTCTGGTCAAAAGTAGTGCACTATATAGGGAATAGGGTTCTGGTCAAAAGTAGTGCACTATATAGGGAATAGGGCTCTGGTCAAAAGTAGTACACCATTTTGTGAACAGGGTGCCTTTGTTTTTTTGTTTTTTTAAAACACACCCCAAGGACGCACCCAGTGTCCTCCTAGTCAACCATATACTGTAGCATAGGGGAATAGAGGAGTGTCACATGAGCCTTCAGCTTAAAGATGCATTTGACAAGGGGAGAGATAAAAACAAACTTATTCTCCCACAATGTACTGCCTTTAATGCTTTATGAGTCTGTCTCTATCCTAATAGAGGCTTACAACAGAGTTGTTTTGGTTTTTCAATAAATGCTTTGTTTCTTCATACCACACACAGACGGATATTTGATCAACAAAAAAAAAAACAAGGGCTTTATAATGTAGATTTATTTAATATCAGATTAAATAAGGGATGGATTAATCTTTTTACATAGTGCTGTACCAGTTTGTGGTTTGCTGCTAAAGGCACATGAAAAACATCCACCCATACTAAAAATACAGGTTACTATTGTTGTCTACTTCAGAGACAGAGAGCCTACTTCCCTTCCCTAAGGGTTGTCCAAACAACAAACATACCCCACCCGTAAACCTAATCTTTACTGGACACTGACGCCGTAGCGCCTGTCAGCATGACCAACGTACTGAGGACCACAATCTATGGCACACGTGTTCCTCACACATATTTCATCTGTGAGTTTCATCAATTATCTGTTGAGTTGTTTCTGTATTGCCTACATAGAACTATGGCAATCACTAAGGTGACAGTCAGCTAAAGGAATCTGAAGGACAATACATTTTAAAAGTGTTACACACAGAAACCCCCGTAAAACACCACCCCCGCCTTGAGTTCTCCTCTCTCCTCCGCCCCCCTCACTGCGTGCCTTGCCTCTGGTCCATCTGTCTGTCTGGGGGTTCAGGGGTGTGGGGGCATTGTGGGGAACCGCAGTGGAAGGCAGGGGACTCTGGATGCAGAGGAGCAGACTAGCCTGCTGATGGACTACAAGTATTTAGAAATAGGGTCTATGTCTGGGGCGTTGTTTTGTCTTTCAAAGACACTGGAGAAGTTACATCAGCATAATTGCTTTTTACACAGACTTTTTGTCCTTGGTCTGCTGATTGGTTAAAGGGTTGGGGGAGTCAGAATAAATCAGAAGGGAGGCCCTAATCTACACACCCCCTGGTTACAGACGTCCTACCCCCTGGTTACAGACGTCCTACCCCCTGGTTACAGACGTCCTACCCCCTGGTTACAGACGTCCTACCCCCTGGTTACAGACGTCCTACCCCCTGGTTACAGACGTCCTACCCCCTGGTTACAGACGTCCTACCCCCTGGTTACAGACGTCCTACCCCCTGGTTACAGACGTGAGTAAATAAAATGACTGTGGTAGGCTAAGTGAATGACTTGTAATGAGACTGCCCGATTGTAACAGAGCGGGGGCAGCTGCCTCCAACAGTGCCATCTACTATCCAAATACTCCCCCTACACATGACGTGCGCGTAGACACACACACACAAAACCCTACTCCATATTGTCCCTCCTATATAGAATCAAATTAGCTGTGATAATCTTACTCCCTACAAGAAGACTGCAGTCCAGTGACAGATGCTGCCATTAAAGGGACACACAGTAAAAAATATAATCATGCTGGAGGTTTGCCTAATTACTATATCAGCCAATTAATGAGCCTCAGCCCTTCTATGTTATCTAAATTAGATCCCTTACAAATAGATGACAGTCATGTAATTATATCTGCCAACATTAACTACACTGTATAGTGTAATATAGCTAAATATATAAGTTGAGGAGTGGCTATCAAGTCACTTCTGGCTTGGATCTTTATTTTTATAAATGCACAACACTAGGTGAACAAGAAAACATACATTTTACCTCTTATCCAGAACGACATACAGGAGCTATTATGGTTAAGTGCCTTGCTTAAGAGCACACCGGCAGATTTGGTTTACAAGGTCGGCTCTGGGATTCGAACCAGCTACCTTTCCGTTACTGGCCCAATGCTCTTAACCGCTAGGCTACCTAGATTAGTTGCCGTCTTGTTTAGGTTAAGCTGAATTTAAGCACAGGTGAACTGCAGGCCACCAAACTCAAAACGTTCTCCCTGGCACTGAGAACATCCCCATAATACCTATTTCAACATGCAGTTGAGATTCTTATGTGGCGATGACAAGAGGAAAGTGGAACTCAGGGAATGAACCAAGGAGACCCAGAGAACTGGATTCATAGAATCGGAATTCAGAATTCTATTCATTCTAAATTCTATATTCTGTTAATTCAGATTCTATGACTGGCTGGTCTTACCTTGATGCGGAGGGACTGATGGATATCCCCTGCTAGCTGTCCTTTCCACCATTGTAACTCCCTTTCCATCTTTCCCATTCAGAGAAGGCCACAAGGATGAAGTTCAACCCTGCAGACACACAGAAAAATGGGCCAAGTCAAGAGACATCCTGGCTGTATGCCGCATGTTATGGTTGTTGGTGTCTGATCACAACTCTTACAAAAATCGATTTTATAAGAGAGGAAGTTCCAGCAAAGCAACAAATAAGTGTTGATTTCTAGATTATTTTTTTTTTTTTTTTTAAATCTTTTTGATTAACTTGCACTATGAAGTAATAACAAATCAAATTCTAGAGGTGAGTGGGTTAAGCGTGGTGACATGCCTTTGATATTCATTGAGCAATCAATTGAAATTGATTGCAGTTAAAGATCAGCATTTGATCAAATAAAACACACCAAATAGTCTTTCGAAATGTTTACAAACAAAATTCTGGAAAACTATTCAAAAAAAGTCGGCTGCTCTTTTGTAAGCTTGGACATGTCACTGGCACTGCATAGCCCTTGATCATGACTCTCAGTTCCACTACATTATGCAGGAAGGGGGGTTTGTTAAAAGCCGTGACGCTCCGTCTGAACATTAACACGCATCGCTTGCTGTACGGTTCTGGAAGCATAAGGATCTTATTTTTCATATCTGCGAAAAATATATACATCTTTTTAACTGTTAAATTGATACACACCTTTATAGGGTTAGGGTTCCCACACGGCCATATTTCCATGTTACAGCGCTTGTTTACGGAAGACAGAGTGGACTACCTGTGCTAAATAACTATCTGCGTCTCCGAACCTGTTTGTAAACGGAAGACAGACGCCACAAACTTGTCACTGAAAAATACTGTTGGCTGCAACTGTGTTAAAAACCGTGTACACCAAGTGTGTATTTAGCGTTTGTTAAATTATTTTTGATGTGATATCAAAGTATAGGGATTTATGTTTCTAGAACCGTACCGCAATTGATTTACGTTTAGATGCAGTGTTAGCTGTTTTGTCTGTCAGAGCCAATTCGCCCTCTAAACAGAGTATGTCAAGTCCTTGGACTAGGGAGTAACGTTAAGCTCCTTTAGTACAATACTGGACTGTGGTACTGCACTGCATTCCCCCATGCATGTGGGTGTGATTTAAATGCCCTCCTGCAGCGGAAAAAAAGAAATGGATGGGAATTATAGCGCTAGGTTAACAAAGTAACTTTTTGTTTTAGGCCTAACAACAAACAGCTACGTTGTCACAAATCTGCTTAGGAGAAATGAAAACAATACGTTGATAGTGGGAAAATGTGTCAAGACTGTCATTCAGCGGTGTCAAAACCACGAGACGGTTTCTCCAACAGTGTTTTTTTTAACAGAAAAGTAGACCGGTCTTTCGTTTTTAATACTATTTTATTTATAGGCCTATAACTCAGACTTGACAAAGATCACACGTGACTATTGACCGCATTAAATCCTTGACACACATTTAATAAACTTTTAAATTCACGACATTTCCATGATCGCATGTGCCGCTCACCCTTTCCGACAGGAATACCCTCAGACCTCTTTGTTTCACTCCGACATCCTGAATGAGAGAATTCCTCTTTGGGAAGTTTTGTGTTATCCTCGGTACCGGCGAAAAGCGACGACGGTTTCCGTTATTCAGATGACAAAGTAACAATGCTTCAGAACAGTTTAATTCCGCTGTTTTCTAGTCTGTTTACACTTTTCCAATGATTTTTCCACGACCGTGTCTTTCTAACCAGTTCAACAAAGTGGTTTGCTGCCCCAGCTGCTGTTGGGGTCGATAAGGAGCTGGTGAACCTGCGTACGCGAAACACCGAGTGTGTGATGGGAAATGTAGTCCAAAACCCCGTGACTAAAATGGGCTAACTACGGCAATAACTCGTTCTCTAATTGATTTCAATTAAACTAAACATGTCTCTCTTAGATATGAAAAACTTCACAAAAGCTGGCATTTTAAAAACGGATAGTACTGTAGAGATGATTAAATCAAGTTTTTATTTCAAATCACTTTATAAAAACTTTCTCTAGTGACGTGTGTAAAAAAAACGTTTTCCTTTAGCACATAGTAAAATTTACTATAATATGATTTATAACACAAAAGAAACTATTTTTAATAACATGTAACACTAACAGTGCATTCTCATGTAATTTAGACAGAGGGTTAGTTGCATTTAGGAACATCTCCTTATTGCTGAATATAAACAGCACCAAAAATGATTGAATGTGAAAATAAAATCCTTTCCCTCATTTCCCTCCACCATTAACAATCCAATAAGCCATAACATGCAATGCAATTCTGTTCATAAACAATAAGCAATGAGTATTAGCTGGGCAACAGACGACTCAGTGCCACCTAGTGTCAATATAGGAAATAGCTTTTTCAATAATATGCAAAGATAATACAGAAGGCTTATTAAAATGTTCTCTAAAAAAGTGAATTGTATCATTGCCCCAAACTGAGTATAAATTGGCTGAGCTATGATTTCAATGATAACAGACAGAATTTTCTTCCCAAATGGGCAAGGAAGCAAAAACTGGTGCCATTGTAGTTCAACCCATCAGGATGAAGGTGATGAATCCTCATTGGCTTTCCTATCCACTTCGTTCAGATACTCCTGGTCTGCATAGATCAGGAACCCAGTAAACAGACTATCTGTCCAGAACGGGTCATAGAATAGCCCATTCTGTGTATTGTGTACCAGCCCGATCGCCAAGTGCTTATTGGCCAATGTGATGTCATAAGTGAAGTAGTAGACTCCAGGGACAGAGCAGACAAACTTCCCAGTCGTGGCGTTGTAGTGGTTCCCTTCGTTGAGTAGAATCCGTTTGAACCGGATTGGAAGACGCTCTTTGGGGTAACTCTTGGTCATGGCAACAGAGAAGGCAGAGCGGGCTGAGTTGGTGCCGCAGTTACAGCCCCCAGGAGCCCCTGTCTCACCTGCGTCCCCCATCTCCCCCTTGGTGCCCCCCAGCCCGGCCAGACCTGGGGCCCCACGTGCGCCCTTCAGCCCTCGGGGTCCATGCTTGCCCACCACTCCCTCACGACCTTTAACCCCGGGTTTACCTTGGTTCCCAGACCTCCCCTGTTCACCTAAAGATCAGAAAGAGACAGACAGGTCATGGCTATTTTACATTCATATAGTCACACCAGACAGCTCACAATACAGTGTACTGCATTGTAACACAACATTATAGCTAACACAGGAAGCAATATCAAGGACTATAAGATTGGTAAAGTGGTTAGCGTGATGAGCAACTTTGCCTGAGACGTAAAGACTCATGTTAGCTCCTAAATGTAATGCCTCTAGGCTTCAGCTCAGTGGGCTAACTAACTCAGCCTTGAGTTGTAGTACAGTACTCGGTTTCAGACCCAGTCCAGGCTACTACCTTGATGCTTCCATTATGCTGCTTACCTCTGTCACCCCTCTCCCCCTTTTCTCCATCCCTGCTTACCTGTCACCCCTCTCCCCCTTTTCTCCATCCCTGCTTACCTGTCACCCCTCCCCCTTATCTCCATCATGTGCACCTCTGTAAGCCCTCTCCCCCTTCTCTCCATCATGCTTACTTCTGTCACCCCTCTCCCCATCATGCTTACCTCTGTCACCCCTCTCCCCCTTCTCTCCATCCTCCCCATCCAGGCCATCCTTCCCTGGGGTACCCATGGGACCCATAGTCCCTGGAGATCCGGGGGCCCCTGGGTTGCCACCGGGCCCCTGAGGCCCGGGTAGACTACACACCAGCTGGGAGGAATGGATGGTGAAGTTGTGGCCCTTCTTGTACAAGGGGTGTGTAGTCTGGAACTGGGAGGTAGTGATGGTGATGGATAGTAAACACACCATCAGAGACAGCTGGAGCATGGTGGTAGCTGAAAAGATAAGGAAGGCATTTAGGAATCATCAGTTGGAAAGTTGTGGTTGTAGAGATCATCAGAACCGATGCATTACACAGCTGGCTTATAGCCCAAACACACTGCTGTCATCAGCCAGAGGTTCGCTGACCCAAACAGCACCGATGCATTACACAGCTGGCTTATAGCCCAAACACACTGCTGTCATCAGCCAGAGGTTCGCTGACCCAAACAGCACCGATGCATTACACAGCTGGCTTATAGCCCAAACACACTGCTGTCATCAGCCAGAGGTTCGCTGACCCAAACAGCACCGATGCATTACACAGCTGGCTTATAGCCCAAACGCACTGCTGTCCTCAGCAAAACTGAGATTTCATAAACATTTATGAGGCAGTGTGCCGATAAGGCTATGTTAATTGACGTGCATTCAAATGCCGTCTACAAATCAAAACACAGAGTAAACATTGCTGAAAAATACAGTTAAACAACAAAGTATGTTAGCTGTGTCTTCATCAAATTTGCATATCATTGCCGTTCAACTATAAAACAAAGTGTTGTGCGTAATTGAGAGTTGCTCTCGATCTCTCACACGTTAAGCCATCGTTAGGGAACATCTCTCACACATTAAGCCATCGTTAGGGAACATGCTGAAATAATAGAGAAAACGTGTATGCTACTCACCAACTGAAGAGATACACTTGATAAATAGCAGCATTTTTATGCGTTGCCCAGCCCTTTCAGTTCCACAGAACGGAAGCACAATCTTACCGCCTGCATAATACTCCAATGTCAGGTCGAAATACCATCTTTGACGTACAGTATTGTAAAGAAATCCTGTGCGTATTTGAACCCCAAACATGAACATCCACCCTGTTGCAGCAATAGCTCTCTCTCTCTGCCAACAAATACTTTCACCATGAGGTAATTCATTTCAACCAACTCAACAACCTTACCCTCTGACAACCCCAGTAATGTAAATAAATAACGTAAGCGAAGTCTAAGATGAAAGCTGAATGTATTGATTTTAGACTGACAGTTGTGCCAAGGGGCCAGATTGCATTAGGGGTTGTTTTGATCGGCGGTATACCGTCAATTTCACAGGTTATCACCATAAACGGAGAAATCGGAAAACAAACTTCATACAAGGCAGCCCCATGCAAAAAGTGAGTTGAATTAAGTAGAAGTGCACTATTTAGGATTACCAGATGTGTCCAGACACCGTGGCAGGAACCGGAGAAAACTCATCAAGATCTCACAGCTGGAAGAAAAGGGTGGAAGCACTGTGTGCAATGCTTCACAGAATAAATGCATGACAAACTAAAACACATGCTAAAGTTGTGATTGAGCCCTCACAATAATGGGCATGCAAAGAACCAGTTAATGTAGAACTTGTGGTTTGTGAATCAGATGATTATGCATGTAGAGGAGCCCCCCCCTCCTGTTTTAAGTTTCACCGATGAGACAAGCACAACCCTGTGTTCTTAACTGATTTGCCTAGTTAAATAAAAGGTTAAATTAAAACATTCAATTTTTTTTATTTAAATACCAGACGGGTATTTTAGGGCGGTGCACAATTGGCCCAGCGTCGTCCGGGTTTGGGAGGGGTAGGCCATCATTGTAAATAACAATTGACTTGCCTTGTTAAATAAATAAATGGGTCAAGCTAAATATTTTGTCAGCAACCATTTTTCTGCCGTGCTTGGCACTTCTTAGGTACCAAAAGTGTTAGCCAACTTATTTTCTTTATGCAGCTCCTACATCACCCATACTTTCAGTGATATGACGAGTCCTCTTTATTTCAGTGCATACTGAGAAAATAATTCACAAACCAAATGGGAATACAATTTGGTTTTCTACAAAATGTCTTTACTCCACCAAATGTCTGAGATAACCAAGAGAAGTCAGGCTGTTTATTGAATATACGCTCCTTTGAAAGTTAATTCTATATTTACAAATATGAAAGAAAACAACATTACTACCACATTAATAGACTTAATAATATAAACTGACTACAATGATCTGAGGAAAAGTAGACTTGAGGGGTAAACATGAAATGAAGAGAGATGGTTGGCTCCAAGTTGAGTTGAGAGGAGGGTGAGAGGAGACAACAGGGGGTACAGGGCTGGGAGGAGAGGGTAGTGTAGAGGAGGAGAGGGTAGAGGGTACAGGGCTGGGAGCAGAGGGTAGGGGGTACAGGGCTGGGAGGAGAGGGTAGGGGGTACAGGGCTGGGAGGAGAGGGTAGTGTAGAGGAGGAGAGGGTACAGGGCTGGGAGGGTAGAGGAGGAGAGGGTAGAGGGTACAGGGCTGGGAGGAGAGGGTAGGGTAGAGGAGGAGAGGGTAGAGGGTACAGGGCTGGGAGGGTAGAGGAGGAGAGGGTAGAGGGTACAGGGCTGGGAGGGTAGAGGAGGAGAGGGTAGAGGGTACAGGGCTGGGAGGAGAGGGTAGGGTAGAGGAGGAGAGGGTACAGGGCTGGGAGGGTAGAGGAGGAGAGGGTAGGGGGTACAGGGCTGGGAGGAGAGGGTAGGGTAGAGGAGGAGAGGGTACAGGGCTGGGAGGGTAGAGGAGGAGAGGGTAGAGGGTACAGGGCTGGGAGGGTAGAGGAGGAGAGGGTAGAGGGTACAGGGCTGGGAGGGTAGAGGAGGAGAGGGTAGAGGGTACAGGGCTGGGAGGGTAGGGTAGAGAAGGAGAGGGTAGGGTAGAGGAGGAGACAGTAGAGGGTACAGGGCTGGGAGGAGAGAGTAGGGGGTACAGGGCTGGGAGGAGAGGGTAGGGTAGAGGGTGAGAGGAGAGGGTATAGGGGTGGGATGAGAGAGTGGAGGGTATACTGTAGGTAGGGGCGAGCATAGAGTATGGGGTTGTCTCTATCACTGTCCCAGCTCCAGGAAGTTGGCCATGGGGTCGTCTTCCCTGGAGCGTTTCATCCTGAAGGCCTCCATCTCCTCCTCCGTGGGCTCCTTGATCTCCTGCAGGCTGTTGTACTTCCTCTTCCCTTCATCCACCTTCATCTCCTCTACCTGCTTCAGACGCACGTCCTCTGCAGCCAGAGCCTGCGGAGAGAGAGAGAGAGAGAGAGAGAGAGAGAGAGAGAGAGAGAGAGAGAGAGAGAGAGAGAGAGAGAGAGAGAGAGAGAGAGAGAGAGAGAGAGAGAGAGAAAGAGAGAGAGAGAAAGAGAGAGGGGAGCGAGCGAGGGGGGAGCGAGCGAGTGAGAGAGGGGGGCGAGAGAGGGGAGCGAGTGAGGAGCGAGCAAGAGCAGGAGAGAAAGCCAGGGAGAGAGAGAGAGGGAGAGCGAGAGAGAGGGAGGGAGGGCGAGCGAGAGGGTGGGTGAGCGAGAGAGGGAGGGTGAGCGAGAGAGAGAGGGCGAGCAAGAGAGAGAGAGGGAGTGCGAGAGAGAGGGTGAACGAGAGAAAGAGAGAGGGTGAGCGAGAGAGAGAAAGAGAGAGAGGTTGAGCGAGAGAGAGAGAGGTTGAGCGAGAGAGAGAGAGAGATGTTGAGCGAGAGAGAGAGAGATGTTGAGCGAGAGAGAGAGAGATGTTGAGCGAGAGAGAGAGAGATGTTGAGCGAGAGAGAGAGAGATGTTGAGCGAGAGAGAGAGAGAGGTTGAGCAAGAGAGAGAGTGAGCAAGAGAGAGAGAGAGAGAGAGAAAGAGAGAGAGAGAGAGAGAGGGAGAGAGAGAGGAGAGAGAGGGAGGGTGAGTGAGTGAGAGGAGAGAGAGGGAGGGTGAGTGAGAGGAGAGAGAGGGAGGGTGAGTGAGAGGAGAGAGAGAGCGAGCGAGCCGGGGAGAGAGAGCGAGAGAGCCGGGGAGAGCGAGAGAAAGCGAGAGAGCGAAAGAGAGAGAGGTTTTGGGGTGAGATATAGTCAGGTAGGAAAACACGCAGGCCAAGGGGTCTGACTAACTACTAGCATGTACATAAACACATGGGCATGCACGCAAGTCAAAGTTCACCTGGTTCAGTTTCTTCTTCTCCTCATCCGAGCCGCTGCTGTCTGAGCCGTGCTTCTTCTTCTTCTTCTCTTTTAGCATCTCCCTGTGAATCTCCAGTAGAGTCTTCAGCTCCTCCTCCTCCAGTCCCTCCTCAAACGGAACACAGGCAGAGGAGCTCTATAGGGGTAGACACCTGTCAATCATCCCCCACAAAAAACAGTGTTTATAATCGACTATGGAAATCACATTACCCAAAGGCTCAAACATGACTGATGAATAGTAGAATAGGGACCGTAGTTTTGATGCCAGCCTCTACGGTGCAGTAGCTCTGTTTGACCATGGAGTGGCAGCACTTGAAGCCCCAACAGCTTTCTCTCCAGTATGACCCTCAGATACACTGCAAGGCAAACAAAAAACACAGAAACCACTAAGTATGCTTATCTGAATAGATGCTACTGTACAGTATTAATACTGTATTTTACAATTTTTTTTTTAGACTTGGAAAAGTTCTTGCAGACTCAAATTGTTATTGTAAAATACTAGCACTGTGCTCCTCCACGAGGGGGCTGTTCAAGAACACTCCAAAAGGTTCCTGTCTAATCGGAGAACGTTCTGACTGTGCTCCTCTCTACGGGGTTAGTCGGTTCTAGACGCCTCACCGCGTGGTTCTGGAGGAGTACGTCCTCTTCGTATTTGGAGCGTGCCACAGCCTTCTCCGACCCCTTCAGCACGGCACCATGACAACTGTACTCCACATAGTCCTCAGTCTGGGCCAGCAGCAGCAGCTCTCTGGGGGGGGGGGGGGGGGGGGGATTTTACCTAACATTGGAATTGAGAGAGATTGAATTAATAGACTGATCTGGAATTAAATATAATTTTACAGGGAGAAGGAACTGAAATGGTGGAATTAATCCAAACCCTGCTGTATGAGGAACTTGAATTCATGTTTATTACATTGATGACACTTTTATGGGCTACACAACTTTCTACATGCAGTTTATTTACATTGAAAATGTTAACTGAAATCTTTGGTCTCTAATGACAAAAAGAGGCTGGTGAGGATGGAGTGCAGTGTATTTATTCTGTACCTTATCCAAGATAGTCTTCTTCTGTTTGTCCTTGAAAACCTCCTTCTTGACCTTGAAGGACTGGTGCAGCAGCTCCACCTTGGTGGGGTCGGCCTGGAGGTGCACCTCAGAGCCCTTATCATTGGCCTCCCACACAAAGACTGGAGAGATGGAGGAGATGAGAGGGGAGGACATGTGTTTAGTTCCATACAATCCCTATCCTAAACTAACTATGAAGAACATTGGCATTGGGAGGCCAGTGTCACGTCCTGACCCTGGTATGAGGTCATTTTTCCCTAGTAGATTGGTCAGGGCGTGACAGGGGCAGCTGTCTATCGTTGTCTCTGATTGGAAGCCATACTTAGGCAGCCTGTTTTTCATGGGGTTTTGAGGGTGGTTGTTTCCGTTTAGTCTAGTGTACCTGACAGGACTGTTGTTGGTCGTTTGTTGTTTTGTTGTTAAAGTGTATTCATTAAAGACACAGAATGAGCACTATACACGCTGCGCCTTGGTCTCCATTCAACGACCCCTATGACAGAACCACCCACCGTAAAAGGACCAAGCAGCGTGAGAGAAGGTACCTGGAGTCGTGGACGTGGGAAGAAATCCTGGATGGGAAGGGACCCTGGAGCCAGGCTGGGGAGTATCGTCGCCCGAAGGAGGAATTGGAAGAAGCCAAGAGGGAGCGACGGTGTTATGAGGCGCTGTATCCTCCAATAGGGGAGGCGAAGAGGGGAGTTTGGCGAGGTCAGGGGCGAGGTCAGGGGGGAGCCCTGATCTAACTTCCCGGGCATTTCGGAGAGAGTCATGGAGTAAACCAGAGCCAGTCGGGGACTCAAGCGCGGAGCACGACGCTAGATTCCGGAGAGAGGTACTGGCGGAAAGGGCACGGCGGAGCAGGCGCGCAAAGGTGTGAGCAATGCAGTATGGAGTGATGCGCACTATGTCGCCCATACGCACTCACAGTCCGGTGCGGTCGATACAAGCTCCTCAACGTTGCCGTGCAAGAGTTGGCCGGCAGCCAGGGAAAAGTGCGCCGGCTCAACGTATCTGGCCTCCAGTGCGGCTCTCCGGCCCAGGATATCCTACGCCTGCTCCACGCACGGTACCCCGCATTCCCCAGCACAGCCCAGTTCGTCCTGTGCCAGTGCACCGCCCTTGCCGGGCTAGAGTCAGCATCGAGCCAGTACGGGTTGTGCTAGCCGTAAGCGCCAGACCTCCAGTAAACCTCCAGGGCCCAGTACGTCCGGTGCCTGCTCCGCGCACTCTCCCTCCAGTGCGCACCCATAACCCGGTACGGCCGGTGCCTGCTGTGAGCACTCGGCCCTTAGTGCGTCTCCCCAGTCCGGTGAGACCGATTCCTGCTCCACGTAAAAAGCCTCAAGTGATAATCGATGGTCCGACACCTGTAAGGATGATCCATGGCACTAAGCCTCTAGTGATGATCCATGGCCCGGAGCCTGTAGGGACATTCCATGGCACGAAGCCTGAAGAGGTAATCCATGGCCCGGAACCTGAGGAAAGAATCCTTGGCAAGAAGCCTGGAGGGATTCTAAATGGTCCGGAGCTTGTAAGGATAAACCATGGCACGATGCCTGTCGGAATAATCCATGGCCCAGCACCTGTAGTGAGAATCCAAGGTAAGAAGCCTCCAGTGATGATCCTTGGCGCGGAACCTATAGAAATGATCCTTGGCGCGGAACCTATAGAAATTATCCTTGGCGCGGAACCTATAGAAATGATCCTTGGCGCGGAACCTATAGAAATGATCCATGGCATGGAGTCAGCAGCAACGGTCATTAGTCCGGAGCCTCCGGCGACGCTCCTCAGCCCGGGGCCTCCAGCGACGCCTTCCAGTCCGGGGCCTCCAGCGGCGCCTTCCAGTCCGGGGCCTCCAGCGGCGCCTTCCAGTCCGGGGCCTCCAGCGGCGGTCTGCAGCCCAGAGCCTTCAGCGGCAATCTGCAGCCCAGATGCTTCAGCGGTGGTCTGCAGCCCAGATCCTCCAGCGGCAGCTTGGAGGTCGGAACCTTCAGTGGTGGTCTACAGCACAGTGATTCCGGTAAGGATCTACAGTCCGATTCCTCCAATAATGATCCAAAGGCCTATGTTACAGAAGCGGAGGGATCTGCGGGCGGAATGGAGGTTACGCCCTGAGCCAGAGCCACCTCCGTTGCTGGAGGATCGGGAGAAGAGGAAGGTTCTGGGTGGAGCACATGAGCCGCCATAGACTGTTGTCACCCTCCCTGCCCTCCCTTTGTGTTTGGGGTTGTTGTTGTTGTTGGGTTTTTTGGTTTGGGTGCAGTCGGAGTCTGCACCTTTGGGGGGGGGGTACTGTCACGTCCTGACCCTGGTATGAGGTCCTTTTTCCCAAGTAGACTGGTCAGGGCGTGACAGGGGGGTGTTTTGTCTATGTGTTTTGGGTTTTCTAAGTTGTCATTTTCTATGTTGTGGCCAGGTATGGTTTCCAATCAGAGGCAGCTGTCTATCGTTGTCTCTGATTGGAAGCCATACTTAGGCAGCCTGTTTTTCATGGGGTTTTGTGGGTGGTTGTTTCCGTTTAGTCTAGTGTACCTGACGGGACTGTTGTTGGTCGTTTGTTGTTAAAGTGTATTCATTAAAGACACAGAATGAGCACTATACATGCTGCGCCTTGGTCTCCATTCAACGACCCCTATGACAGCCAGCTCTATGGATACCATTTTATGAGCCTTAAACATGGGGAGAAGTTGGGATATACCACTAATTCTCCTGGGAGATATTGAGAAAAAAAATGAACAAAGATGGTTTAGTATGAAGATATGTAGAAACTGGTTCTCCAATAGAATTCCCAGATCACACTTGTAAGCGATGTCATGGCAACGTTAGCTAGCTAAGGTCATGTGCAGAAACACATAAAAATCGGGTCTAAACGGTCGTGTCGCACTGAACTGCGTCGTCAAAACAAGGCACTACTTCGATATAAAAAGTATTGTTGACGAAAATGAAAACGTGTCCGTTTGTCACTTTCACGAGGTTGGAGTAAAAACATGTTCAGCTACTTAAGGGATACTTCTGGATTTTGGCAATGAAGCCCTTAATCAGATGAACTTGTGGATACCATTTGTCTCTGCGTGCAGTTTGAAGGAAGTTGCAATTGCTAACTAGCGTTGACTGGAAATCTATGAGAACAGCTAGCATGACGCTAGTTAGTTTTAAGAGCCAATGCTAACTCTAGACTTCCTTCATTGTGGACACAGAGACATAAAAATGGTATCCACGTGTTCATCTGACTCTTGGGAAGGCTTCATTGCCAAAATCCTGAAGTATCACTTTAAGACATTGTCTCAAATGAAGGTTGTGCCTTTAAAAAAATCGAGAAAATTAACAATTAAGAAATTCTTACACTTCTCAAACCCTGGTCTGGTCTGCCGAGTACGCTTCCAAAGCATTCCCGGAAGTCTTGCGATGTTGAGTCTGTGTTTAGAAAGTCTGTGATATGAATCAGAAAGAAAACCCAGCTGGGTTGTGGGCAGGAAAGAGAAACTGATTCACGCTGTGTCTGGGCCATGGTCACGGTGTCTCCAGAGCAACGTGCAAAGTTGTCTCCTGCGAACCCCTCACTGCCAAATAAACACGAGGGAGAAGGACACACATTTAGGAACACAGGCGATCTCAGTGACGGCAAAACATTCTCTCACACACACACACACGTCAAAGACACAGTGAAAGAAAAGATAAGCACTGTCACGTCAGCATTCATGTATTTAGTGATTTGGAACATGTAAATTACAAAATCATAACATGTGGTTTAAGACTCATGATATGTAATTAGAGATTCATGACATGAAGTTACAGACTGTTAAGGAACAGTAACCTGCTCTTCAAACACCATGTCAGTGTTCTGATAGGGGTTTACTAATGTAGTTTACAGACCATTAGTTAAATAGTGCTGAGCGATTAGTACTCGGTCGGTTTTAATAATCACGTTTTTTTTCTTCGATTTCTCACATTAAATACACTATGCATTGTGGGTTGAATGCTGTAACAACACAGAATAAAACTATTAGTACAAGTCCCATGATGGTAGTGTCTGCCCATTACTACTCATCATTTATTAACCATAATTTATTTACATGAATAAAATATTTCAGTTGTGTATATCACATAGTTTTTTTGGATAACTTTATTATTTCATTCCAAGTCCTCGTAGCATTGAGATCACAAAAAAAACTAAATGGAATTCAAATAGCAAAACAAATTTCGGTTAAATCCTTAAAAAAAAAAGTTGAACGAAAAATAACCTGTGTTGGTTAGTCGCTCAAAACTACAGTTAAAGGAACTGTAACCTACTCTTCAATGTTCTGGTAGGGGTTCCCTCTCATGGCTCGTGTCTTGGGGGTCGTAGTAGGCCGAGTCTTGATATAGATTTCTCAAGTACTACGGGTCACAATAATACTTCATCAAAACTTGTCATCATCAAAACTTGTCATAATTACAAATGTGTAACTTCTATGGGTGATGAGGGGGAGAACAGATTGAGATGCCTAATGTAGCACGGCTCACAAAACACCTTCAATGGGTATGACTGGACTCACTATAGCGATGTCTTCTCTGATAAGCAAGTAACATGTATTAATGGACTCACCTTAGCGATGTCTTCTCTGATAAGCAGGTAACATGTATGACTGGACTCACCTTAGCGATGTCTTCTCTGATAAGCAGGTAACATGTATGACTGGACTCACCTTAGCGATGTCTTCTCTGATAAGCAGGTAACATGTATGACTGGACTCACCTTAGCGATGTCTTCTCTGATAAGCAGGTAACATGTATGACTGGACTCACCTTAGCGATGTCTTCTCTGATACACAGGTACAGTTGAAGTCGGAAGTTTACATAAACAAGTTTTAATGACTCCAACCTAAGTGTATCAACCAATCCACACATTTCTTGTTAACAAACTATAGTTTTGGCAAGTCGGTTAGGACATCTACTTTGTGCATGACACAAGTAATTTTTCCAACAATTGTTTACAGACAGATTATTTCACTTATAAGTCACTGTATCACAATTCCAGTGGGTCAGAAGTTTACATACACTAAGTTTACTGTGCCTTTAAACAGCTTGGAAAATTCCAGAAAATGATGTCATGGCTTTAGAAGCTCCCGATAGGCTAATTGACATCATTTGTCACGTCCTGACCATAGTGAGTGGTTATTTTCTATGGTAGAGTGGTCAGGACGTGACAGGGGGTGTTTGTCTGTTTTTGTATGTCTATGTTCAGTTTCTAGTTTTGCATTTCTATGTTGATGTTGTTTGGCATGACCTCCAATTAGAGGCAGCAGGTTGTCGTTGTCTCTAATTGGAGGTCCTATTTAAGTTGATGTTTGTCCCACATGTGTTTGTGGGCGATTATTCGTTGTGAGTGTATTTGATCCTCCTGCGTCACGGTTTGTTGTTTTGTGTATATTTTGAAGTGTTTAATTGTTGCATTCGGTTTCACTGGTTAAATAAATATGTGGAACTACGAAAACGCTGCATCTTGGTCCGCTCCTTCTAACAGCTGTGACATAATTTCAGTCAATTGGAGGTGTACCTGTGGATGTATTTCAAGGCCTACCTTCAAACTCAGTGCCTCTTTGCCTGACATCATGGGAAAATCAAAAGAAATCAGTCAAGACCTCAGAAAATAAATTGTAGAACTCCACAAGTCTGGTTCATCCTTGGGAGCAATTTCCAAATGCCTGAAGGTACCACGTTCATCTGTACAAACAATAGTACGCAAGTATAAACACCGTGGGACCACGCAGCCGTCATACCACTCAGGAAGGAGACGCGTTCTGTCTCCTAGAGATGAACATACTTTGCTGCGAAATGTGCGAATCAATCCAAGAACAGCAAAGGACCTTGTATAGATGCTGGAGGAAACAGGTACAAAAGTATCTATATCCACAGTAAAACGAGTCCTATATCGACATAACCTGAAAGGCCGCTCAGCCAGGAAGCAGCCACTGCTCCAAAACCGCCATAAAAAAGCCAGACTACGGTTTGCAACTGATCCTAACTGACCTAACACAGGGAATTTTTACTAGGATTAAATGTCAGGAATTGTGAAAAACTGAGTTGAAATGTATTTGGCTAAGGTGTATATAAACTTCCAACTTCAACTGTAACATGTATGACTGGACTCAGCTTAGCGATGTCTTCTCTGATACGCAGGTAACATGTATGATTGGACTCAGCTTAGCGATGTCTTCTCTGATACGCAGGTAACATGTATGACTGGATGACTAGCAGCTCGAGAGCAACCTTACCTGCCGATCTATAAATTACGTCTCTGTAATCTAGCATGAGTAGGATGCTCATCTGAATCAGGGTTAGTTGGCAGCTGATGTGAAAGAGGAGCGATTACAATAGAGGAAACCAAGTCTAGATTTTACTTTAGCCTGCAGCTGTGCTATGTGCTGAGAGAAGGACAGTGTACAGTCTAGTCATACTCCCAAGTACTTGTATGAGGTGATTACCTCAAGCTCTGAACCCTCAGAGGTAGTAATCACACCTGTGGAGAGAGGGGCATTCTTCTAACCAAACCACATGACCTTTGTTTTGGAGGTGTACAGAACAAGGTTAAGGGTAGAGAAAGCTTGTTGGACACTAAGAAAGCTTTGTTGTAGAGCATTTAACACAAAATTAGCAGAGGGGCCAGCTGAGTATACGACTGTATCATCTGCATATGAATGGATGAGAGAGCTTCCTACTGTCTGAGCTATATTGTTGATGTAAATTGAGAAGAGCGTGGGGCCTAGGATTGAGCCTTGGGGTACTCCCTTGGTGTCAGGCAGTGACTGAGACAGCAGATTTTCTGACTTTATACACTGCACTGTTTGGAAGAGGTAGTTAGCAAACCAGGCCAAAGACCCCTCAGAGACACCAATACTCCCTAGTCAGCCCACAAGAATGGAATGGTCTACCGTATCAAAAGCTTTGGCCAAGTCAATAGAAATAGAGAAAACCAAGTCTAGATTTAACTTCAGCCTGCAGCTTTGATATGTGCTGAGATAAGGACAGTGCACCGTCTTGCCATACTCCCAAGTACGTGTATGAGGTGACTACCTCAAGCTCTAAACCCACATAGCTGGATGAGTCACCTAGCTACCATTAAACGAATACGTGGATTTCATAAAGTGCTACATATTCTTGTAGGGATATGTGGTTGATGGTGGAGCTAGCTGGCTTGAAGTTATTGACAAAAACAAAGGTTGGCTGGTTAGCTAACTTTGGCGACGAAGGTATGACGACAAAACTAGACCGTACAACTCACTCTAGATAAAATGCATGTTTTGCTTACCTTGACAGGATCACCAAAATTAAAGACCTAGATAAGATTCCTAGCTATCGACTTGTGTTTCCAACATGAATGTTCCTATTTCACAAACCAGGAAGTGACGTCATATCAAAACAAGACAGGAAGAGGAAGAGAGAGTCCCAAATTGGCGCAAAATCGGTCTCCCTCCATCAGGTGGCGTTTTTTCGCCCACCATGCAAGGGTTTTTTGTACGGAGGTAGAATTTGGTCAACAACAAAAAAATATGGATTATTTGCTTCGTGAGGTTTATTTGATCGAATAGAAGTTTCGTAACGTTTAAGTTCTTACGAGTGTATTGATATAAGTAGGACACGTGACATCCCGGCAACTTTGAGAAAAAAAACACTTTATATCGGCGTTGTCTCGATGGCTATGCATATTCAGGTCATGAGGCTCGTAGGATAGCGTCTGTCGCCATTGAATACAGGTGGTTGACGTCAACAACCCTCATCGAATATTCATTAAAAAAAGGAGACAGCACGTCGTGTCGCTTTGTGGACAACGACTCCAATTGTTAGGGCGGAGAGACATGTGTGTCACAAACGTTGTTGTATGTAGACCAAAACACAGCGGGTATGTGAATGCTCATCTTCCTTTTATTGAAGAAAAAAACAAAACAAACGACGAAACAGTCCTGTAAGGTGCTCAGACTATACACGGAAACAACCACCCACAAACACAAGAGAAAATTAACCCACTTAAATATGGTCTCCAATTAGAAGCAACAACAACCAATTGTGGTTGACCTCTAATTGGAGGTCGTTCCCAAAACTAACAGATATAGAAAAACTAGAAAACACACATAGAAATAGAAAACATAGAACATAAACCAAAAACCCCGAAACACACTAAACAAAACACCCCCTGCCACGCCCTGACCACACTACAATAACAAACAACCCCTTTTACTGGTCAGGACGTGACACTACCCCCCCCAAAAAAGTGCACCGAAACACAAAACCCCACAAAAAAATAAAAAAAATAAAGGGAGGGTGGCTACCGTCACCGACGGCTCCTGTGCTACACCCCCCCCCCCCCCTCCCCAATCCTCCAACTACGGAGGTGGCTCAGGCTCCGGCTTTAGTCCCCATCCTAACCTGCCCACCCCCCTTGAAGGCTCATGGCTGTAGACCACTGCTAAAGGCTCATGGCTGAGGCGCGTCTCTGCAGGCTCCGGACTGTGGGCCGTCACTCGCCGGAAGCAAGCTCCGGACGGGGCACTGTCGCCGGAAGCAAGCTCCGGACGGGGCACTGTCGCCGGAAGCAAGCTCCGGACGGGGCACTGTCGCCGGAAGCAAGCTCCGGACGGGGCACTGTCGCCGGAAGGAAGCTCCGGACGGGGCACTGTCGCCGGAAGGAAGCTCCGGACGGGGCACTGTCGCCGGAAGCAAGCTCCGGACGGGGCACTGTCGCCGGAAGGAAGCTCTGGACGGGGACTGCGCACTGAAGGCCTGATGCGTGGGGCTGGCTTTGGAGGCGCCAGACTAGTGACACGCACCACAGGGCTAGTGCGAGGAGCAGGAACAGGACGTACTGGACTGGGCAGGTGCACTAAAGGCCTGGTGCGTGGGGCTGGCTTTGGAGGCGCCAGACTAGTGTCACGCACCACAAGGCTAGTGCGAGGAGCAGGAACTGGATACACTGGGCCTTGACTACGCACTGGAGGTCTGGAGCGCACAGCCTGCACAACCCGTCCTGGCTGGATTGTTACTGTAGCCCGGCACGGGCGGAGTTCTGGCACAGGGCGAACTGGGCTGTGCTGAGGCATGATGGCTGCCGTGCGTAGAGCAGGCGCAGAGTAGCCTGGGCCTAGGAGACGCACTGGTGGCCAGATGTATTGAGCAGGCAAACTTCTCCCTGGCTGGATGCCCACTCTAGCACGGCACTTGCGGGGGGCTGGTATCACCCGTACCGGACTGTGTGTGCGGATGGGCGAGACCGTGCGCACTTCCGCATAGCACGGTGCTCTCACCACCAAACGCTCCCCATAATAAGCACGAGGAGTTGGTTCAGGCCTATTGCCTGACTTACTCCAACTCCCCGTGTGCCCCCCCAAAAAATGTTTTTGGGGCTGCCTCCTCACCTCCTGAAATGGAGGATATAGTGCCTCGTACCTCCGACGCTCAGCCTTTGCTGCCTCCAGCTCCTCCTTCGGGCGCCGGTACTCCCCAACCTGGTGCCATGGTCCTGCCCCATCCAGGATCTCCACCCAGGTCCATGACTCCCTATACTCTTCCTGCTGCTCCTTCCTCCGCTGCTTGGTCCTTCGTTGGTGGGTGGTTCTGTCACAAACGTCGTTGTATGTAGACCAAAACGCAGCGGGTATGTGAATGCTCATCTTCCTTTTATTGAAGAAAAAAACAAAACAAACGACGAAACAGTCCTGTAAGGTGCTCAGACTATACACGGAAACAACCACCCACAAACACAAGAGAAAATTAACCCACTTAAATATGGCCTCCAATTAGAAGCAACAACAACCAGCTGCCTCTAATTGGAGGTCGTTCCCAAAACTAACATAGATATAGAAAAACTAGAAAACCCACATAGAAATAGAAAACATAGAACATAAACCAAAAACCCCGAAACACACTAAACAAAACACCCCCTGCCACGCCTTGACCACACTACAATAACAAACAACCCCTTTTACTGGTCAGGACGTGACAATGTGTCTTGTCAGCATATCCATACTCTTTGCATATGACTTCTCCAAACCGTTGCGGTTGCGCTGAGCCAGAGTTGTATGAAGTGTTCGCCGCTGAGTGGAAAGTTTATAATGACACATTTGTCCTTTTAATAATGATTAATTTAATAATTTTAAAATATGTAAATCAGCAAATATTTTTAGCTTATCTGCTTTTCTTTTTTCAAAAGGGAAGGAAAAGTGAGTCATTGAAAAAAATGACAAAAACTAAAATGTTCTATTGTGAAACTTTACTTATAATATTTATTATACACAAGGGAGTACAGTTCAGTTCATGAGTCTTCTCAACATGGCAGCAATAAACATATCCCCTGTTTCTTCAGATAATCTATTTCTGTGTTTCATCTCTCATTAAAAAAAAAAAAAAAAACAGGAGGGGCCAGAGAACTCGTTGAAGTAGACCTGTTGGCAAACATCATCATCACAAAACACAAAGAAAAAAACAAAGTAAGAAAAATATAATAATATAGGTTTGATACATACAAAACTAGCCAACCAAAACATACATATATTTCACTGCCTGGATGTCAAGTCAAGAGTGAGACAGAAATATTTGTTGACACATTATTAGGCATGCCATGTAAACATGGTAGTGCTTCTGTTTGGGAATTCAGTACATCATTTTCTCATTTAGTTGATATGTGTTGGACCCAATTGATTGTTTTAAAAGGCTGAATATTCCGGATTGTAAGGCCAATTGTCCAGTGATTCTCATGTTGACATTCTAATTCTAAACATCAATTTAACCAATTGTAAAATTCATGAAAATGTTCTAATTTCATTTAAAAATCATTAGATGAGACTCATGCGAAGGATTGTTATTTCATGGAATTTAACCATAACCAGCAACCAAACCAACTGGACCCGTGTGTTTTGTGCGTTGGAAGTGTGCTGCTACATGTTCGAATGCCGAACTTAAACAGCAGAACATTACACAAAATGTATGATCTGAAGGTCTGGGAACAACCTTTCTAGAATGTAGAGACGTTTCAGAACGCTTCACAGCTTCATTGTGATGATAAACCATCCTGTTGGAAAAGCTGCCCGATGAATCAACATTAAGTTATGACAGAAAACATGAGACATTCTGCTTGGCTCTTCAGTTAACCAGAGATGATAAACCATGTATTTTAGTGATGCAAGCCACCAGCCTTCCAGCGAGACCATGCAGAGTCTATACTAAGGGGTTTGTGTTAAAATGTTTACAGCACCACAACAGTCAATTCAGAGGTATAAAACGCTACTTTATAAAACTCTAAAACACTGTTCTTTAGGCCATGAGACAATACATGACAAGTATCGCTTGATTCTATAACAGCAGACAGGTGCGTGCACTCAAACATACACCACGTTCACTCATAATATAAACTTTCACATCATCTCCCAAACAGACAACACATTTTCCTGCCAGATGTGATCATTGAATGACCTATGATGATGGAGCATGGTGATGGAATCAGAACTTGAATTTGTTCTAATTCTGTGGATGGAACGGTAACGTAAGCCATAAAGTGAGGTCAAAACATTGATGTGCGCACAACTAACAGGAGTGATGTTCTGAATTCTTGGAATGTTTCTGTTTGTCCAGCCATAACCATCTTAACATAATGAACAATCTGGGATCTTAAGTATGGATTGAGAGTCTTATCATCATAATCTTTCGCTGTAGACAAAAAGTGTTTTCTTTACCGTTTACAAGAGATGCACTTCAGATTTCAAGATTGTGTTGATTTGTAACAATGTTATATATCCAAACCAGAAGTTGGTTATGCTGTTTTATAATCAGTGATCATTGAGAGCATATCGTTCATTATTCTTGATAACTGGTGTCAGGGAAATTGCAAGATTGTTATAATGCTTGTATTGCATTATAATGGTTGTTTTATTCGACAGAATAGAGTATTCTGTTAGCTATTGTGTGTGTGTTCTACTGACGATGGGCCTCTATGAGATAGCACTGACAGAGGAGATTTACGATGTCTTTGGGTGATAAAACCTAAAGAGCATTCCAGAGAACATGAGGTAATGTTTCTGTTCTATACCGTACCGGGGGGGACGATTCCAGTTTGGAGTAGGAGGACCAGACACTGGTCTATACAATGAAAACTGTTGACACAGCAGATGCTGTCTGCTATGTATTATAGATATCTTTCATACAAATCTTAACCTTGTGACCCATTCTATGTATCTGTTGTTCATCATGTAGGTTGAAAGGGGTGTATCTTTGCTATAAAAGATCTCAGTAGCCATTGTGCTCTCAATGGTTCATTAGAAATAGGGAATCGTTGAAAGTCAGTGCTATTGCAAAGCTCTTATTATTAAAGATGTAGATTAAGTATAACTCTGACTGGTGTGATAAGTTTGTCTCTCCTCATTTGATAGTAAAGAAATAAACCACCAGACTGGTCGAGCTTCTAACTCAAACATCATGTCTACACCGGCCCCGCACGTGCGTGCGCCATCGTGGGAGTGTTGATTTTGTCTACTCGAACCAGACGAGTGACATGCAGGTTAAAATAACAAAACCAACTGTGATCCAACTATATTCATTTGGGGACAGGTCAAAATACACATGAAACATTCATGGACAATAAGTTGGATAGCTGTTGTTAGCTAGTTTGTCCTGGGAGATGAACAGTGGGTTGTTATTTTACCTTCTCATGTATATGTGTTCCCATTCTTAGGTTGTCCTTGGGAGAACTTTGACCGAGGTCATACAACAATTGTGTGCATCTCCATTCCGGCGTATAATCCACAAATAAAAAGGGAAACCTAGTAAGTTAACTTTAATTAATATCTCCAGGTTTCTCCTTTCAAGCAAACATGTGGGGTTGTATCTTCATGTAAACCAATAAGGAGACGGGAGATGTGAGATTTACAGCGTGTCTCAAATAGAACCAAGTTCTATTTCAGCGGATGGCATCGAAGACGTTAGTTGGCGCGTGCAAGCAGTGTGGATGAAATGATTGAATTTGTACATTTATTTTGCAATGGTCACACATGCAACATGTCCGGTATAGTCAGGGTGTGGCTGAGTGAGGCTGCCCATTCTTTTCTGTTTTCCAATTGTAAAAAAACTAACTTTTGAGAGAAGAAAAACAGCACCAGTCACTAATAACATATCAACAGATGGACCAGAGGCTGACCAGAGCAGATACTAATAACATATCAACAGATGGACCAGAGGCTGACCAGAGCAGATACTAATAACATATCAACAGATGGACCAGAGGCTGACCAGAGCAGATACTAATAACATATCAACAGATGGACCAGAGGCTGACCAGAGCAGATACTAATAACATATCAACAGATGGACCAGAGGCTGACCAGAGCAGATACTAATAACATATCAACAGATGGACCAGAGGCTGACCAGAGCAGATACTAATAACATATCAACAGATGGACCAGAGGCTGACCAGAGCAGATACTAATAACATATCAACAGATGGACCAGAGGCTGACCAGAGCAGATACTAATAACATATCAACATATGGACCAGAGGCTGACCAGAGCAGTCCCCCCAGCCCCTTAGCACCAGTTTATATCCCACACTGTGCTATGCTATGCTATGCTGGGCATAGAAAGGCAATGCAGTGCGAATACAAAGGCAGATTCGTATTTCGCTTGGCACCACCAGGACAATCTCTCATTGTCAGTCCATCAGAATGTCACTAGAGAGATGAGAGCTAGAGAAAAAGTATTTTCGTAGAGATGGAAGACGGAATGGAAGACGGAATGGAAGATAAGGGGGAGGGATGTAAACAGAGTTCATTTCTCTTCATCCTCCACCCTCCCCCACTCCTCCTCTACCTCCCCCTCATCGTCTGGCTCCTCCTCCATGTAGTCCCCCCAGGTGTCATACACATCTCCCCCTTCCTCCTCTCCTAGTCTGCCCTCATACTGCTCATCTTCCTCCTCAACTACCTCCATCGCCTCTCCTTCCTCCTCGTCCTCTCCTTCCTCCTCCTCTTCTTCATCCTCTTCTAATCCACGCACCTGTCCATCTTCCAGCTCTCTATCCTCCTCCTCCTCTTTCACATCCTTGTAGGAGGAGGGGGGAGAAGGAAGGGAGAAATGCAGTATTTGACTATCAGACATGTTGGGACTGCTAGGGGGTCCGTAGGAGGAGGTATTGGAGTTCTGGGAGGTGTTGAGGAACAAGCTCCCTGTAGGGGGCAGTAGCGAGTCCTGGGTCAGGTCTGGGGAAACTGTGGAGGGGATAGAACCAGCAGTGGTGGAACCAGGCCTGGGTGGGACCAGACCCAGGGGGTGGGTGAGGAGGTGGGGGAGAGGCATGCCCCCAGGAGGTACATACTCCCTGATCTCCCCTGGTTCCAGGGGCTCGGGGCCACAGGGGTCGTGATCGTTGCAGGCGAGCCGTCCGTCTACCTTAGAGATGAAGAGCAAGCCCTCACGGTGCTGCGTGCAGAAGGAGCTGGGACACATCTCACAGAAGGAGGCCGCTTCATGACCGCAGACGTCACACTGGTGCCAGGGGCACTCCCAACGGCCTTAGAATAGACACAGAATCAGTGTTACAACAGAGATCATCAGACACATTCCTAGATCCTTACAGTCCTTCAGGAAACGCCAGCTTTGAGAATTGAACAAAAAGCAAAAACTACTAATATGACTTCTTTCCTTCTCCGATGTACTAAATCAACTACAAATAGACAACACAATAGGTCTAGGGTTTCAAGCTCTGGTTGATTTCATATTTAATGATATTGAATTGTGTTTGGCTGTCAAAGCAACTAAATATGAACATTTAAAGGAGATGCATCTTCTGCTTGTATAATTCCATCTGTGTCACTGACAGTCTGGCTTTAATTCCAGTTGGTCTACAAATTAACAATTGATATGTTAAATTCACATCTCCATCTCAACCAAAAATCAAAGTTGAAAGAATTAAAGGCCAGACTAAGTCAGTGGTACAGATGGAACTATCCAAGCAGAAGAGACATCTCCTTCAAAATGTTGATATTTGGTTGTGTTGACAACTCAACACATTTCAATATCACTTTTAAAATACAATAAATAGCCTATTGTCATGACTGTCCTGATCAGGTCAGGGTACAGGAGACCACCACCCTACAGATTATCTCCCAAACCCCCAACAGAGGAGGAGAGATCTAGGGGTCTGAAGATGTGGGGGGTTTTATGACACCTCACGCCCATAATAAACCTTAGGCCACTGAGAAATTCCTTTGTCCTCTCACTATGGAGAACTGGCCTCAGAACATTAAACATGCAATAAAGGGACTTTGGAACAATGGTTTCCGTCAGCCACAATGGTGGTCATGACGAGAGGTGGAATATGAAAATGTATGTAACTTTTGAATTGTTATTAAAGGTTAAGAGATGACGTTATTATGAAAACATTGTACCTTTAAGAGTTTTCCCAGTATATGCCTGATGTTTATACATTGTACGTTGTGTGGAAAATATCCAAATCAAAGAGAATGTTTTGGTAAAGATGAGATGTGAAGGTAGTGTCTAAAATAGGATTTTAGTCAAATCTAGGCCTTGCCCCTTAACTTGGTCCGCCCAGAGAATTGCCCTAAAGGCGGTTACGCCCACTTCTGACCCAAGGGTATAAGACAGGAGAGTGAAGAATTAACATATCAGACTAATTGACCCCAAGCTGCAGCGAAGGTCTAACAAAGTCAACGAACCCCAAAACGAAACACAAGGTTGAAGACAAAGAAATCTTTTCTACACGAGCTACGGACGAGTAGCTGTGTCTAAGCGGGTGAATTCAAGCCGAACCACCCAGTCTCCACTCTCCATTAAATCGGGGTATCTACACCGTTCGAGTCCGAAGCTGTGAGCTCTGAGCTACAGAGCTGTCTGTCCTCAGAAGACCCCTTTCAGATCAAGGGCGAGGGATCAGACCACTTAGCCAAGAAGGACACTGACATCGTGAGGACAACCAGAGAGTTGCGCCGGAGAAGTGCGTCATTGAGAAGCCTAAACGACCCACGCGGAGCTTCCCACCTGAGACCTCCAACACGTAATTACATCATTATATTCTGACCCATAAGAGCGGCAGTTCGGGGCAAGGCTAGGTTTAAATAAGCATAGCTGATACATGAACCCAAATGTATATTTCTCTCGTGTACTTCCTTTGTTTCTCTCTCTTTTTAAATCCCCATTTTGGGTAACACGCGCCATAGTGTGTTGGCCCGTTATACTAAGTCCTAATCAATAGCTAGACTGTGTTTTGTGTATGTGTATTTTTATCATCATTTTAGCTTGCTAGTAAATAAATAATCAACTAAGATTGGTGTGGTAAACTCTTCCGTGCAGATTCCCGGATTATGCGACGTTCAGAATGAGACTGTAGAGGAAATTGATTAATTTAGCGACTGTTGTAAAATCGATATTCTGATATCCTTTGAGATAATTTGGGAAATAGAAACTCAATCAAAATACTGTTCCCATGGTGCCCCAGGTTGATGAGTTAATAATGGCTTGATTCATTGCTTAATTCATTTAATCACTCAATTATAAACCGTTAATCATTCGATGAGCAGCAGTCGTCACATTAACTAATACAACGTCACGACACTATTAACTTCTCAACAAGTTAACAGACTATATGTGAATTAGCCACGAAATCCCTAGTTTGAATGCGACTGTTTTCTGAAATTTCCCCTACATTTCCCCTCATGTGGACCAGCACCCTAGCAATTTGAGTTTCAGCCAATTAGCTCCAGCCCCTCACCATTTGAGTGACAGCTAGCAAGACGCGCACACACAGTAGAGCGAGAGAACAATGGTATGCTGCACTTCAGAACTACTGACTAAAAAGTATACAAAAGTACCAGAAAATATCTTTATGGCTATCTTACAAACTAATGTAAAAATTCTACCTTAAAATGAGTAAAGCATTTATGGCCACGTTTTGAGAATAGTGTAACTACATATTTATTCTTATGTAATCATATAAAGCTGTTTGTGTGTTGAGATGGTTGAAAGCATAGTGATGAACACATTGGAAATTCAACTACATTTTGGCTGTATTTTTGAGTGGTGAATATAGGTTTTAATCTCATTGATCTACGTCTCAACCAAATATTACGTAATTATCCACATTGAAATGATGTGGAGTGCCCAGTGGGAAGTTACACACACCCCCCATGTCCAAATCCCTTGCTGATGAGTTCTAATGACACAAAAATCTGCAGACTACAACCTCTTAGGCAAGTCCCATACAAAATCACACACAATATAACAGCCATTTTGTGTCAACGAGCTTCCATGGGGAGGTGGTTTCTCGCCCCTTCACTCACCTGCAGGTCTCTTGGCCAGGTTGAGACAGTCTGCGTGGTAGACCTTGGGACATCCTGGCTTCTTACAGGACACAATCTGTCCTCCGTCCCCACAGCTGAAACACCCGTCTTCCCTCTCCTTCGTCACCTCCAGCTGAGGCTTCCTCTTCACCAGAACCTTCTTCTTGCCTTCCTTTAGTTCCCTTCTTTCCCGTGCTTTAGACGGCTGGTTCTGGGAGACAGACACACGTACACACAGGTCATTACTTTAGACTGCTATATTCCCCAGTCTACCTTTAGACTGCTATATTCCCCAGTCTACCTTTAGACTGCTATATTCCCCAGTCTACCTTTAGACTGCTATATTCCCCAGTCTACCTTTAGACTGCTATATTCCCCAGTCTACCTTTAGACTGTTATATTCCCCAGTCTACCTGTCCTTTTTATAGTATAACTCATCATCACACAGTAAACAACTAAAAACACTTACTGTAGATTCCTTTAGATAAATTCAAATGTTTTGTATGTTGACATTTGTTAGTCTCAGAGCCTTACCTTTGGTCGGACCCCCAGGAACCCAGAGCAGTTGGGCGCTCCACATTTACACACTGTCTTCCCGTTACCAAGACACTCCAGGTTGTAGTTGAAGGTCAGCTCCACACCTGCTCAGAAATAAAAATACACTGCCAGGTACTGTACAGGTAGCTTTACAAATTACAAAGATAATTTTGGTCACAAGCCCTTGTGCCTGAAGAATGGAAATGGAACCAGGCTCGGGGCAGGGGACGGCTCCGGGTAGTTACAGAAAGGGACTGGCCCGGAGGCGTGGGACGGCTCCAGGAATTAGTCACAGAAATGGGACTAGGCTCCAGGAGTTAGTTACAGAAATGGGACTAGGCTCCAGGAGTTAGTTACAGAAATGGGACTAGGCTCCAGGAGTTAGTTACAGAAATGGGACTAGGCTCCAGGAGGTAGTTACAGAAATGGGACTAGGCTCCAGGAGTTAGTTACAGAAATGGGACTAGGCTCCAGGAGTTAGTTACAGAAATGGGACTAGGCTCCAGGAATTAGTTACAGAAATGGAACCCGGCTCCAGTAGGTTTGTTGGTACTTCTTCTGACCTTCGGGGATGTCCTCCAGGGCAAAGAGCCCCACCCTGGTGTCTCCGTTTACCGTCCACTTCTGGGTCTCACAGTTGGGCTGGCAGCAGTGATTCATGAACCTCGCCTGGTTCCCCTTGGGTCCAGCGTCTATGATCCGGTCCTTGTCCAGAGTAAGCATGTAGAAGTTACAGATGTCGTTCTCTTGAGCATGTTTGATCCTGGCTCTGCACTCCTCCTCGTCTATCACCTCCCCCACGTACTCATTCACAAATGCACCCTGAGAGAGGGAGAAGAGCACAGACTCAGGTTATAATCCAGCTGATACACAACCCCTTTTACACCAGACACAGCGGTATGGAGGCTAAATATACTACTGTATGTCCACCTCTTATAACAGACACAAACAAAGGATAATCAGGTAAAAAGGGCCTTGGAATTGAATTGAAAATACTTTATTTATCCCACAAGGGGGCAATTATGTAGGCAGCCGTGCACAACTGTAGTGGGACAAGGTTCTCTAAACAAAACAAACACAACGGGAGCTGTTTTGTGTTGTAGTTTGATGCCCTAGTCTGTACCTTCTTGATGTCGGAGACGCCCCGTAGCCCCCAGCCTCGTGACAAGGTCCTGAAGATCTCCACCTGGGTGTACTGTCTCTTGGTGTAACTCTGGTTCAGACACCTCTCCCCTGCCAGACACACCTGAGGGTTGCACTCATACATCAACATGCGGTTGATACACTCGGAGTCCATGCCACACGGGCTCTCATCAGACGCCTTGCAGTTACAGCGCGGCACCTCCGATAGGTCCGCCGTGATGATCTGGACCTTGCCAATTGGTCGGTTCACCTGAGAAGAATAAGCACTTGAGGTAAGCGGATGCAATTCAAAGTTTTGCGTGAATTATGCATGGAGAAGGTTTAAAGGGGCGGTACCTTGAGGTGTCTGTAGGGAGGAGGTTTAAAGGGGCAGTACCTTGATGTGTCTGTAGGGAGGAGGTTTAAAGGGGCAGTACCTTGATGTGTCTGTAGGGAGGAGGTTTAAAGGGGCAGTACCTTGATGTGTCTGTAGGGAGGAGGTTTAAAGGGGCAGTACCTTGATGTGTTTGTAGGGAGAAGGTTTAAAGGGGCAATACCTTGATGTGTCTGTAGGGAGGAGGTTTAAAGGGGCAGTACCTTGATGTGTCTGTAGGGAGGAGGTTTAAAGGGGCAGTACCTTGATGTGTCTGTAGGGAGAAGGTTTAAAGGGGCAATACCTTGATGTGTCTGTAGGGAGAAGGTTTAAAGGGGCAGTACCTTGATGTGTCTGTAGGGAGGAGGTTTAAAGGGGCAATACCTTGATGTGTCTGTAGGGAGAAGGTTTAAAGGGGCAGTACCTTGATGTGTCTGTAGGGAGAAGGTTTAAAGGGGCAATACCTTGATGTGTCTGTAGGGAGGAGGTTTAAAGGGGCAGTACCTTGATGTGTCTGTAGGGAGGAGGTTTAAAGGGGCAGTACCTTGATGTGTTTGTAGGGAGAAGGTTTAAAGGGGCAATACCTTGATGTGTCTGTAGGGAGGAGGTTTAAAGGGGCAATACCTTGATGTGTCTGTAGGGAGGAGGTTTAACCTGTTTAGGATAGGGGGCAGTATTGACACGGCTGGATAAAAAACATACCCGATTTAATCTGGTTACCACTCCTACCCAGTAACTAGAATATGCATATACTTATTACATATGGATAGAAAACACCCTAAATTTTCTAAAACTGTTTGAATGGTGTCTGTGAGTATAACAGAACTCAAATGGCAGGTCAAAACCTGAGAGATTCCTTTACAGGAAGTGGCCTGTCTGACCATTTCTTGAACTTCTTTTCCATCTCTATCATTTACTAAGGATCTCTGCTCTAACGTGACACTTCCCACGTCGTCCATAGGCGCTCAGAGCCCGGGAAAAAACAGAATGTCGTCATTCCAGCCCCAGGCTGAAACACATTATCGCCTTTCTCAAGTGGCCGATCAAGGGACACTGGGCTTATGCTCGTGACCCCGACCGCCCCCGCCTTTGGGATTTTTTCCTCTGTTTGCCGAAAAGGAGATTCCCTGTCGGAATATTATCGCTTTTCTACGAGAAAAATGTTGTAAAAATTGATTTTAAACAGCGGTTGACATGCTTCGAAGTACGGTAATGGAATACTTAGAATTTTATTGTCACGAATTGCGCCATGTGCGTGACACTTCTTTACTATTTCGGATAGTGTCTGGAATGCACGAACAAAACGCCGCTATTTGGATATAACGATGGATTATTTTGGACCAAACCAACATTTGTTATTGAAGTAGCAGTTCTGGGTGTGCATTCTGACGACGACAACAAAAGGTAATCAAACTTTTATAATAGTAAATATGATTATGGTGAGTGCTAAACTTGCCGGGTGTCTAAATAGCGAGCCCGTGATGCCTGGGCTATGTACTTAGAATATTGCAAAATGTGCTTTCACCAAAAAGCTATTTTAAAATCGGACATATCGAGTGCATAGAGGAGGTCTGCATCTATAATTCTTAAAATAATTGTTATGCTTTTTGTGAACGTTTATCGTGAGTAATTTAGTAAAATGTTAGCGAATTCCCCGGAAGTTTGCGGGGGGTATGCTAGTTCTGAACGTCACATGCTAATGTAAAAAGCTGGTTTTTGATATAAATATGAACTTGATTGAACAAAACATGCATGTATTGTATAACATAATGTCCTAGGGTTGTCATCTGATGAAGATCATCAAAGGTGAGTGCTGCATTTAGCTGTCTTCTGGGTTTTGGTGACATTATATGCTGGCTTGAAAAATGGGTGTCTGATTATTTCTGGCTTGGTACTCTGCTGACATAATCTAATGTTTTGCTTTCGTTGTAAAGCCTTTTTGAAATCGGACAGTGTGGTTAGATTAACGAGAGTCTTGTCTTTAAATGGCTGTAAAATAGTCATATGTTTGAGAAATTGAAGTAATAGGATTTTTAACGTTTTGAAAATCGCGCCACAGGCTTGCAGTGGCTGTTACGTAGGTGGGACGAATTCCTCCCGCCTAGCCTAGAGAGGTTAAAGGGGCAATACCTTGATGTGTCTGTAGGGAGGAGGTTTCTTGTCATTCCTCCTGTCCTCCTGAAGCTGTCTCATCTCCTTCTCAGCCTGAAGCGCTATAAACCGCTCAGCTGTTTCATTCAGAGCTGAAAGGAAACGGAAGTTAGCGTTATCAGCTAGCTAATATATTTCAAATGGTAAGCTTTCAGCCCTGCCATGTGGTACCTGGAAACATCTCTATTGTTTAAGAATTAGGAAAGGCTCTTCAACATTTCTTCCTAAAATGAAGTCTACTGTTTGTTATATATTCCATTATAACCAGGTAAAGGAGGTTTCTTTCTGACCTTTCTTGTAGATGGCGTCACAACCCTTCCCCATCTTGTCCTTGTTGTTGGCATCTCCCTCCATGTAAGGGAAGACTCTGGCCTGATAGGTCCAGGCGTAGTCCTTAGAACCAAAGAACTGAACGGGGAACTCCCCCACCTCGTGTTTCATACGGAGGATCTTCTCTGGGACGTTCTTAGGAAGACACACCTCTGCAGGCCACCACCTGAACAAAGGAGAGGAGATTTTACATGATACATTGTGCTTACAAAACATTAGGAACACCTGATCCTTCCATGACATAGACTGACCAGGTGAATCAAGGTGAAAGCTATGATCTCTTATTGATGTCACCTGTTAAATCCACTTCAATCAGTGTAGATGAAGGGGAGGAGACAGGTTAAAGAAGGATTTTTAAGCCTTGAGACAATTGAGACATGGATTGTGTATGTCTGCAATTCAGAGGGTGACTGGGCAAGACAAAAGATTTAAGTGCATTTGAACGGGGTATGGTAGTAGGTGCCAGGCACACTGGTTTGTGTCAAGAACTGCAACGCTGCTGGGTTTCACACTCAACAGTTTCCCATGTTTATCAAGAATAGTCCACCACCCAAAGGACATCCAGCCAACTTGACACAACTGTGGGAAGCATTGGAGTCAACATGGGCCAGCATCCCTGTGGAACACTTTCAACTCCTTGTAGAGTCCATGCCCCGACGAATTGAGGCTGTTCTGAGGTCAAAAGAGGGGGGTGTTACAATGGCTGTGGCGGTAATGACATTTTGTCTGCCGGTTAGTGTCATGCAAAAGACTACCAAGTCTCACTGTAATTTACCGTTAATTAACAAACACGTTTAGCATCTCCAGGCCTCCATGCATACAAGCCTCTGATGTGTACCTTTGGAACATCTACATTTAAATAAAAGGTTAAATAATGTTTTTTTTTTTTTTTTTCAAGTCTAATAAATCTATTTAATATACACCATCACAATACATTCATTATTTATTTTAGGCAGGTCTAAAGAAACGTTATGAAATTAAGAAATGTTATTTCAGAACAACAGAATATGAGTTAGCCTACTGAATGTAATTTGGCTATGCGTCATGCTGTAGGCTAGTTAATTTAGCAGACAAGATATGCTTATAAGTCCCGTGCCAATATTTTATATTGTATGGTTTTATAGTAAGAAGCATATTTTTTCCATTCCGGAGCGAGTGCGTGTATGAAGTAGCTATGTAAAAGGGATCATTTGAAACAAGTCCTATACACTAGATTTAGAGTTATTTGGCAACTTTAGCTGTGCATGATACAAACCTTAGAATGTCTTAGATGCTGACCACACCGCGCGCGTCACGTGTGCGATCGTTGCAAAATAAATGTTCAATCATTGCACCCACACTGCTCGTGCTCGTCAACGAGCGTCTGCTTTGCCAAGCGCTAAAATAGAAGTCAGTTCTATTTGTGACACTGAATGCGGTCCAAGTCTTGCCTCTCCCATCTCCTCATTGGTTTATAGAAGCATATAGCCACGTGCCATCTCCTCATTGGTTAGACCCACATGGGTGATTGAAAGATGAACTGAGGTCGGTCGCTAGGACGTGATAATACACCTTATTATGAAAGTTAGATGCCAATCGCCAAGAACAAAAAGCCTGGAAGAAGGAGAGATGACCAGAAACGATTCGGATGACTAGAAACAATGAGAAAAATACAGTTTTATGTGTGGATTAATTGTCGGAGTAGAGAACCTTGTGCATTTCAGGTAAAATAACAACTCAAGGTTTATATCCCAGGACAAATTAGCTAGCAACAGCAAGCTAGCTAGCCAAATAGGCCAAATTATCTAACTGCAAGCTAGCTAGCTCAATTGCCATAAATGTTTAATGCTTTTTGACCTGTCCCCAAATTAATATTTTATTTAACTAGGCAAGTCAGTTAAGAACAAATTCTTATTTACAATGACAGACTAGGAACAGTGGGTTAACTGCCTTGTTCAGGGGCAGAATGACAGATTTTTACCTTGTCAGCTTTTAATATGGAGTTGGGTCCCCCCAACTCGTGAAGCGCGATTCGTCACTCCAGAGAACGTGTTTCCACTGCTCCAGAGTCCAATGGCGGCGAGCTTTACACCACTCCAGCTGACGCTTGGCATTGAGCATGGTGATCTTAGGCTTGTGTGTGGCTGCTTGGCCATGGAAACCCATTTCATGAAGATCCCGACGAACAGTTATTGTGCTGACGTTGCTTCCAGAGGCAGTTTGGATCTCGGTAGTGAGTGTTGCAAACGAGGACAGATGATTTTTACGTGCTAAGCACTTCAGCACTCGGCGATCTCGTTCTGTGAGCTTGTGTGGCCTACCACTTCATGGCTGAGCCGTTGTTGGTCCTAGACGTTTCCACTTCACAATTACAGCACTTACAGTTGACCTGAGCAGCTCTAGCATGACAGAAATGTGACTGACTTGTTAGAAAGGTGGCATCCTATGACGGTGCCATGTTGAAAGTCACTGAGCTCTTCAGTGAGGGTATTCTACTGCCAATGTTTGTCTATGGAGATTGCATGGCTGCATGCTCAACTTTATACACCTGTCAGCAACAGGTGTGGCTGAAAAAGCCAAATCCACTGATTTGAAGGGGTGTCCACATACTTTTGTATCTATAGTGTACATGGGCTGCATGATATGACTAAAAGCTATTGATGATTTGAGAAAGTAGAAAAAAAGCTTGCTCTCTGTTCCTTGCCTCAGGCACCACATGCTGTTCTCTCATCAAGTGAACATATATTTCACTAATATGTCAAATTAGTTTTGATTTACAAATGGCTCATTATCAAAATGGCCAGGAACAAGGGAAGGGATAAAAGACATGTCATCCATATGCACTCCAATAGTGAATGGAGGCAGCTTCCCTGCGGTTTGTTTTTCAGGCTACTCTGGTTATTTCACTCCACGCATCAACCACTGTTTGAGGAGCAGGCAGCCTCTCGCTGCGCGAAAGTGATATTCTGCCCAAACTCTGTATGCCATGGTCTCTCCAACCCTGTTCCTGCAGCTACCCAGTACTCTGTATGTCATGGTCTCTCCAACCCTGTTCCTGCAGCTACCCAGTACTCTGTATGTCATGGTCTCTCCAACCCTGTTCCTGCAGCTACCCAGTACTCTGTATGCCATGGTCTCTCCAACCCTGTTCCTGCAGCTACCCAGTACTCTGTATGCCATGGTCTCTCCAACCCTGTTCCTGCAGCTACCCAGTACTCTGTATGCCATGGTCTCTCCAACCCTGTTCCTGCAGCTACCCAGTACTCTGTATGCCATGGTCTCTCCAACCCTGTTCCTGCAGCTACCCAGTACTCTGTATGCCATGGTCTCTCCAACCCTGTTCCTGCAGCTACCCAGTACTCTGTATGCCATGGTCTCTCCAACCCTGTTCCTGCAGCTACCCAGTACTCTGTATGCCATGGTCTCTCCAACCCTGTTCCTGCAGCTACCCAGTACTCTGTATGCCATGGTCTCTCCAACCCTGTTCCTGCAGCTACCCAGTACTCTGTATGCCATGGTCTCTCCAACCCTGTTCCTGCAGCTACCCAGTACTCTGTATGCCATTGTCTCTCCAACCCTGTTCCTGCAGCTACCCAGTACTCTGTATGCCATGGTCTCTCCAACCCTGTTCCTGCAGCTACCCAGTACTCTGTATGCCATGGTCTCTCCAACCCTGTTCCTGCAGCTACCCAGTACTCTGTATGCCATGGTCTCTCCAACCCTGTTCCTGCAGCTACCCAGTACTCTGTATGCCATGGTCTCTCCAACCCTGTTCCTGCAGCTACCCAGTACTCTGTATGCCATGGTCTCTCCAACCCTGTTCCTGCAGCTACCCAGTACTCTGTATGCCATGGTCTCTCCAACCCTGTTCCTGCAGCTACCCAGTACTCTGTATGCCATGGTCTCTCCAACCCTGTTCCTGCAGCTACCCAGTACTCTGTATGCCATGGTCTCTCCAACCCTGTTCCTGCAGCTACCCAGTACTCTGTATGCCATGGTCTCTCCAACCCTGTTCCTGCAGCTACCCAGTACTCTGTATGCCATGGTCTCTCCAACCCTGTTCCTGCAGCTACCCAGTACTCTGTATGCCATGGTCTCTCCAACCCTGTTCCTGCAGCTACCCAGTACTCTGTATGCCATGGTCTCTCCAACCCTGTTCCTGCAGCTACCCAGTACTCTGTATGCCATGGTCTCTCCAACCCTGTTCCTGCAGCTACCCAGTACTCTGTATGCCATGGGCTCTCCAACCCTGTTCCTGCAGCTACCCAGTACTCTGTATGCCATGGGCTCTCCAACCCTGTTCCTGCAGCTACCCAGTACTCTGTATGCCATGGGCTCTCCAACCCTGTTCCTGCAGCTACCCAGTACTCTGTATGCCATGGGCTCTCCAACCCTGTTCCTGCAGCTACCCAGTACTCTGTATGCCATGGTCTCTCCAACCCTGTTCCTGCAGCTACCCAAGTTCTCTGTATGCCATGGGCTCTCCAACCCTGTTCCTGCAGCTACCCAGTACTCTGTATGCCATGGGCTCTCCAACCCTGTTCCTGCAGCTACCCAGTACTCTGTATGCCATGGGCTCTCCAACCCTGTTCCTGCAGCTACCCAGTACTCTGTATGCCATGGTCTCTCCAACCCTGTTCCTGCAGCTACCCAGTACTCTGTATGCCATGGGCTCTCCAACCCTGTTCCTGCAGCTACCCAGTACTCTGTATGCCATGGTCTCTCCAACCCTGTTCCTGCAGCTACCCAGTACTCTGTATGCCATGGGCTCTCCAACCCTGTTCCTGCAGCTACCCAGTACTCTGTATGCCATGGTCTCTCCAACCCTGTTCCTGCAGCTACCCAGTACTCTGTATGCCATGGGCTCTCCAACCCTGTTCCTGCAGCTACCCAGTACTCTGTATGCCATGGGCTCTCCAACCCTGTTCCTGCAGCTACCCAGTACTCTGTATGCCATGGTCTCTCCAACCCTGTTCCTGCAGCTACCCAGTGCTTAATTTGGGAAACCTAGTGAAAACTGTTCGGGAACATCGATAGTAACATGTATTCACAACAAAACATTTCATTTCACTGTTGACCGCCCCTCTCTCTGCGTGCCAGAGAAAGGAATGAAGGAGAGAGATATTCTGAAAGGTCATGTTTCACCCAATGAATTCTGAACATTTAAAAAAATGCCCTATGACTAGGCTATTCAAGAATCGCAGATTCACTCTAACTGCAGGGTTAGCAGCCCTACACTATCAATGAACCAACAGCATGGCCTAGGGCTATACCTTCTCTCCCAGACTAGAACGTTTAGAGAGTAGCAGAAGGTAACCAGTCCACCCAGTATGTATAATAATACAGTCCACACTCAAAGGCCATTACTAGATTTTGTTTAATTTTGAAATATAGGCTAGATCAACTAAAATCAGTTATTGTTAATGTTTTTCTGCCGTGCATAATATGTGGAAGGCCATGAATTGTATTTCAGGCTTCGGCTCATTGGCCTATGCATAAACTCGAATATGCATGAGTGTTTTGAATTAATCATCACCTTAGCAAGCACTGTCCATTTCGTTGTGTTAGGCTTTGAAACAACATCCACAAGGACCATGTTTTCAACTCAGTTTCAATCGGTTGTTGAATTTTTTTCTTCAAATTGATCAATCCCGGTGAGGTGAGTTTTAAAAGCGAGATACTGTTTTGATGTGATTTTGAATGCATTTGCATTGATGTCAGAGTGGTTAGAGGGGAACTAAAGCCCTGAATACCAGGCCATTAGGACCTGATGGAGGGACAACAGAGCCCTGAGTACCAGGTCATTAGGACCTGACGGAGGGACAACAGAGCCCTGAGTACCAGGCCATCAGGACCTGATGGTCGTTAGCAAGTTGGGTACTACCAACGCATGTCTAGAGTGCATAAAAGGAGATTACCATGAATCCATAGTCACGTAGAATTTTACAGCGGTCATGACTCATGATAGCCAGTGTGGCGGCAACTAGGGCTGTGGCGGTCACAAAATTTTGTCAGCCGGTGATTGTCAAGCAAATAACTGCCGGTCTCATAGTAATTGACCGTTAGTTAACATAAACACATTTAGCATCTCCTGGCTTGCACACACAGCCTACAAGCCACTGGTAGAGACCTTTGGAACATCTACATTTTAAAAAGTCTAATAAATCCATGTAATATAGCCTACACCATCACAAATAAATCCATTATTTATTTTAGACAGGTCTAAAGAAACATGATATGAAGAAAATGTAGTCTATTTCAGAAGAACAGAATAGCATACTCTGATTTGTCCTTATGTTAGGTCCTGATCTGGCTATGCCTTATGGCTGTGGGCTACACTTGTTGATTTAGCAGACAATATTTGCTTAGGAATTCCGTGACATTATTTTATATTATTTCATAGTATTGAAAAAAGCATTAAAAAAAAGAAAGGATATTTTCTCCAAACGATTTGAGAGAGTTCTCACATGCGGCTATTCTGTGTTCAGCAGTTAACAAAGTAACAGGTCCTCCTATATGCTTCATTTAGAGTTATTTATGCAACTTGTTGTTCCACAAAATGTTGGGCTATATGTTTTCATTTTTAATACAGTCTAAGGCTGCATGATGCGACTCTAATGATGATTTGAAAAAAGTCGCATGCAGGCTGTACACTTTATCAGTCTCTCATTCACAATTTGACAAGCACTTGATAATGCCTCGAATTTTCCTGCAGTATCCCCTTTAGGGGGCATTACGGCCACACAAAGAAAATCCATACCTTTTGCAGCTAGAGGCCGTTGAGCCCTTGGGCTGAATATAATAATTATAATTCCCTTCTCCCTGAGTGATGCACGCTCCGAATCACCTCTCACTCACATGTCTCTCCATCAGGTGATCGGGTCTATCTCACAGGGTACAAGTGAAGACCGACACATTGGGGACGCAACTACGCGCGTCCTTATCCAATTCCGAGGTGCATATTGAAGATATTGGAAGAACTGTCCACATTTACTTTTCGGCAGCCAACAAGATGAGTGACCTAACGAACAGCAAAAGCACGAGCCTATGTCAATCTACTATGCTCCATAGTACAAAAGTTGACCTATTCTATGCGAGAAATACATATTCCAAAAATAGTCTGGGACAGCTGTGGGATGCGATAGATCCCAAATTAATACAACCACTAGCACCAAAAAAACTTTTTTTACGCAATGTTGATTAACAATTAGGCTACCTCACATTATAAGAGCAGCAATGTGCACACAGCAGTAGGCTATATGCACGAATGTTCCATTAGCGGGAAAACACCATCATCAAAAGTGACCACAAATGCAATTATGCATGTAATGCTTTTATTATAAAGGTGCATTTTTATGGTGAAAATTAAGAGAATGCCAAGATTGTGCAAAGCTGTCATCAAGGCAAATGGTGGCTACTTTGAAGAATCTCAAATATATTTTGATTAACAATTTTTTGGTTACTACATGATTCCAAATGCGTTATTTCATAGTTTTGACGTCTTCACTATTATTCTACAATGTAGAAAAAAGTTAAATTATGAAAAACCCTTGAATGAGTAGGTGTGTCTAAACTTTTGACTGGTACTGTATGTGTGATATTTGTTTTGATTTAGAATGGACCATTATCATGCACCTGTCTCGAAACATGGGCAGGGGAAAAATACATGTCATCTATGCATTTAAATAGCGAATGGAGGGCGTTTCTCCCGTGGTTCATTTTCATGCCAGCCAGGTGGGCTATACTCCTGTTGTAAAGAGAAGCAATGTGCTTCATATTAGGAAAGTTGAGAAATAAATATAGTAGGCCTTGCCTGTAGGGAGCTGATGGGATCCTCTTCTTTTTAATAGAGGCCATCACTCTGTTTTCTCACGCAATTGCATAACCTATAGAAATGTTGAGCAATAAGAGCTCATTGGCTCTCATGGTGTTTGATTCGATTTTCGATTACATTTGCATTGATGTCAGAGTGATTAGAGGGACAATAGAGTGCTGAGTACCAGGCAGTTAGCAAGTTTGGTAGGTTACTAATAACCATCAGCAGCATCAGAGCTTGGAGAAGACTAATTACCGTGACTAAACGGTCATGTGGAATTTGACTGACTTTATGACTCGTGACCGCCGGTGTGGCGATAATAGGGTCACCGAAACAGCCCAAGCTGTGTTCTGTCAGAACACTCCGGGTGCTCCAATCAGTGTGCTGTGTTCTGTCAGAACAACACTCTGGGAGCTCCAATCAGTGTCGGGGTAATACGGTCACCGTAACAGCAGTAGTGGCAACTCAACATTAGGAAAGTGTTCCTACTGTTTGGTGTACTCCGTGTAGATGCAGATTATACACACAGACATTCTGATCAATAACAATATGACTGGATTTCAGGTACTGATCAAGATGATCTTTTTAATATGTTGACACGGGAGAAAATTGTAACTCAGTTGGTTCTGACCAAAAGCATGGATATTATTTCTAGAGAACAGTGTTTCTTACCTGAATCTTCCCACTTTAACCCAGAGGATGTCCTTAAAGTGTGGTTTCTTCCCGGCCTTGCAGTCGTTGCAGAACCAGCTCCCCTCGGGCATCTCGATGTTCAGACACTCTTGATGGAAGGCAGCAGGACAGGCCTCGCAGCACAGCAGACTGCCCCCTGCAGGGAGAAAGGAGGAGGTCCAGCTCAGACAACAAGTCAACCAGATCTGACCCAATGACCTCAGGATGGGAGGCTGAATGCTTTATTTCACTTCAACCTTTTACTCTGTGAGGAGCATAAGTCATCCACATATGATTTCCACCACACTCCTACTCAAATTATTACTCTACCTCTAATAATACCACCAACCCTTGCATAATGGACTCTGCAACACTGAAAACACCCAACCAATCAATCTACCAACCAAAAGCAACCCAACCAGTCACCAACCTTCTGAGCAGACGAAGCACCAGCTGACGTTGATGTGTTCGTGATTCTTGCAGTTCTTGCGGGGGATAAAGTGGTTGGGACACAGGAAGCTGTTGTTGGCCAGGACTATGCTGCCTGCCGCCATGCAGTAGTCGTTTGCGTGGTATGCAACAGGGCAGCGCACGCAGCGGGTCAGACGACCTAGAAGAGGAACACAGGTCAAAAACCACACACACACACACCAAGCATCTCTACAGCCATGTTAGATCTGTATAAAATGGCGCCGGAAGGGATGGCTACCGTTTTAAGGGCTCCTAACCAACTGTGCTATTGTGTTAGTTTTTGTTTGCATTGTTAGTAACTCATTTTGTACATAATGTTGCTGCTACCGTCTCTCCCGTCTTATGATCGAAAAGAGCTTCTGGATATCAGAACAGCGATAACTTACCTCGAACTGGAGGAAGCGTTTTTCCTTTAAGGATATACTGCTTTGTCAAGACAAGGCACAAATCCCCCTCAAAGATGGAGGAAAAGGGGGAGGAGGGCGGGGTGCCTGGTAAGAATTGCAGACGAGGAGGTAAACTACCACTTCCCTCCGTATTATTTGCCAACGCGCAATCATTGGAAAACCAACTGGACGATCTACGATTTAAGACGATCCTACCAACGGAACATTAAAACTGTAATATCTTATGTTTCAGTGTGTCGTGGCTGAACAACGGTTTTATTTATTATTTAACCTTTATTTAACGAGGCAAGTCAGTTAAGAACACATTCTTATTTACAATGATGGCCTACCAAAAGGCCCCGGAGGCTGGGATAAAAAAAAAAATATATATATATATAGGACAAAACACACATCATGACAAGAGAGACACCACAACACTACATAAAGAGAGACCTAAGACAACAACATAGCATAGCAGCAACACAGTATGGTAGCAACACAACATAACAACATGGAAGCAACACAATATAACAACATGGAAGCAACACAACACGGTAGCAGCACAAAACATGGTACAAACATTACTGGGCACAGACAACAGCACAAAGGGCAAGAAGGTAGAGAAAATACATCACACACAGCAGCCACAACTGTCAGTAAGAGTGTCCATGATTGAGTCTTTGAATGAAGAGATGGTGATACAACTGTCCAGTTTGAGTGTTTGTTGCAGCTCGTTCCAGTCGCTAGCTGCAGCAAACTGAAAAGACGAGAGACCCAGGGATGTGTGTGCTTTCGGGACTTTTAACAGAATGTGACTAGCAGAATGGGTGTTGTATGTGGAGGATGAGGGCTGCAGTAGGTATCTCAGAGTGAGGCCAAAGAGGGTTTTATAAATAAGCATCAACCAATGGGTCTTGCGACGGGTATACAGAGATGACCAGTTTACAGAGGAGTATAGAGTGCAGTGATGTGTCCTATAAGGAGCATTGCTGGCAAATCTGATGGTCGAATGGTAAAGAACATCTAGCCGCTCGAGAGCACCCTTACCTGCCGATCTATAAATTATGTCTCAGTAATCTAGCATGGGTAGGATGGTCATCTGAATCAGGGTTAGTTTGGCAGCTGGGGTGAAAGAGGAGCGATTACAATAGAGGAAACCAAGTCTAGATTTAACTTTAGCCTGCAGCTTTGCTATGTGCTGAGAGAAGGACAGTGTACTGTCTAGCCACACTCCCAAGTACTTGTATGAGGTGACTACCTCAAGCTCTTAACCCTCAGAGGTAGTAATCACACCTGTGGGGAGAGGGGCATTCTTCTTACCAAACCACATGACCTTTGTTTTGGAGGTGTACAGAACAAGGTTAAGGGTAGAGAAAGCTTGTTGGACACTAAGAAAGCTTTGCTGTAGAGCATTTAACACAAAATCCGCAGAGGGGCCAGCTGAGTATAAGACTGTATCATCTGCATATAAATGGATGAGAGAGCTTCCTACTGCCTGAGCTATGTTGTTGATGTAAATTGAGAAGAGAGTGGGGCCTAGGATCGAGCCTTGGGGTACTCCCTTGGTGACAGGCAGTGACAGAGAGCAGATTTTCTGACTTTATACACTGCACTGTTTGAGAGAGGTAGTTAGAAAACCAGGCCAAAGACCCCTCACAGACACCAATACTCCTTAGCCGGCCCACAAGAACGGAATGGTCTACCGTATCAAAAGCTTTGGCCAAGTCAATAAAAATAGCAGCACAACATTGCTTAGAATCAAGGGCAATGGTGACATTATTTAGGACCTTTAAGGTTGCAGTGACACATCAATAACCTGAATGGAAACCAGATTGCATACCAGAGAGAATACTATAGACATCAAGAAAGCAAGTCAGTTGATTATTGACAAGTTCTTCCCAACACTTTTGATAAACAGGGCAAAATAGAAATATGCCTGTAAAAATTAGGATCAGCTTGAGCTCCCCCTTTAAATAAAAGACGAACCACAGCTGCCTTCTAAGCAATGGGAACTTCCCCAGAAAGGAGAGAGAGGTTTTAAGGAAGAAAGGGTCTAAACCATCTGACCCAGATGTTTTTTTGGGGTCAAGTTTGAGGAGCTCCTTTAGCACCTCGGACTCAGTGACCGCCTGCAGGGAGAAAGGGCAGGGGAAAAAGAGGGAGAAGCATCGGGGATAGTCGGAGTGGGAGATGAGGAAATGTTGGATGGGCGAGGAGACATGGCTGAGTCAAATAGGAATCCTGACTTCAAAGTGGTGATTAAAGAGCTCAGCCATGTGCTTCTTGTCAGCAATAACCACATCATCAACTTTAAGGGACATGGGCAGCTGTGAGGAGGGTTTATTCTCCAGGTCTTTAACCGTTTTCCAGAACTTCTTGGGATTAGACTCACAGAGAGAGAACTGCTCCTTAAAGTAACACACGTTGGCCTTCTGGGTAGCCTGAGCGCACTTATTTCTCATTTGCCTGAACGAGAGCCAGTCAGCCTGAGTATGCATGTGCCGAGCCTTTTGCCAAATGCAATTCTTGAGGTGGAGTATCTCTGCAAGGTCACGGTCGAATCAGGGGCTGAACCTGTTTTTAATTCTCATTTTCTTTATGGGGGCGTTTTTGTTAACATTACCACTGAAAATATCAATAAAGAAGGTCCAAGCGTCTTCGACAGAGGGGATCAAGCTGATTCTATACCATTTTACAGATGCCAGGTCATGAAGGAAGGCTTGCTCATTAAAGTTTTTACCAAGCGTCTATGTCAAATCCGGACAGGTCGTTTCAATAAGCAGCCATTACGAACACAGGCTGTAAAACCATGATCACTAAGGTCATTACAGAAAACACCAGACTGATAGCTATCAGGATTATTTGTGTGGATAACATCAAGAAGAGTAGCCTTTTCTGGGGGTTTGGAGTCATACCTTGTGGGATTGGTAATAATCTGAGAAAGATTCAGGGAGTCCCATTGCTTTAGGACTTGGTCAGGTGGTTTAAGTATGTCCCAGTTTAGGTAACCAAGTAGGAAAAATTCAGACTTAGTGTAAGGGGCCAGGTGAGAGCATAGGGCAGGTAGGGCACAGGCCGGTGCTGATAGAGGACAATAACACCCAGAAACAGTCAACAAAGAGCTATTTGAAAGTTTAATACTTAAAACCAGCAAATCAAATTGTTTGGGGACAGACTTGGTGGAGAAAACAAAGCACTGAAGGTGATCATTGGTAAAGATTGCCACTCCCCCACCTTTGGAAGATCTGTCTTGCCGAAAAAGGTTATAACCAGAAAGGTTAACATCAGTATTCAAAACACTCTTCCTTAACCACGTCTCAGTAATGACCAACACATCTGGATTGGAGCTGTGAACCCACACTTTCAATTGATCCATTTTAGGTAATAAGCTTCTAGTGTTAACGTGCAGAAAACCCAGGCTATTATGAGAGCAGAAATCAGTGAAGCAGATATCAGAGCACAAGTCAGAACTGGGGCTAGCAACAGTAGATGGGCCAGGGTGTACATTCACATTTCCAGATATCATCAGTAGTAATACAATCAGGGCACGGCAGAGGACAGGGAGAGCTCTGCAGTGTTGATTTATGACATCTGAATATGCATCAGATGGCAACAAGATCATATTGTAAAGCAATTTCATCCGGTAACATGAATACAAAGCCAGCGAGAGGTGGTTAGAATAGGATGGGAGGCCAAAAGTCTGTAACCAATAGAGAGTCAGAGTCCCAAGTGTGGGATCAAGCAGTCTGTCCCACGGTTGGTAAAGAAAGTTCGTAGTCAAAGTATGCAGGAGTCATGAGGGAAATAGCAAAATAGCAAAACGCACAAGAAAAAAATTAAATATATAACGACTTGGGGCTAGCCATTGTAAGTTCAGAGTCACTCGCCCCAACAGTGCCTGTGTCTGGAGGCGAGCGAAAGCTCGGGAGAGAGGAAGGGTGGGGGGGGAGTGTGGTGGGGGTACCTGTACCAGACAGGGGGAGACAACCAGGGCAGACTGTGAGCAGATCACCAGGTGGAATCCAAGCAGCAGTGCAGCAAGAAAAGAGCTCAGCCATGTTTGATCCCACACTTGGGACTCTGACTCTCTAATGGTTACAGACTTTTGGCCTCCCATCCTATTCTAACCACCTCTCGCTGGCTTTGTATTCATGTTACTGGATGAAATTGCTTTACAATATGATCTTGTTGCCATCTGATGCATATTCAGATGTCATAAAAAATCAACACTGCAGAGCTCTCCCTGTCCTCTGCCGTGCCCTGATTGTATTACTACTGATGATATCTGGAAATGTGAATGTACACCCTGGCCCATCTACTGTTGCTAGCTCCAGTTCTGACTTGTGCTCTGATATCTGCTTCACTGATTTCTGCTCTCATAATAGCCTGGGTTTTCTGCACGTTAACACTAGAAGCTTATTACCTAAAATGGATCAATTGAAAGTGTGGGTTCACAGCTCCAATCCAGATGTGTTGGTCATTACTGAGACGTGGTTAAGGAAGAGTGTTTTGAATACTGATGGTAACCTTTCTGGTTATAACCTTTTTCGGCAAGACAGATCTTCCAAAGGTGGGGGAGTGGCAATCTTTACCAATGATCACCTTCAGTAGGTGTCACACCCACTTGGGAGAAACTTTAATTTCTGGAGGCAGATTTCTTGTAAAAAATGCCAGTCTCTGAACAGCAGGATGGGGCTTCAAGGCCTCTGGGTTTGGGTGGGGAAGCCTGACATTTGTTTATCATGTTTTGTTGTGTCCAGGGGTGAAAGTAAGACGGTACGGTGTTGTGTCCCGGGAAAATAAACAGTGGGTACACCGTACCAGTAAAACATGAGCCAATCACAATAATCAAACAAAATGTCAAGAAAACTGTAGGCTATTACACCACATGTGATCATTACCTCATGTCAGAGGCATAAAAAAACGAGCAAATGGACTAGAAAACGGGTGGTATAGCCTACGCTCCAAAATGCCATGTGGTTCGACAAGAACACTGACATTTTGCCAAGGCAAGAAATGAGTGGCTGACACAGAGAGGCGCGGACAGCAGTACACACATAAATTCCGGCCGAATGACAATCGCCAAATGTTTTGAGTAACAGATGTCTATTTCCACTCACGGCAGTTTGGAGACTGGAAACACTGAATGTTGCAAGTGGATAAACGTGTGGGGATAGCCTAATAAAGGAGACCTTTGAAGTGATTGTTTGACAATCAGATGAAAACATCATGACTGGTTGTGTTTATGCCACAATAAAAGGGTAATACATTTTAAAAGTTAAATTACATATCTTTACGACTACGCCCACAGAGATCCTATTGAGTTAATAGTGCACAAATGTTGGTGCAAGCATGCACATATAGGAGGTCTCGTACCGGGTAGAAATGAATTCTACTTTACCCCTGGTTCTATCAAAGCAGAGTGGAACTGGAACCTACTTTTGGAACTGCAGGGGTTGAGGGGGTTGGTGATGTGGCAGGACAGACAGACGTGGAGGGAGCAGCGAACCCCTTTATTCTGGGGCTGGGTGGGTGTGTGTTTCAGGATACACTCGTTATGGTAGAACTTCCCACATACAGGCACCATGCACCTCTTCACACCGTCGCCAGACTTCTTACACACAAAGCATGTGTGGACACCTGCAATGGAAATTATACACTCTTAGCTTTGTGATACACCAAAGCAGCTTACATACATTGTGGGTATAGAAACAGAATACCTCTGTCAGATGCAGAGATAACATCTATGAGCATGACAGTATCACTGTACAGGTGTAAGAACTCAGTAACAGTGTTAAGCCAAGGTGTATATGTGTATAGGTGAGGCTGCACCAGGTCTACATGGCTCCTGTAAGATTAAAATGGTGCCAGGTAGCCTAGCGGTGAAGAGCATTAGACCAATAACCGAAAAGTTGCTGGTTCGAATCCCCGAGCCGAATAGGTGAAAAATCTGTCGATGTGCCTTTGAGCAAGGCACTAAACCCTAATTGCTCCTGTAGGTTGTTTTGGATAAGAGCGTCTGCTAAATGAGTCAAATGTAAATGGACAGACAGGTGTACAGGGATAGGTAGAGACTCACCTTTAGTGCATTCACAACAGATGAACTTCCCTCTAGGGGCTTCTGATAGGCCGATACACTGCAGGTGGAACGCCCCACAGCACTGACCCTCACACAGCAGCAGCTCACCTGTCCTCTCACACACCTGCAAGACACACACACACACACACACACACACACTTTTAGTCTTGCGTTACGATACTCCCAAATCTCATTCATCCCTCGGCTATTGGGAACAGTTATTTCTGAACTAATGTGAGAAAGCCTGGAAATAAAACTTAGAGCTATTTTTACTGTTCCTGCCTCTACAAAATAGAAAGGTTGTGGCATGTTGTTGGTTGACCGACCTGACAGACATTCTCCTTCATGGATGCAGCTCCTCCTTTCTCTCCTGTGTTCCTCTTAGTGCTGGAGAACAGGGACCCTTCACCAGGGAGGGAGAAACTGTCATTCAGACCAGGAGAGAACACCTGGAGGAGAGGTGTTATTACACAACATATTGGTTAAGGTGTAGGGGTTTAGCACCCTGTTTTACAGCACTGGTACATTATACCTCAGGTGAATGCTGACATCATAGCATGAAACCAGTCATCTTTTCACACAGGTTGAAAAAGGTGTTAATGCTGACCTCAGGTTTGGGTGTTCTCTCTCCGTTGGTGTGGCTCTCTCCTCCCACCCCAGGACTGATCTTCTCGGTCTCTTCCTTGGGGGTGGGGAGCACCGTAGGGCTAGAGGGCCAGGCGGAGGAGGATGCCTGCAGAGAAACCATGCTCTCTGGAGTTGTCAAGCTGCATACAGGCACTTCTTCCTTCATAGACTTAGCCTGTTATAGAAATGACATAGAATAACAGTCAAAGGTTTGGACACACCTACTCATTCAAGGGTTTTTCTTTATTTTTACTATTTTCTACATTGTAGAATAATAGTGAAGACATCAAAACTATGAAATAACACATATGGAATCATGTAGTCACCAAATAAGGTGTTAAATTAAAATATATTTAGATTCTTCAAAGTAGCCACCCTTTGCCTTGATGACAGCTTTGCACACTCTTGGCATTCTTTCAACCAGCTTCATCTGGAATGCTTTTCCAACAGTCTTGAAGGAGTTCCCACATATGCTGAGCACTTGTTGGCTGCTTTTCCACTCTGCGGTCCAACTCATCCCAAACCATCTCAATTGGGTTGAGGTCGTGGGATTGTGGAGGCCAGGTCATCTGATGCAGCACTCCATCACTCTCCTTCATGGTCATATAGCCCTTACACAGCCTGGAGGTGTGTTGGGTCACTGTCCTGTTGAAAAACAAATGATAGTGGGACTAAGCGCAAACCAGATGGGATGGTGTATCGCTGCAGAATGCTGTGGTAGCCATGCTGGTTAAGTGTGCCATGAATTCTAAATAAATCACCGACAGTGTCACAAGCAAAGCACCCCCACACATCACACATCCTCCTCCATGCTTCACGGTGGGAACCACACATGCGGAGATCATCCGTTCACCTACTCTGCGTCTCACAAAGACACGGCGGTTGAAACCAAAAATCTCAAATTTGGACTCATCAGACCAAAGGACTGATTTCCACCGGTCAAATGTCCATTGCTCGTGTTTCTTGGCCGAAGCAAGTCTCTTCTTCTTATTGGTGTCCTCTAGTCGTGGTTTCTTGCAGCAATTTGACCATGAAGTCCGGATTCATGCAGTCTCCTCTGAACAGTTGATGTTGAGATGTGTCTGTTACTTGAACTCTGTGAAGAATTTGTTTGGGCTGCAATTTCTGGGGTGCAGTTAACTCGAATTAACTTATCCTCTGCAGCAGAGGTAACTCTGGGTCTTTCTTTCCTGTGGCGGTCCTCATGAGAGCCAGTTTCATCATAGCGCTCGATGGTTTTTGTGACTGCACTTGAAGTGCCAAAGTTCATGACATTTTCCAGATTGACTGACCTTCATGTCTTAAAGTAATGGACTGTCATTTCTCTTTGCTTATTCGAGCTGTTCTTGACAGAATATGGACTTGGTCTTTTACCAAATAGGGCTATCTTCTGTATACCCCCTACCTTGTCACAACACAACTGATTGGCTCAAACGCATTAAGGAAAGAAATTCCACAAATTAACAAGACACACCTGTTAACTGAAATGCACTACCTCATGAAGCTGGTTCAGAGAATACCAAGAGTGTGAAAAGCTGTCATCAAGGTAAAGTGTCGCTACTTTGAAGAACTTCAAATATAAAATATATTTAGATTTGTTTAACACCGTTTTGGTTACTATGTTATTTCATAGTTTTGATGCGTTCACTATTATTCTACAATGTAGAGTATAGTAAAAATAAAGAAAACCCCTGGAATGAGTAGGTGTGTCCAAACATTTGACTGGTAGTGTAATTAGACCAGTTTCAGAGTGGTACTGTAGCAGTATAGATCTGTAAATATGGCTGTTGATTAGTTCATTCCGCCTTACCTGAGTGTCCCTGACTTCTGTTTTCATCTCTGTCTGCACACTCTGGTTCTTAAACTCCTTCTTTGGAGGACTGACTGACACTTCTTCTGTGGTGCATTCCAGGACCTTGTGAGATGGCTTCCTTGGCCTCTTCCTTTCCATGGATACTGGGTCTGGGGAATGACCAGACATTTAAATACCCAAAATCTACTATATCTGAAAATATGAGGAGGATTTGTTTTCATTATGATAACTACTTTCCCCCAATGGAACTTTTCAAATTACTTTGACTAACCTGTACCCCTGCACATTGACACGGTACTGGTACCCCCTGTATATAGCCTCGTTATTGTTTGGTATTTTCTTGTGTTACTTTTTTTATACGTATATATTCTTTTCCCACTTTAATTTATTGAGTTAATATTTCCTTAACTCTATTTATTGAACTGCATTGTTGGCTAAGGGCTTGTAAGTAAGCATTTCCCGGTAAGGTCTACACCTATTGTATTCGGCGCATGTGACAAATAACATTTTATTCGAATCTAGGATCCCATCCAAGACAAACAGACAATCTGCAGAAAGATTTTCAGCCCACTTGATACGTTTCAATTCTACTGTAGCGATCGGTTTTCCATCCCATAATTTTTTTTTTTTAAACTACACAAATTTAACCGTGTCACATCCAATTCTAAACCTATAGCCTAGGTCTATTTCTATTGTGACCAGGGGTGAAAGTAAGACGGTACGGTCCAGTGTGTCCAGGGGTGAAAGTAAAGCGGTACGGTCCAGTGTTGTGTCCAGGGGTGAAAGCAAGGTGGTACGGTCCGGTGTTGTGACCAGGGGTGAAAGAAAGGTGGTACGGTCCGGTGTTGTGTCCAGTGGTGAAAGTAAGACGGTACGGTGTTGTGTCCAGGGGTGAAAGAAAGGTGGTACGGTGTTGTATCCAGGGGTGAAAGAAAGGTGGTACGGTGTTGTGTCCCGGGAAAATAAACAGTGGGTACACCGTACCAGTAAAACATGAGCCAATCACAATAATCAAACAAAATGTCAAGAAAACTGTAGGCTATTACACCACATGTGATCATTACCTCATGCCAGAGGCATAAAAAACGAGCAAATGGACTAGAAAACGGGTGGTATAGCCTACGCTCCAAAATGCCATGTGGTTCGACGAGAACACTCACATTTTGCCAAGGCAAGAAATGAGTGGCCGACACAGAGAGGCGCGGACAGCAGTACACACATAAATTACGGCCGAATGACAATCGCCAAATGTTTTGAGTAACCGATGTCTATTTCCACTCACGGCAGTTTGGAGACTGGAAACACTGAATGTTGCGAGTGTATAAACGTGTGGGGATAGCCTAGTAAAGGATACCTTTGAAGTGATTGTTTGACAATCAGATGAAAACATCATGACTGGTTGTGTTTATGCCACAATAAAAGGGTAATACATTTTAAAGTTAAATGACATATCTTTACGACTATGCCCACAGAGATCCTATCGAGTTAATAGTGCACAAATGTTGGTGCAAGCATGCACATATGGTTCTTCTGGATAGGTAACTATACTCTTAGGGAAGGAGATCCACAAGGCACTTCAGTAATAACACACCATCTTACCACCCCCCATCATTCACAGTGTTAGAGGCAGAGTCAAGTCCCTCTTGTAGTATTACACAGAGAAAGCATTGGAGAATTTGGTAGGGAGCTAGAGAGCGAGCGAAATGATTGATCACATGACGGAGCAGCACTGGCAAGGTCTTGCGTTTGGGAGCCACACCGACCCCTCCCTCCGCCTCTCCCCTGGTAGCGGTCAGTGTCTCTGGGGCGGCTGGAGCCTGCTCCCCCAGGGCCAGGGTCTGGGCCTTGGATGGGAACAGCAGGGGCTCCTGCTCAGGCTCTGCCTCAGTCCAGGGCTCCACTAGGGACACCTCCAGGAAATGAATTCTACTTTACCCCTGGTTCTATCAAAGCAGAGTGGAACTGGAACCTACTTTTGGAACTGCAGGGGTTGAGGGGGTTGGTGATGTGGCAGGACAGACAGACGTGGAGGGAGCAACGAACCCCTTTATTCTGGGGCTGGGTGGGTGTGTGTTTCAGGATACACTCGTTATGGTAGAACTTCCCACATACAGGCACCATGCACCTCTTCACACCGTCGCCAGACTTCTTACACACAAAGCATGTGTGGACACCTGCAATGGAAATTATACACTCTTAGCTTTGTGATACACCAAAGCAGCTTACATACACCTTAGCCAAATACATTTAAACTCAGTTATTCACAATTCCTGACATTTAATCCTAGTAAGAATTCCCTGTCTTAGGTCAGTTAGGATCACCACTTTATTTTAAGAATGTGAAATGTCAGAATAATAGTAGAGAGAATGATTTCTTTCAGCTTTTATTTCTTTCATCACATTCCCAGTGGGTCAAAAGTTTACATACACTCAATTAGTATTTGGTAGCATTGCCGTTGAATTGTTTAACTTGGGTAAAACGTGTCGTGTAGCCTTCCACAAGCTTCCCACAGTAAGTTGGGTGAATTTTGGCCCATTCCTCTTGACAGAGCTGGTGTAACTGAGTCAGGTTTGTAGGCCTCCTTGCTCGCACACGCTTTTTCAGTTCTGCCCAAAAATGTTCTATAGGACTGAGGTCAGAGCTTTGTGATGGCCACTCCAATACCTTGACTTTGTTGTCCTTATGCCATTTTGCCACAACTTTGGAAGTATGCTTGGGGTCATTGTCCATTTGGAAGACTCATTTGTGACCAAGCTTTAACTTCCTGACTGATGTCTTGAGATGTTGCTTCAATATATGCACATACTTTTCCTGCCTCATGATGCCATCTATTTTGTGAAGTGCACCAGTCCCTCCTGCAGCAAAGCACCCCCACAACATGATGCTGCCACCCCCGTGCTTCACGATTGGGATGGTGTTCTTCGGCTTGCAAGCCTCCCCCTTTTTCCTCCAAACATAACAATGGTCATTATGGCCAAACAGTTCTATTTTTGTTTCATCAGACCAGAGGACATTTCTCCAAAAAGTACGATCTTGGTCCCATGTGCAGTTGCAAACCGTAGTCTGACATTTAAATGGCGGTTTTGGAGCAGTGGCTTCTTCCTTGCTGAGCAGCCTTTCAGGTTATGTCAATATAGGACTCGTTTTACTGTGGATATACATACTTTTGTACCCGTTTCCTCTAGCATCTTCACAAGGTCCTTTGCTGTTGTTCTGGGATTGATTTGCACTTTTCGCACCAAAGTACGTTCATCTCTAGGAGACAGAACACATCTCCTTCCTGAGCGGTATGACGGCTGCGTGGTCCCATGGTGTTTATACTTGCGTACTATTGTTTGAACAGATGAACGTGGTACCTTCAGGCGTTTGGAAATTCCTCCCAAGGATGAACCAGACTTGTGGAGGTCTACAAGTTTTTTTCTGGGGTCTTGGCTGATTTCTTTTGATTTTCCCATGATGTCAAGCATGAGTTTGAAGGTAGGCCTTGAAATACATCCACAGGTACACCTCCAATTGACAGAAATTATGTCAATTAGCCTATCATAAGCTTCTAAAGCCATGACAGAATTTTCAGGAAATGTTCAAGCTGTTTAGGCACAGTCAACTTAGTGTATGTAAACTTCCGACTAGAGGTTGACCGATTAATCGGAATGGCCGATTAATTAGGGCCGATTTCAAGTTTTCATAAAAATAGGAAATCGGTATTTTTGGATTTTTTATTATTATTTTTTTTTTTTACACCTTTATTTAACTAGGCAAGTCAGTTAAGAAAACATTATTATTTTCAATGACGACCTAGGAACGGTGGGTTAACTGCCTTGTTCAGGGGCAGAACGACAGATTTTTACCTTGTCAGCTCGGGGATTCAATCTTGCAACCTTACGGTTAACTAGTCCAACGCTCTAACCACCTGCTTTACATTGCACTCCACGAGGAGCTTGCCTGTTACGCAAATGCAGTAAGAATCCAAGGTAAGTTGCTAGCTAGCATTAAACTTATCTTATAAAAAACAATCAATCAATCAATCATAATCAGTAGTTAAACTAGTAATATCATCAACCATGTGTAGTTATCTAGCCTGTCCTGCGTTGCATATAATCGCTTAGGTACATGTTGCTCCAACCATAAACATCAATGCCTTTCTTAAAATCAATACACAAGTATATATTTTAAACCTGCATATTTAGTTAATATTGCCTGCTAACATGAATTTCTTTTAACTAGGGAAAATGTGTCACTTCTCTTGCAAACAGAGTCAGGGTATATGCAGCAGTTTGGGCCGCCTGGCTCGTTGCGAACTGTGAAGACTATTTCTTCCTCACAAAGGACAGCCGACTTCGCCAAACGGGGGATGATTTAACAAAAGCGCATTTGCGAAAAAAGCACAATCGTTGCACGACTGTACCTAACCATAAACATCAATGCCTTTCTTAAAATCAATACACAGAACTATATATTTAGCTAAAAGAAATCCAGGTTAGCAGGCAATATTAACCAGGTGAAATTGTGTCATTTTGCGTTCATTGCACGCAGAGTCAGGGTATATGCAACAGTTTGGGCCGCCTGGCTCGTTGCGAACTAATTTGCCAGAATTTTACGTAATTATGACATAACATTGAAGGTTGTGCAATGTAACAGGAATATTTAGACTTAGGGATGCCACCAGTTAGATAAAATACGGAACAGTTCCGTATTTCACTGACAGGAAAAACGTTTTGTTTTCGGAGATGATAGTTTCCGGATTCGACCATATTAATGACCTAAGGCTCGTATTTCTGTGTGTTATAATGTTATAATTAAGTCTATGATTTGATAGAGCAGTCTGACTGAGCAATGGTAGGCAGCAGCAGGCTCGTAAGCGTTCATTCAAACAGCACTTTCGTGCGTTTTCCAGCAGCCCTTCGCAATGCTTCAACCATTGCGCTGTTTATGACTTCAAGCCTGTCAACTCCCAAGATTAGGCTGGTGTAACCGATGTGAAATGGCTAGCTAGTTAGGTGGGTGCGCGCTAATAGCGTTTCAAACGTCACTCGCTCTGAGACTTGGAGTAGTTTTTCCCCTTGCTCTGCATGTGTAACGCTGCTTCGAGGGTGGCTGTTGTCGATGTGTTCCTGGTTTGAGCCCAGGTAGGAGCGAGGAGCGGGACGGAAGCTATACTGTTAGACTGGCAATACTAAGTGCCTATAAGAACATCCAATAGTCAAAGGTATATGAAATACAAATCGTCCTATAATTCCTATAATAACTACAAGCTAAAACTTCTTACCTGGGAATATTGAAGACTCATGTTAAAAGGAACCACCAGCTTTCATATGGTCTCATGTTCTGAGCAAGGAACTTAAACGTTAGCTTTCTAACATGGCACATATTGCACTTTTACTTTCTTCTCCAACACTTTGTTTTTGCATTATTTAAACCAAATTGAACATGTTTCATTATTTATTTGAGGCTAAATTGATGTATTATATTAAGTTAAAATAAGTGTTCATTCAGTATTGTTGTAATTGTCATTATTACAAATAAAAAAATAAAAAATAAAAAAAATGGCCTATTAATCGGAATCGGCTTTTTTTGGTCCTCCAATAACCGGTATCGGCGTTGAAAAATAATAATCGGTCAACCTCTACTTCTGACCCCCTGGAATTGTGATACAGTGAATTATAAGTGAAATAATCTGTCTGTAAACAATTGTTGGAAAAATGACTTGTGTCATCCACAAAGTAGATGTCCTAACCGACTTGCAAAAACTATAGTTTGTTAACAAGAAATTTGTGGAGTGGTTGAAAAACGAGTTTTAATGACTCCAACCTAAGTGTATGTAAACTTCCGACTTCAACTGTACATTGTGGGTATAGAAATAGAATACCTCTGTCAGATGCAGAGATAACATCTATGAGCATGACAGTATCACTGTACAGGTGTAAGAACTCAGTAACAGTGTTAAGCCAAGGTGAATATGTGTATAGGTGAGGCTGCACCAGGTCTACATGGCTCCTGTAAGATTAAAATGGTGCCAGGTAGCCTAGCGGTGAAGAGCATTAGACCAATAACCGAAAAGTTGCTGGTTCGAATCCCCGAGCCGAATAGGTGAAAAATCTGTCGATGTGCCTTTGAGCAAGGCACTAAACCCTAATTGCTCCTGTAGGTTGTTTTGGATAAGAGCGTCTGCTAAATGAGTCAAATGTAAATGGACAGACAGGTGTACAGGGATAGGTAGAGACTCACCTTTAGTGCATTCACAACAGATGAACTTCCCTCTAGGGGCTTCTGATAGGCCGATACACTGCAGGTGGAACGCCCCACAGCACTGACCCTCACACAGCAGCAGCTCACCTGTCCTCTCACACACCTGCAAGACACACACACACACACACACACATTTTAGTCTTGCGTTACGATACTCCCAAATCTCATTCATCCCTCGGCTATTGGGAACAGTTATTTCTGAACTAATGTGAGAAAGCCTGGAAATAAAACTTAGAGCTATTTTTACTGTTCCTGCCTCTACAAAATAGAAAGGTTGTGGCATGTTGTTGGTTGACCGACCTGACAGACATTCTCCTTCATGGATGCAGCTCCTCCTTTCTCTCCTGTGTTCCTCTTAGTGCTGGAGAACAGGGACCCTTCACCAGGGAGGGAGAAACTGTCATTCAGACCAGGAGAGAACACCTGGAGGAGAGGTGTTATTACACAACATATTGGTTAAGGTGTAGGGGTTTAGCACCCTGTTTTACAGCACTGGTACATTATACCTCAGGTGAATGCTGACATCATAGCATGAAACCAGTCATCTTTTCACACAGGTTGAAAAAGGTGTTAATGCTGACCTCAGGTTTGGGTGTTCTCTCTCCGTTGGTGTGGCTCTCTCCTCCCACCCCAGGACTGATCTTCTCGGTCTCTTCCTTGGGGGTGGGGAGCACCGTAGGGATAGAGGGCCAGGCGGAGGAGGATGCCTGCAGAGAAACCATGCTCTCTGGAGTTGTCAAGCTGGATACAGGCACTTCTTCCTTCACAGACTTAGCCTGTTATAGAAATGACATAGAATAACAGTCAAAGGTTTGGACACACCTACTCATTCAAGGGTTTTTCTTTATTTTTACTATTTTCTACATTGTAGAATAATAGTGAAGACATCAAAACTATGAAATACCACATATGGAATCATGTAGTCACCAAATAAGGTGTTAAATCAAAATATATTTTATATTTGAGATTCTTCAAAGTAGCTACCCTTTGCCTTAATGACAGCTTTGCACACTCTTGGCATTCTTTCAACCAGCTTCATCTGGAATGCTTTTCCAACAGTCTTGAAGGAGTTCCCACATATGCTGAGCACTTGTTGGCTGCTTTTCCTTCACTATGCGGTCCAACTCATCCCAAACCATGTCAATTGGGTTGAGGTCGGGTGATTGTGAAGGCCAGGTCATCTGATGCAGCACCCCACTCCATCCTTCTTGGTCAAAAAGCCCTTACACAGCCTGGAGGTGTGTTGGGTCATTGTCCTGTTGAAAAACAAATGATTGTCCCACTAAGCGCAAACCAGACGGGATGGCGTATTGCTGCAGAATGCTGTGGTAGCCATGCTTGTTAAGTGTGCCATGAATTCTAAATAAATCACTGACAGTGTCACCAGCAAAGCACCCCCACACATCACACCTCCTCCTCCATGCTTCACGGTGGGAACCACACATGTAGAGATCATTTGTTCACCTACTCTGCGTCTCACAATGACACGGCGTTTGGAAACAAAAATCTCAAATTTGGACTCATCAGACCAAAAGGACAGATTTCCACCGGTCTAATGTCCACTGCTTGTGTTTCTTGGCCCAAGCATGTCTCTTCTTATTATTGGTGTCCTTTAGTAGTGGTTTCGTTGCAGCAATTTGACCATGAAGGCCTGACTCACGCAGTCTCCTCTGAACAGTTGATGTTGAGATGTGTCTGTTGAACTCTGTGAAGTATTTATTTGGGCTGCAATTTCTGAGGTGCAGTTAACTCTAATGAACGTATCCTCTGCAGCAGAGGTACAGTGGCTTGCAAAAGTATTCACACCCCTTTGCATTTTTCCTATTTTGTTGCCTTACAACCTGGAATGAAAATATATTATTGGGGGGTTTGTATCATTTTGATTTACACAACATGCCTACCACTTCAAAAATGCAAAATATTTTTTGGTGAAACAAACAAGAACTAAGACAAAAAAAATGAAAACTTGAGCGTGCATCAATATTCACCCCCCAAATCCAATACTTTGTAGAGCCACCTTTTGCAGCAATTACAGCTGCAAGTCTCATGGGGTATGTCTCTATAAGCTTGGCACATCTAGCCACAGGGATTTTTGCCCATTAATCAAATTGGATGAGTTCCGCTGGTGTACAGCAATCTTTAAGTCATACCACAGATTTTCAATTGGATTGAGGTCTGGGCTTTGACTAGGCCATTCCAAGACATTTAAATGTTTCCCCTTAAACCACTCGAGTGTTGCTTTAGCAGTATGCTTAGGGTCATTGTCCTGCTGTAAGGTGAACCTCCGTCCAAGTCTCAAATCTCTGGAAGACAAACAGGTTTCCCTCAAGAATTTCTTTGTATTCAGCGCCCTCCATCATTCCTTCAATTCTGACCAGTTTCCCAGTCCCTGCCAATGAAAAACATCCCCACAGCATGATGCTGCCACCACCATGCTTCACTGTGGGGATGGTGTTCTCGGGGTGATGAGAGGTGGGTTTGCGCCAGGTATAGCGTTTTGCTTGATGGCCAAAAAGATACATTTTAGTCTCATCTGACCAGAGTACCTTCTTCGATATGTTTGGGGAGTCTCCCACATGCCTTTTGGTGAACACCAAACGTGTTTGCTTATTTTTGTCTTTAAGCAATGATCTCTTCCGTAAAGCCCAGCTCTGTGGAGTGTACGGCTTAAAGTGGTCCTATGGACAAATACTCCAATCTCCGCTGTGGAGCTTTGCAGCTCCTTCAGGGTTATCTTTGGTCTCTCTGTTGCCTCTCTGATTAATGCCCTCCTTGCCTGGTCCATGAGTTTTGGTGGGCGGCCCTCTCTTGGCAGGTTTGTTGTGGTTCCATATTCTTTCCATTTTAAATAATGGATTTAATGGTGCTCCGTGGGATGTTCAAAGTTTCAGACATTTTTTTATAACCCAACCCTGATCTGTACTTCTCCACAACTTTGTCCCTGTCCTGTTTGGTGAGCTCCTTGGTCTTCATAGTGCCCCTTTCTTGGTGGTGTAGACTCTGGGGGCTTTCAGAACAGGTGTATATATTCTGAGATCACGTGACAGATCATGTGACACTTAGACTGCACACAGGTGGACTTTATTTCACTAATTATATGACTTCTTTAGGTAATTGTTGCACCAGATCTTATTTAGGGGCTTCATAGCAAAGGGGGTGAATAAATATGCAAGCACCACTTGTCTGTTTTTTATTTTTTAGATTTTTTAAAAATAAGTTCTTTTTTTCATTTCACTTCGCCAATTTGGACTAGTATGTCCATCACATACAATCCAAATAAAAATCCATTCAAATTACAGGTTGTAATGCAACAAAATAGGAAAAACACTAAGGGGGAAGAATACTTTTGCAAGGCACTGTAACTCTGGGTCTTTCTTTCCTGTAGCTGTCCTCATGACAGCCAGTTTCATCATAGCGCTTGATGGTTTTTGTGATGGCACTTGAAGTGCCAAAGTTCATGAAATTTCCGGATAGACTGACCTTCATGTCTTAAAGTAATGATGGACTGTCGTTTCTCTTTGCTTATTTGAGCTGTTCTTGACAGAATCTGGACTTGGTCTTTTACCAAATAGGGCTATCTTCTGTATACCACCTTTACCTTGTCACAACAGATTGGCTCAAATGCAATTCGAAGGAAAGAAATTCCACAAATTAACTTTTAACAAGGCACACCTGTTAATTGAAATGCATTCCAGGTGACTACCTCATAAAGCTGGTTGAGATAATGCTGAGTGTGCAAAGCTGTCATCAGGGCAAAGGGTGGCTACTTTGAAGAATCTCAAATATAACATATATTTTGATTTGTTTAACACTTTCTTGGTTACTACATGATTCCATATATGTTATTTCACCAACTACTTCTCCGACAGAGTTCAGTGCGTCAAATCTGAGGGCCTGTTGTCCGGGCCTCTGGAAGTCTCTATGGAGGTGCCACAGGGTTCAATTCTTGGGCCGACTCTCTTCTCTGTATATATCAATGATGTTGCTCTTGCTGCTGGTGAGTCTGATCCACCTCTACGCAGACGACACCATTCTGTATACTTCTGGCCCTTCTTTGGACACTGCGTTAACAACCCTCCAGACGAGCTTCAATGCCATACAGCTCTCCTTCCATGGCCTCCAACTGCGCCTAAATACAAGTAAAACTAAATGCATGCTCTTCAACCGATCGCTGCCTGCACCTGCCCGCCCGTCCAGCACCACTACTCTGGACGGTTCTGACTTAGAATATGTGGACAACTACAAATACCTAGGTGTCTGGTTAGACTGTAAACTCTCCTTCCAGACTCACATAAAATATCTCCAAACCAAAGTTAAATGTAGAATTGGCTTCCTATTTCGTAACAAAGCATCCTTCACTCATGCTGCCAAACATACCCTCGTAAAACTGACCATCTTACCGATCCTCGACTTTGGCGATGTCATTTACAAAATAGCCTCCAACACCCTACTCAACAAATTGGACGCAGTCTATCACAGTGCCATCCGTTTTGTCACCAAAGCCCCAAATACTACCCACCACTGCGACCTGTATGCTCTCATTGGCTGGCCCTCGCTTCATACTCGTCGCCAAACCCACTGGCTCCAGGTCATCTACAAGACCCTGCTAGGTTAAGTCCCGCCTTATCTCTGCTCGCTGGTCACCATAGCTGCACCCACCCATAGCAGGCGTTCCAGCAGGTATATCTCACTTGTCACCCCCAAAGCCAATTCCTCCTTTGGCCGCCTCTCCTTCCAGTTCTCTGCTGCCAATGACTGGAACGAACTACAAAACCTCTGAAACTGGAAACACTTATCTCCCTCACTAGCTTCAAGCACCAGCTGTCAGAGCAGCTCACAGATCACTGCATCTGTACATAGCCCATCTATAAATAGCCCAAACAACTACCTCTTCCCCTACTGTATTTACTTATTTATTTTGCTCCTTTGCACCCCAGTATTTCTACTTTGCACACTCATCTACTGTCAAATCTACCATTCCAGTGTTTTAATTGTATTTACTTCGCCACCATGGCCTATTTATTGCCTTTACCTCCCTTATCTCACCTCATTTGCTCACATCGTACATAGACTTATTTTTCTACTGTATTATTGACTGTATGTTTGTTTCACTCCATGTGTAACTCTGTGTTGTTGTTTTTGTCGCACTGCTTTGCTTTATCTTGGCCAGGTCGCAGTTGTAAATGAGAACTTGTTCTCAACTTGCCTACCTGGTGAAATAAAAATAAATACATTTCATAGTTTTGATGTATTCACTATTATTCTACAATGTAGAGAACAGTAAAAATAAAATAAAAACCTGGAATGAGTAGGTGTGTCCAAACATTTGACTGGTAGTGTAATTAGACCAGTTTCAGAGTGGTACTGTAGCAGTATAGATCTGTAAATATGGCTGTTGATTAGTTCATTCCGCCTTACCTGAGTGTCCCTGACTTCTGTTTTCATCTCTGTCTGCACACTCTGGTTCTTAAACTCCTTCTTTGGAGGACTGACTGACACTTCTTCTATGGTGCATTCCAGGACCTTGTGAGACGGCTTCCTTGGCCTCTTCCTTTCCAGGGATACTGGGTCTGGGGAATGACCAGACATTTAAATACCCAAAATCTACTGTATCTGAAAATATGAGGAGGATTTGTTTTCATTATCATAACTACTTTCCCCAACGGAGCTACTTTCCCCCAACAGAGCTACTTTCCCCAATGGAACTACTTTCCCCAACGGAGCTACTTTCCCCAATATAATATTTCTGCCTCTTGTATTACATAAGACAGCATTGCCGTATGAGAGATGTTTTTGGAGAAAAAAACATTTGACTGTCTGCTTACCAGAGGGCAGAGGAGGGTTTGTGCCATCAAATGATGAGTCAGTAGAGAAAGAGGTCACTGCTGGGGGTTGTTTGGATAATGATTCTATAACACGGTGGAGGACATCTTGAGACAGACTCTCCGCTGGCTCCCCAGAGGTAGGGCCAGGGGTGGGGCTGGCTGGCTTCCCAGAGGTAGGGCCAGGGGTAGGGCTGGCTGGCTTCCCAGAGGTAGGGCCAGGGATTGGGCTGGCTGGCTCCCCAGAGGTAGGGCCAGGGATTGGGCTGGCTGGCTCCCCAGAGGTAGGGCCAGGGTTGGGGCTGGCTAGCTTCCCAGAGGTAGGGCCAGGGTTGGGGCTGGCTGGCTCCCCAGAGGTAGGGCCAGGGGTGGGGCTGGCTGGCTCCCCAGAGGTAGGGCCAGGGGTGGGGCTGGCTGGCTCCCCAGAGGTAGGGCCAGGGGTGGGGCTGGCTGGCTCCCCAGAGGTAGAGCCAGGGGTAGGGCTGGCTGGCTCCCCAGAGGTAGGGCCAGGGGTGGGGCTGGCTGGCTCCCCAGAGGTAGGGCCAGGGGTAGGGCTGGGTGTAGATGTGTACATTAGCAGGGCTGGGGCTGAAGAATGGCTCAGAGGGGTTTTGGAAGATTCCAGAGGTTTCTTTATTTTTTTCTTTGGGGAGAAGTATTGTTCCTCCTCTGTGGATTCCAGCAGTCTTTTGCTGGGTTTCCTCAGCCGTTTGTTTTCAGAATGTTCTGTGGGAATAAATAATTGATCAATCAATTAAATCTCTAAAAATAAAATAAAAAGCTAACATAAAACACTGCTGGTACTGAACCCCATTCAAGCCTTACCTGATGTGTCATCTTGCTTCTCCATCCCCAGGTTAAGATCAGGGGAGCTAATGGGGTCTGGTGTCCCTCCCTGGCAGTCTCTGTAGACCCCATTCACTTCCGCAAGCCCCTGCGGTGAGGCCACCCCACCCAGGACCCCTGGATCCTTCCCAGGCTTCACTGGCCCCTGCTGCGCAAACGTCTGCCAGCGCTTCTTAGGGGCCACTTTGGTACCCGGACTCTTGTCGAGGTAGGACGAGGAGTCAGCAGCAGAGGGGACAGAAGGAAGAGGAGGGGGGCTGAGGCCAGGCTCAGCCAGGTCGGCGTGCCCAGAGACAAACTCCCTCCCCCAGGCTAGGTCGGCCAACTCGGGAGAGAGACCACCGATGGTGGCCCTGAGCTTGGCTGGTGGCCTCTGCTTCCTCCGCTGCTGCTTCTCCACCGCGTTCGCCACCATCTGAGCCAGCACCGTTTTCCCTTCAAGTTTGTATGTGTCGTTTTTCATGATGGGTTTAGTTTTGGACTTGGGTTTGGCAGGTGTGCTCTTGGGTGTTGGCGAGCTCGCATGCTGGCCGTTTTGGATTTTGGTCCCCGTTGGTGTCCAGTCCCCGCCAGCAGCAGCGTTAAGGGGGTCGTCTGGTGGTTGGGCGGTGGCTATGACCATGGGTTCTTCCTGGATGAGGGCTTGCGAGGGAGGCATGGTCAGGGGCTTGCCCTCTTTCTCCCTGGTATCATGCATGTCCTTCAGGAGCATCAGGAAAGTACTGAACTTGTAATTAGGCTCAGGTTTAAAATTAGTGTTAGAGTCCCCAGAGTCGCTCTCCTCCTTCACTAGGGATTTGAACGACAGCTCCTTGATATCCTGGAAAGTGTCCATGGGAGAGAGAGAGGAGGTGGGGGAAGAACAGGAGGATATGTCTGAGACAATGTTCTCTTCCTTGACCTTAATAGGGGTTATGACAGGCTTACTGGACCCTGGAGTCACATCTTCAGAGTTTTTCCACGAGCCGTTGTGGAGGTGCTTCCAATCAGACCCGGCCTGTTTTTTAGGAGAGCTAGCAGAGGATCTGGCTTTGTCTGGTGAAGAATCCCTGCTAGTAGACGACTCTGTTCTGATCTGAACAATATCGCTCACATCTTCATCATAAGAATGCACATTAAGCCTATCGTTTGTCAAGTTTTGGCTTGAGGCCAGCAGAGCCTCTTTGAGATCTGTCTCTTCCTCTGCTTTCAGGGCCCTGGTCATCAGACGTCTGCTGGAAGGGAGATGCAGAGAGGGCTTATCAAGAGCATTTTTATTAGTCAGTTCAGAAGAGCTGCCCAACTTCTGTTTTGACTGTAAAACATTTGTGTTTTTTGTAGTTCTGTAATTGAAAAGGGATTTGTTTACTAAAACGTTTGGGGATGAGGATGGGGAGATGGGATCTACATGCCTAGGAACCACCATGACCACATGTCTGTCTTTGTCCTTTTCAGGAGGAGTAGCCCGCTCCTTATTGCCCCCTTTCTCTGCCTCATCTTTTGAGGGTTCAGATGGTTTCTCTGTGTCTTCTATAGCAGGTTTCTCAGACCGTTTGGGACGCACAATGGTTGGTACAGAATCCAGGTCTGCGTATGGAGAGTCCTTGGGATCTTCTTCTTTCAGTGGATCAGCTGAGGCAGCAGGCAATTGGTTGGCCAGGTCTAGGATGCTTAGTGACTCTGTGGGACTTCCAGCTATATGACCAAAGATCTCCGCTAAACCCTTCCTCTTCTTCTTCTTCTTCTGGCAGGGTTTATTTTTGCTGCTACTGTCGTTCGCTACGGTCAGGTTGGCAGCAGGGGGATGTTCGTTTCTGTTGGGGGGAGGGCTGAAGGAGGGGGGTGCAGTGAGCATAGAGGAGGAACAAGAGGGTGCCTCGGATGGTTTTTCATCAGGCAGTGGAAAGGACACCCGCTCTTCACTGTTAGAGGGCATGGAAGAAGAGACAGCAGTATTCTTCAGCAGGTCAGGTAGGAGAAACTCAGCTTCCAGCACACCGACTTTCCACGACTCAAACAGACGCTTGGGTATCTACAGGGGAGAGATGATAGCCATCAAGAGAAAAGCGGCCAACTGTCAAAGACAGTTATTTCTAAATTATACGGAGTTTGTGGAATAGACAGCATTAGAGTAAAATCTTCCAGATATGTTTTGTGAGACATGCAATGAAACTATTCTGCACCTTTATAACAACAAAAGCAATTTGGGACTTGAAACATCACTATTAACAGCAACACACAATGCGATCTAAATTAAAAGCAACAGAAGTTGACAATTGTCTGTAGTTAGTTACTGTGTATTTGTAGTCCTTTTCCCTCTGTTTCCCTCTCCGTCTCAGCACAGGCAGGTCTGTAAACTGCTCTCCTCCTGTGAAGGGGTAGGTAACTTTCCCAGGTACCCAGGCATGGTCTGCCATCTCTCCCAGAGTCTCCACGTAATACATACGACAAGGACGACGACTGGGGACTGGAACAACAGAAAACACAAAGACAACTTGTTTCAACATTGATATAAATATTATGAATGGTAAATTATGACATTAACTAGATCAAAAGAACGGGGCTCATAAGATTCTAACTGCTGGCTATTACACAAAGATGAAGTAAGCTGTCAGGCTGAGAGCTGATACATTGAGTTGAAGTAGTTTATAGATAACTATCTGAGGATGACCCCCATGCTATATACCACAAACTATGTCAACTTTGGAGTGAAAAACAACAACATAAGATCAAGATCAAGGTGGTTCTCTCTTGCTGTTATATCTCCCCACAGAACCCAGAGGAGAGCTTCCCTTCTTTCCCCCACAGAACCCAGAGGAGAGCTTCCCTTCTTTCCCCCACAGAACCCAGAGGAGAGCTTCCCTTCTTTCCCCCACAGAACCCAGAGGAGAGCTTCCCTTCTTTCCCCCACAGAACCCAGAGGAGAGCTTCCCTTCTTTCCCCCACAGAACCCAGAGGAGAGCTTCCCTTCTTTCCCCCACAGAACCCAGAGGAGAGCTTCCCTTCTTTCCCCCACAGAACCCAGAGGAGAGCTTCCCTTCCTTCCCACTTTTAAATCAATGCTTTATGCCCTGACAACCTTGTGATACATTTAGATCCAACACCAATAATACAACTTCCCACCTTTCATGTGTGTGTGTATCCCCTCCAGAGGATCTATGGTAACTCTACAGGGCCACCAGGGGCGGCGGTTGAACTTGGCCCAGACCAGATCTCCCTCCAAGTACTGCACTGCTGGGAGGGGCTTCTTCTTTGGGCTGTTGGGCTGAACAAAAACAAAGACCTTACTACACATATAGGATCATTCCTTTGACAGTTCAAAAAATTTTAGAATCTAAAATTCAAAATGTGAAACATGGTCGATCGGCATATAGTGTATACAAAACCGAAACGATAAAATAAGAATGGCTCCTTGACAAATACTGTTCCAGGAGATTACACAGTATTTACAGAACTGTAGATAACATCAGATAACATCAGATATATTTTCAGAGCTACCCAGGATGCATCTGCCCCTAGGGTTATTATTATTATTATTATTATGATTCTCAGTAAGAGAGAGAACTCACATTAGAGTTGGTTCCAACAGGTGAGATGAGACCATGGTCAAGTGTGTCTCCTGTCATCGCACTGTCACTGTCGGAGTCCTGGTCCATACTCCAGCCATCCCCCATGGACATGTCAGGCAGGGCACTGGGGCTCAGAGTAGGGTCCAGTTCAGATAGACTCTTAGACATCAGGTTGAGAACAGAGGGCTTGTATGTGCTGTTATGGTCTACCCCTGAACCAGAGGTGGTGTTAGAGTCTGTGACTGTTCTGTCTCTGGCAGACTTAGAAGAGTGTTGTTGAAAAGATTCCAACTCTTCCTCCTCGTCGTCCTCATCCTCCCTGTCCCCACTGTCAAACAAGGTGGACTCGAAATGCAGGTATCCATTGGGGATGGGGGAGCAGCGCTCCAAACTATCAGAACTAACAGGAGAGAAACGGTTCTGATCTCGGATGGAATCCTCGCAGGGTTCTGTCTCCTCGTTACCGGGAGAGGGGGGCAGTCGGACCAGAGGAGTCCCACAACTAGAGCCTCCCACTGGGCTGTGAGAGTGCAAATGGTTCCTGGCGTCGAGCTCCTTAGGCTGGGGCCCGGGTCCCAGATCAGACCCAGGTCTGTGTACCATAGTGGAGAGATCCTGGAGCCTCAGCAGAGGACTGTAGCAGTGGGGCCTCTCCCTCTCTGCCTGGTTATACACGTAGCTAGGTGCCTGTTTGAGGGAGGAGGTTGACAGTTGCATGGCCACCGACGGTTGGTCTGTTGAACCATGCTTGGTGCTGCTGTTACACTGGTTTCCATAGGAAGTGGAAACTGAGAGGCCATTGGGGGGCCTCAGCTTTGGCTGGCCTGAGCTGTACACTGTGGCTGATGCTGAGCGCCCCCGAACAGCCCGTCTGTATGACCGATTCATGTTGTCATGGCTCCTTCCTGTCATAGTAAAAGGAAATGCACGTTAGGGGGGTCGAGGTCACAAAAGCTAAGTCTTCTAGTAAACAACCAGGTTTTTCCTATCCAGCTACAGTGTGGTCAATTCATATGATTCAGGCTCATGCACTGTTTGAAATTGCTACAATGTTACAAAACAAAAACCATACTGTCTGTCTGTAAATAACAACTCACATTCCACGCGACAATAACAGAAAGAAAGACTACCGCCATGCACCGCATAGCCTACACTAATCAGACGACATTGCATGGCTTCCCATCTGAAGGCCGTCCGTAGTTGCAGCAGAGAAGACAAAAAGATCAGGAAAACCCAGCGAGCGACCGGTGTGCTCTGCCCGGTTCACAGTCGAATCATATCTACTCGTTCTGTTTTTGTTAACAAAATAGAACGATCGCGAACACAAAAATGATAGAAGTGTGCAACACTGCTCACGCTGACAGCCTACCTGACTTTAGGGTAGTCAATACAGTCAAAGCCATCATACACAATGGTTCACACAAATTGCCTACAGAGCCTATAAAAACCGACATAGGAAGCTCCCATTCTAACTCACAAAAGGGCGGTTCAAAACGTTTAAAAACATCGTGTGAATTAAAAAACGCAAGAATCTTACCATTTGGAGCTCGGTCACAATAAAACCAACAGCGGGTCTTTCAGATTGGGGCATGAAGCGTATGTTTTTTTCGATTTGTGAAAGCGGATCTGCACAATCCCAGCAGTAGTAGGCCAAGAAAGACCCAGAGCTCTCATTCTCTCCCCTTCACCTCCTGTACTATCTCATCAACTTCGGCCTTAACAAAACAGAGTCACCAATGGACAAAATATAATTAAAGCCTTCCATTTTAGTGCATCAAAAGTCAGTGTAGCCTATACCACCTTGGTCCCTAGCAATTACAATTTCATATTTACATGATTGTTTTGCGGGCTGTCGAATTGTGCCTCTGGTTATGTTAAAACAAGCCCTGCTCGACTAACTGGCTGTGTTGGCGAGCAGAGCTGAGCAACCAATCCGCACAGCTACCCAACCCCCAGTCTGCGGAGCCGCGGATCACAGCACGTCGGGCCGGGTACTCTCTCTCTCTCACCCTATCAGTCACTACACAACACTCTACAGTCACGCAGACAAATCCAGGTGCACCATCTCAAATAAAAGCGGGGGCTATGATGTATACCCTCGTGTGTTTTAGCCAACATACATGAAACCCTCGGCTAGATAATATAAGACTATTTATTATGGGGTTATGTGAGGGGATTGGTATTCCGCACTGATAAACCATTGCGCCATTGGTTTCCTTTTCCCAACAAAGGCGTAACTTGTTTCCTCCATTTTGGATAGCAGAAAGATAGAGACGAATCTGTGGCCACAACAAACGCGGATCAATAGTTCGCATGTGCTCGACGGGAAAAGAGCGCACGCTGATGAGGCCTGGTTAAAGTTTTAAAATAGACTATGCGCCATATTGCCTGACAGCAGAGAAAATAGGTCATGGCGCGTCAAAAACATGTCGGCGGCAATAAACATGTCAATGGTAGGGGCAAAGCCCCAAATTAAGTCGAACCCCTTGACATCATGCTGTGAATGAGGTGTAATGTAATAGAATATTGTTATTTAGGCTAAATGCCTATCAGTTTCCCCCACGTATCCTGCAATAAATTCGCATTGAAATAACAGCAGGATATAAGGAGAATGCGCCTTGCATAGTGGCCACACAAAAGGCTCGCCATACTTGCAGTGGTGGCCTACCGCAACTGTAATAAACTCGCTTTGCACAATGCACACAACTGCTACATCGAAATGACAGATGTCAAACAGGCTACAGACATTATTGTATAGCCAATTCTAATTAATCGTATTACCTGATAGGCAAGCTGCTCTTCATTGATGACCAATCTGCCGATTTGTAACCTTGCGAGGCCGTCACTCAGGAGACGGTGAACGAAGAAAAGGCACATGCAATGTCAGGGGCCCAGACAATAAGAAAATTAGATAGGATTTTTTTTCAAAGTGGCCAAATGTTTTTATGTTGAAATTATATGAAATGTCTTGTTCTTTTTTCCTCATTCAATATGAGTTTCTCAGTTCTATGAGATTCACAACACAGGCCATATGTAATTCTGGGCCCATGTAATACACCATACCCATGTTTTTGTACATATATCTTCTTAGAAACATTATAATAGGATGTGAATGTCAGGATTGAAACAGAATTCCTTATATTGATCTTGAAGAGTAGTTGGACATGCAATCAGTGTTTTATAAAGGTGGGGTCCACTGGCCCATAGTGGGACCTGGACCCCATGATATGAAAACATGGACATAGGTCTTTGTCTGCACTTTACAAACACAATTGTCTATACTATTGTCAATAGACTACACACCATTAAAATATCAGCCAAGACAATATGATCATTTTGGAATGACCATTTCATTATTTTTGGGGGGGTCATACATACATTACAATATCGTTACACATACTCCACCACCTAGCGTTTTCTCTCTAAAATTATAGCTCCTACTCAACAGCATAACGACATTTCATTCTGGGTTTGCTTTTATCAAGTGATAGTTACCGTGTAAGAACAAAGAATAATACATTACATTGAGAAGACAAAAACCATTCATATTTACAAAGTGTTAGAAATAACAATTGCTATGTCGTCAAATAAGTATTATGAGAGGTTTTCAGATGCACAGTTCAAGCGAAATGACAGAAACTGTGTTATAACAATGTTATATCGCATTGAATCCAGTCCCATGTCTCGTAATGCTGCATATAAACACAAATGAAATACATGTCATACCAGACAACACAAAAAGACACAAACACTGCCACATGCACTCTGGGAGAAGCTTAAGATTCACGTTTTGCTAGTTTTTTTGTGTTGTTTTCTACTCCGAAAATGTTTTCAATGACAAGAAGACTACTAATAATAAAGCACATTATATCAGAGCATAACATAAACAGATGAATAAAACAGATCAGATATTTAAACATTTGAACAAAACAACAACCCTTCTCCAGACAGCGAGCATTTGAACAGATTATGATGAATAGTAGGCTATTTCTCTCATTCCTGTTTAGCTAAAGTATATTGATTGTATTTATTATATGTCTCACCATGCAATCTCTGTAAAATAAGATAGCAAACTTATTGAGAAAAAAAAGAGAGCGATTTCAGTCTTTGGATAGGGACAGAGTAAATGGTGACGATATCAGCAGAGTACATTGAAGAGAGGAGGAGCCATTCTTAGGTAGCCAGTGCCAGACCTATCCAAAAGTCAACCCATATTTTGGCTACATGAGTCCCTTCTGGTCATCAACATCCTTTAGGACAAGCACTCAAATATGAGTTCTAGGCAATAGATAGAAACACAGGCATAACTACTCGTTAGTTTCCTCCACTTTGCCAGTAGACTCACGCAAGCCTCGTTTCTGCATCAGGGTGTAAGGGAAAGGTGCCACTTCGCAGCTGGCATAGTCCAGTTTCTTGGCTCCGCCGCCGCAGTTACTGAAGTCTAGTTTCTTGGTACCATCACAGCTCCCATACTCCAGTTTCTTGAGCCGAGCCAGAGTCTTGATGCTACCAGGAGGCCTCCCAGGGCTAACCTTGTAGCCCGCCGCTTTGGTTGTACCCAGAGGCCTGCCGGGACTGGTCTTGAACCCCGCAGCTTTCGTGGTCCCCAACGGACGTCCGGTGCTTGTCCGGTAACCGGCTGACTTAGTGGTCCCCGAGGGTCTCCCTCTACGGCCGGATTTGACGACACTTCCTTTTTTTTTCTTGGAGCTCTCTGGCCCAGTTGGAGCCTCACTAGGCCCTCGGATCCTCACTGTCTGAGCGTGGAACTCATTCTGGGTCTCTTGTTGCATTTGACACGGCATGGGTTTGTGCATGCCCTGTGGAAGAGGGGGTAGGTTAGGGCGAGGCAGCTGTAGAGTAGGAGGTGGGGGCGAAGGGTAGAATTTGTTGGATTGCGAGCTACATAAGTCAAAGTGGCTGGTTGGGTGTTGACATTCCTCTGCAAGGCCACTCATGCAATAGTCATTGCTGCTGCTAGTGACTTGGTGCATCATTTTCTGTTGAGGGGTACACATGAAAGGTAAACAGGTTCAGCATTGGTATGTGTGACACAGAATTACTTGCATGCACAAAAACACACACATAAACGCACGCACGCACGCACACACACAAAATAAAAACCTAATATGGTGATGCACATCACAACACTATGTGATAGATATGTTATAAAGTATATATTCTATTCGCTAACATCTTGTCCAATTCGAACGGCTATTGTGTTGCAAAACCATATCCGGTGTTAATGCAATATGCAACATACAGTGAAGTGTCTCGCTATTATGCGTTTACAAACCCAAAAATACAACAGCTGTATAATGAGGCAATGGGCGCTACTACAATGCAATACACGAATAAAACTGCTGCATTTCCAAGTACATTTTGAGAACATAAAAACGATAAAATCACAAACCTAATTTGAAGGCGGATCATGGATGCAATGGGTTAAATATGAAACGGATAGATTTTCCATTCTTGACCGCCACAACATCATGATACAAACGGATGCATTCTACGCCCTATAATCCATGGATATTGACTTGATCCTGGTTTACATTATGCGCCGGGTATTTCATCTTTATTTAATCTTCTAGGACAGAGGTTTAAATGAGAAAGGTAGCCATTTTCGTCTGATTTTTTTTTTTTATAAAATAGGAGGGGATCAAAGCGCATGCGCGCGGGACTTCAAGGAAACGTGCCCTATAAAGCCATTCACAATAATAATAATAATACAAAAAACATGTAATCCTGCCATAATGCGATCAGAAATATAGGATATTATGCATTTCGTTCGTAATCCTGGTTTTGAAATCGTGGACATTGTGTCCAGGAAATGAACGCAGATGTTTAAGAAACGGTCGTCACTAGTTACCACAGCTACAGTCATAAACCCCGCCTATTTCTACAATTTATCTTCTTAAAATGTTAACCACATTGCTTAACATTAACCACATTGCTAACTTTATGCCTAACCCCAACCTTATATTAAGACAGAAAAGCTAATTTGTGTTTTCATGAATTTTTACGATATAGGCAACTTTGACTTTGTGGCTGTGGTAACTAGTGGAAACCTTTCAAACAGGTTTATGAATACTGTACTTTCAGTAGGTGGTAGCATAACAATGATTAATTTAAGTACAGGATTAAAAACATGCTTAATCTACTAAACCGTGTAATCTAACTAAAATTAACCTGACCTTAGTGGTAAAGCAATCTAATGTACAGAACTCAGATCAGTTTTTCCTGTAAAGTATCATACATTTGTGTAGTCAGCTCAGCTATCCCCATTGAGACCGTGTCTGTGCCTTGACCTAGGTTGGGCAAAACTAAGCATGGCGGTGTTCGCTTTAGCAATCTCACTAGAATAAAAACCTCCTCCATTCCTGCCATTATTGAAAGAGATCGTTATACCTCACATGTCAAAATAGGGCTACTTAATGTTAGATCCCTCATTTCAAAGGCAGTTATAGTCAATGAACTAATCACTGATCATAATCTTGATGTGATTGGCCTGACTGAAACATGGCTTAAGCCTGATGAATTACCTGTGTTAAATGAAGCCTCACCTCCTGGTTACACTAGTGACCATATCCCCCGCGCATCCCGCAAAGGCGGAGGTGTTGCTAACATTTACAATAGCAAATTTTAATTTACAAAAAAACAACAACGACGTTTTCATCTTTTGAGCTTCTAGTCATGAAATATATGCAGCCTACTCAATCACTTTTTATAGCTACTGTTTACAGGCCTCCTGGGTCATATACAGCGTTCCTCACTGAGTTCCCTGAATTCCTATCGGACATTGTAGTCACAGCAGATAATATTGAAATATTTGGTGACTTTAATATTCACGTGGAGAAGTCCACAGACCCACTCCAAAAGGCTTTCGGAGCCATCATCGACTCAGTGGGTGTTGTCCAACATGTCTCTGGACCTACTCACTGCCACAGTCATACTCTGGACCTAGTTTTGTCCCATGGAATAAATGTTGTGGATCTTAATGTTTTTCCTCATAATCCTGGACTATCGGACCACCATTTTATTACGTTTGCAATCGCAACAAATAATCTGCTCAGACCCCAACCAAGGAGCATCAAAAGTTGTGCTATAAATTCTTAGACAACCCAAAGATTCCTTGATGCCCTTCCAGACTCCCTCTGCCTACCCAAGGACATCAGAGGACAGAAATCACTTAATCACCTAACTGAGGAACTCAATTTAACTTTGCGCAATACCCTAGATGCAGTTGCACTCCTAAAAACTAAAAACATTTGTCATTAGAAACTAGCTCCCTGGGTATACAGAAAATACACGAGCTCTGAAGCAAGCTTCCAGAAAATTGGAACAGAAATGGCGCCACACCAAACTGGAAGTCTTCCGACTAGCTTGGAAAGACAGTACCGTGCAGTATCGAAGAGACCGCACTGCTGCTCGATCATCCTATTTTTCCAACTTAATTGAGGAAAATAAGAACAATCCAAAATTTATTTTTGATACTGTCGCAAAGCTAACTAAAAAGTAGCATTCCCCAAGAGAGGATGGCTTTCACTTCAGCAGTAATGAATTCATGAACTTCTTTGAGGAAAAGATCATGATCATTAGAAAGCAAATTACGGACTCCTCTTTAAATCTGCGTATTCCTCCAAAGCTCAGTTGTCCTGAGTCTGCACAACTCTGCCAGGACCTAGGATCAAGGGAGACACTCAAGTGTTTTAGTACTATATCTCTTGACACAATGATGAAAATAATCATGGCCTCTAAACCTTCAAGCTGCATACTGGACCCTATTCCAACTAAACTACTGAAAGAGCTGCTTCCTGTGCTTGGCCCTCCTATGTTGAACATAATAAACGGCTCTCTATCCACCGGATGTGTACCAAACTCACTAAAAGTGGCAGTAATAAAGCCTCTCTTGAAAAAGCCAAACCTTGACCCAGAAAATATAAAAAACTATCGGCCTATATCGAATCTTCCATTCCTCTCAAACATTTTAGAAAAAGCTGTTGCGCAGCAACTCACTGCCTTCCTGAAGAAAAACTATGTATACGAAACGCTTCAGTCTGGTTTAAGACCCCATCATAGCACTGAGACTGCACTTGTGAAGGTGGTAAATGACCTTTTAATGGTGTCAGACCGTGGCTCTGCATCTGTCCTCGTGCTCCTAGATCTTAGTGCTGCTTTTGATACCATCGATCACCACATTCTTTTGGAGAGATTGGAAACCCAAATTGGTCTACATGGACAAGTTCTGGCCTGGTTTAGATCTTATCTGTCGGAAAGATATCAGTTTGTCTCTGTGAATGGTTTGTCCTCTGACAAATCAACTGTAAATTTCGGTGTTCCTCAAGGTTCCGTTTTAGGACCACTATTGTTTTCACTATATATTTTACCTCTTGGGGATGACATTCGAAAACATAATGTTAAATTTCACTGCTATGCGGATGACACACAGCTGTACATTTCAATGAAACATGGTGAAGCCCCAAAATTGCCCTCGCTAGAAGCCTGTGTTTCAGACATAAGGAAGTGGATGGCTGCAAACTTTCTACTTTTAAACTCGGACAAAACTTTGATGCTTGTTCTAGGTCCCAAGAAACAAAGAGATCTTCTGTTAAATCTGACAATTAGTCTTGATGGTTGTACAGTCGTCTCAAATAAAACTGTGAAGGAACTCTGCGTTACTCTGGACCCTGATCTCTCTTTTGAAGAACATATCAAGACTGTTTCAAGGACAGCTTTTTTCCATCTACGTAACATTGCAAAAATCAGAAACTTTCTGTCCACAAATGATGCAGAAAAATTAATCCATGCTTTTGTTACTTCTATGCTCTACTTTCCGGCTACCCGGATAAAGCACTAAATAAACTTCAGTTAGTGCTAAATACGGCTGCTAGAATCCTGACTAGAACCAACAAAAATTGATCATATTACTCCAGTGCTAGCCTCCTACACTGGCTTCCTGTTAAGGCAAGGGCTGAACTCAAGGTTTTACTGCTAATCCACAAAGCATTACATGGGCTTGCTCCTACCTATCTTTCCAATTTGGTCCTGCCATACACGTACGCTACGGTCACAAGACGCAGGCCTCCTAATTGTCCCTAGAATTTCTAAACAAACAGCTGGAGGCAGGGCTTTCTCCTATAGAGCTCAATTTTTATGGAATTGTCTGCCTACCCATGTAAGAGATGCAGACTCGGTCTCAACCTTTAAGTCTTTACTGAAGACTCATCTCTTCAGTGGGTCCTATGATTGAGTGTAGTCTGGCCCAGGAGTGTGAAGGTGAACGGAAAGGCTCTGGAGCAACGAACCGCCCTTACTGTCTCTGCCTGGCCGGTTCCCCTCTCTCCACTGGGATTCTCTGCCTCTAACACTATTACATGGGCTGAGTCACTGGCTTATTGGTGTTCTTCCATGCCGTCCCTAGGAGGGGTGCGTCACTTGAGTGGGTTGAGTCACTGACGTGGTCTTCCTGTCTGGGTTGGCGCCCCCCCTTGGGTTGTGCCGTGGCGGAGATCTTTGTGGGCTATACTCGGCCTTGTCTCAGGATGGTAAGTTGGTGGTTGAAGATATCCCTCTAGTGGTGTGGGGGCTGTGCTTTGGCAAAGTGGGTGGGGTTATAGCCTTCCTGTTTGGCCCTGTCCGGGGGTATCATCGGATGGGGCCACAGTGTCTCCTGACCCCTCCTGTCTCAGCCTCCAGTATTTATGCTGCAGTAGTTTATGTGTCGGGGGGCTAGGGTCAGTCTGTTATATCTGGAGTATTTCTCCTGTCTATCCGGTGTCTTTTGTGAATTTAAGAATGCTCTATCTAATTCTCTCTTTCTCTCTCTCGGAGGACCTGAGCCCTAGGACCATGCCTCAGGACTACCTGACATGATGACTCCTTGCTCTCCCCAGTCCACCTGGCCATGCTGCTGCTCCAGTTTCAACTGTTCTGCCTGCGGCTATGGAACCCTGACCTGTTCACCGGACGTGCTACCTGTCCCAGACCTGCTGTTTTCAACTCTCTAGAGACAGCAGGAGCGGTAGAGATACTCTCAATGATCGGCTATGAAAAGCCAACTGACATTTACTCTTGAGGTGCTGACTTGTTGCACCCTCGACAACTACTGTGATTATTATTATTTGACCATGCTGGTCATTTATGAACATTTGAACATCTTGGCCATGTTCTGTTATAATCTCCACCCGACACAGCCAGAAGAGGACTGGCCACCCCTCATAGCCTGGTTTCTCTCTAGGTTTCTTCCTAGGTTTAGGCCTTTCAACAGAGTTTTTCCTAGCCACCGTGCTTCTACACCTGCATTGCTTGCTGTTTGGGGTTTTAGGCTGGTTTTATGTACAGCACTTTGAGATATCAGCTGATGTAAGAAGGGCTATATAAATACATTTGATTTGATGATTTGTACTGATCATAATTTTAGGTAGGCTAATTAACTTGTGAAGTTTATTATGTGAGCTTACTCAGAAACACTTTAATAAACTAATATAGACCTACTACTTATTGATTTTATCTCAGACTTTTACAGCATACTGGACTCATAGAGTGCTACTCTCTCAAGATATCTTGTTGGGGTGGGTGACTCTTTGAACTTACAATGGCTAGCCCCAAGTCATTATATTTTTTTCTTGTGCTTTATTCTATTTGTCTCATGACTCCTGCGTGCTTTGTTGACTATGAACTTGCTTGTTTTCCCAACCGTGGAACAGACTATGTTTGTTACCACACTCGGGACTCTGAGTCTCTATTGATTACACAGACTTCCCATCCTATTCTAACAACCTCTCGCCGGCTTTGTATTCATGTTACCGGATGAAATTGCTGTATAATATGATCTTGTTGCCATCTGATGCACATTCAAATGTCATAAAAAATCAACACTGCAGAGCTCTCCCTGTCCTCTGCCGTGCCCTGATTGTATTACTGTTGATGATATCTGGAAATGTGCATGTACACCCTGGCCCATCTACTGTTGCTAGCCCCAAATCTGACTTGTGCACTGATATCTACTTCACTGATTTCTGCTCTCGTAAAAGCATGGGTTTTCTGCACATTAACACTAGAAGTCTATTACCTAAAATTGATCAATTTAGAAAGTGTGGGTTCACAGGTCCAATCCAGATGTGTTGGTCATTACTGCCCGGGCGGCAGGTAGCCTAGTGGTTAGAGCGTCGGGCCAGTAACCTAAAGGTTGGCAGATTGAATACCCGAGCTGTTCTGCCCCTGAACAAGGCAGCGAACCCACTGTTCCTAGGCCGTCATTGTAAAAAATAATTTGTTCTTAACTGACTTGACTAGTTAAATAAAGGTTAAATAAAAAATGTAGTTACTGAGACGTTGAACACTGATGTTAACCTTTCTGGTTATAACCTTTTTTGGCAAGATAGATCGGCCAAAGCTGGTGGAGTGGCAATCTTTACCAAGTATCACCTTCAGTGCTCAGTTGTCTCTACCAAGTCTGTCCCCAAACAATTTAATTTGCTGGTTTTAAGCATTAAACTTTCAAATAGCTCTTTGTTGACTGTTTCTGGGTGTTACCACCATCAGAACCGGCCTGTACCCTACCAACCTGAAGCTCTCTCCTGGCCCCTTACACTAAGTCTGAATTTGTCCTGTTAGGTGACCTAAACTGGGACATGCTTAAACCACCTGACCAAGTCCTAAAGCAATGGGACTCCCTAAACCTTTCTCAGATTATTACCAATCCCACAAAGTATGACCCCAAACACCCAGAAAATGCTACTCTCCTTGATGTTATCCACACAAATAATCCTGATAGGTATCAGTCTGGTGTTTTCTGTAATGACCTTAGTGATCATGGTTTTACAGCCTGTGTTCGTAATGGCTGCTCAGTGAAACGACCTGTCATAGACGCTTGGTAAAAACTTTAATGAGCAAGCCTTCTTTCATGACCTGGCATCTGTAAATTGGTATAGAATCAGCTTGATCCCCTCTGTCGAAGACGCTTGGAGCTTCTTTATTGATATTTTCAGTGGTATTGTTAACAAACACGCCCCCATAAAGAAAATGAGAATTAAAAACAGGTTCAGCCCCTGGTTCGACCGTGATCAGGCAGAGTTACACCACCTCAAGAATTGCATTTGGCGAAAGGCTCGGCATATGCATACTCAGGCTGACTGGCTCTCGTTCAGGCAAATGAAAAATAAGTGCACTCAGGCTATCCAGAAGGCCAAAGTTTGTTACTTTAAGGAGCAGTTCACTCTCTGTGAGTCTAATCCCAAGAAGTTCTTGAAAATGGTTAAAGACCTGAAGAATAAACCCTCCTCCTCACAGCTGCCCATGTCCCTTAATGTTGATGATGTGGTTGTTACTGACAAGGAGCACATGGATGAGCTCTTTAATCACCACTTCATTAAGTCCGGATTCCTATTTGACTCCGCCATGTCTCATTGCCCGTCTAATATTTCCCCATCTCCCACCCCTTCTAATGCGACTAGCCCCAATGCTCCTCTCTCTTTTTCCCCTGCCCTGCTACAAAGTTTCTCCTTGCAGGTGGTCACTGAGTCCGAGGTGCTAAAGGAGCTCCTTAAACTTTACCCCCAAAAAACATCTGGGTCAGATGGTATAGACCCTTTCTTCTTCAAGGTTGCGGCCCCTATCATCGCCAAGCCTATCTCTGACCTTTTTAACCTGTCTCTCCTCTCTGGGGAAGTTCCCATTGGTTGGAAGGCAGCCATGGTGGGTCCTTTCTTTAAAGGGGGAGATCAAGCTGATGCTAACTGTTATAGGCCTATTTCTATTTTGCCCTGTTTATCAAAAGTATTGGGAAAACGTGTCAATAATCAACGGATTGGCTTTCTTGATGTCTACAGTATTCTCTCTGGTATGCAATCTGGTTTCAGCTCAGGTTATGAATGTCACTGCAATCTTCAAGGTCCTAAATGATGTCACCATTGCCATTGATTCTAAGCAATGTTATGCTGCTATTTTTAATAACTTGGCCAAAACTTTTGATACAGTAGACCATTCCATTCTTGTGGGCCGGCTAAGGAGTATTGGTGTCTCTGAGGGGTATTTGGCCTGGTTTGCTAACTACCTCTCTCAAAGAGTGCAGTGTATAAAGTCAGAACATCTGCTATCTCAGCGACTGGCTGTCACCAAGGGAGTACCCCAATGCTCGATCCTAGGCCCCATGCTCAACAGTATAGCTCAGGCAGTAGGAAGCTCGCTCATCCAATTCTATGCAGATGATACAGTCTTATACTCAGCTGGCCCCTCCCTGCAATTTGTGTTAAATGTTCTACAACAAAGTTTCTTAGTGTCCAACAAGCTTTCTCTACCCTTAACCTTGTTCTGAACACCTCCAAAAGAAAGGTCATGTGGTTTGGTAAGAAGAATGCCCCTCTCTCCACCGGTGTGATTACTACCTTTGAGGGTTTAGAGCTCATACAAGTACTTGGGAGTGTGGCTAGACGGTACACTGTCCTTCTCTCAGCACATAGCAAAGCTGAAGGCTAAAGTTAAATCTAGACTTGGTTTCCTCTATCGTAATCGCTCCTCTTTCACCCCAGCTGCCAAACTAACCCTGATTCAGATGACCATCCTACCCATGCTAGATTAGAGATGTAATTTATAGATCAGCAGATAAGGGTGCTCTTGAGCGGCTAGATGTTCTTTATCCTTCGGCCATCAGATTTGCCAGCAATGCTCCTTATAGGGCAAATCACTGCACTCTATACTCTTCTGTAAACTGGTCATCTCTGTATTCCTGTCGCAAGACCCATTGGTTGATACTTATTTATAAAACCCTCTTAGGCCTCATTTCCTCTTATCTGAGATACCTACTGCAGCCCTCATCCTCCACATACAACACCCATTCTGCCATTCACATTAAAGGTCCCAAAAGCACACACATCCCAGGGTCGCTCGTCTTTTCAGTTCGCTGCAGCTAGCGACTGGAACGAGCTGCAACAAACACTCAAACTGGACAGTTGTATCACCATCTCTTCATTCAAAGACTCAATCATGGACACTCTTACTGACAGTTGTGGCTGCTTTGTATGATGTATTGTTGTCTCTACCTTCTTGCCCTTTGTGCTGTTGTCTGTGCCCAATAATGTTTGTACCATGTTGTGCTGCTGCCATGTTGTTGTCATGTTGTTGTCATGTTGCTACCATGTTGTTGTCATGTTTTGCTGCCATGCTGTTGTTGTTGTCTTAGTGCTCTCTTTATGCAGTGTTGAGGTGTCTCTCTTGTCGTGAAGTGTGTTTTGTCCTATATTTTATTTTTGAATCCCAGCCCCTGTAGGAGGCCTTTTGTTGCCTTTTGGTAGGCCGTCATTGTCAAAAAGAATTTGTTCTTAACTGACTTGCCTAGTTAAATAAAGGTTACATAAAATAACAAATATTCAAGAAGTCAAGATGGTGCTGGTAGACATGGCTGCCTTGTTTCAGGCTCCTAAGCAACTTTGAAGTATTTTATATTTTTTACGTTATTTCTCACATTATTAGCCCAGAATGTTCTTTGCATTATTACATACAGCAGGAAATAACTTTTGGATATCTGGACTCCGACATTGCTCTTCTAAATATTTATACATTTCTTAATTCCATTATTTTACTTTTAAATGTGTGTGTTAGATATTACTGCACTGTTGGAGCAAGGAACACAAGCATTTCGCAATAACGTCGCTAAACATGTGTTTGCGACCACTCTGGCTTTACGAGGCTACAATTCAACTAGCCTCACTCTGGCTTTACGAGGCTACAATTCAACTAGCCTCACTCTGGCTTTACGAGGCTACAATTCAACTAGCCTCACTCTGGCTTTACGAGGCTACAATTCAACTAGCCTCACTCTGGCTTTACGAGGCTACAATTCAACTAGCCTCACTCTGGCTTTACGAGGCTACAATTCAACTAGCCTCACTCTGGCTTTGCAAATCAACACCAAACAAGCAAACAAATATTTAATATGAACATGACAACAGAAAGACTGGCTTTACTGTAATAATTTGTACTGTTAAGATCAAAGGTGGCCAGCAATAATATACAGTGCATTCAGAAAGTATTCAGAGCTCTCGTCTTTTCCACATTTTGTTACGTTACAGACTTACTCTGAAATTGATTAAATTGTTTTTTCCCCTTCTTCAATCTACACACAACACCCCATAATGACATCACAATACCCCATAATGACATATCAAAAACAGGTTTTTAGAAAGTTTTGCAAATGTTTTAAAGATAAAAAACAGAAATATCACATTTACATAAGTATTCAGACCATTTACTCAGTACTTTGTTGAAGTAACTTTGGCAGTGATTACAGCCTCAAGTCTTCTTGGGTATGATGCTAAATCCTTGGCACAACTGTATTTGGGGAGTTTCTCCCATTCTTCTCTGCAGATCCTCTCAAGCTCTGTCAGGTTGCATGGGGAGTGTTGCTGCACAGCTATTTTCAGGTCTCTCCAGAGATGTTCGATCGGGTTCAAGTCCGGCCTCTGGCTGGGCCACTCAAGAACATTCAAAGACTTGTCCTGAAGACACTCCTGCGTTGTCTTGGCTATGTGCTTAGGGTCATTGTCCTGTTGGAAGGTAAACCTTTGCCTCAGTTTGAGGTCCTGAGCGCTCTGGATCAGGAGTCATCAAGGATCTCTCTGTACTTTGCTCCGTTCATCTTTCCCTTGACCCTGACTAGTCTCCCAGTCCCTGCCGCTGAAAAACATCCCCACAGCATGATGCTTCCACCACCATGCTTCACAGTAGGGATGGTGCCAGGTTTCCTCCAGACGTGACGCTTGGCATTAGGCCAAAGAGATCATTGTTGGTTTCATCAGACCAGAGAATCTTGTTTCTCATGGTCTGAGAGTCCTTTAGGTGCCTCCAAGAGGGCTGTCATGTGCCTTTTACTGAGGAGTGGCTTCTGTCTGGCTACTGTACCATAAAGGCCTGATTGGTGGAGTGCTGCAGAGATGGTTTTCCTTCTGGGAGGTTCTCCCATGCTTCCACACCTGCATTGCTTGCTGTTTGGGTTTTTTGGCTGGGTTTCTGTACAGCACTTTGTGACATCAGCTGATGTAAGAAGGGCTCTATAAATACATTTGATTGATTGATCTCCACAGAGGAACTCTGGAGGTCTATCAGAGTGACCATTGGGTTCTTGGTCACCTCCCTGACCAAGGCCCTTCTCCCCCGATTGCTCAGTTTGGCCAGGAGGCTAGCTCTAGGAAGAATCTTGGTGGTTCCAAAGTTCTTCCATTTAAGAATGATGGAGGCCACTGTGTTCTTGGGGACCTTCAATGCTGCAGAATATTTTTGGTACCATTCCCCAGATCTTTGCCTCGACACAATCCTGTCTCGGAGCTGTACAGACAATTCCTTTGACCTCATGGCTTGGTTTCTGCTCTGACATGCACTGTCAACTGTGGGACCTTATATAGACAGGTGTGTGCCTTTCCAAATCATAACCAATCAATTGAATTTGCCACAGGTGGACTCCAATCAAGTTGTAGAAACATCTCAAGGACGATCAATGGAAACAGGATGCACCTGATCTCAATTTAGTCCCATAACAAAGGGTCTGAATACTTATATAAATGTATTTCTTTTGTATATTTAATACATTTGCGCAAAAATGTCTAAAAACCTGTTTTCGCTTTGTCATTATGGGATATTGTGTGTAGATTGATGAGGAACATGTTTTATTTAATCTATTTTAGAATAAGACCAACGTAACAAAATTTGGAAAAAGTCAAGGGGTCTGAATACTTTCCGAATGCACTGTACATAAGCATTTCCCATTAACATTGTTCCACTACCCATTCATTCCCTAATGAGTCCATAGGGCTTAGCTCCAGTTGATTATGCATACATTTAAAAAAAAAATCCCAAATGGCACCCTATTCCCTCAGCCTGGTCTCAGACATTTACATTTTGGTCATTTAGCAGACACTCTTATCTAGAGCGACTTACAGGTGCAATTAGGGTTACGTCCATTGCTTAAGGGCACATTGACAGATTGGTCACCTATTTGTCTCTGGTATTCGAACCAGCGACCTTTCCGTTATTGGCCCAACGCTCTTAACCGCTAGGCTACCTGCCCTACAAAGGGCCCTGGTGTATGGGCCCTGGTCAAAAGTAGTGCACTACATGGGGAAAAGGGTGCCATTTGTGACACAAGCCATGCCAATTCTCCCTACTGATCTTGGTCAGTTTCTGGATCTTAGTCTCGGTAGACATGTACACATACTTGTCCCTGATGCTGACTGTCATTCCACCCAGGATGGAGGGGTCAGACTGGGCAGAGAGAGAACAGAAAAGACCTTCAGACTTGTAGCAACATGTACAAACCAGCTCATAATCACTATATTAATCTCTTTATTTCACATACTTTATTGGTGAGGATTTTAGTCAGGGGTAATGGAAACGTAAGCCTAAAATGTGAACGTTTCTGATTCTGTAGGTGGACACTGATTCCATTATTCTTTCATCTACTGTGGCTTGTTATGTCTATTCAGTATTAGCTATTCAGTAGCCTCCTCTGTGAGTTCCTAGTTCCTACCTTAGTCTCCAGCTTGAGCATCTCTCCTTTGGCCAGGAAGCCATTCAGAGCAACTCTCAGGTCTTTGAGGTTGGCAGCATCCAGAGGCTGTGAAAGATACACAGGATTAGGAAGATGTCAAATAAATGAAAATAATTAATCTGCAAATTATTAAGTCCTGTAAATGTAAACAACATGTCAATTACATTTTAGTGTGGATTAATGTACATCTTGAGTTGGTTGATCTGGGATTAGATTAAATATGTGTGTGTGTGTGTGTGTGTGTGTTTGTGTGTGTCAGTTCCTACCTGTGTGGTGGAGACAGTACAGAGGACCTCTTCACGGTGAGCACTCATCATCTTGCTGAAGGCTGAGATGATGTCAGAGATCAGCGTCAGACGGTCATTATCAGCCATAACATCTGAGGAATGGAAGTAAAGATATTCAATTCAATTCAATACAAATGTAGTTATCTCCTGTGATGGAACATTTTTATGTTTGTGCTTATCAAATAACCTATTTCTGTGTTCATGCAAGTGACTGATCGAATGAATCCTCACTATCAGTATCTGTAATTTGGCAGTACGCCCAGAACGAAAGGATATCTCAGTTTCAAGGTCTCAGCTTGGAGAGAAGAAGCCTCGTGAGGTATTGGTCTGTCACACGCATGACCCTGTATTGGTCTGTCACATACATGAACCAAATGTTAGTGATGAATTAATTATGAATGATGAATGAGCTAAATCATGCAAATATAACTTGTCTGTATATAAGAGAACTAACGGGACTGACCCGGTGGAGCTCCTGATCGACGTGTACATGGTGCATTGAGTTGGTTGGAACCTCTCCAGCTTGCTGTTAATAAACAATGATTAATTTAAGATTGACTTTGAGTGTCCCTGTGTAGAATTTCCACGACACTACTTTGGGCAATTAATGTTAGAGCTACATCAGGGCCACAGACACAGGCACATAAACAAGATAACTATTACACATTACGCGGTTATTACACACAACTTTAGTAACACCATCTTTCTTTCACCTGTCTGTCGAGATAGGTGACATAAGGCTGGCTACCCACTGGGGAGGTTGATGATGGTCATGACATCAGTGAAGGTGTGCTCTTTGATACCGCGTTTAACATGGTGATTCTCCATGATGCCAGATAGCTTGGGGTCCTTGACTAGGGCCTGGAGGAATAGAAATAATGCCTGTTTAGTATAGCTATGGGGCAGTAGCTGGATACCAGTCTGAAACTGGGTCGTCTGAAAGAGAAAGGCATCCAGGTTCATGGGACAGATGACAGTCAGGGGTTCCCGTGTGTCTGTGTGTTGGAAATGAATGGGACTGACTTACAGACACTGTGACCAGCTCCTTCTCCACTTGCTCCGGTCTGCCCTGCTGGCTGACTGCTGAGAAGAGAGCATAGGCATAGCGACCCTCAACTCCATACACCTGGATGGGAGGCCAAATAAAGAGGGATAAACAGGTTGTAGAGAGGGTAAATCATTGCACCCATTAGAGGTTTTAGGATTATATTGAGATATTTAGCTTATTTTTGACTGTGACGGCTACATCTTTAGACTAGTCTGTGTTTGATAATATCGTTCTCAAGTCGTCAGTCGTCATTGCATAATTGTTGTGGAATGTTGAGCCCTTCCAGTAGCTTGTATGTCCTGCTTTGCTTACCGTGACCAGAACTTGCCTGGTCAGCAAAGTGCTGAACTGAAGGACATGCGAGAAGAGAGAGAGCATTGCTTGGATAAAACTGCCGTTGATATAGCTACCAGTGACAGCGAGTGAGAAACTAGGCGTAGAAACTCAGTAACTGTAGAAGTGTTGGTTGTTACCAGTGTGGGCGAGTAGTGAACTACAAATAGTTCAACTAGTAATTTCATTACATTTTGCAGTAGCTTGCTGGTAGTTGAACCAAATTCAAATCTTGGTAGTGTTTTCAGTAGTTAATTACTTGTTTTGCAATGTAGCGGTGTAGCTAACTACTGGAACTACACACGACTTTTTTGCTAAAATAAAATAAAATATTTGTTATGTAGGAAAGAGATTCCTTTTTTTCTGGTGTTGTGCTGAAAATCTCCCCCCTGACAGAATACTCACCCCCTTCGCGTGAACGCGCACACACTCAATTCTTCTTTGCTGTGACTTGCTTGCTAGTTGGGATTTCTACTTTTCACTCCGTTGTCAGTTTAGTCTACATTTCACTGAAAGCATTTTTTTATTTGTTTCCTTCAAAGCAGCTGTCAATGATCACGTTAGGCTGCGTTTCATTTTATTTTTTATGGCGGTTTCTAAGATCAGTGAAATGTAAGATCCAGTATTGCACAAACCATGATATTCTACTGCTGTCTGGGATGAAACTCAATGCGCATGCGTGTGTCTTAAACCTGAGGAGCCGCCTCAAATTCTGTGTAGTTGTTCTTGAATCCAGCCAGTCCATTGTATTTATTCACTGTGAATGCACAGTAGTCCTATCCATTTGAATAGCAGTATATGTATTTACACTATTTTCCACAATATTCATGAGATTTATTATGATAGGTTTATTATTTTGATACCGAGAGCACAATGTAGTTCCCATTCGCAACCACACGGTGGCAGAAAAGCCCAGATTAAGGGGGCCAGTGAAGTCCGTCGGCCAATTAAGTAAACGCAGCAAGACCAAGCGGGTTCGTTTATCTGACTCGGGTTACCCCGGTGGGAGAAATTTTAATCGGGTGAAAAGTGATTGCATTGTTTTAGAACGGTGCTGCCTCCCGAACGTGAGCCAGGTAGGTGACAAGCTCTGGCCGACGGAGAAGTCGTCTCAAAACAAAAGTGACGTAGTTAACTACTCCCGAGTGACGCAGCGGTCTAAGACACTGCATCTCAGTGCTAGACGAGTGAATACAGACCCTGGTTCGATCCCTGTTTCACAACCGGTCGAGAGCGGGAGTCCCGTAGGGCGGCGCACAATTTGCCCAGCGTTGTCCGGGTTTAGGGGAGGGTTTGGCGGTGTAGGCCGTCATTGTAAAATAAGTCTTAACTGACTTGCCTAGTTAAATAAATGTGATGAATAGGATTCTGTTTTTCCACATGCAAAGGTGATTGGTTTTGATTAAAAAAGCTTTATCTGACGTCCCAATCCTAGTTTGAAAATTCAAACATTTATTTGATGGAAAATAAATATATGTTTCTGGACGATTCTGGCAACATGACAAAGCGGCGCAGATTACAGTTAGATTTGAGAAGGGCGCTCCTCCCGATAACGTGAGGGACCATTGCCCGGTTGAACCCGGGCCAGTGTAATAGAACTCCCTCATTGATTGTCGCTCGGGAAAGAAGCTGGGTTGGGTCCACGGGATATCATACAGAGACAGTTTTCTGCAACTACACCACGCATTTCTTTAGCTTTTTCATATTAACATAAACTTGAGGTACATGCATCGATTATTTTTAACAAGTAGTTAGCTAGTGCCGAGGGTTTGAACCAATTTAAAACAGAGTCGGTAACCTAGCAAGATCGTGCATTCATTTTCGACGAAAGCAAAACGAGTGCGAATGACGAGAACGTATTAGCTAAACTAGTTTTCAATAGGTTTTCAACCTAACTAGCTAGCTGAAATATAACCAGACATGGACGACAAGTCATTCACTAAGGAATTGGATGGGTGGATTGAGCAACTCGGCGAATGCAAGCAGCTCTCGGAAAACCAAGTCAAAGCCCTTTGCGAGAAGGTAATTTTAACCCATTTAATTTGTGTGATCTTGCAAGCCCTTAGCTAAGATAGTTTGCCGGCTATGTTAGACAGCGACCATTAGCTAACTGTTAAACAATTATTTTAATTGTTATCATTGTTCCGAGCACGGTAAATTTCTCCACCGACTGTTGTATGCTCTAGCTAGCTACATTATTCTGAAAATGGCGGCGGAGCTGCATATTGCCATTGCATTCACTGTGGAGTTGTCAGACATGAATTGACAGTACCGTAGTTTACTTGCAGGATGTAAGGAGCATTGATTATGTTATTTTATATGAATGTTTTTGGAAATGTCAGTTTGATATCCTTGCTGTTCTTTACACTCCGCTCTGGCTTGTTACAGTTGAATTCCAAAGTGTGCCGCTTGGGTATCAGCTACTATAACTGAGGATCGGACTCTGATTTTCAATTTTCGCCTAAAATGACATACCCAAATCTAACTGCCTGTAGCTCAGGACCTTGAAACAATGATATGCATATTCTTGATACCATTTGAAAGGAAACACTTTGAAGTTTGTGGAAATGTGAAATTAATACAGGAGAATATAACATTAGATCTGGTAAAAGATAATACAAAGCAAAAAATATGCTTGTTTTGTTCCATCTTTTAAAATGCAAGAGAAAAGCCACAATGTATTATTTCAGTTTTGCTGCAATTTACATTTTGGCCACTAGATGGGAGCAGTGTATGTGCCTCATTTTATACTGATCCAATGAACCATTGCATTTCTCTTCAAAATGTTGTATCAAGTCTGCCCAAATGTGCCTAATTGGTTTATTGATACATTTTCAAGTTCATAACTGTGCAATCTCCTCAAACAATAGCATGGTATTATTTCACAGTAATAGCTACTGTAAATTGGACAGTGTAATTTAGATTAACAAGAATTTAAGCTTTCTGTCCATATCAGATATGTCTATGTCCTGGGAAATGTTCATGTTACTTACAACCTCATGCTAATCACATTAGCACATGTTAGTTCAACCGTCCCGTGGGGGCGTCACCGAATCCGTAGAGGTAAAAAATGATAAATACTCAAAGAAGAAATAACATCTGAACTCCCGCTCCGTATCCCAGATTTCCCCCATCCTCTAACGAAATCACTAACCCCAAACTCTTTTCTCGTCTCCTCCTCCTTTCCAGGCCAAAGAGATCCTGACGAAGGAGTCTAATGTGCAGGAGGTGAGATGTCCAGTCACCGTGTGCGGGGATGTCCATGGCCAGTTCCATGACCTGGTGGAGCTGTTTAAAATCGGAGGGAAGTCTCCGGACACCAACTACCTCTTCATGGGAGACTACGTGGACAGGGGCTACTACTCTGTAGAGACAGTCAGCCTCCTGGTATCTCTCAAGGTAAACATAGCCAAATGTTTTAGAGCAGGGATGGGCAATTTTAATGAGGGTGCCCCCCCCATTTAAATGTTTTATTTAAAAAAAATTCATCACGAGGGGCCGCAGTGGCCTTGCCTGACGACTCAAACTGAATTATTTTGCGGCCACAATTGAAGTCATTTGTGGTGAGGTCAAAATGAGAAGTGTTGTATAAAACTAAGTAATCAATGATTGGATCATCTCTAACTAATTAGAGTAGGACAACCAATGATGAATTTTAAAACCTCCACTTTACCCACTTGTGTTCTGGTTCTGGCCCAACCCATCGGTTTCTGGGACCAATTAGAACAGTTAGAATGTTTTGTGCGTTCTAGAAATCGTTGTAGAGTTACTCGGACCCATTGCAGAGGAAAACTCATCTGTGGGCATAGCGTTTGGGTAGCCAGGCAAGCAGTGGTTTGCAGGTCTGCATATACCCACATCCATAGCCACACATGCGGTCAGAGCCGGCCCTAGCCTTTCGGAGACCCTAAGTAACATGTTGTGAACAAAACATTTTAGTGGCTCCCCTCTTGACAATGGAAAGACATTTCCTGCAATTCTACACTTTATGTGTAGAGAAAATGTTGCCGTTTTAAAGTAAGTTTGCTGCAATTCTAGACATTTTGCCATGGGGTGGAGAGAAGATTTAGCAATTTTATAATTAACTTCATGCAATTCTATTCAGTTTGCCATGAGGCAGAGAGAATCGTTAGCAGTTTTGCAGCTAACTTCCTGTAAATCTACACATTTTGCCATGGGGTGGACAGAAGATTTAGCAGTTTTAGAGCTAACTTCCTGTAAATCTACACATTTTGCCATAGGGTGGACAGAAATGTTTGCAGTTTTCGATATATCTGACTAACAAAATCAATGTTACCCGTCGGTAATTCGACCGTGATTACTGCAAGTTTAGATCTAAACATTTTTAGCTGACGTGGGTTAATTGAGTGACTGTCAGTGACTGACCTAACTAGAGAGAAACTGCTGATGCACAACCACATTTTGAAATGACACCTTGTGTATTCTACCATTTGTAATTCTCAGCAGTAAGTTGAGACCCCGACTGAGTTCCTAAGAAAAAAAAAAGAGTATTTACATTTCATGGGGGAGGGGGTTGACCGCGGGCTAACAAAATGCCCGTAGGCCGCCAGCTGCTCAACCCTGTATTCGAGTATACTCTGAAGTAGCTTTGGCCGATTCCTTTCTGATATTGCTTAATTATTTTATTTTGCGCGTGGAAAAACAGCAACAAGGTTAAACTCAAACGGGTAGAGGAGGTCAGTAGGTTTACATGGAGGACAGGACAGCCTACTGATATAACACAGGATAAGATTTATTGCTGCTACTGTAAATGTCATTATCAACCTTAAACCATCTCTGGTTGACTCAAACAGAATGTGCAGCCACTGTGAATGTAATGTGTGTTATGCGCTTGTTGTCCCATCCAGTGATGTGTTAATAATTGTTTTTCCTTCTTCAGGTTAGGTACCGTGAGCGAATCACAATCCTTCGAGGGAACCACGAGAGCAGACAGATCACCCAGGTGTACGGCTTCTACGACGAGTGTTTAAGGAAATACGGAAACGCCAACGTCTGGAAGTACTTCACAGACTTATTTGACTATCTGCCCCTCACTGCCCTGGTAGATAACCAGGTGAGATATTAGTTGTTAAAGGTGCATTATGCAGAAATAGCTCTGCTATTTCCTGGTTGCTAAAATTTTAGTAGTTTGCCTAATTTCAGTTTATTTGACAAAACCAGTAGTCATTGTGTAGAGAATCATTGTACCATCTAAACAGCTGTGAAATATATTTTCCATAACCAAAAATATTTTATTTTCAGCTGTTTGACGCTGGTGTACAAAACCAAAGTTTAAAAAAAAATGTATTTAACCTTTATTTACCTAGGCAAGTCAGTTAGGAACAAATTCTTATTTACAATGAAGGCCAAACCCGGACGACGCTGGGCCAATTGTGCGCCGCCCTATGTGACTCCCAATCCCGGCCGGTCAGTAGTAAAAGACACTAAAGCGAAACTTAAGCATAGAAATTGTCCACATAGAACAGATCTACCACTTCTTGGACTTGGTTTCAATGATCTATAACTCTAATTTCTATGTGAATTTGGCCGGGTCACCCAAGAAGTTATGTGGCAGCTTTAATGTATCACATATTTACTTATTAGTGGAAGTGTTACAGAAGTGTCTTTGTTTGGGTCCTTGAAGAGCGCTATATAAAACAAATGTATTATTAGTATCACTGTTATGAAGGAGAGAGGAGATTCAGCAACACTTGGGAGGACAACAGAATTCAATATAAAAAAAAGCTTATTTATTGCTAAAAGTAGAACCAACGCGTTTCGGCTTTTGACCTCATCAAAACCATGACGAAGGCCCTGACGAAGGCCCAAAGCCGAAACGCGTTGGTTCTACTTTTAGCAATAAATACGCTTTTTTTTATATTGAATTCTGTTGTCCTCCCAAGTGTTGCTGAATCTTCTCTCTCCTTCAGTTTGCTCCTCAATTGGAAAGCGAGGTAGTGGCAGTGAACTCTTTACCACTATGTTATTACATAACCATTCAATTCAGCAGCCATGTGCTGTACAGGTCTTAAAAGTAATTGATTTTGACATTTACAACCCAACACAATGTTCACGTGCATCTGTTACTGATTTTGTTTATAACAATGACACAATTTATTTTATTTTACCTTTATTTAACCAGGTAGGCTAGTTGAGAACAAGTTTTCATTTACAACTGCGACCTGGCCAAGATGTTAGATGGAAATGTCATCCTAAATGATTGCTTTGTTCTACCAATCACACGTGTTTTAGATGGAAATGTCCTAATTGACTTGTTGTTCCTCTGCAGATCTTCTGTCTCCACGGTGGACTGTCCCCCTCAATAGACACACTGGAACACATTCGAGCGCTGGATCGCTTACAGGAGGTTCCTCATGAGGTCAGCTCACTTCCACGTTCCTAGAAGCAACGTCCAATCTTCATACTACCATGCTAGTTAGAATGCATGTCTAATATGTTGTTTCATAGTATTGACTTGACTTAATAAACCTCTTGGTCCCCTTGGGAGCATAGGGGCGTCCACCATGCTCTCCACCTCACTCACTGCTGTCTGAGGGCTTTTGCCTCTAGCCAGGAGATCCCTGTTTTGTTCATGTTGAGTGAAGCGTTTCCAGTTGTTTAGCGTGTCATAGTATGCTTGTGTGGATATTGATCATCCACTGGAGTCTGTAAGCTCTGACCATTTGTATATCAGATAGTTCATCTATCAACCAGCCAACCAGTCACTACTCATCTCAGTTGTAATATGCACACACAAAACACCTTCGATGACATCACATCGTGCTGTGACGCTCCAAGTGATGCGGCCTGACCTCGCCAACATGGCCACCTTATTCACATCATGTAGTGTTCACAGTATTGTTGACCTTAATAACATGGCCACGTCTCTCTCCCCCAGGGTCCGATGTGTGACCTGCTGTGGTCAGACCCCGATGACCGTGGTGGCTGGGGCATCTCTCCCCGCGGTGCCGGCTACACCTTTGGACAGGACATCTCAGAGACTTTCAACCATGCTAACGGACTTACCCTGGTCTCCAGAGCTCACCAGCTCGTCATGGAGGTACAGTGGCACATTTCATCCTCTAAGGACTTATTAAATGCAATGTAAAATGAACACCAGTTAGCCTGGTATTCTCCTGTTTCTTCATAATGCAATGTGACAATATGCTAAATCTCTTCAGTGCAAAGTGCAAGGTAATTTATCAAGCTGTGCATTCACAAAGATCCACAGCATAACTTTTGACTAGCCTTGTCCTAAGATGTCTATCCTTTTTTTAAATACTGAGAATTATTTTATATATATATTTTTTTTTTACAGAAATGCATACTTTGTCCTGTTTGCATGATGTAATGTGTTTTAGCTTCGCAAGACTTGCACTTTGTCTTGTTCCTAGATTTACTGAGTGTTTTGTTTTTGACAGGGTTATAACTGGTGCCATGATGTACCTCTGGTTTACTGAGTGTTTGTTTTGACAGGGTTATAACTGGTGCCATGATGTACCTCTGGTTTACTGAGTGTTTGTTTTGACAGGGTTATAACTGGTGTCATGATGTACCTCTGGTTTACTGAGTGTTTGTTTTGACAGGGTTATAACTGGTGTCATGATGTACCTCTGGTTTACTGAGTGTTTGTTTTGACAGGGTTATAACTGGTGTCATGACCGTAACGTAGTGACTATCTTCAGTGCACCCAATTACTGCTATCGCTGTGGAAACCAAGCCGCCATCATGGAGCTGGATGACACACTCAAGTACTCCTTGTAAGTATTGACTTCAAAATGTGTTTACTTAAATAAATAAATAAATAAATAAATGTACGTATTCACTTCAGAATAAAATTCCAGTTAAGGATTTTTAATTTGTAGCTTTATTGTTAAACTCCAAACATTGGAAATTGTTATGAGTATATAAATGAGTTAGGAAGCTTCCTTGTCTTGAAATAAAACAAACCCTCTGTTAGATCTAAAATCGCTCCAAGGCGTCATATCAGATATAAATGTGACTGTCTTTGTTTCCTGTCCAGCCTTCAGTTTGATCCCGCCCCTCGCAGAGGAGAGCCCCATGTGACCCGCCGCACTCCTGACTACTTCCTGTAAAAGATCCCAATGCCTGTGAAGCATTGCTGTAGAAGTTTCTTAGTCAACGTGAAGGAGAACGTGGGGAAAAAGGAGCAACTGACCATCGGTATAGAGTTGTGACAAATTAAGCATCCATGGACCAAAATGTGTGCCATAATTTCACAATGCAAAAAATGGAGAGGGGGGGAGGGATTGATTCAACTTTAAAGAAGACCACACAACCTACACCCACCACAGTCCACTTCCTACTCTCTCTGCATGTTGTATTTATGTCTCTGAAAATTATTCTTCATTATAAAGACTACAGTGGCTGTGTAGTGCACTATATATATATATATATATATATATATATATATATATATATATATATATATATATATATATATAAAAAGTTAAAAGGGTGCCATTTTGGAAGGAGACAGTCTCACAGTACCTGCTGGTTTTGTCAGGTAAAAGATCTGCTTTGAATGACTGCATCTGCTGAGATTAATGCTTAAATGTAACTCTTGTGTTAGGACTGTAATTAAGATATAGAATGGTTCGCCAGAACTAAACTCGACATGGCCTCAAACTGGAAGGTTGCAGTAAACATATGTTGTGAAAAAAAATAACAGAAATTGCATTTTTCAATGGCTTTTTTTTTCTGTGTGAATTGAAATCGTTGTTTTCAGGGTTGGTTGGGCGTTGGGTGGAATTTAATTCTTCTTTGTTTGCACTTTTGTATTTAATTTTTATCACATGACACTGACAAACTACAACATTCTGTTTTTATATTTCACCCCTGAGAAAAATAGCTTTTCTGTCACTCACCTGTCCGTTACGTGAGTGACATCTATTTCTGTTAAATAGAGGAACACCTGTACAAAATGATATCCCTTGTTATACACTGAACAAAAATATAAATGCAACATGTAAAGTGTTGGTCCCATGTTTCATGAGCTGAAATAAAATATACCAGAAATGTTCCTTATGCACAAAAACCTTTCCTCAAAAATGTTGTGCATAAATTTGTGAGCATTGTCAAGATAATCCATCCACCTGATAGGTGTGGCATATAGAGAAGCTGATTAAACAGCATGATCATTACACAGATGCACCTTGTACTGGGGACAATAAAAGGCCACTAAAATGTGCAGTTTTCTCACACAACACAATGCCACAGATGTCTCAAGTTTTGAGGGAGTGCAATTGGCATGCTGACTGCAGGAATGTCCACCGGAGCATTGAATGTTCATTTCTCTGCCATAAGCTGCCTCCAATGTTTTAGAGAATTTGGCAGTACGTCCAACCGGCCTCACAACCACAAACCATGTGTAACCACACCAGCCCAGGACCTCCACATCCGGCTTCTTCACCTGCGAGATTGTCAAAGGAGGGAGGGGTGCTGAGGAGTATTTCCGTCTGTAATAAATCCCTTTTGTGGGGAAAAACATTCTGATCGGCTGAGCCTGGCTCCCAAGTGGTTGGACCTATGCCCTCCCAGGCCCACTCATGTCTGCATCCCTGAACAGTTGTGAAATCCATAGATTAGGGCCTAATTAATTATTTCAATTGAGTGATTTCCTTATGAACTGTAACTCAGCAAAATCTTTAAAATTGTTGCATGTTGCCTTTATATTTTTGTTTAGTATAGATACGTCTCTGCTATACAATAAAGATTGAAGTTGCTCCTTCATTGCTTTGTCCTGTGTGGTTTTATTTCCCAATTTACAGGTATTCTTTTTGATCTGACTTCTGCATGGCTGAAAATGTGACAATCAACTCTCAGAAGTTGCCCCTTGATCCCTAGGTTTTTTATTTAACTAGGCAGGTCAGTTAAGAACAAAATCTTACTTACAATGATGGCCTACTCCGGCCAAACCCAGACGACGCTGGGCCAATTAGTGCGCCGCCCTATTGGACTCACAATCACGGCTGGATGTGATGCAGCCTGCATTATGGACCAGGTACGGCAGTGACACCTCTTGCGCTGAGATGCAGTGTCCTAAACCACTATGCCACTTGGGAGTCCCTAGGAATGCAGGGGAAGAGAGAATACATTTTTTGGTGTATTTGAACAGGGCCCAGATTCTGTCATGTAAAATTGTCTGCCCTGTGATGTTCCATAATGTTGCACTAATTTGTATAATTGTGCTTTCAAGACAACTGGCATCTCGGTTGTCCACACTCCAGTCCAGTTGGTGGTGGTAATGTACCTTAAAGTTGGTTGCCAACCGCCATATGAAGTCCAAAGAAGAAGAACTCTGAAGGAGGAGAGATTACTAGAAACAAACTCAGTTGAACCTTTTATCTGTGGATTAATAAATCAAATGTTTACTGCTTTTCGACCTGTCCTCAAACTAATATAGTTGGTTCAGAGTTCGTTCTGATATTTCAACCTGCGTGTCCTGATCGTGTCTGGTTTGGGTGGACAAAATCAACATGCATGCGACGTGGACACACGTGCGCGAGAGGTCTGGTCAGCATGTAATGTCACTTCTATAGAGTGCCACAGTATGAGTCATAATACACATCAAACCTAGCATTCAAACAAGGAAATGGTTCCAATTGTTTTTCCACTATTCGTTTTTCCCATAGGGGATTATAGGATCACCTCAAATAAGGGCTGTGTTACATGTAGGCTTACCCTGGGGTGATGTTTTGATAACCGTGTAAATCTCTCTAGGACAAGGTGACTTATCAACAAATATCAATATATTCGCCTGTATTTACCCCCCCCCCCCCCCAAAAAAAAACTGAAACGCTAATTAGCTGCTAATGTGGCTATCATAAAGAACTACAAATACCATGATCTGGATGAGACTGCAAATCGAGGCAAAGGTAAGAATCTCTGGATTCTAATGTTAGCTAAATTTAGTAATTAATAATGGACAATTCTGAACTGTCATGTGAAAGTTTTAAATTGGCACAATACCTGTTAACAAAGGTGTCAGTTAGAGATAATGTGCAGGAGCTTGCAGGGATTTGTAGTCTTACATGATGTCTACTTTGATGCTAATTAGCATTTTCGAATCTGAGAGTATATACAGCTGAATATATTGATAAAAGTCACCTTGTCCGAAAGAGATTTACACACGGTTATCAAAATGGGACACCAGGATAAGCCTACACGAAACAGCCCTCATTTGAAGTTTCTAAAATTCTAATTTCCCTGTTTGACCGCTAGGTTTTATGGGTATCATGACACCTCCACTGTGGGGCTCTTATTACAAATGACTAACCAGCTGATGCTTTGTTCTACTTCTGAGTGAGAATGAGTCATATGCACTCCCAAAACGGATCACTAGATGGCAGTAAAAGTCTTTAAATTCTTGAACTGTTTTTTTGTTGCACTACCTTTTCACTATAGTCTAATCTCCAGTAGATAGGCCTAAAATTGGCTGCAAAGATTGGGTGGATAAATTACAATGTGGATAGGTTTATTAGAGGGCATTTTACATATGATTGATATGTTAATTAATGTTTTTCTATGGTTCCATTTAATTTGTATTTTGTAAAATCAAAGGCCCGTGTACAGCAGCCTACAACTAATTTACAATTGCACAATCCATTAGCTCTGAGTTAAAAGAGCTGACTATTGGAAAACCAGCTTTCCTTCCACTGCCCTTGAAGTGGAACATTACCCCCCCCCCCATTATCTGAGCCAAAAGTGAAACATTCATGGCAATTTCACCTACAAGCCAAGTTATATAAACTGCCACGCACTCTAGCAAACCGTATCAGACCGTTATGGGCCATATAAGGATGCGTTTAGACAGGCAGCCAACTCTGATCATTAAAAAATAAAAAAAACTCTGATCATTTAAAAAAAAAAAAAACTCTGATCATTTTTTTCACTCATTTGTATTTTTACCAATCAGATCAGCTCTGAAAAAGAGCTGATGTGAAATGATCTGATGTGATTGGTCAAAAGACCAATTAGTGGAACAAATATCAGAATTGGGCTACCTGTGTAAATGCAGCCTGAGAGCTTTTTTGTTGGCTTTGTAATGTTTCCTTTTCTACGAAGGAGCAAGACACAGTCTTGTGTAATCAGTGCACTTTTATATTGTTTCAAATATAGGAAGGCTATTGATGATGTGTTATTGATATTCTCTAAAGCAATCGTATGGAGATAGGCCTAAACAATTTAAAGGGAAAAAGGCGAATGACTTTCACAGTTATATTGTATTATTGTCATCAATTCTACTGAACAAAAGTATAAATGCAACAATTTCAAAGATTTGAGTTACAGTTTATATAAGGAAAACAGTCAATTGAAATAAATGAATTAGGCCCTAATCTATGAATTTCACATGACTGGGCAGGGCGCAGCAGACAGAGTCACCTAAAAAATAATTTGCTAATAAAAGTCCTTGTCTGAGGAAGAAAACTATTAGTTGCCATTGACTTTTAATTTATGATAAACCTGGCCATGAAAATGTTTGGGGTTAGATCAAGAATATATTATATTTATATGATTTGGACTCCCATAAAATTCGAGACATTTATATTATTTTGGTCTGTGTATTTGTATTTATTTAATGTTGGGATTTTATTGTGAAAGGAACTCCGTGCCCGCTGCTGTTGGTGCTGAGTTGCCGCTGCATCCTTGTCAAATTAGCTTCGTTGAGCTCGCTCGCTATTTAGGGACGTCTCTGGCAGAAGACTGCTGTGACCGTGGCACACCAGGATCGGAGCTTAGTCCAGTAAGTGGCTGGATACCTTTATAACACGTGTTTCCACATGTTGGAATTTGATACCACTTATTTTAGAGTCGTGCATCTGGTTTGGATGGTTAACAGGATGGAGGGATAGCCCTGCTGCCTGCCTGCCTAGTGGGCAACTAGATGACTGAATCTGAGGATGTGGCAGGCAGAAATCTAGGGCTGTAGTTGAAACAGGGACGCACAGCTGGGCTGAAACAGATGTTTTGAATAAGAGGCTATTAGCGAAGATATTACATTTCTTTAGGCGTTTGCACGGTGTTGGACGTTGACTTGGTATCCAGATGTAACGGTCTACATGCAGTGATTAGCTACAGATCAAGCTGGTCAGCTTCCTTTGATCAATTTATCCGATCCAGCCAATGGTAGTATTGTTCGCCCGGATCCATTTGCACGGTCAAAATAGTCTGACAAAATGGTGAGAAATATTGTAGGCTATATTTCACTGAGCCTCTCTCAAACCAGAGCTGGCCGGTTCTTGCACAATGTTATGCAGCTGTGTTGCTATGCTTTGGGAACAACCATTGTAGCATAAGAACAACGTTACAATGTAGTTAATATGGGTTAATATGTAGCCATGGAAGCCAGTGATTTGGTTAAAACGTGGGGCTGGAAGAGAGGTCTTTAGATCAGAGGCCACCTTACGTAGCAGACGTTAAGAGAAACCGCCCCTTGTCAGAGTTCAGATTTTATAGTGCCATAACAAATATGATCAAATCAACACTGCTTTTGTATTAGGCCTTCAGCCTATTGTTGCATAGGATTTTACCCACAGGAAGTCTGACTGGTTGACATTTTGTCAGAGGAAGTTAGATTTATAACAACTGTTGTTGTTTGTGACTGACCGATAAGTCATATTTGCAACAGACTGAGACTGATGTGTGTGTGTAACGGGTTACAGACAGAGACATGCGTTTCAAAATGTCTCCTGTTACATCTGCAGCAAGCTGGAACTGGATGGATACAACACCTGATACATTGTAACAACTGGTTAATAGAATCTAGTTCAGACTGGGTTACATTGTAACAACGGGTTAATAGAATCTAGTTCAGACTGGGTTACATTGTATCTTGGGAATGTCGTGATTATTTTACCTCTCTGTGATTTAAAAAAAACAACAACATTACATCCATTTGATAGGAAAGGGGAATAAATGCAGTAGCATGGCATAGTGCAGAAGATGTTATATTAAAGGGATTTTCTCCAGAGCCTTTCTCTGTTCTGTCACACTAAATGTAGCCATATTGGCTGCTAGATAAGGTGTAGCCTTGCCTTGTCTATGTTATGAGAGATTATTTTAACATAGCATAATATAGTTTCCATTAGCCTAAACTGTTTTATTGACATGCCCATATAAATATAGCCTATGTTGATTAGGCCTAATTAAATTAGAATGAAGATGAGCGATAGCCTATCCACGTGCCCATGACTAGGCTGTTAACACACAATTCATCCATTCTTTGACCCCAGAGAGAGAGAGAGAATGAGAGAGTGAAGGGGTAGGAGGGTAGGGTGGTGGGTTTGGGGCTTTTGAAAAGACGCCTCGACCCGGGGGGGGGGTTAGCTCTTCAAAACCCGTGTCAGGTCAGCCAGGCCTGTTTCCATAGCAACATTATACTGGATCACCTGTCCTGCTAAATTAATACTGAGAAGAACTTATCACAGTGTGTTGTGGATTTTTCATTCCTCTCAGGGGACAGCAATTGTGATATGATTTTGTGGTAACATAAGAGACGTTACTTAGAAAGGAGTGATTTCTGGCAGATGTGGAAGTAATATACAGTGCATTCGGAAAGTATTCACACCCTTTCCCTTTTTTTTTGCAAAAATGTCTAAAAACCTGTTTTTACTCTACTCTAGTCTCAGAATGAAATATAATAACTGGAATGCTGTTTCAGGGTTAGTTTTGTCCCAGGTAATACAATAGTCAAGGTCTTTTGTTTAGCTTTTTGTGATTTGTGTTGCATTATTCCCCTTGTCTCTAACTCTAGGACTGGGGACCCAGATGCCATTGACTTAATGCTGTTTAGAACTGTTCCTGTGAGTGCCACACTTTGTGGGAACTAATCTTGTGGGAACTAATCTTGTGGGAAGAAACTTAACACAGGGACACCTTATTACAGTTTTTCCAAAGCTTTTATTCAGGAGGATGTTATGAATTTCACCTCCTCTGACGGTAGCTAGGCTAATTTATGAATTTCACCTCCTCTGACGGTAGCTAGGCTAATTTATGAATTTCACCTCCTCTGACAGTAGCTAGGCTAATTTATGAATTTCACCTCCTCTGACGGTAGCTAGGCTAATTTATGAATTTCACCTCCTCTGACAGTAGCTAGGCTAATTTATGAATTTCACCTTCTCTGACGGTAGCTAGGCTAATTTATGAATTTCACCTCCTCTGACGGTAGCTAGGCTAATTTATGAATTTCACCTCCTCTGACGGTAGCTAGGCTAATTTATGAATTTCACCTCCTCTGACCGTAGCTAGGCTAATTTATGAATTTCTTCTCCTCTGACCGTAGCTAGGCTAATTTATGAATTTCACCTCCTCTGACGGTAGGTAGGCTAATTTATGAATTTCACCTCCTCTGACGGTAGCTAGGCTAATTTATGAATTTCACCTCCTCTGACGGTAGCTAGGCTAATTTATGAATTTCACCTCCTCTGACAGTAGCTAGGCTAATTTATGAATTTCACCTCCTCTGACGGTAGCTAGGCTAATTTATGAATTTTAGTCGAGCGCCGGTAGATAAATTATCTGGGACAATAAAACTTGTCTGTGTTGTGAATGTTTTACAGGGTCGACAAAATAATTAATCTTTGCTATTACAATGCTGTTGTGTTCTTTCAGATAACCATGACGACAGAAATCTCCACCTCCATAAACATCAAGGAGCCTCGATGGGACCAAGGGACGTTTATGGGCCGGGCTAAACACTTCTTCACCGTTACAGATCCCCGCAACGTCCTGCTCACCAATGAACAACTAGAGAATGCACACAAAGTCATCAGTGACTACCGGTAGTGTATTCTGAGCCTGGTTCTCCCTAGTTCTCCTTGGTTCTGGTTCTTCCTGGTTCGCCCTAGTTAACATTGGTTCTGGTTCCTCTTGGTTCTCCTTAGTTGTCATTGGTTCCGGTTCCTCCTGGTTCACATTGGTTCCGGTTCCTCCTGGTTCACCTTAGATGTTCTTGGTTCTGGTTCCTCCTGGTTCTCCTTAGTTGTCCTTGGTTCCGGTTCCTCCTGGTTCACCTTAGATGTTCTTGGTTCTGGTTCCTCCTGGTTCTCCTTAGTTGTCCTTGGTTCTGGTTCCTCCTGGTTCTCCCTAGTTGTCCTTGGTTCTGGTTCCTCCTGGTTCTCCCTAGTTGTCCTTGGTTCTGGTTCCTCCTGGTTCTCCTTAGTTGTCCTTGGTTCTGGTTCCTCCTGGTTCTCCCTAGTTGTCCTTGGTTCTGGTTCCTCCTGGTTCTCCCTAGTTGTCCTTGGTTCTGGTTCCTCCTGGTTCACCTTAGATGTTCTTGGTTCTGGTTCCTCCTGGTTCTCCTTAGTTGTCCTTGGTTCTGGTTCCTCCTGGTTCTCCCTAGTTGTCCTTGGTTCTGGTTCCTCCTGGTTCTCCCTAGTTGTCCTTGGTTCTGGTTCCTCCTGGTTCTCCCTAGTTGTCCTTGGTTCTGGTTCCTCCTGGTTCTCCCTAGTTGTCCTTGGTTCTGGTTCCTCCTGGTTCTCCTTAGTTGTCCTTGGTTCTGGTTCCTCCTGGTTCTCCCTAGTTGTCCTTGGTTCTGGTTCCTCCTGGTTCTCCCTAGTTGTCCTTGGTTCTGGTTCCTCCTGGTTCTCCCTAGTTGTCTTTGGTTCTGGTTCTTCCTAGTTGTCCTTGATTCTGGTTCCTTCTGGTTCTCCCTAGTTGTCCTTGGTTTCGGTTCCTCCTGGTTGTCCCTAGTTCTCGTTGGTTCCGGTTCCTCCTGGCTGTCCCTAGTTCTCGTTGGTTCTGGTACCTCCTGGCTGTCCCTAGTTCTCGTCGGTTCTGGTACCTCCTGGTTGTGCCTAGTTCTAGTTGGTTCTGGTTCCTCCTGGCTGTCCCTAGTTCTCATCAGTTCTGGTACCTCCTGGTTGTGCCTAGTTCTAGTTAGTTCTAGTTGGTTCTGGTTCCTCCTGGTTCTCTCTAGTTCTCCTGGGTTATGGTTTCTCCTGGGATCTGGTTCCTCCTGGTTCTGCTGTATGGAAACAACCTATAACTGAGCTGAGAGCTCCTGATAGAATTGACCCCAGGCTTATTGGCATAGATCTATGATCAGTTTATCCTTAATTAACTATTGATTAACCAGAAAGACAACACATGGTTGCATTCTATGATGCAACATTGAATACACAGAGTAGTGTTGCTAGGTAAGAAATTGAAGGCTTCTACACAGTTACATTTGGGACAATGTTTATCAAATACAGGTTGTGTGCAACCAACAGGGTTTTGTTTAAACTTGTGTTGCTACTAAGTAAACAGGCTCAGCTAATCACTTGTTATTTGTCTTTGAAACCCCCCCTTCTCCCCCAGGCAAGGTGTGATGTCCCCCGGGCTGACAGAGGACGAGCTATGGCGAGCCAAGTATATCTTTGACTCAGCCTTCCACCCAGACACCGGAGAGAAGATGATCCTGATTGGCCGCATGTCGGCTCAGGTCCCCATGAACATGACCATCACTGGCTGTATGATGACCTTTTACAAGTGAGCAGCAGTGTTCTATTAAAATGGCAGTGTTATACGACTGTTCTATTAAAATGGCAGTGTTACAGGACTGTTCTATTAAAATGGCAGTGTTATACGACTGTTCTATTAGAATGATAGTGTTATACGACTGTTCTATTAGAATGACAGTGTTATACGACTGTTCTATTAAAATGGCAGTGTTACACGACTGTTCTATTAGAATGGCAGTGTTATACGACTGTTCTATTAGAATGATAGTGTTATACGACTGTTCTATTAGAATGGCAGTGTTATACGACTGTTCTATTAGAATGGCAGTGTTATACGACTGTTCTATTAGAATGACAGTGTTACACGACTGTTCTATTAGAATGACAGTGTTATACGACTGTTCTATTAGAATGACAGTGTTACACGACTGTTCTATTAGAATGACAGTGTTATACGACTGTTCTATTAGAATGACAGTTACACGACTGTTCTATTAAAATGACAGTGATATACGACTGTTCTATTAGAATGACAGTGTTATACGACTGTTCTATTAGAATGACAGTGTTATACGACTGTTCTATTAGAATGATAGTGTTATAACAAGACATTTCAAATGCCATATGTCTATATACAGTGTTGCAATGTGCAAATAGTTAAAGAACAAAAGGGAAAATAAATAAACATAAATATGGTTTGTATTTACAATGGTGTTTGTTCTTCACTGGTTGCCTTTTTCTTGTGGCAACAGGTCACAAATCTTGCTGCTGTGATGGCACACTGTGGTATTTCACGCAATAGATATGGGAGTTTATCAAAATTTGATTTGTTTTCAAAGTCTTTGTGGGTCTGTGTAATCTGAGGGAAATATGTGTCTCTAATATGGTCATACATTTGGCAGGAGGTTAGGAAGTGTAGCTCAGTTTCCACCTCATTTTGTGGGCAGTGTGCACATAGTCTGTCTTCTCTTGAGAGCCAGGTCTGCCTATGGCGGCCTTTCTCAATAGCAAGGGTATGCTCACTGAGTCTGTACATATTCTTTCCTTAATTTTGGGTCAGTCACAGTGGTCAGGTATTCTGCCACTGTGTACTCTCTGTTTAGGGCCAAATAGCATTCTAGATGTTATTATTGTTAATTCTTTCCAATGTGTCAAGTAATTATAATTTTGTTTTCTCGTGATTTGATTGGGTGTAATTGTGTTGTTGTCCTGGGGCTCTGTGGATTGTGTTTTTAAGTAGAGCCCCAGGACCAGCTTGCTTGGGGGACTTTTTCAGGTTAATCTCTCTGTAGGTGATGGCTTTGTTATGGAAGGTTTGGAAATCACTTCCTTTTAGTTGGTTGTAGAAATTAACAGCTCTTCTGGATTTTGATAACTAGCGGGTATCGGCCTAATTCTGCTCTGCATGCGTTATTTGGGGTTTTACGTTGTACACAGAAGTTCTTTCTTGCAGAATTCTGCATGCAGAGTCTCAATTTGGTGTTTGTCCCATTTTGTGAATTCTTGGTTGGTGAGCGGACCCCAGACCTCACAACCATAAAGGGCAATGGGCTCTAACTGATTCAAGTATTTTTAGCCAGACCCTGATTGGTATGTCAAATTTTATGTTCATTTTGATGGCATGGAAGGCCCTTCTTGCGTTGTCTCTCAGATCGCTCACAGCTTTGTGGAAGTTACCTGTGGCGCTGATGTTTAGGCCGAGGTATGTATAATATTTTGTGTGCTCTAGGGCAACGGTGTCTAGATGGAATTTGTATTCGTGGTCCTGGCAACTGGACCTTTTTTGTAACACTCATAATTTTTTTCTTACTGAGATTCACTGTCAGGGCCCAGCTCTGACAGAATCTGTGCAGAAGATCTAGGTGCTGCTGTAGGCCCTTCTTGGTTGGTGACAGAAGCACCAGATCATCAGCAAACAGTAGACATTTGACTTCAGATTCTAGTAAGATGAGGCCGGGTGCTGCAGACTGTTCTAGTGTCCTCGCCAATTCATTGATATATATGTTGAAGAGGGTGGGGCTTAAGCTGCATCTCACCCCACGGCCCTGTGGAAAGAATGTGTGTGTTTTTTGCCAATTTTAACCGCACACTTGTTGTTTGTGTACATGGATTTTATAATGTTGTATGTTTTTCCCCCAACACCACTTTCCATCAATTTGTATAGCAGACCCTCATGCCCAATTGAGTCAGCAAAGCATGAGAAGACTTTGCCTTTGTTTTGGTTTGTTTGTTTGTCAATTAAGGGTGTGCAGGGTGAATATGTGGGCTGTCGTACGGTAATTTGGTAAAATGCCAATTTGCCACGGTACATTGTTTTCACTGAGGAAATGTACAAGTCTGGGGAAGATGCCAGAGCTAAGGATGATGCTAAAGAGTTTAAGTATAGCCAATTGGAATTTGTGGTCTGTATATTTTATCATTTCATATAGGATACCATCAAAACCACAGGCCTTTTTGGGTTGGAGGGTTTGTATTTTGTCCTTTGGTCCTTTCAATGACATTGGAGAATCCAGTGGGTTCTGGTTGTCTTTTAATAGCCAATTATACGATTTGTAGTTGATCATATACAGTTGAAGTCTGAAGTTTACATACACCTTAGCCAAATACATTTAAACTCAGTTTTTCACAATTCCTGACATTTAATCCTAGTAAAAATTCCCTGTTTTAGGTCAGTTAGGATCACCACTTTATTTTAAGAATGTGAAATGTCAGAATGATAGTAGAGAGTGATTTTTGCAGCTTGTATTTATTTCATCACATTCCCAGTGGGTCAGAAGTTTACATACACTTAATTAGTATTTGGTAGCATTGCCTTTAAATTGTTTAACTTGGGTCAAATGTTTCAGGTAGCCTTCCACAAGCTTCCCACAGTAAGTTGGGTGAATTTTGGCCCATTCCTCCTGACAGAGCTGGTGTAACTGAGTCAGGTTTGTAGGCTTCCTTGTTCGCACACGCTTTTTCAGTTCTGCCCACAAATGTTCTAAAGGATTGAGGTCAGGACTTTGTGATGGCCACTTCAATACCTTGAGTTTGTTGTCCTTAAGCCATTTTGCCACAACTTTGGAAGTATGCTTGGTGTCATTGTCCATTTGGAAGACCCATTTGCGACCAAGCTTTAACTTCCTGATCGATGTCTTGAAATGTTGCTTCAATATATCCACATAATTTTCTCCCTCATGCTGACATCTATTTTGTGAAGTGCACCAGTCCCTCCTGCAGCAAAGCACCCCACAACATGATGCTGCCACCCCTGTGCTTCACGGTTGGGATGGTGTTCTTCGGCTTGCAAGCCTCCCCCTTTTTCCTCCAAACATAACAATGGCCATTATGTCAGAACAGTTCTATTTTTGTTTCATCAGACCAGAGGACATTTCCCAAAAAGTACGATCTTTGTCCCCATGTGCAGTTGCAAACCATAGTCTGGCTTTTTTATGGCAGATTTGGAGCAGTGGCTTCTTCCAAAGTACGTTCATTTCTAGGAGACAGAAGGCATCTCCTTCCTGAGCGGTATGACGGCTGCGTGGTCCCATGGTGTTTATATTTGCATACTATTGTTTGTACAGATGAACGTGGTACCTTCAGGCGTTTGTAAATTGCTCCCAAGGATGAACCATACTTGTGGAGGTCTTGGCTGATTTCTTTTGATTTTCCCATGATGTCAGGCAAAGAGGCACTGAGTTTGAAGGTAAGCCTTGAAATACATCCACAGGTACACCTCCAATGGACTGAAATGATGTCAATTAGCCTATCAGAAGCTTCTAAAGCCATGACATCTTTATTTTCCAAGCTGTTTAAAGGCACAGCTAACTTAGTGTATGTAAACTTCTGACCCACTGGAATTGTGATACAGTGAATTATAAGTGAAATAATCTGTCTGTAATCAATTGTTGGAAAAATTACTTGTCATGCACAAAGTAGATGTCCTAACCGACTTGCCAAAACTATAGTTTGTTAAGAAGAAATTTGTGGAGTGGTTGAAAAACGAGTTTTAATGACTCCAACCTAAGTGTATGTAAACTTCCGACTTCAACTGTATATGTTTTTGTTTTTTGTTCTTTGTTATAGAGCCGAAAATATTGGAGAAGTGGTTTATCCATACATCTCCATTTTGGATAGATAGCTCTTTGTGTTTGTTTAGAGTTTTCCAATTTTCCCAGAAGTGGTTTGATTCTTCAGTTACGTTGAGCTAATTTCTGACGTGCTGTTCCTTCTTTTTCCGTGGTGTATTTCTGTATTGTTTTAGTGATTCACCATTGTGAAGGCTTAGTCTCAGGTTTTCTGGGTCTCTATGTTTTTGATTGGATAGGTTTCTCAATTTCTTTCGTAGGTTTTTGCATTCCTTATCAAACCATTTGTTATTGTTGTTAATTTTAGGTTGTCTTTTTGATAGGGAAGCTGAGCGGTCAAATATACTGTTGAGGTTTTCTACTTCTAGTTTACACCTTCACTATTACAGTGAAATGCTTTGTCCAGGAAGTTGTCTAAAAGGGATTTAATTTGTTGTTGCCTAATAGCTTTTTGGTAAGTTTCTACACTACTTTCCTTCTATCTATAGCATTTCTTAATACTGTGAAGTTCCTCTGGCTTTAATGCCTCATGATTTGAGCATAGCTCTGTTCAAGTAGAGTGTGATTTTGCTGTGTTCTGATAGGGGTGTCAGTGGACTCACTGTGAACGCTGTAAGAGACTCGGTTGAGGTTAGCGATTAAGTAATCTACAGCATTTTTTATAAAAAAAAGTTTTTTAACCTTTATTTAACTAGGCAAGTCAGTTAAGATCAAATTATTATTTACAATGACGGCCTATACCGGCCAAATCCAGACGATGCTGGGCCAATTGTGCTCCGCCCTATGGGACTCCCAATCAAGGCTGGTTGTGATACAGCCTGGAATCATACCAGGGTGTCTGTAGTGACGCCTCAAGCACTGAGATGTAGTGCCTCAGACCGCTGCACCACTCGGGAGCCCAGTACTACTGCCAAGAGATGAGCTATAGGTGTAGTTACCATAGGAGTCTCCTCGAAGCCTACCATTGACTATGTACAGACCCAGCGTTCGACAGGGCTGCAGTAGTTGTGACCCATTTTTGTTGGTTGTTTTGTCATAGTTGTGTCTTGGGGGGCATATTTTAAGGGAGGGAATACTGTCACCTCTATATAGGTGTTTGTCCTCCTATGTGCTGAGACTGTCAGGTTCTTGTCTAGTTCTGGCATTTAGGTCACCACAGACTAGAACATGTTCCTGGGCCTGGAAATTGTTGATCTCCCCCTCTAGGATGTAGAAGCTGTCTTCATTAAAGTATGTGGATTCCAATGGAGGGATATAGGTAGCACACATGAGGACATTTTTATCTGAGATCATTTCCTTATTCATTTCTTGCCAGATGAAAAATGTTCCTGTTTTAATTAATTTAAAAGAGTTGGTTAGGTCTGCTCTATACCAAATTAGCATACCACCTGAGTCTCTTCCCTGTTTCACACCTGGTAGTTTGGTGGATGGGACTACCAGCTCTCAGTAACCTAGAGGGCAACCAGTGGGTCTGTCTCCTTTATACCATGTTTCTCGTAGGATGACAATGTCTGCATTTCTAATGTCTTTGATGAAGTCTGTGTTCCTGCTCTTTATGCCAAAGACAGATGAACTTAGACCTTGTATATTCCAGGATCAGATAGTAAAAGCTTTATGTTCCATAGAGTCTCCCCCCCCCTCTCAGGACAACTCCAGCTGTAGTCTAATTGATGTCTCTCTCTCTCCCCTCAGGACAACTCCAGCTGTAGTCTAATTGAAGTCTCTCTCTCTCTCCCCTCAGGACAACTCCAGCTGTAGTCTAATTGATGTCTCTCTCTCTCTCTCCCCTCAGGACAACTCCAGCTGTAGTCTAATTGAAGTCTCTCTCTCTCTCTCCCCTCAGGACAACTCCAGCTGTAGTCTAATTGATGTCTCTCTCTCTCTCTCCCCTCAGGACAACTCCAGCTGTAGTCTAATTGAAGTCTCTCTCTCTCTCTCTCCCCTCAGGACAACTCCAGCTGTAGTCTAATTGATGTCTCTCTCTCTCTCTCTCCTCAGGACAACTCCAGCTGTAGTCTAATTGAAGTCTCTCTCTCTCTCTCCCCTCAGGACAACTCCAGCTGTAGTCCTGTGGCAGTGGATCAATCAGTCCTTCAATGCAATAGTCAACTACACCAATAGGAGTGGAGATGCTCCTCTCTCAGTCAAGTAAGTTGGTTTTATAGTTTCTATATCAGGGATATTCAACTACTTTTCTATTCTTACAGGGGCCAGATGTGTAAAGTGTTTGATTGCAGGGGGGCCGGACATTTTCCATGTGTGATTATTCTTCTGAAGAACTGTATATATAAAACAAAAAGCCAAGCACACACCAATAAATAACTTGTCTTAAAATTAAATGTTGCTAAAAGTAATTAGGAAAGAGGTGGAGTGTTCTCAACCAGCTAGAGTCGAGGTGGCAACCAACACAGTTGATAATCATTGAAAAGGAAACAACGCCCGCTCACCTTTTTTATTTATTAAATGTTTCTTAAAAGTAATTAGGTCATTTGAAAATCATCTGAAAACTGAGCATCTCAGTAATTTAATACAATGATACACTACATGACCAAAAGTATATGGACACCAGCTCGTTGAACATTGGCATCAATATGGAGTTATCCCCCCCCCCCCCCCTTGTTGCTTAAACAGCATCGACTCTTCTGTGAAGGGTTTCCACTAGATGTTGGAACATTGCTGCGGGTACTTTCTTCCATTCAGCCTTGAGCATTTGTGAGATCGGGCACTGATGTTGGGCGATTTAGGCCTGGCTCGCAGTCGGCGATCCAATTCATCCCAATGGTGTTCGATGGGGTTATGGTCATTGTGCATGGTGATCTTAGGCTTGTGTGCAGCTGCTTGGCCATGGAAACCCATTTCATGAAGCTACCAACGAACAGTTATTGTGCTGACGTTGCTTCCAGAGGGAGTTTGGAACTCTGTAGTGAGTGTTGCAAACGAGGACAGATGATTTTTATGTGCTACGGGCTTCAGCACTCGGCGGTCCCGTTCTGTGAGCTTGTGTGGCCTACCACTAGATGTTCCCACTTCAGAATAACAGCACGCACAGTTCACCGGGGCAGCTCTAGCAGGGCAGACATTTTACGAACTGACTTGTTGGAAACTTGACATCCTATGACAGTGCCATGTTGAAAGTCATTGAGCTCTTCATTCTACTGCAAATGTTTCTCTATGGAGATTGCATGGCTGGGTGCTTGATTTTATACACCCGTCAGCCGACTCAACTAATTTGAAGGGGTGTCCACATACTTTTGTAGCTTAAATTGTTCAAACGCTAGAGCCAAATTCATATGAAGAAAGAATCAACATGCCACATAGGCGCTAGAAACCACACTATATACAACCACCATAGTGATAGAAACCACACTATATACAACCACCATAGTGATAGAAACCACACTATATACAACCACCATAGTGATAGAAACCACACTATATACAACCACCATAGTGCTAGAAACCACACTATATACAACCACCATAGTGATAGAAACCACACTATATACAACCACCATAGTGATAGAAACCACACTATATACAACCACCATAGTGATAGAAACCACACTATATACAACCACCATAGTGATAGAAACCACACTATAGACAACCACCATAGTGATAGAAACCACACTATATACAACCACCATAGTGATAGAAACCACACTATATACAACCACCATAGTGATAGAAACCACACTATATACAACCACCATAGTGATAGAAACCACACTATAGACAACCACCATAGTGATAGAAACCACACTATAGACAACCACCATAGTGATAGAAACCACACTATAGACAACCACCATAGTGATAGAAACCACACTATAGACAACCACCATAGTGATAGAAACCACACTATAGACAACCACCATAGTGATAGAAACCACACTATATACAACCACCATAGTGCTAGAAACCACACTATAGACAACCACCATAGTGATAGAAACCACACTATAGACAACCACCATAGTGATAGAAACCACACTATATACAACCACCATAGTGATAGAAACCACACTATATACAACCACCATAGTGATAGAAACCACACTATATACAACCACCATAGTGATAGAAACCACACTATATACAACCACCATAGTGATAGAAACCACACTATATACAACCACCATAGTGATAGAAACCACACTATATACAACCACCATAGTGATAGAAACCACACTATATACAACCACCATAGTGATAGAAACCACACTATATACAACCACCATAGTGATAGAAACCACACTATATACAACCACCATAGTGATAGAAACCACACTATATACAACCACCATAGTGATAGAAACCACACTATATACAACCACCATAGTGATAGAAACCACACTATATACAACCACCATAGTGATAGAAACCACACTATATACAACCACCATAGTGATAGAAACCACACTATATACAACCACCATAGTGATAGAAACTACACTATATACAACCACCATAGTGATAGAAACCACACTATAGACAACCACCATAGTGCTAGAAACCACACTATAGACAACCACCATAGTGATAGAAACTACACTATATACAACCACCATAGTGCTAGAAACCACACTATAGACAACCACCATAGTGATAGAAACTACACTATATACAACCACCATAGTGCTAGAAACCACACTATAGACAACCACCATAGTGATAGAAACTACACTATATACAACCACCATAGTGATAGAAACCACACTATAGACAACCACCATAGTGATAGATACCACACTATATACAACCACCATAGTGATAGAAACCACACTATAGACAACCACCATAGTGATAGAAACCACACTATAGACAACCACCATAGTGATAGAAACCACACTATAGACAACCACCATAGTGCTAGAAACCACACTATAGACAACCACCATAGTGATAGAAACTACACTATATACAACCACCATAGTGCTAGAAACCACACTATAGACAACCACCATAGTGATAGAAACCACACTATAGACAACCACCATAGTGATAGAAACCACACTATAGACAACCACCATAGTGATAGAAACCACACTATAGACAACCACCATAGTGATAGAAACCACACTATAGACAACCACCATAGTGATAGAAACCACACTATAGACAACCACCATAGTGCTAGAAACCACACTATATACAACCACCATAGTGATAGAAACCACACTATAGACAACCACCATAGTGATAGAAACCACACTATATACAACCAGCATAGTGATAGAAACCACACTATATACAACCACCATAGTGATAGAAACCACACTATATACAACCACCATAGTGATAGAAACCACACTATAGACAACCACCATAGTGATAGAAACCACACTATAGACAACCACCATAGTGATAGAAACCACACTATAGACAACCACCATAGTGATAGAAACCACACTATAGACAACCACCATAGTGATAGAAACCATACTATATACAACCACCATAGTGATAGAAACCACACTATAGACAACCACCATAGTGATAGAAACCACACTATAGACAACCACCATAGTGATAGAAACCACACTATATACAACCACCATAGTGATAGAAACCACACTATAGACAACCACCATAGTGCTAGAAACCACACTATAGACAACCACCATAGTGATAGATACCACACTATATACAACCACCATAGTGATAGAAACCACACTATAGACAACCACCATAGTGCTAGAAACCACACTATAGACAACCACCATAGTGATAGATACCACACTATAGACAACCACCATAGTGCTAGAAACCACACTATAGACAACCACCATAGTGATAGATACCACACTATATACAACCACCATAGTGCTTGTCATTTTGGCCAGAACGTCGGATTCTGATGGGGATTTATTTTCAGATCTTCTGTTGATGTTCAGAATTGATCAAAGGGCCAGTCTAAATGAATCAACGGGCTGGATCTGGCCCACGGCCGCCAGTCTAAATGAATCAACGGGCTGGATCTGGCCCACGGCCGCCAGTCTAAATGAATAGAACGGGCTGGACCTGGCCCACGGCCGCTAGTCTAAATGAATCAACGGGCTGGATCTGGCCCACGGCCGCCAGTCTAAATGAATCAACGGGCTGGATCTGGCCCACGGCCGCCAGTCTAAATGAATCAACGGGCTGGATCTGGCCCACGGCCGCCAGTCTAAATGAATAGAACGGGCTGGACCTGGCCCACGGCCGCCAGTCTAAATGAATCAACGGGCTGGACCTGGCCCACGGCCGCCAGTCTAAATGAATCAACGGGCTGGACCTGGCCCACGGCCGCCAGTCTAAATGAATCAACGGGCTGGACCTGGCCCACGGCCGCCAGTCTAAATGAATCAACGGGCTGGATCCAGTTGAACAGCCCTGTTCTATATCATTTTTAGCTGATGTTGCTCTGGTAGTTTTTTGTCTGGTGTGTTTCTGATACCTATTAACCCTGTAATGTTCTGTGGTTTGGATAATATGACTATGTGAATTTATGAATGCATCTCTCATTTGCAGTCAGCTTGGCACAGCCTATGTATCTGCTACCACAGGGGCAGTAGCCACGGCTCTAGGACTAAATGCACTAACAAAGGTATTAACCCATAGAAACCCTGTTCTCATTCATTCATTTACCATCAACCACATCGCATGGGAGTGTTATTAAACGTAGCTACTCACAAGCTACTCACAAGTCATATCATGAGTAGTTATCATGTCCAAAATAGTGAATGGAAGTGAATAGTAACCACAAATAGAAGTAGTCTACATATTTTGCCTGCTGCCTGCTTTGCTGGTTAGTCAACGTGTTTAAAGAGAGAGAAAATGTTGTGTATTTCATACAGTATTCCCATTGTGGAAACAAATGTCACTCATCATAACCATCATGACATGCATAAAGAGCTTTTAAGCTTTGTAAAAATAGTAGAATGTATAGATCAACTCCTGTCTGTCTGTTTTACTCCAACTTGTTGTTGTTGTCCAGCACATATCTCCCCTCGTAGGGAGGTTAGTTCCCTTCGCTGCTGTTGCTGCTGCTAACTGCATCAACATCCCTCTCATGAGGCAACGGTAAGACCAACTAGCCTGTACCACCTTCTGTTTGAAAATATGGCTTTGCAAATATGCATTCAGCATTTTAAGTGTTTTTCTTCTAAGTTCTCTATGTAGTGTTAAATGTTTGAAATGTTGATTAGGTATCTCTACAATGCTCAACTCTCCTTTTTTATAGCATATATCACTCACTGCTTATTTACATTTTTCTTTCCACAACTTGGACAAGGTCTTTCAACAGAAAGGGTCTTTATCATCAATGCCAGTTTCTATAAGGTCATTCAACAGAAAGGGTCTTTATCATCAAAGCCAGTTTCTATAAGGTCATTCAACAGAAAGGGTCTTTATCATCAATGCCAGTTTCTATAAGGTCATTCAACAGAAAGGGTCTTTATCATCAAAGCCAGTTTTTATAAGGTCTTTCAACAGAAACATAATAGTTTAATAGATGTTTACTTTTCTTATTCTACTTTTGTCCAGGGAACTGAAACACGGCATTCCGATAACCGACGAGAACGATAACCGGTTAGGAGAGTCAACGACCGCCGCTAAGCAGGCTATCTCCCAGGTGGTGGTGTCTAGAATCCTCATGGCCTCTCCTGGAATGGGTATGTATTACGTAATAGGCTTTAGGACCAATCTGGCAACCCATGCGATCTGTGACTCCAACCTGGCAACTCCATATGATACTCTGGAAATGATAAAAGCTTGAAATCCACCATGTTATCAGGTGAAAGATAATGCTTGTATAAGTTGTTTATGATATATGAATAAACATTTATAAAGGATGAACATTTTATTTCACTATTTTGTTCTTCAGCTATCCCTCCATTTTTAATGAACACCTTGGAAAAGAAAGCCTTCCTGAAGGTATTATTCACATCATTTAGCATTTTGTTTGTTCATGTTTGATCACATATATTACATATTTACCTACTTTCTTATATCTGTGATGGCAGTCAGCCTTACGTTCTCGTATCTGTGATGGCAGTCAGCCTTACTTTCTCGTATCTGTGATGGCAGTCAGCCTTATTTTCTCGTATCTGTGATGGCAGTCAGCCTTATTTTCTCATATCTGTGATGTCAGCCTTATTTTCTCATATCTGTGATGGCAGTCAGCATTACTTTCTCATATCTGTGATGGCAGTCAGCCTTACTTTCTCGTATCTGTGATGGCAGTCAGCCTTATTTTCTCGTATCTGTGATGGCAGTCAGCCTTACTTTCTCGTATCTGTGATGGCAGTCAGCCTTACTTTCTCGTATCTGTGATGGCAGTCAGCCTTATTTTCTCGTATCTGTGATGGCAGTCAGCCTTACTTTCTCGTATCTGTGATGGCAGTCAGCCTTAAGTTCTCGTATCTGTGATGGCAGTCAGCCTTATTTTCTCGTATCTGTGATGGCAGTCAGCCTTACTTTCTCGTATCTGTGATGGCAGTCAGCCTTACTTTCTCGTATCTGTGATGGCAGTCAGCCTTATTTTCTCGTATCTGTGATGGCAGTCAGCCTTACTTTCTCGTATCTGTGATGGCAGTCAGCCTTACTTTCTCGTATCTGTGATGGCAGTCAGCCTTACTTTCTCGTATCTGTGATGGCAGTCAGCCTTATTTTCTCGTATCTGTGATGGCAGTCAGCCTTACTTTCTCGTATCTGTGATGGCAGTCAGCCTTACTTTCTCGTATCTGTGATGGCAGTCAGCCTTACTTTCTCGTATCTGTGATGGCAGTCAGCCTTACTTTCTCGTATCTGTGATGGCAGTCAGCCTTATTTTCTCGTATCTGTGATGGCAGTCAGCCTTAAGTTCTCGTATCTGTGATGGCAGTCAGCCTTACTTTCTCGTATCTGTGATGGCAGTCAGCCTTATTTTCTCGTATCTGTGATGGCAGTCAGCCTTATTTTCTCATATCTGTGATGTCAGCCTTATTTTCTCATATCTGTGATGGCAGTCAGCATTACTTTCTCATATCTGTGATGGCAGTCAGCCTTACTTTCTCGTATCTGTGATGGCAGTCAGCCTTATTTTCTCGTATCTGTGATGGCAGTCAGCCTTATTTTCTCATATCTGTGATGTCAGCCTTATTTTCTCATATCTGTGATGGCAGTCAGCATTACTTTCTCATATCTGTGATGGCAGTCAGCCTTACTTTCTCATATCTGTGATGGCAGTCAGCCTTATTTTCTCATATCTGTGATGGCAGTCAGCATTACTTTCTCATATCTGTGATGGCAGTCAGCATTACTTTCTCGTGTCTGTGATGGCAGCCAGCATTACTTTCTCGTGTCTGTGATGGCAGTCAGCATTACTTTCTCGTGTCTGTGATGGCAGTCAGCATTACTTTCTCGTGTCTGTGATGGCAGCCAGCATTACTTTCTCGTGTCTGTGATGGCAGTCAGCATTACTTTCTCGTGTCTGTGATGGCAGTCAGCATTACTTTCTCGTGTCTGTGATGGCAGTCAGCATTACTTTCTCGTGTCTGTGATGGCAGTCAGCATTACTTTCTCGTGTCTGTGATGGCAGTCAGCATTACTTTCTCGTGTCTGTGATGGCAGTCAGCCTTTTGATAAGTGGCTATACTAGAGACAGTGTATATATAATGGCCTGTCGCTGTGTTGTGTGAGCCTTCAAGTCCCTCCGTAGCATTCTTCTAGACACGGTCAGCAGGCTAAATCCAAATGCTCTATTTCCTCATCCTGATTCAAACTAACTGGATAGGTAGAAACAAAATGGTGCCTACTAAGCTATAGCCCTCAGGCATATTGCCTATAGCACTCCAGCCCCTTCAGTGATCAGTGAGTGTGAGGAAATAGGACAGAACAGGGGAAGCCATTTCAGAGGAGTGGAATGTAATCCTTTTGTTTGTCTCATTGTTCTCTGTTTTTTTCAGAAGTTCCCGTGGATGAGTGCACCTATTCAAGTGGTCTTGGTGGGATTCTGGTAAGTGGCCAGCAATGGACTGCTGATAAACCAACATTTGGGCTGTTGATAAACCAACATTTGGGCTGTTGATAAACCGCCATTTGGGCTGTTGATAAACCGCCATTTGGACTGTTGATAAACCAACATTTGGGCTGTTGATAAACCAACATTTGGGCTGTTGATAAACCGCCATTTGGGCTGTTGATAAACCGCCATTTGGACTGTTGATAAACCGCCATTTGGGCTGTTGATAAACCGCCATTTGGGCTGTTGATAAACCGCCATTTGGGCTGTTGATAAACCGCCATTTGGGCTGTTGATAAACCGCCATTTGGGCTGTTGATGAACAAACGCTGTGAAGCACCCGTGACATGTACTGTAAATGCTGTGAAGAACCCGTGACATGTACTGTAATCGCTGTGAAGAACCAGTGACATGTACTGTAAACGCTGTGAAGCACCCGTGACATGTACTGTAAACGCTGTGAAGCACCCGTGACATGTACTGTAAACGCTGTGAAGCACCCGTGACATGTACTGTAAACGCTGTGAAGAACCCGTGACATGTACTGTAAACGCTGTGAATCACCAGTGACATGTACTGTAAACGCTGTGAAGAACCCGTGACATGTACTGTAAACGCTGTGAATCACCAGTGACATGTACTGTAAACGCTGTGAAGAACCCGTGACATGTACTGTAAACGCTGTGAAGAACCCGTGACATGTACTGTAAACGCTGTGAAGCACCCGTGACATGTACTGTAAACGCTGTGAAGCACCCGTGACATGTACTGTAAACGCTGTGAAGCACCCGTGACATGTACTGTAAACGCTGTGAAGAACCCGTGACATGTACTGTAAACGCTGTGAATCACCAGTGACATGTACTGTAAACGCTGTGAAGCACCCGTGACATGTACTGTAAACGCTGTGAAGAACCCGTGACATGTACTGTAAACGCTGTGAATCACCAGTGACATGTACTGTAAACGCAGTGAAGCACCCGTGACATGTACTGTAAACGCTGTGAAGAACCCGTGACATGTACTGTAAACGCTGTGAAGAACCGTGACATGTACTGTAAACGCTGTGAAGCACCCGTGACATGTACTGTAAATGCTATGAAGAACCGTGACATATACTGTAAACGCTGTGAAGCACCCGTGACATGTATTGTAAACGCTGTGAAGGACCCGTGACATGTACTGTAAACGCTGTGAAGGACCCGTGACATATGTCGTGGACGAATCAGAATTAGTTGGGTAACATAGATAATTAAGATGTTTTATTAGTATAATATGCTTATTTGAGGTACTTGTCATTAGAAAGTGTCCATTGGACTCTGGTGTCTTTTCAGTTGCACGTCTACCTTAGCTGGGGCTCAGACACTTGGGGCCCAGAGAGGGGAGAGGTCAGATTTGTCGTCATGGGAATGTGTCTTTACTTATTCTTAAACCATGTGAAGGGATGGCGTGATTAATGGGGAACCAATGACTTGTCTCCTCAATGTCTGTGAGCAAGTCACTCCCTCCTTTTCTTTATTGTGGGGAGGATTATGGCAGTAAATGGACCCTTGTATGTCCTCTCTTAGATCTCGCACTTATCCTGTGATAATATATGGCCTAGAGGCTCACTCCCCAGTGAGCCTGTCCAGGAGTAGGGTCAAGAGGGGGTGATGTGTTTTATGGATATCTGTCATACAAAACTTAACCTTTGTGAACTGTTACTAAGTATCTGTGGTTTGTCAATGTACGTTGAAGGGGGTGTATCGTTGCTATAAAAGATGTCTGTAGCCATTGTGTAATTACCTCATTCAATGGTTCATTCGAGAGAGTGCATTATTGGGGGTCAAGAACTTTTGCAAAAGTATCTTAAGTATTAAATATGTAGTTTAACTCGGACTGGTGTGTTTGTAACTCTTCTCATTTGATAATGCAGAAATTAGCCACCACACATATACTGTAAACGCTGTGAAGCACTCGTGACATAACTATCAAGTAAACATAAGCACAGTGTCGTTTAGATATCACAACAGCTGTTTTAAAGCAACATTGTGTCTTGGAAAGGTCAGGAATTATAGTATGGTATCTAATCTACTGTCTAGCTCTATATAGTAGATGTGTTGCTGACCCTTTTGTGTGCTTGTCTTTCAGCCTGGTGTTTGCCACTCCACTGTGCTGTGCATTGTTCCCCCAGAAGAGGTAAGTGAATTATCATTGCCAGCTGTGTTGATCAGCTGTGTTGATCAGCTGTGTTGATCAGCTGTGTTGATCAGCTGTGTTGATCAGCTGTGTTGATCAGGAATGGTGCATAACTTTGTATTGTCTCCCCATCTCTCTTTTTTTTCTCTGGCCATCGCTCACTCTCGCATCTCTCTCTCTCCCATCTCTCTTGTCCCTCTCTCTCTCCTCCAGCTCTATGTCAGTAAGCCGATTGGAGCCAGAACTTCAGGAGAAGATCCGTGTGAGCCACCCCGGTGTGGAGAGGGTCTACTTCAATAAAGGACTATGAGTGTCCAGCCCAACAGCAGCCTTCCTCAGAGCAGCTCTACTGGCAGACACCACAACCCTCCTCCTCATTCTGTGCCAAAGTTCACTTCTGCTTCTAATCCTCTCCTCTTTTCTCTCCTCTGCTCCTCAGACAGAATCCCTTGATTCTCTCCCCTCTCTGTCTCCCTCCCCCGCTCTCTCGTTCCATCTCCCCTCTCCCTCTCGCCGTCTCTCTCCTCTCCCTCCTTCCCTCTGTCTCTCTTCTCTCTGTCTCTCGGTCTCCCCCCTCTCTTTCTTCTCCTCTCCCTCTCTCTTTCTTCTCTCTCCCTCTCATTCTTCTGTCTCCCTCTCATTCTTCTGTCTCCCTCTCTCTTTCTTCTGTCTCCCTCTCTCTGTCTCCCCCTCTGCTCTCTCCCTCCTCCCCTCTGTCTCCCTCAGTCTTTTTGAGATGTTTGCCTTGTCGCTGTGATGTTCTGAAAGATATTGTCTCTCATTGTGGAGCTGTGATGATGGTTTATAGTGGGTCTGTGTACAGTAAGAGGAGAGGCTTCTAAGATAGACGTATGTTTGTTTGTATTCCAACAGTTTTTTTAGTCTTTTTTGGGGGGGGAATTGTATTTAGCTGCCAAAACATTTTCATATTAAAAACAGTTGTTTGTGTTCAGTGGGGAAGCAGGTAAAATAACAGGGTCTGTATTCCTGTATTAGTAACTATAGCAGTAATCACTATTAGTCATTCTTAATCTAACTCTGATGCCTACTCCAATATTCATTTCAAGTATTTGCCAAATCTCAACAATGGTTTGTGAGACCTCTCAACAATACACAACCTCTAGTAATATATTAGTGTCATTTTAGAGGAAGACAATATAACATTCATTTCATTTGAATGAATTCATATTTGCCAAATGAGTGAACTTTGCCAGGTCTGCGTCCCAAATGGCATCCAATTCCCATAAATCCTCTGGCCAAAAGTTGTGCACTATGTAGGGAATAATAGGGTGCCAAACGTAGTGCACTATGTAGGGAATAATAGGGTGCTGTTTGGGATGGTGTCTATATTGGGTCCATGAGGGTTTACTCCCTCTAACAATGTGAGATCTTATATTGGTTTACAATGACCGTTGTTCCATATATTACTGGTGCTTTTGATGCAATATCGTCATATAATTGATGTTTATTCCAGACTATTTATTCTGCTTCCCAAACCATGCATGAACAAACCACTCCTCATCAGTGTGATAGTACGGCATATGGTTGGTTACAGGTGTGTTTCAGACCGAGTCAACTAGTCTGTCTGTATAGTCACTTCAGGGCTACATTCAGGGTGGCATCCACAGCAGCTGTGTTTCAAAAACGATGACAAAATCTTATGTTCTACAAATACTGTCTACAGTTTGATATGTGGGGGGGTGCCAAATCGCTTTGTTAAAGAGCAAAACCTTGCGGTCCTGAATGCAACCCGGTCATGAGGCTCCCACAGACCTTGCTGAACGATGTGCCAAAGAGCTGATGATATGTTTTATTGTGCTACTCTGCTGCTGTCTCAGGCTAGCTAGACCATCTCTCAGGCTAGACACAAGCACAGCATGTCTTGTGCATATTTGTCAATCCCTAATTTTAAAAATCTATATGACAGTGAATTTAAGGAATAGTGAATGATGTGATCTGCTGGAAGATTCACTCCAATGCACATGATGTTAAACTCTGAACTACAGACATATCAGTGTAGCAAAACCAACTCTGGATAATAGCAGTACCTTTTAAAAAAGATAAAGTGATGTATACACAGAAACAATAGAGAAATGGATAGTTTCAATGCTGTTTATTCCAGAGTTTGTCTGAAAATAAAATAGAAGTATATAATTTTTTAAAAAATGTTTTAAATAATTGTGAACATTCCGTTTGGTTGATAACAGTATCGTCCTTGTTCATCGCATTGTGGTTTTTGTAAGGTGTTTTTAAATGTTTTAAGTATGGAAAAATATATATCTACAGTATTGACTTAATATGGTTCTATATATATAAGTCTTTTCAAAGAGAATCCTGCTATAGAAGTTGTTCTTACAGATGGTATGAAGCGATGGATAATGTTTCTGTGTATTTCGGTAGTTGAACGTAGCATCGGCAGATCTAGGCCGTGGTTCAATCTAAGCCGTGTTATAGAGCCAGTGGCATTGGACTGACAATGCATCTTTAAAAAAAAAAAAATGTTTAAAGGCAATATCTCTGACGTTCCACCAAGATATGTCTTCCCTGTAGCTCAGTTGGTAGAGCATGGTGTTTGCAACGCCAGGGTTGTGGGTTCGATTCCCACGGGGGGCCAGCACAGAAAAAAATGTAATAATGAAATGAAATGTATGCATTCACTACTGTAAGTCGCTCTGGATAAGAGCGTCTGCTAAATGACTAAAATCACATTAAACGCTGCACACGTTGGCTCAAGTGTAAATGACGTTAAAGTGTGCTGCTCTATAACATGCCATCGGATTGAATCACGGTCTCAGCATCTGTTCATTGTTTGGTGTTTCTCATATGTAAAACATTTAATGCTATGTTTGGGAAAATACAATATGAAAAAGCACAATATTGTGATTGATGGTTGATCTGAGATACTGCACATTTCTAATTCTCAGTATTTCAAACTTAAAGTCCTATACATTTATTTAAGCACATTCATTAATCAAATAGATTAATGTAACTTTAAAAAGCAACAATTAGCAAGAGATAAGCACAATGGATTCTAATAACTGACATTTTTTCAACCAGTGGACAATGTATGAGTGTCTCTTTACTTTAGTCTTTAACTTGATGTATTAAACCCCAAGAAATGCCAAATGAACCTGCCCGAACAAACCTTAATTATTACAAAATACAATTATTAGACTGAAGGCCATTTATTGTTATTTACCTATCTGCCAAATCAATCTGCTTTAATGTCAATCTAGCCAAAGTGATACAAATCCACTCGAAGGAATAAGTCATGACAGTTTACTGTAATATAAATGAAATGGGTATTTTTAAGAAAGGGTATTATGAAATACTGTTAAAAGTAGTTTTTTTTGGCGATAAATTTGGAATGTTGTTATGTCTAGACCTAACTGGATGAAATAAAAAAAAAAGAATCTCAAAAGGGTTGTACTGTGTTTTTTATTAATACAGTACAGATTTTATCGCAGGTGCAGAAACATAAGCATTTTGCTATCTCCAACACTTCGCTACTATGGCCTATTTATTGCCTTACCTCCTCACGCCATTTGCACACACTGTATATAGACTATTTTATCTATTGTGTTATTGACTGTACACTTGTTTATTCCATGTGTAACTCTGTGTTGTTGTTTGTGTCGCACTGCTTTGCTTTATCTTGGCCAGGTTGCAGTTGTAAATGAGTACTTGTTCTCAACTTGCCTACCTGGTTAAATAAAGGTGAAATAAAATAAAATAAATAAAAAACAGTGCAGTAATATCTAGCAACACAACAATGCACACGTCATCATACCTTAATATCTAGCAACACAATAACAATACATCATCCATATGTTAATATCTAGCAACACAACAATATATCATCCATACGTTAATATCTAGCAACACAATAACAATACATCATCCATACGTTAATATCTAGCAACACATTAACAATACATCATCCATATGTTCATATCTAGCAACACAACAATACATCATCCATATGTTAATATCTAGCAACACAACAATATATCATCCATACATTAATATCTAGCAACACAATAACAATACATCATCCATACGTTAATATCTAGCAACACATTAACAATACATCATCCATATGTTAATATCTAGCAACACATTAACAATACATCATCCATACGTTAATATCTAGCAACACATTAACAATACATCATCCATATGTTCATATCTAGCAACACAACAATACATCATCCATATGTTAATATCTAGCAGCACAACAATACATCATCCCTACGTTAATATCTAGCAACACAATAACAATACATCATCCATACGTTAATATCTGACAGCACAACAATACATCATCCATACGTTAATATCTAGCAACACAATACATCATCCATACGTTAATATCTAGCAACAATACACACATCATCCATACGTTAATATCTAGCAACAATGACAATACACACATCATCCATACGTTAATATCTAGCAACACAACAATACATCATCCATATGTTAATATCTAGCAACACAATACACCATCCATACGTTAATATCTAGCAACACAACAATACATCATCCATACGTTAATATCTAGCAACACAATAACAATACAACACAATACATCATCCATACATTAATATCTAGCAACACATTAACAATACATCATCCATATGTTAATATCTAGCAACACAACAATACATCATCCATATGTTAATATGTAGCAACACAATACATCATCCATACGTTAATATCTAGCACCACAACAATACATCATCCATACGTTAATATCTAGCAACACAATACATCATCCATACGTTAATATCTAGCAACACAATACATCATCCATACGTTAATATCTAGCATCACAATTCATCATCCATACGTTAATATCTAGCAACACAGCAATACATCATCAATATGTTAATATCTAGCAGCACAACAATACATCATCCATACGTTAATATCTTGCAACACAATACATCATCCATATGTTAATATCTAGCAACACAGCAATACATCATCCATACGTTAATATCTAGCAACACAATAACAATACACACATCATCCATACGTTAATATCTAGCAACACAATAACAATACATCATCCATATGTTAATATCTAGCAACACAACAATACATCATCCATACGTTAATATCTAGCAACACAATATATCATCCATACGTTAATATCTAGCAACACAATACATCATCCATACGTTAATATCCTGGAGGGGAGGACTGGAACCTTACTAGCGTTTCCCCTGGTCAGGTCACATGGTTTATTCCGTCTCCATGTAACAAAATAATCAAATATGAAATAGTCTATAAATATAACATTTTCCTCAGATTTAATTGTTGCTCTCATTCAAACCCAGACAGGTAGAACCACTGCTTGCCTACAGCCATCTACTGGTCAAGGTTGGACACAGCAGAGGCCTTTTTCCACCACAGTGAATTTTACTACAATAAGAATGTTATTTAAAAAGCTAATCAACTGGGTTTGATGTGCCAAAATGATTCTGTGTTTCTCAACTAAAAATAATAAACAGAAGAACAATGTCAAAGCAGTTTATTCCAAGAAGAATTATACAATTTATATATACTGCTCACCAAAATAATCAATGGAAATCCAATTTATCAACCCATGGAGGTCTGGATTTGGAGTCACAGTCAAAATTAAAGTGGAAAACCACACTACAGGCTGATCCAACTTTGATGTAATGTCCTTAAAACAAGTCAAAATGAGGCTCAGTAGTGTGTGTGGCCTCCACGTGCCTGTATGACCTCCCTACAACGCCTGGGCATGCTCCTGATGAGGTGGCGGATGGTCTCCTGAGGGATCTCCTCCCAGACCTGGACTAAAGCATCCGCCAACTCCTGGGCAGTCTGTGGTGCAACGTGGTGTTGGTGGATAGAGCGAGACATGATGTCCCAGATGTGCTCAAATGGATTCAGGTCTGGGGAACGGGCGGGCCAGTCCATAGCATCAATGCCTTCCTCTTGCAGGAACTGCTGACACACTCCAGCCACATGAGGTCTAGCATTGTCTTGCATTAGGAGGAACCCAGGGCCAACCGCACCAGCATATGGTCTCACAAGGGGTCTGAGGATCTCATATCGGTACCTAATGGCAGTCAGGTTACCTCTGGCGAGCACATGGAGGGCTGTGCGGCCCCCCAAAGAAATGCCACCCAACACCATGACTGACCCACCGCCAAACTGGTCATGCTGGAGGATGTTGCAGGCAGCAGAACGTTCTCCACGGCGTCTCCAGACTCTGTCATGTCTGTCACGTGCTCAGTGTGAACCTGCTTTCATCTGTGGCAAATTTGCCAATCTTGGTGTTCTCTGGCAAATGCCAAACGTCCTGCACGGTGTTGGGCTGTAAGCACAACCCCCACCTGTGGACGTCAGGCCCTCATACCACCCTCATGGAGTCTGTTTCTGACCGTTTGAGCAGACACATGCACATTTGTGGCCTGCTGGAGGTCATTTTGCAGGGCTCTGGCAGTGCTTCTCCTGCTCCTCCTTGCACAAAGGCGGAGGTAGCGGTCCTGCTGCTGGGTTGTTTCCCTCCTACGGCCTCCTCCACGTCTCCTGATGTACTGGCCTGTCTCCTGGTAGCGCCTCCATGCTCTGGACACTACGCTGACAGACACAGCAAAACTTCTTGCAACAGCTCGCATTGATGTGCCATCCTGGATGAGCTGCACTACCTGAGCCACTTGTGTGGGTTGTAGACTCCGTCTCATGCTACCACTAGAGTGAAAGCACCGCCAGCATTCAAAAGTGACCAAAACATCAGCCAGGAAGCATAGGAACTGAGAAGTGGTCTGTGGTCACCACCTGCAGAACCACTCCTTTATTGGGGGTGTCTTGCTAATTGCCTATAATTTCCACTTGTTGTCTATTCCATTTGCACAACAGCATGTGAAATGTATTGTCAATCAGTGTTGCTTCCTAAGTGGACAGTTTGATTTCACAGAAGTGTGATTGACTTGGAGTTACATTGTGTTGTTTAAGTGTTCCCTTTATTTTTTTGAGCAGTGTATATACAATCACTAATGGCTTCCACACACAACTCCCTCCTGGATGGCTTCCACACACACACACACACACCTTCTGGATGGCTTCCACCCCCTCTCCTCCCTCCTGGATGGCTTCCACACACACAACCCCCTCCTGGATGGCTTCCACACCCCCCCTCCCTCCTGGATGGCTTCCACACACAACCCCCCTCCCGGATGGCTTCCCCCCACACACACACACACACACACACACCCCTCCTGGATGGCTTCCACCCCCCCCCCCCCCGCCCTCCTGGATGGCTTCCGCACACACACACAATCCCCTCCCGGATGGCTTCCACACACACAACCCCCTCCCTCCTGGATGGCTTCCACACACACACAACCCCCTCCCTCCTGGATGGCTTCCACACACACAACCCCCTCCCTCCTGGATGGCTTCCACACACACACACACACACACACACACAACCCCCTCCCTCTCCCTCCTGGATGGCTTCCACACACACACACAACCCCCTCCCTCCTGGATGGCTTCCACACACACACACAACCCCCTCCCTCCTGGATGGCTTCCACACACACACAACCCCCTCCCTCATGGATGGCTTCCACACACACACAACCCCCTCCCTCCTGGATGGCTTCCACACCCCCCTCCCTCCTGGATGGCTTCCACACCCCCCTCCCTCCTGGATGGCTTCCACACACACAACCCCCTCCCTCCTGGATGACTTCCACACACACAACCCCCTCCCTCCTGGATGGCTTCCACACACACAACCCCCTCACTCCTGGATGGCTTCCACACCCCCCCTCCCTCCTGGATGGCTTCCACACACACAACCCCCTCCTGGATGGCTTCCACATCCCCCCCCCCTCCTGGATGGCTTCCACACCCCCCCTCCCTCCTGGATAGCTTCCACACCCCCCTCCCTCCTGGATAGCTTCCACACCCCCCCTCCCTCCTGGATGGCTTCCACACACACAACCCCCTCCCTCCTGGATGGCTTCCACACCCCCCCTCCCTCCTGGATGGCTTCCACACACACACACACAACCCCCCTCCCTCCTGGATGGCTTCCACCCCCCCCCCCCCCCCGCCCTCCTGGATGGCTTCCACACCCACACACACACACACACACACACACACACACACACACACACACAACCCCCTCCCTCCTGGATGGCTTCACCCCCCCCCCCCCCCCCCTGTCCTGGATGGCTTCCACACACAACCCCCTCCTGGATGGCTAGATACATGTGCTGACTGACACTATGGTATGCATATAAGAGCACAATGAAACTTGCATCTAATGTGGAGGAACCAGTATGTGTCTACATTGTGTTGCATGATTACATCATTCACAATATTCACAGTGAAAGTGCAGCAACTCAGATGAATGAAACACATGACAAGCCACTACTAGTTCAACTAACAAGCAGCCTTCTGGCATGATCAAACATGACCGCAATATGAATGAAGAGGACTTACAATCTACTATCCTTCTAGTCCTGCTAGCTTCACATTGGATGTTACATAGTGTCTCTAGCAAGAATTCCTGGTTCCCTCTGAGACCCAGTTGTTACTGACCCAAGTCTTCCTGGTGCCCTGTTAGACCCAGTTGTTACTAGCCCAAGTCTTCCTGGTGCCCTCTGAAACCCAATCCAAGTGCCCTGACATCCCTCACATAGAAATAACCAAGAGGAAGGAAGGATTGTGTTGCAGGAAATATGCTCCAGACAAGGAGAATGGCTCTGCTTTCTTGTCAACTTGAAGATTTCTTCATCCTTATATCTTATTTGACACAAGTTTTCAAAATGTCCCATCACACACAATCATATACTTCTTCCACCATGTAACACATGTTGTTTCATTCACCGTGAATAATTTACTTTTAATAACTGACCATTGGCTGTTTTACTCAACTGGTGTTACTTGTCCAGTCAATTACGGAGTTCAACTGAAATTCCAATTCACCTTCGTTGCTGTTCTATGAGAAACTCAGTCAATACATGACTGTGGTAAATCAGATTTGTCAATCAACTACACAAGTCTCAGAGTCAGAGTGGTGATCTAAGATCAGTTTAACCTTTCAGATTATAATGAATCAGATATGGATGGGGGGGGCTGACCCTAGATCACAGTGGTGGAAAAAGTACCCAATTGTCAGACTTCAGTAAAAGTAAAGATACCTTAATAGAAAATGACTCAAGTAAAAGTGAAAGTCACCCTGTAAAATACTACTTGAGTAAAAGTCTAAAAGTACTTGGTTTTAAATATACTTAAGTATCAAAAGTACATTTAATTGCTAAAATATACTTAAGTATCAAAAGTAAAAGTATAAATAATTTCAAATTGCTTATATTAAGCAAAGAGGACAGCACCATGTTCTTCTTTATAAAATGTCAGGATAGCCAGGGGCACACTCCAACACTCAGACATGATTTACAAAAGATCACACTTGTTTAGTAAGTCCGCCAGATCAGAGGCTTTAGGCATGACCACGTGTTCTCTTGATAAATGTGTAAATTTCACCAGTTTTCTGTTCTGTTAAGTATTCTAAATGTGATGAGTACTTTGGGTTGTCAGGGAAAATGTATGGAGTAAAAAGTACAATATTTTCTTTAGGAATGAAGTGAAGTAAAAGTCCAAAATATAAATAGTAAAGTACAGGTACCCCAAATAACTACTTAAGTAGTACTTTAAAGTATTTTTACTTAAGTACTTTACAACACTGCTAGATCAGCACTGGTATAGCAGACTGTCAGTGATTGTACAGGCAGGATTTGGACCACTTCAGCATAGTGGTCTCCCAATCAGTGTCCTTATCACCGTACACATCCAGTACGAAGAACCCTGGTCCTCCTGCAGATGCCTGTTTAGTGCTGCGTTATCTTTGAAATGTGTTGGACTTTGAGAGAGAGAGAGAGTCTACAATTGGCACTTGGAGTAACGTTTACTGGTACACATGGTTCCATAAGTGTTCTGTAGTAAGAGATCCTTAGAGTTTGTACTTCATATACTGTACATTCTTGAATGATTGCTCACATACAGTATATATTTCCTGATTTGAGAAAACAAAGTTTACGTTGGAAACACAGACCACAAATGACATTGGTATATGCTCAACAACATTCCTTTGTTTTCCAAGGAAAATGTATGACAAAGTACAAATAAGTACTGTGATAATTGTTTTTAGTTTTGAAATAAGGCTAATATAAATACTCTTATATAATCATAATATACAACAGCATAATAATTACAATTCTGCTCCCTCAGAAGGAAAAAGGTTTTGAAAAAGGCACTCACATTAAGTACACTTTAACATGGGGCACCATTTTAGTGTCTTTAGATAGATGTCAAAGATAGTCTCTGCAAACCTTCATATTATAAACACATAGAAAAAGACAGGACACTTTCCTAACAGCTGACACCTGCATCGTCTTTCAACAGATACTCTCAAACCCCTGGACAAAGAGAGCCAGAGATCCTATAAACCCTAGTGTAAGATCCCTTCCCCTGTAGCCATTGACAAAATACATTTTGGCAGCGGTAGTGAACATGAAGCCCTCCCAGGCATCCATTGGAGTGCACACTGTCAGTCCGACAGAGGGTGAGGGGCAATAGAAAGGCTGTTCAAGTCAAAAGATGCTGCCCTGGGGGCACCTGTATAGATGGATGGGAAAATTAACCTATGTAACCCACTTAGTTAGCATGGGCGAGATTTCGCTACCTTAAGTTAGATTAGCTTAGCCAAGCATATAATGGCTAAACCAAGCTTAAGTTAGCATAGACTAACCTAGCCTCAGACAAACTCCTCCTCGCAGTGGGCCTCCCCCACCAGCAATGAGTATCTGTCTGGTTCGCTGAGGGCCATGCAGTTGAGGGAGTGCTTTGATTGGAGGGAGTTGACGGATGCGCGGATGAAGTTGACGACGCGGTCAAATAGGCTCAACTTGGGGGAGGGGCGGCGCAGCTCGCCTATGCCGATGTGGACGCTGACATCTGATAGTCTTGCAGCGTGTCTCTTCTGACTACCCAGACGAGACTTCAGTAGCTCAGCGCTGGGCTTAGTGTAGCTACAAACAGAGAGAGGAGAGAGTTAGTGTAGCTACAAACAGAGAGAGGGAGAGAGTTAGTGTAGCTACAAACAGAGAGGAGAGAGTTAGTGTAGCTACAAACAGAGAGAGAGAGAGGAGAGAGTTAGTGTAGCTACAAACAGAGAGAGAGAGAGGAGAGAGTTAGTGTAGCTACAAACAGAGAGAGAGAGAGGAGAGAGTTAGTGTAGCTACAAACAGAGAGAGAGAGAGGAGAGAGTTAGTGTAGCTACAAACAGAGAGAGAGAGAGGAGAGAGTTAGTGTAGCTACAAACAGAGAGAGAGAGAGGAGAGAGTTAGTGTAGCTACAAACAGAGAGAGAGGAGAGTTAGTGTAGCTACAAACAGAGAGAGAGGAGAGTTAGTGTAGCTACAAACAGAGAGAGAGGAGAGTTAGTGTAGCTACAAACAGAGAGAGAGAGGAGAGTTAGTGTAGCTACAAACAGAGAGAGAGAGGAGAGTTAGTGTAGCTACAAACAGAGAGAGAGGAGAGTTAGTGTAGCTACAAACAGGGAGAGAGAGGAGAGTTAGTGTAGCTACAGAGAGAGGAGAGTTAGTGTAGCTACAAACAGAGAGAGAGGAGAGTTAGTGTAGCTACAAACAGAGAGAGAGAGGAGAGTTAGTGTAGCTACAAACAGAGAGAGAGGAGAGTTAGTGTAGCTACAAACAGAGAGAGAGAGGAGAGTTAGTGTAGCTACAAACAGAGAGAGAGGAGAGTTAGTGTAGCTACAAACAGACAGAGAGGAGAGTTAGTGTAGCTACAAACAGAGAGAGAGGAGAGTTAGTGTAGCTACAAACAGAGAGAGAGAGGAGAGTTAGTGTAGCTACAAACAGAGAGAGAGGAGAGTTAGTGTAGCTACAGAGAGAGGAGAGTTAGTGTAGCTACAAACAGAGAGAGAGGAGAGTTAGTGTAGCTACAGAGAGAGGAGAGTTAGTGTAGCTACAAACAGAGAGAGAGGAGAGTTAGTGTAGCTACAAACAGAGAGAGAGGAGAGTTAGTGTAGCTACAAACAGAGAGAGAGAGGAGAGTTAGTGTAGCTACAAACAGAGAGAGAGGAGAGTTAGTGTAGCTACAAACAGAGAGAGAGAGGAGAGTTAGTGTAGCTACAAACAGAGAGAGAGGAGAGTTAGTGTAGCTACAAACAGAGAGAGAGGAGAGTTAGTGTAGCTACAAACAGAGAGAGAGGAGAGTTAGTGTAGCTACAAACAGAGAGAGAGAGGAGAGTTAGTGTAGCTACAAACAGAGAGAGAGGAGAGTTAGTGTAGCTACAGAGAGAGGAGAGTTAGTGTAGCTACAAACAGAGAGAGAGGAGAGTTAGTGTAGCTACAGAGAGAGGAGAGTTAGTGTAGCTACAAACAGAGAGAGAGGAGAGTTAGTGTAGCTACAAACAGAGAGAGAGGAGAGTTAGTGTAGCTACAAACAGAGAGAGAGAGGAGAGTTAGTGTAGCTACAGAGAGAGGAGAGAGTTAGTGTAGCTACAAACAGAGAGAGAGGAGAGTTAGTGTAGCTACAAACAGAGAGAGAGGAGAGTTAGTGTAGCTACAAACAGAGAGAGAGGAGAGTTAGTGTAGCTACAAACAGAGAGAGAGGAGAGTTAGTGTAGCTACAAACAGAGAGAGAGGAGAGTTAGTGTAGCTACAAACAGAGAGAGAGGAGAGTTAGTGTAGCTACAAACAGAGAGAGAGGAGAGTTAGTGTAGCTACAAACAGAGAGAGAGGAGAGTTAGTGTAGCTACAAACAGAGAGAGAGAGGAGAGTTAGTGTAGCTACAAACAGAGAGAGAGAGGAGAGTTAGTGTAGCTACAAACAGAGAGAGAGGAGAGTTAGTGTAGCTACAAACAGGGAGAGAGAGGAGAGTTAGTGTAGCTACAGAGAGAGGAGAGTTAGTGTAGCTACAAACAGAGAGAGAGGAGAGTTAGTGTAGCTACAAACAGAGAGAGAGAGGAGAGTTAGTGTAGCTACAAACAGAGAGAGAGGAGAGTTAGTGTAGCTACAAACAGAGAGAGAGAGGAGAGTTAGTGTAGCTACAAACAGAGAGAGAGGAGAGTTAGTGTAGCTACAAACAGAGAGAGAGGAGAGTTAGTGTAGCTACAAACAGAGAGAGAGGAGAGTTAGTGTAGCTACAAACAGAGAGAGAGAGGAGAGTTAGTGTAGCTACAAACAGAGAGAGAGAGGAGAGTTAGTGTAGCTACAGAGAGAGGAGAGTTAGTGTAGCTACAAACAGAGAGAGAGGAGAGTTAGTGTAGCTACAAACAGAGAGAGAGGAGAGTTAGTGTAGCTACAAACAGAGAGAGAGGAGAGTTAGTGTAGCTACAAACAGAGAGAGAGGAGAGTTAGTGTAGCTACAAACAGAGAGAGAGGAGAGTTAGTGTAGCTACAAACAGAGAGAGAGAGGAGAGTTAGTGTAGCTACAGAGAGAGGAGAGAGTTAGTGTAGCTACAAACAGAGAGAGAGGAGAGTTAGTGTAGCTACAAACAGAGAGAGAGGAGAGTTAGTGTAGCTACAAACAGAGAGAGAGGAGAGTTAGTGTAGCTACAAACAGAGAGAGAGGAGAGTTAGTGTAGCTACAAACAGAGAGAGAGAGGAGAGTTAGTGTAGCTACAGAGAGAGGAGAGTTAGTTACACACAGAAACAGAAACCATAACACACTAAGACACTACAAGTTGTAGTTCAGTTCTGAATTTAGAGTAACTGCAAGAAGAGGGTGGTTTGGAGAGCCACTGCCCCCCCCCCCCACCACACACACACACACACACACACACACACACACACCACTACTCAAATACCACAGCTTGATGGTAAACTGGCGCCTGGTCTGGTAACTCACCATCTGAGTTGTAGAGAGGACAGCACCACAGAGACAGAGGAGAGGGCCATGGCAGCAGAACCCATCCATGGCTGGAGAACCAGACCAATAGGCATGAACACACCAGCAGCGATAGGGATCCCCATCAGGTTATAGAACAGAGCAAACCCAAAGTTGATCCAGATTCTCTGGACGGTCTTCTTGGACAGGTCAATGCTCCCTACCACATCCATCAGGTCATTCTGTGAGAGAGAGGGAGAGAGAGTGATTGGGAGAAAGAGAGATGGGGAGAGAGAGGGAGAAAGAGAGATGGGGGAGGGAGAGAAAGAGAGAGCGAGAGATAAATGGAGGAGATTAAAGAAAACTTAGTATATGATAGTGAGCTTTACCATTACTATAACATTTTGCAATTCATAAAAACTTGTTTTGGAGGCAGACAGAGGACATGGAGGCAGACAGAGGACAGGGAGGCAGACAGAGGACAGGGAGGCAGACAGAGGACAGGGAGGCAGACAGAGGACAGGGAGGCAGACAGACATTAACATGTAGAGATTATCAGATATAAACTCAGCAAAAAAAGAAATGTCCCTTTGTCAGGACCCTGTCTTTCAAAGATAATTAGTAAAAATTCAAATAACTACACAGATCTTCATTGTAAAGGGTTTAAACACTGTTTCCCATGCTTGTTCAATGAACCATAAACAATTAATGAACATGCACCTGTGGACGGTTATTAAGACACTAACAGCTTACAGACAGTAGGCAATTAAGGTCACAGTTATGAAAACTTAGGACACTTCTACTGACTCTGAAAAACACCAAAAGAAAGATGCTCAGGGTCCCTGCTCATCTGCGTGAATGTGCCTTAGGCATGCTGCAAGGAGGCATGAGTACTGCAGATGTGGCCAGGGCAATAAATTGCAAAGTCTGTACTGTGAGATGCCTAAGACAGCGCTACAGGGAGACAGGACGGACAGCTGATCGTCCTCGCAGCGGCAGACCACGTGTAACAACACCTGCACAGTATCGGTACATCCGAACATCACACCTGCGGGACAGGTACAAGATGGCAACAACAACTGCCTGAGTTACACCAGGAACGCACAATCCCTCCATCAGTGCTCAGACTGTCTGCAATAGGCTGGACTGAGGGCTTGTAGGCCTGTTGTAAGGCAGGTGCTCACCAGACATCACCGGCTACAACGTCGCCTATGGGCACAAACCCATCGTCGCTGGACCAGACAGGACTGGCAAAAAGTGTTCTTCTCTGACGAGTCACGGTTTTGTCTCACCAGCGGTGATGGTCTGATTCACGTTTATCATCGAAGGAATAAGTGTTACACCGAGGCCTGTACTCTGGAGTGGGATTGATTTGGAGGTGGAGGGTCCGTCATGGTCTGGGGTGGTGTGTCACAGCATCATCGGACTGAGCTTGTTGTCATTGCAGGCAATTTCAACACTTTGCATTACAGGGAAGACATCCTCCTACCTCATGTGGTACCCTTCCTGCAGGCTCATCCTGACATGACCCTGCAGCATGACAATGCCACCAGCCATACTGCTTGTTCTGTGCGTGATTTCCTGCAAAACAGGAATGTCAGTGTTCTGCCATGGCCAGCGAAGAGCCCGGATCTCAATCCCATTGAGCACGTCTGGGATCTGTTGGATCGGAGGGTGAGGGCTACATTCCCCCCAGAAATGTCCGGGAACTTGCAGGTGCCTTGGTGGAAGACTATCAGACAGACATGTTACCGTGTAGAGACTATCAGACAGACATGTTACCGTGTAGAGACTATCAGACAGACAGGTTACCGTGTAGAGACTATCAGACAGACATGTTAACATGTAGAGACTATCAGACAGACATGTTAACATGTAGAGACTATCAGACAGACATGTTAACGTGTAGAGACTATTAGACAGACATGTTAACGTGTAGAGACTATTAGACAGACATGTTACCATGTAGAGATTATTAGACCGGACATTTGAGACAATGTACCTGACCCATATGCATTGGGTGGGTAACCTGATTAGGGCGTCCACCCACGGTGTTCAGAATAATTAACCTGATTAGGGCATCCACTCACGGTGTTCAGAATAATTAACCTGATTAGGGCAGCCACTCACGGTGTTCAGAATAATTAACCTGATTAGGGCATCCACCCACGGTGTTCAGAATAATTAACCTGATTAGGGCATCCACCCACGGTGTTCAGAATAATTAACCTGATTAGGGCGTCCACCCACGGTGTTCAGAATAATTAACCTGATTAGGGCATCCACCCACGGTGTTCAGAATAATTAACCTGATTAGGGCGTCCACCCACGGTGTTCAGAATAATTAACCTGATTAGGTGCTCAGAATGACAGACATCACATTTACATTATGGTAATTCATTTTAACAGAACAATTTGAGGATTGTATTTGAGGATGCGTCATTCTTACTGAATTCCAACAGGATGCATCATTCTTACTGAATTCCAACAGGATGAATCCTTCTTACTGAATGCCAACAGGATGCGTCCTTCTTACTGAATTCCAACAGGATGAGTCCTTCTTACTGAATTCCAACAGGATGCATCCTTCTTACTGAATTCCAACAGGATGCATCCTTCTTACTGAATTCCAACAGGATGGATCCTTCTTACTGAATTCCAACAGGATGCATTCTTCTTACTGAATTCCGATGTGCACTTTAAAGATATTAGAATAGCTGTCCTCAGCCAACAAGACGAGTAACGAACAGCTAAATCACTAGCCTGTCAATCTACTATCCCCCATAGTAGAGAAGTTGATATTTTCTGTTGGTCAGCTTGTCGTTCTGTGCTAGAAAGAAATAGCCTATTCCAAACAGACTGGGATAGTTGTGGGACGATAGATCTCAAATTCATACAACCAGTAGGCCTAGGCTACATACATTTTTTTTTTAAAGCAACGAGTCTAATGCAACAGATCAGAACGTTTATGTTATTCAAATGTTGATCAACTATTATTTCTTCACATTATAAGCACAGCAATGCACACAAGGCAGTAGGCTACACGCAAATGTGCATTCCATAATGCAGTTAGCAGGAAAACACTGTTGTCAAAAAGGCACTCTATATGTGAGCGGTTTCATGTGACTGAGAAACTTAGAAAGAAGGGAGATCTAAGGATGCAAGAACTAGCATGGGTTGCCAATATGACTAGGATTGTGCTTTTGGCTACTGGACAATGAAAGAAAGTTGATTTGAAAACCAATAGAACATGAGAGAAATATGCTACTGGCTTCAATGGCATATGGAAGTCTTTATAGAATAATTGCCTCCATGATATATACGGTAGGATTTTGGCTAGGCTACTTTGAAGCAAGGTAAGACATCCTGCATAATATGAAGTAAAACGTTCAGGTTTCAAACAATTAAGCATATATTTTCAAAATGTATACTGCCGCCTGCCTACCGTTGTCTATACACTTTAAATGGCAAGCGAGCTTCAATTACCAGTTGAGAAATAAACTGGTTTTAACACAAATTTGCATTTAGAATTGTTGTGCACTTATAGAAAGCATGTTTTACTCCAGCAGCAACGAACGGGCTGTTTGAGAAGCTGTAGCAGCAGCTCTCACTCCGACAGATTTCCGCTCATCATGCTGTGATGAATATGATACAGAACGACTAACGAAGCTCCAATTTAATTGCACTAAATTATGCAAATGAACCTATAGACCAATAAGCATGCCCGGTCAAATGTATTTCCATCGACTGGTATTTCCATCAATGAATAGGCTAAAAAGCATCATTTTGCAATGGGATTTTTTTCTCTCGTCCCGGGCAATTAATATTTTATTCATCAGCTATTCATTTTTCATTTCATTTTTTTGGCCAAAAGCCAGCTATTACCAGATAACGGAAACCCTGAGACAGACAGACATATTAACATGTAGAGATTATCAGACAGACATATTAACAATTAACCAGAAAGACAGGTAAACATCCATCCATACACCCAGTCTTGCCCTCTTCTCCTCACCCTGATTAGCACCACGTCAGCTGCCTCTATGGCCACGTCAGAGCCCATTCCTATGGCGATGCCAACATCTGCCATGGCCAAAGCGGGCGAGTCGTTGACCCCGTCACCCACCATGGCCACCCTCTTCCCTGCCTGCTGCAGCTGCTCTACCATGGCCATCTTGTGGGACGGCAGCAACTCTGCAAACACCTTCTTGATACCCACCTGCAGGAGACATAGAGACAGCTAAATGACAGTTCACAAGCCACAAAAAAAACACATTTGGGTTCTTTAGCAGATGCTCTTATCCAGAGTGACTTACAAAACAACGTTCCTTTTCATCAGTAATGAATGTTCTGGTTTAGTGCATACATTCATAAAAATCCCAAGCCAGTCCAGTCCTGTCCCCTACCTGACCAGCAATGGCCCGTGCTGTCTTGCTGTTGTCTCCAGTCATCAGAATCACCTCCAGACCCATGGACTGCAGGGTGTGAACCACTAAACCTGCCTCTGGCTTCACTGTGTCTGCTATGGCTATCATGGCACATAGCAGACCTACAGCGAGAGAGAGGGAGAGAGAGACAGGGAGAGGGGGAGGGAGAGAGAGAGAGAGAAACAGGGAGAGAGAAACAGGGAGAGAGAGAGAGAGAGCGAGGAAGAGCGACAGGAAGAGAGAGACAGGAAGAGAGAGCGAGAGGGAGGGGGAGGTAGATGAGAGAAAGAGGGAGGGAGGGACCGAGAGAGAGAGGGTGGTTATAGACAGAGAGAGGGTGGTTATAGATTCAGCAACACAATGGATTAAATGTTTGGAAACTCCTAAAGCGACGTTCCATACCAGAATCTAAAATGAAGCAATACACTACCGTTCAAAAGTTTGGGGTCACTTAGAAATGTCCTTGTTTTTGAAAGAAGCCAATTTTTTGTCCATTAAAGTAACATAAAATTGATCTTAAATACAGTGTAGACATTGTTAATGTTGTAAATGACTATTGTAGCTGGAAACAGCAGATTTTTATGGAATATCTACATAGGCGTAGATATCTAACCAGAACAGAAAGAGGAGTGGGAGTCCCCGGTGCACAACTGAGCAAGAGGACAAGTACATTAGAGTGTCTAGTTTGAGAAACAGAGGCCTCACAAGTCCTCAACTGGCAGCTTCATTAAATAGTACCCGCAAAAGACCAGTCTCAGCGTCAACAGTGAAGAGGCGACTCCGGGATGCTGGCCTTCTAGGCAGAGTTGCAAAGAAAAAGCCATATCTCAGACTGGCCAATAAAAAGGAAAGATTATGATGGGCAAAAGAACACAGACACCGGACAGAGGGACTCTGCATAGAAGGCCAGCATCCCGGAGTCGCTTCTTCACTGTTGACGCTGAGACTGGTGTTTTGCGGGTACTATTTAATAAAGCTGCCAGTTGAGGACTTGTGAGGCGTCTGTTTCTCAAACTAGACACTCTAATGTACTTGTCCTCTTGCTCAGTTGTGCACTGGGGCCTCCCACTCCTCTTTCTATTCTGTTTAGAGCCAGTTCACTGTTCTGAGAAGGGAGTAGTACACAGCGTTGTACGAGATCTTCAGTTTCTTGGCAATTTCTCGCATGGAATAGCCATCATTTCTCAGAACAAGAATAGACTGACAAGTTTCAGAAGAAAGGTCTTTGTTTCTGGCCATTTTGATCCTGTAATCGAACCCACAAATGCTGATTCTCCAGATACTCAACTAGTCTAAAGAAGGCCAGTTTTATTGCTTCTTTAATCAGAACAGTTTTCAGCTGTGCAGAAATAATTGCACAAGGGTTTCCTAATGATCAATTAGCCTTTTAAAATGATAAACTTGGATTAGCTAACACAACGTGCCATTGGAACACAGGAGTGATGGTTGCTGATAATGGGCCTCTGTACGCATATGTAGATATTCCATTAAAAATCTGCTGTTTCCAGCTACAATAGTCATTTACAACATTAACAATGTCTACACTGTATTCCTGATCAATTTTATGTTATGTTAAATGGACAAAAAAAATGAGCTTTTCTTTCAAAAACAAGGATATTTCGAGGTGAACCCAAACTTTGAATGGTAGTGTATATTGGGTGTGCATTCTAGTGTTGATAATATATTGGGTGTGCATTCTAGTGTTGATAATATATTGGGTGTGCATTCTAAGTGTTATGCTAATGTTGATAATATATTGGGCGTGCATTCTAAGTGTTATGGTAGTGTTGATAATATATTGGGTGTGCATTCTAAGCATTATGCTAGTGTTGATAATATATTGGGCGTGCATTCTAGTGTTGATAATATATTGGGTGTGCATTCTAAGTGTTATGGTAGTGTTGATAATATATTGGGTGTGCATTCTAAGTGTTATGGTAGTGTTGATAATATATTGGGTGTGCATTCTAAGCATTATGCTAGTGTTGATAAAATATTGGGTGTGCATTCTAAGCATTATGCTAGTGTTGATAATATATTGGGCGTGCATTCTAAGCGTTATGCTAGTGTTGATAATATATTGGGCGTGCATTCTAGTGTTGATAATATATTAGGCATGCATTCTAGTGTTGATAATATATTGGGTGTGCATTCTAGTGTTGATAATATATTGGGTGTGCATTCTAGTGTTGATAATATATTGGGTGTGCATTCTAGTGTTGATAATATATTGGGCGTGCATTCTAGTGTTGATAATATATTGGGTGTGCATTCTAGTGTTGATAATATATTTGCCGTGCATTCTAGTGTTGATAATATATTGGGCGTGCATCCTAGTGTTGATAATATACTGCTCAAAAAAATAAAGGGAACACTTAAACAACACATCCTAGATCTGAATGAAAGAAATAATCTTATTAAATATTTTTTTCTTTACATAGTTGAATGTGTTGACAACAAAATCACACAAAAATAATCAATGGAAATCCAATTTATCAACCCATGGAGGTCTGGATTTGGAGTCACACTCAAAATTAAAGTGGAAAACCACACTACAGGCTGATCCAACTTTGATGTAATGTCCTTAAAGCAAGTCAAAATGAGGCTCAGTAGTGTGTGTGGCCTCCACGTGCCTGTATGACCTCCCTACAACGCCTGGGCATGCTCCTGATGAGGTGGCGGATGGTCTCCTGAGGGATCTCCTCCCAGACCTGGACTAAAGCATCCGCCAACTCCTGGACAGTCTGTGGTGCAACGTGGCGTTGGTGGATGGAGCGAGACATGATGTCCCAGATGTGCTCAATTGGATTCAGGTCTGGGGAACGGGCGGGCCAGTCCATAGCATCAATGCCTTCCTCTTGCAGGAACTGCTGACACACTCCAGCCACATGAGGTCTAGCATTGTCTTGCATTAGGAGGAACCCAGGGCCAACCGCACCAGCATATGGTCTCACAAGGGGTCTGAGGATCTCATCTCGGTACCTAATGGCAGTCAGGCTACCTCTGGCGAGCACATGGAGGGCTGTGCGGCCCCCCAAAGAAATGCCACCCCACACCATGACTGACCCACCGCCAAACCGGTCATGCTGGAGGATGTTGCAGGCAGCAGAACGTTCTCCACGGCGTCTCCAGACTCTGTCACGTCTGTCACGTGCTCAGTGTGAAGCTGCTTTCATCTGTGAAGAGCACAGGGCACCAGTGGCGAATTTGCCAATCTTGGTGTTCTCTGGCAAATGCCAAACGTCCTGCACGGTGTTGGGCTGTAAGCACAACCCCCACCTGTGGACGTCGGGCCCTCATACCACCCTCATGGAGTCTGTTTCTGACCATTTGAGCAGACACATGCACATTTGTGGCCTGCTGGAGGTCATTTTGCAGGGCTCTGGCAGTGATTCTCCTGCTCCTCCTTGCACAAAGGCGGAGGTAGCGGTCCTGCTGCTGGGTTGTTGCCCTCCTACGGCCTCCTCCACGTCTCCTGATGTACTGGCCTGTCTCCTGGTAGTGCCTCCATGCTCTGGACACTACGCTGACAGACACAGCAAACCTTCTTGCCACAGCTCGCATTGATGTGCCATCCTGGATGAGCTGCACTACCTGAGCCACTTATGTGGGTTGTAGACTCCGTCTCATGCTACCACTAGAGTGAAAGCACCGCCAGCATTCAAAAGTGACCAAAACATCAGCCAGGAAGCATAGGAACTGAGAAGTGGTCTGTGGTCCCCACCTGCAGAACCACTCCTTTATTGGGGGTGTCTTGCTAATTGCCTATAATTTCCACCTGTTGTCTATTCCATTTGCACAACAGCATGTGAAATGTATTGTCAGTCAGTGTTGCTTCCTAAGTGAACAGTTTGATTTCACAGAAGTGTGATTGACTTGGAGTTACATTGTGTTGTTTAAGTGTTCCCTTTATTTTTTTGAGCAGTGTATATTGGGCGTGCATTCTTAGCGTTATGCTAGTGTTGATAATATATTGGGTGTGCATTCTAGTGTTGATAATATATTGGGTGTGCATTCTAAGCGTTATGCTAGTGTTGATAATATATTGGGTGTGCATTCTAGTGTTGATAATATATTGGGTGTGCATTCTAGTGTTGATAATATATTGGGTGTGCATTCTAGTGTTGATAATATATTTGCCGTGCATTCTAGTGTTGATAATATATTGGGCGTGCATTCTAGTGTTGATAATATATTGGGCGTGCATTCTAGTGTTGATAATATATTGGGCGTGCATTCTAGTGTTGATAATATATTGGGCGTGCATTCTAGTGTTGATAATATATTGGGCGTGCATTCTAAGCGTTATGCTAGTGTTGATAATATATTGGGTGTGCATTCTAAGCGTTATGCTAGTGTTGATAATATATTGGGTGTGCATTCTAGTGTTGATAATATATTGGGTGTGCATTCTAGTGTTGATAATATATTTGGCGTGCATTCTAGTGTTGATAATATATTTGGCGTGCATTCTAGTGTTGATAATATATTTGCCGTGCATTCTAGTGTTGATAATATAATGCCGTGCATTCTAGTGTTGATAATATTAGAAGTCTACTGACGGTATTCAAAGCTATTATAATTTTTCTAATACCCATCCAAACTTTGTAGATGTATTAGTGCCTAGGGGTCAAGGACAATAGAAAATTGGGAGCCACTGTCGTACTTAATGTGCGTCCCACACACACACACACACACACACACACACACACACACACACACACACACACACACACACACAACTCACTGTCGACAGCCACCAGTACAGCAGTGCGTCCCCTGCGTTCATGTTCAGTCATGGTCTCGTCTATATCAGGTCTGATCTGGAGTCCGTTCCTCCTCATCCACTCCCTGTTCCCTATCAACACCACGTAGGATGCTGTCTGCACCAGGGCTATAGAGGAACACAGAGAGGTTACTGGTTCTCTATCAACACCATGTAGGATGCTGTCTGCACCAGGGCTATAGAGGAACACAGAGAGGTTACTGGTTCTCTATCAACACCATGTAGGATGCTGTCTGCACCAGGGCTATAGAGGAACACAGAGAGGTTACTGGTTCTCCATCAACACCACGTAGGATGCTGTCTGCACCAGGGCTATAGAGGAACACAGAGGTTACTGGTTCTCCATCAACACCACGTAGGATGCTGTCTGCACCAGGGCTATAGAGGAACACAGAGAGGTTACTGGTTCTCCATCAACACCACGTAGGATGCTGTCTGCACCAGGGCTATAGAGGAACACAGAGGTTACTGGTTCTCCATCAACACCATGTAGGATGCTGTCTGCACCAGGGCTATAGAGGAACAGAAAGGGGAATAGGGGTTACACTAGAATGTAGCCTAGAATGTAGGCAGAATGTATAGCATGCATTTCATCAATGCAGTGGAAACACAGGGGAATCTTTAGGCCGTATGTTGAATAATAATTGACAATAAGGGGTAACTCAGGGTTGTGTACTTATTCCACTTAATTAAAAAAAAGAATTATATTTTAGACTACATATCCCAGTACGTACGGAGAGGCTGCGCGTCCATGATGAGGGGGTGTGATCCTGGCCTGGTTCTGCAGTCACTGATCTGAACCAGAATACTGTTTCCCTGGTTGTTGCCTTCACCGTCATCCTGATGTTGTCTCAACAGGGTCTCAGTGTTACTGACCTGGCATCGTATACCACAGCCTGGTACAGTCTGGAACTCAGCACACACACCAAGGGACTCTGTACCCAGCTCCTAATACAGAGACAGAGAGACAGATTAGTACACTTTATCTGGACCCACAATGACCGATAGGACCCAAATATTTTGGAGGTCTTCCAGACACATGGAATGATCAACTCACGACGACTCACAACCAGTCTCCTACCTGTCAGGTGTTGGACTGAGGTTCAGGTGGACTCACCTGTTTACAGTACTTGGTGATGGCAGCTCCCAGCGGGTGTTCACTGTTGTTCTCTGCAGTCCCTACGATGGCCAGCAGACGGGAGCGAGGCATCCTGTTCCCTTCCACTACAATCTTCACCTGGATGACTTTAGGAGCTCCGTAGGTGATGGTACCCGTCTTATCAAACACCACTGTCTGGATCTGGAAAATACACAATTTTTTTTGTAACAAGATAGGAATAAGGGATAGTATTTGTAAAGCGATTCTCAGATTATTTACAACCATACACTCAGTTACTACAACAGTCACAGTTAATCAGATTCAGATTACAAACATGAGGCACAACATATCAACCCTAACTAATGATTTTTACTATAAATATGATATTATTAGTGATCAACTACGGTCTGATTGGAAGTATCTTCTCCCCTCACCTTGTGTGCCATCTCTAGTGGTTCCCCTCCCTTGATGAGGATACCGTTCTGAGCGCCCACCCCCGTGCCCACCATCACAGCTGTCGGGGTTGCCAAGCCCAGAGAGCAGGGGCAGGCGATACACAGCACTGTGATGGAGGCCTGGAAGGCAAACTTGATCACAGCTTCTGCCTTTGAGATGCTATTATCATAGCCCTGTAGAGGGAGACAGAGACAGTGAAACAGGGGAACAGTCTGGGTTACATTTCAATAGTCTAATGTTGATTTCCTCTCCCTGCTTCCTTCCTTTGATCAACCTCAACTGTTTAAACAGGAAGTGGACAGGTGACAGCAGATTCCCCACTTGATCAGACTCCATTGTTTAAACAGGAAGAAGACAGGTGAGAGCAGAATCCCCTCTAGGCTTTTCCCATACTGCGCTCACGAAGAGGAGACAGGATTTAAATTAAAATTATGTAAATACCTGATTTAGGTGGAATGATTTAGCTAAATACACCCTCTGTAAAGGTTTTACATAGATAACAGTATAGTATATCAACATAGTAAAGGATTTACATAGTTATCAGTATAGTAAAGGTTTTACATAGATATCAGTATAGTATATGAACATAGTAAAGGATTTACATAGTTATCAGTATAGAAAAGGTTTTACATAAATATCAAGATAGTAAAGGTTTTACATAGATTTTTTATTTTACATTTATTTAACCAGGTAGGCTAGTTGAGAACAAGTTCTCATTTGCAACTGCGACCTGGCCAAGATAAAGCAAAGCAATTTGACACATACAACAATACAGAGTTACACATGGAATAAACAAAACATACAGTCAATAATACAGAAGAACAAAAGAAAACAAAAAATCTATATACAGTGAGTGCAAATAAGGTAAGTTAAGGCAATAAATAGGCCATGGTGGCGAAGTAATTACAATATAGCAATTAAACACTGGAATTGTAGATGTGCAGAAGATGAATGTGCAAGTAGAGATACTGGGGTGCAAAGGAGCAAGATAAATAAATACAGTATGGGGATGAGGTAGGTAGATAGATGGGCTGTTTACAGATGGGCTATGTACAGGTGCAGTGATCTGTGAGCTGACAGCTGGTGCTTAAAGCTAGTGAGGGAGATATGAGTCTCCAGCTTCAGAGACTTTTGCAGTTCGTTCCAGTCATTGGCAGCAGAGAACTGGAAGGAAAGATGACCAAAGGAGGAATTGGCTTTGGGGGTGACCAGTGAGATATACCTGCTGGAGCGCGTGCTACGAGTGGGTGCTGCTATGGTGACCAGTGAGCTGAGATAAGGCGGGGCTTTACCTAGCAGAGACTTGTAGATGACCTGGAGCCAGTGGGTTTGGCGACGAGTATGAAGCGAGGGCCAACCAACGAGAGTGTACAGGTCGCAATGGTGGGTAGTGTATGGGGCTTTGGTGACAAAACAGATGGCACTGTGATAGACTGCATCCGGTTTGTTGAGGAGAGTGTTAGAGGCTATTTTATAGATGACATCACCGAAGTCGAGGATCGGTAGGATGGTCAGTTTTACGAGGGTATGTTTGGCAGCATGAGTGAAGGATGCTTTGTTGCGATATAGGAAGCCGATTCTAGATTTAATTTTGGATTGGAGATGCTTAATGTGAGTCTGGAAGGAGAGTTTACAGTCTAACCAGACACCCAGGTATTTGTAGTTGTCCACGTATTCTAAGTCAGAGCCGTCCAGAGTAGTGATGCTGAACAGGCGAGCAGTGATCGATTGAATAGCATGCATTTAGTTTTACTTGCATTTAAGAGCAGTTGGAGGCCACGGAAGGAGAGTTGTATGGCATTGAAGCTCGTCTGGAGGTTAGTTAACACAGTGTCCAAAGAGGGGCCAGAAGTATACAGAATGGTGTCGTCTGCGTAGAGGTGGATCAGAGAATCACCAGCAGCAAGAGCAACATCATTGATGTATACAGAGAAGAGAGTCGGCCCGAGAATTGAACCCTGTGGCACACCCAAAGAGACTGCCAGAGGTCCGGACAACAGGCCCTCTGATTTGACACTGAACTCTATCAGAGAAGTAGTTGGTAAACCAGGCGAGGCAATCATTTGAGAAACTAAGGCTGTCGAGTCTGCCAATAAGAATGTGGTGATTGACAGTGTCGAAAGCCTTGGCCAGGTCGATGAATACGGCTGCACAGTAATGTCTCTTATCGATGGCGGTTATGATGTCGTTTAGGACCTTGAGTGTGGCTGAGGTGCACCCATGACCAGCTCTGAAACCAGATTGCATAGCGGAGAAGGTATGGTGGGATTCGAAATTGTCGTTAATCTGTTTGTTAACTTGGCTTTCAAAGACCTTAGAAAGACAGGGTAGGATAGATATGTCTGTAGCAGTTTGGGTCTAGAGTGTCACCCCCTTTGAAGAGGGGGATGACCACGACAGCTTTCCAATCATTGGGAATCTCAGACGATACGAAAGAGAGGTTGAACAGGCTAGTAATAGGGGTTGCGACAATTTCGGCAGATAATTTTAGAAAGACAGGGTCCAGATTGTCTAGCCCGGCTGATTTGTATGGGTCCAGATTCTGCAGCTCTTTCAGAACATCAGCTATCTGGATTTGGGTGAAGGAGAAATGGTGGGGGCATTGGCGGGTTTCTGTGGAGGGTGCCGGGCAGTTGACCGGGGTAGGGTTAGCCAGGTGGAAAGCATGGCCAGCCGTAGAGAAATGCTTATTGCCTCAGAGCAATGGGCAGCTGGGAGGAGGTGGACTTTACAGTGTCCCAGAACTTTTTTGAGTTAGTACTACAGGATGCAAATTTCTGTTTGAAAAAGCTAGCCTTAGCTTTTCTAACTGCCTGTGTATATTTGTTCCTAACTTCCCTGAAAAGTTGCATATCACGGGGGCTATTCGATGCTAATGCAGAACGCCACAGGATGTTTTTGTGCTGGTCAAGGGCAGACAGGTCTGGAGTGAACCAAGGACTATATCTATTCCTAGTTAAAAAAAAAATTGAGGGGGGAATGCTTATTTAAGATGGTGAGGAAGGCACTTTTAAAGAATAGCCAGGCATCATCTACTGACGGGATGAGGTCAATGTCATTCCAGGATACCCCGGCCAGGTCGATTAGAAAGGCCTGCTCGCTGAAGTGTTTTAGGGAGCGTTTGACAGTGATGAGGGGTGGTCGTTTGGTCGCAGACCCATTTCGGATGCAGGCAATGATCGCTGAGATCTTGATTGAAAACAGCAGAGATGTATTTGGAGGGCGAGTTAGTTAGGATGACATCTATGAGGGTGCCCGTGTTTACGGATTTGGGGTTGTACCTGGTAGGTTCATTGATAATTTGTGTGAGATTGAGGGCATCAAGCTTAGATTGTAGGATGGCCGGGGTGTTAAAACCTGTTAGGGCTAGGGGGCAGTATTTGCACGGCTGGATAATTTTTTTTTACCCGATTTAATCTGGTTACTAATCCTACCCAGTAACTAGAATATGCATATACTTATTATATATGGATAGAAAACACTCTAAAGTTTCTAAAACTGTTTGAATGGTGTCTGTGAGTATAACAGAACTCATTTGGCAGGCAAAACCCTGAGACATTTTCTGACAGGAAGTGGATACCTGATGTGTTGTATTACCTTTAAACCTATGCCATTGAAAAACACAGGGGCTGAGGAATATTTTTGGCACTTCCTATTGCTTCCACTAGATGTCACCAGCCTTTACAAAGTGTTTTGAGTCTTCTGGAGGGAGATCTGACCGAACAAGAGCCATGGAACGATGATGGCCCATTAGACACCTGGCGCGCGAGTTCATGTTGGGTACCCTCGTTCCAATACGTTATAAAAGAGATTGCATTCGTCCACCTTGAATATTACTCATGTTCTGGTTAAAAAAGGCCCTAATGATTTATGCTATACAACGTTTGACATGTTTGAACGAACGTAAATATATTTTTTCCCCTCGTTCATGACGAGAAGTCCGGCTGGCTTAGATCATGTGCTAACAAGACGGAGATTTTTGGACATAAGTGATGAGCTTTTTTGAACGAAACTACATTCGTTATGGACCTGTGATAACTGGAAGTGACATCTGATGAAGAGAATCAAAGGTAATGGATTATTTACATAGTATTTTCGATTTTAGATCTCCCCAACATGACGGCTTGTCTGTATCGCAACGCGTATTTTTCTGGGCGCAGTGCTCAGATTATTGCAAAGTGTGATTTCCCAGTAAGGTTATTTTTAAATCTGGCAAGTTGATTGCGTTCAAGAGATGTAAATCTATAATTCTTTAAATGACAATATAATATTTTACCAATGTTTTCTAATTTTAATTATTTAATTTGTGTTGCTGACTTGACTGCCGGTTATTGGAGGGAAACGATTTCCTCAACATCAATGCCATAGTAAAACGCTGTTTTTGGATATAAATATGAACTTGATAGAACTAAAAATGCATGCATTGTCTAACATAATGTCCTAGGAGTGTCATCTGATGGAGATTGTAAAAGGTTAGTGCATCATTTTAGCTGGTTTTATGGTTTTGGTGACCCTGTCTTTGAATTGACAAAACATTACACACAACTCTTGTAAATGTACTGTCCTAACATACTCTAAATTTATGCTTTCGCCGTAAAACCTTTTTGAAATCGTAAAACGTGGTTAGATTAAGGAGATGTTTATCTTTCAAAGGGTGTAAAATAGTTGTATGTTTGAAAAATTTGAATTTTTACATTTATTTGGATTCAAATTTGCCGCTCTTGAAATGCACCTGCTGTTGATGGAGTGCACCACGGGTGGGACGCTTGCGTCCCACCTAGCCCATAGAGGTTAAGCATGTCCCAGTTTAGGTCACCTAGTAGCACGAGCTCAGATGATAGATGGGGGGCAATCAATTCACATATGGTATCGAGGGACAGCTGGGGGCAGAGGGAGGTCTATAGCAAGCGGCAACAGTGAGAGACTTGTTTCTGGAGAGGTGAATTTTTAGAAGTAGAAGCTCGAATTTTTTGGGTACAGACCTGGATAGTAGTACATAACTCTGCAGGCTATCTTTGCAATAGATTGCAACACCGCCCCCTTTGCAGTTCTATCTTGGTGGAAAATGTTATAGTTAGCGATGGAGATTTCAGGGTTTTTGGTAGTTTTCCTAAACCAGGATTCAGACACGGCTAAGACATCCGGGTTGGCAGAGTGTGCTAAAGCAGTGAGTAAAACAAACTTAGGGAGTAGGCTTCTAATGTTAACATGCATGAGACCAAGGCTTTTACGGTTACAGAAGTCAACAAATGAGAGCACCTGGGGAGTGGGAGTGGAGCTAGGCACTGCAGGACCTGGATTAACCTCTACATCACCAGAGGAACAGAGGAGAAGTAGGATAAGGGTACGGCTAAAGGCTATACGAACTGGCCGTCTAGCACGTTCGGAACAGAAAGTAAAAGGGGCAGGTTTCTGGGCACGATAGCATAGATTCAAGGCATAGTATACAGATATCAGTATAGTAAAGGCTTTACATAGATATCTGTATAGTAAAGGCTACTCACAGGGAAGTATTTCTCCACCAGTGGAAAGTTGACAAAGCCAATGAGGATCCAGGAGAACAGAGTGAGGAGAGAGACCCCAACGATGAACGGGACAAAGTAACCACTGATCTTATCTGCAAACTGCTGTATGGGAGCCTGCAGCAGAAGTCAGAGGTGACAGAGGTCAAATGTTAAAGCACAGGTCAGAGGTCACAGAGGTAAAGCTCTTCCAGCTCAGGACCAGTTAAAATTGTATTCCGAGGCGAATCCTCCATCATGTGTTGCCCAAGGTCAGTTCTGTAAACAGCACATATTGACAAATACCTACATCTCTTATCCAACTAAAACTCCAGGAAACAGAAGATCATTTACACAAACGCTAGCATATTACCACCACCACCCTCACCTTAGATGTCTGAGCCTCCTCCAGTAGTTTAACTATCTGAGACAGGGTTGTATCCAGGCCTACGTGTGTAGCACTGACGAGCAGAGAGCCGTTATGGTTGATAGAGCCAGCTATCACTGAGCTGCCTGGCTTCTTAGTCACTGGCATGGCCTCACCTGAGACAAAACACATCAGAGATGAGACATTAGCCAGGAACACAAAACACGTCAGAGAGGAGACATTAGCCAGGAACACAAAACACGTCAGAGACGAGACATTAGCCAGGAACACAACATAAATAATACAGTTTCACAGAGAAATAGTAACCATGCTTGGAGAAACAGTCATTTCAAAGTAGTGTTAAGGAAATGAGGAAAGGAAACTTCAGAAGCATCTCCTCCAGTATCGTCAGAGTTGATCCTCCACTATAACCCACCTGTGATGAGAGACTCATCAGCCATGCTGTATCCCTCGATGACCCTCCCATCTATGGGGAACTTCCCTCCAGGCACCACCCTGACCACGTCTCCTCTCTGGACCAGCTCAACATCTACCTGCTCCTCACTGACATGGACAGAGAGATCCGCATGTAGTCAGATTTATAATACACTGGTTATATGCCATATCCAATTCTCAAAGGGTTTGCTGCTCAATGTCAGCCTGGGGTCCGTTCTGATTAAACATTGAAATGAAACTTAAAAACACTCGAAATAGTAACAAATATCTACAAACTGCCTTATTCAATTCCTAATTTCAGTGCCAGAAAGTGTTTTGGTTAAGAGCAGAAACACCCAGGCTATCCGACGCCAGGTCTAGAAACAGGAGATCTTTAGTGAAGTACCTGAGTACAGACATGTCCGTGTTGCGAGTGACCACCGTGGCCTTGCTGGCCTGGAGGGACATCAGCTTGGACAGAGCTTCTGACGTCTTACTCTGGAGGAGAGAGACAGAGCAGGCTGCAATAGCTATATTAAAGAAAACTTTAGCTATGACACAGACGATTAACTTAGCATTAAAGAGACATACTCAAGCTACAGAAATAACACCATGCTTTATAGCTACAACTGTTATGCTACTATAAAGACGTAGAAGCATATCTTCTAGAAGATATAGAGGTCCAATACCTTGGCGTTCTGCTCCAGCCAGCGCCCGAGGGAGATGAAGACAAAGAGCAAGGGGGGCGTGTCAAAGAAGGTGATGGGGTTGACCTTCGCCCTCTCTATCATGGCAACCATGAGGATGACCACGGAGTAGGTGAACGCTACGGAGGTGGCCAGCACGATAAGCACGTCCATGTTGGTTGTTTTGTGTTTCAGGGCCTTGTAAGCATGGGTGTAGAAGTAGCGCCCGCCAATAAACTAAAGAGAGGAATGTTAGAGCAGGAAAAATATTAATTTCAGGTTTTATTTGAAAATGGCTTTCACACTTGGGTCACAAATGGTGATAATTATCTAAGTAAGTATTGTGTTACTTGAAAGATAGGTCTTGTTTTAAAATCAGGCTTATCTAGACTGCTGGCCCCTGTCTGTTGGTCTGTCTGTCTATATGTCCCTAGTGACTGCTTTCTCCCTGTCTGTCTGTCTGTCTGTCTGTCTGTCTGTCTGTCTGTCTGTCTGTCTGTCTGTCTGTCTGTCTGTCTGTCTGTCTGTCTGTCTGTCTGTCTGTCTGTCTGTCTGTCTGTCTGTCTGTCTGTCTGTCTGTCTATACACCTCTATATGTCTCTCCCTCCCTCCCTGGCTATATGTCTCTCCCTCCCTCCCACCCTCCCTCCCTATGTCTCTCCCTCCCTATGTCTCCCTCTCTCCCTGTCTATACATCTCTCCCTCCCTCCCTGTCTATGTCTCTCTCTCCCTCCCTGCCTATATGTCTCTCCCTCTCTCCCTCCCTCCCTGTCTATGTCTCTCTCTCCCTCCCTGCCTATATGTCTCTCCCTCCCTCCCTGTCTATATGTCTCTCCCTCCCTGTCTCTCCCTCTCTCCCTCCCTGTCTATCCCTCTCTCCCTCCCTGTCTGTCCCTCCTTATGTCCCTCCCTCCCCCTATGTCTCTCCCTCCCTGTCTATCCCTCTCTCCCTCCCTATGTCCCTCCCTGTCTATCCCTCTCTCCCTCTCTGTCTGTCCCTCCTTATGTCCCTCCCTCCCCCTATGTCTCTCCCTTCCTATGTCCCTCCCTCCCCCTATGTCTCTCCCTCTCTGTCTATCCCTCTCTCCCTCCCTGTCTCTCCATCCCTATGTCTCTCCCTCCCTATGTCTCTCCCTCCCTATGTCTCTCCCTCCCTCCCTGTCTATATGACTCTCCCTCCCTGTCTGTCTCTCCCTCCCTCCCTGTCTCTATGTCTCTCCCTCCCTCCCTGTCTATATGTCTGTCTGTCTCTCCCTCCCTCCCTCCCTCCCTGTATATATGTCTATCCCTCCCTCCCTCCCTATATGTCTCTCCCTCCCTCCCTGTCTATATGTCTGTCTCTCCCTGCCTCCCTCCCTCCCTGTCTATATGTCTCTCCCTCCCTGTCAGTCTATATGTCCCTCCCTCCCTCCCTCCATCCCTGTCTATATGTCTCTCCCTCCCTGTCAGTCTATATGTCTCTCCCTCCCTGTCAGTCTATATGTCCCTCCCTCCCTCCCTCCCTCCCTGTCTATATGTCTCTCCCTCCCTGTCAGTCTATATGTCTCTCCCTCCCTGTCAGTCTATATGTCTCTCCCTCCCTGCCTATATGTCTCTCCCTCTCTGTCTGTCCCTCCTTATGTCCCTCCCTCCCCCTATGTCTCTCCCTTCCTATGTCCCTCCCTCCCCCTATGTCTCTCCCTCTCTGTCTATCCCTCTCTCCCTCCCTGTCTCTCCATCCCTATGTCTCTCCCTCCCTATGTCTCTCCCTCCCTATGTCTCTCCCTCCCTCCCTGTCTATATGACTCTCCCTCCCTGTCTGTCTCTCCCTCCCTCCCTGTCTCTATGTCTCTCCCTCCCTCCCTGTCTCTATGTCCCTCCCTCCCTCCCTCCCTGTCTATATGTCTCTCCCTCCCTCCCTGTCTATATGTCTGTCTGTCTCTCCCTCCCTCCCTCCCTCCCTGTATATATGTCTATCCCTCCCTCCCTCCCTATATGTCTCTCCCTCCCTCCCTGTCTATATGTCTGTCTCTCCCTGCCTCCCTCCCTCCCTGTCTATATGTCTCTCCCTCCCTGTCAGTCTATATGTCCCTCCCTCCCTCCCTCCATCCCTGTCTATATGTCTCTCCCTCCCTGTCAGTCTATATGTCTCTCCCTCCCTGTCAGTCTATATGTCCCTCCCTCCCTCCCTCCCTCCCTGTCTATATGTCTCTCCCTCCCTGTCAGTCTATATGTCTCTCCCTCCCTGTCAGTCTATATGTCTCTCCCTCCCTGCCTATATGTCTCTCCCTCCCTCCCTGTCTATCCCTCTCTCCCTCCCTCCCTGTCTATGTCTATCACTCCCTCCCTGTCTATCCCTCTCTCCCTCCCTATCTATATGTCCCTCCCTCCCTGTCTATATGTCTCTCCCTCCCTGTCTATCCCTCCCTCCCTATCCCCCTCCCTCCCTATCCCCCTCCCTCCCCCCCTTCGGTCAATCTACCTCCCTCCCTCCCTCCCTCCCTATATATCTCTCCCTCCCTCCCTGTCTGTCTGTCTATATGTCTCTCCCTCCCTGTCTATCCGTCTCTCCCTCCCTGTCTCTCCCTCCCTATGTCCCTCCCTCCCTCCCTCCCTGTCTATCCCTCTCTCCCTCCCTGTCTCTCCCTCCCTGTCTCCCTGTCTATCCGTCTCTCCCTCCCTGTCTCTCCCTCCCTATGTCCCTCCCTCCCCCTGTCTCTCCCTCTCTCCCTGTCTATATGTCTCTCCCTCCCTGTCTATATGTCTGTCCCTCCCTCCCTCCCTCCCTCCCTCCCTGTCTATATGTCTCTTCCTCCCTCCCTCCCTATGTCTATCCCTCTGTCTATCCCTCTCTCTCGCCCTGTCTATATGTCTCTCACTCCCTGTCAGTCGATATGTCTCTCCCTCACTCCCTGTCAGTCGATATGTCTCTCCCTCACTCCCTGTCAGTCCATATATCTCTCCCTCACTCCCTGTCAGTCCATATATCTCTCCCTCACTCCCTGTCAGTCCATATATCTCTCCCTCACTCCCTGTCAGTCCATATGTCTCTCCCTCACTCCCTGTCAGTCCATATGTCTCTCCCTCACTCCCTGTCAGTCGATATGTCTCTCCCTCACTCCCTGTCAGTCGATATGTCTCTCCCTCACTCCCTGTCAGTCCATATATATATCTCTCCCTCACTCCCTGTCAGTCGATATGTCTCTCCCTCCCTCCCTGTCTATCCCTCCCTCCCTGTCTATCCCTCTCTCCCTGTCTCTCCCTCTCCCCGTCTGTCTATCCCTCTCTCTCTCTCCCTGTCTATATGTCTCTCCCTCCCTGTCTATCCCCCTCTCCCTCCCTGTCTATATGTCTCTCCCTCCCTCCCTGTCTATCCCTCTCTCCCTCCCTCCCTGTCTATCCCTCTCTCTCTCCCTCCCTCCCTGTCTATCCCTCTCTCCCTATGTCTCTCCCTCTCCCTGTCTGTCTATCCCTCTCTCTCTCCCTGTCTATATGTCTATCCCTCCCTCCCTGTCTATCCCTCTCTCCCTCCCTGTCTATCCCTCTCTCCCTCCCTGTCTATCCCTCTCTCCCTCCCTGTCTATATGTCTCTCCCTCCCTGTCTATATGTCTCTCCCTCCCTGTCTATATGTTCCTCACCTCCCTATGTCTCTCCCTCCCTCCCTCCCTCCCTGTCTATCCCTCCCTCCGTCTATCCCTCTCTCCCTATGTCTCTCCCTCTCCCTGTCTGTCTATCCCTCTCTCTCTCCCTGTCTATATGTCTCTCCCTCCCTGTCTATATGTCCCTCCCTCCCTGTCCCTCCCTCCCTCTCTCCCTTCCTGTCTCTGCCTCCCTCCCTCCCTGTCTCTGCCTCCCTCCCTCCCTCCCTGTCTATATGTCTCTCCCTCCCTGTCTATGTCTCTCCCTCCCTCCCTCCATTTCCCTCCCTCCCTCCCTGTCTATATGTCTCTCCCTCCCTCCCTGTCTATCCCTCTCTCCCTCCCTGTCTATATGTCTCTCCCTCCCTGTCTATCCCTCCCTCCCTCCCTCCCTGTCTATATGTCTATCCCTCCCTCCCTGTCTATCCCTCTCTCCCTCCCTGTCTATATGTCTCTCCCTCCCTGTCTATCCCTCCCTCCCTCCCAATCCCTCTCTCCCTCCCTGTCTATGTCCCTCCCTCCCCCCCTTCGGTCAATCTACCTACCTCCCTCCCTCCCTGTCTATGTCCCTCCCTCCCCCCCTTCGGTCAATCTACCTCCCTCCCTCCCTATATGTCTCTCCCTCCCTCCCTGTCTGTCTGTCTATATGTCTCTCCCTCCCTGTCTATCCCTCTCTCCCTCCCTGTCTCTCCCTCCCTATGTCCCTCCCTCCCCGTCTCTCCCTCTCTGTCTATCCCTCTCTCCCTGTCAATATGTCTCTCCCTCCCTGTCTATATGTCTGTCTCTCCCTCCCTCCCTGTCTATATGTCTCTCCCTCCCTGTCTATCCCTCCCTCCCTCCCTGTCTATCCCTCCCTCCCTGTCTATCCCTCTCTCCCTCCCTCCCTGTCTATATGTCTCTCCCTCCCTGTCTATCCCTCCCTCCCTCCCAATCCCTCTCTCCCTATCCCTCTCTCCCTCCCTGTCTATGTCCCTCCCTCCCCCCCTTCGGTCAATCTACCTCCCTCCCTCCCTCCCTGTCCCTCCCTCCCCCCCTTCGGTCAATCTACCTCCCTCCCTCCCTATATGTCTCTCCCTCCCTCCCTGTCTGTCTGTCTATATGTCTCTCCCTCCCTGTCTATCCCTCTCTCCCTCCCTGTCTCTCCCTCCCTATGTCCCTCCCTCCCCGTCTCTCCCTCTGTCTATCCCTCTCTCCCTCCCTCCCTCCCTGTCAATATGTCTCTCCCTCCCTGTCTATATGTCTGTCTCTCCCTCCCTCCCTCCCTGTCTATATGTCTCTCCCTCCCTCCCGCCCTCCCTCCCTGTCTATATGTCTATCCCTCCCTCCCTCCCTATATGTCTCTCCCTCCCTCCCTCCCTATATGTCTCTCCCTCCCTCCCTCCCTCCCTCCCTCCCTGTCTATATGTCTATCCCTCCCTCCCTCCCTGTCTATATGTCTCTTCCTCCCTCCCTCCCCGTTGGTCTATGTCTCTTCCTCCCTCCCTCCCTGTCTCTCCCTCCCTGTCTATCCCTCTCTCCCTCCCTGTCTCTCCCTCCTTATGTCTCTCCCTCTCTCTCGCCCTGTCTATATGTCTCTCCCTCCCTGTCTATCCCTCTCTCTCGCCCTGTCTATATGTCTCTCCCTCCCTGTCTATATGTCTCTCCCTCACTCCCTGTCAGTCGATATGTCTCTCCCTCACTCCCTGTCAGTCCATATATCTCTCCCTCACTCCCTGTCAGTCGATATGTCTCCCCCTCACTCCCTGTCAGTCCATATGTCTCTCCCTCACTCCCTGTCAGTCCATATATCTCTCCCTCACTCCCTGTCAGTCGATGTCTCTCCCTCACTCCCTGTCAGTCCATATATCTCTCCCTCACTCCCTGTCAAAGGGCTTTATTGGCATGGGAAACATATGTTAACATTACCAAACCAAGTGAAGTAGATAATAAACAAAAGTGAAATAAACAATACTAATTAACAGTAAACATTATACTCACAGAAGTTCCAAAAGAATAAAGAATATGTCTATAAACAGTGTTGTAACGATGTGCAAATAGTTAAAGTACAAAAAGGAAAATAAATAAACATAAATATGGTATTTACAATGGTATTTGTTCTTCACTGTTGCCCTTTTCTTGTGGCAACAGGTCATAAATCTTGCTGCTGTGATGGTGCACTGTGGTATTTCACCCAGTAGATATGGGAGTTTATCAAACTTGGATTTGTTTTTGAATTCTTTGTGGATCTGTGTAATCTGAGGGAAATATGTCTCTCTAATATGGTCATACATTGGGCAGGAGGTTAGGAAGTGCAGCTCAGTTTCCACCTCATTTTGTGGGCAGTGTGGGGTGCACATAGCCTGTCTTCTCTTGAGAGCCAGGTCTGCCTACAGCGGGCTCTCTCAAAAGCAAGGCTTTGCCCACACCAAACTTGAAGACAGGAAACAAACCAAAGCAGTGGAGCAAAATGAAAAAGTGTAACCAGACAAAGGAAATAAAAATACTACTAATGGAGTTAACCCTCCACATCTATCAAGACAACTGGGCCAGCCGCTCTTAAACAGCACCTGGGCCAGCACAGGTGAAACACCTTCCCACTAATGGAATGGCAACCAGCACAGGTCTAACACATACTGAATAACGAGGTGACACCAATCGGTGTGCCCTACGTGACAACGTGCTATACGTGCAAAAAGTCCAACCTCAAAACATAAAATTGGAAATTCAAAGCCTGTAACAAGTCACAAAGCTTTCCTTAATGTGGGGTCAGTCACATTGGCCACTGTGTACTCTCTGTTCAGGGCCAAATAGCATTCTAGTTTGCGCTGATGTTTTGTTAATTCTTTCCAATGTGTCAAGTAATTCTCTTTTTGTTTTCTCAAGATTTGGTTGGGTCTAGTGTGTTGCTGTCCTGGGGCTCCTTATACAGGGCATTCGGAAAGTATTCAGACCCCTTCACTTTTTCCATATTTTGTTACTTTACAGCCTTATTCTAAAATTGATTCAACTTGTGTTTTTTTCTCATCAATCTACACACAATAACCCATAATGACAAAAGCAAACACAGGTTTTTAGACATTTTTGAAAATGTGTTACAATAAAAAAAAGATACTTTTTTAGTATTTAGACCCTTCGCTATGAGACTCGAAATTGAGCTCAGGTGCATCCTGTTTCCATTGATCATCCTTGAGATGTTTTTACAACTTGATTGGAGTCCACCTGTGGTAAATTCAATTGATTGGACATGATTTGGAAAGGGTTACACCTGTCTATATAAGGTTCCACAGTTGACAGTGCATGCCAGAGCAAAAACCAAGCCATGAGGTCGAAGGAGTTGACCGTAGAGCTCCGAGACAGGATTGTGTCGAGGTACAGATCTGGGGAAGGTTACCAAAACATTTCTGCAGCATTGAAGGTCCCCAAGAACACAGTGGCCTCCATCATTCTTAAATGGAAAAAGTTTGGAACCACCTAGAACTGGCCGCCCAGCCAAACTGAGCAATCAGGGGAGAAGGGCCTTGTTCAGAGAGGTGACCAAGGACACGATGGTCACTCTCTGTTCGGACCACCACCCAGGACAATGGATCTAATCCCGGTAGCCGACCCAAAACAATGGCGCCGCAGATATGGCAGACGGAGCGGCCTCCTGGTCAGGCTCCGTAGATGTGCTCACCGCTCCCGAGTATACTACTCGCCAATGTCCAGTCTCTTGACGACAAGGTAGACGAAATTCAAGCAAGGGTTGCCTTCCAGAGAGGCAACCACGGAAGCAACGCTTCAAGATTGTTTTGATCACAAGGACTGGAATATGTTCTGGTCAGCCTCAGAGAACAGCATTGACCTATATGTTGACTCGGTGAGTGCATTTATAAAGAAGTGCATTGGAGATGTTGTACCCACTGTGACTATTAAAACCTACCCTAACCAGAAACTGTGGATAGATGGTGGCAATCGCGCAAAACTGAAACCGCGAACCACTGCATTTAACCATGGAAAGAGGTCTGGAAATATTGCTGAATATAAACAGTGTAGTTATTCCCTCCGCAAGGCAATCAAACAAGCGAAATGCTGATACAGTCGCATCTCAACAACTCCGACACGAGACGCATGTGGCAGGGTCTACAGGAAATCACAGACTACAAAAACAGCCACTTCATGGACACCGACGTCACGCTTACAGACAAGCTAAACACCTTTGCCCACTTTGAGAATAATACAGTGCCACCGTTGTAGCTCGCTAACAAAGACTGCACCCCCCCCTACTCAGTGGTTGCCATGAGTAAAACATGTTAACCCTCGCAAGACTGCTGCCCAGACGGCATCCCTAGCGGCGTCCTCAGAGCAAGCGCAGACCAGCTGGCTGGTGTGTCTACGGACATATTCAATTGCTCCCTATCCCAGTCTGTTGTCCCCACATGCTTCAAGATGGCTACCATTGTTCCTGTATCCAAGAAGACAAAGATAACTGAACTAAATGACTACCGCCCCGTAGCACTCACTTCTGTCATCATGAAGTGCTTTGAGACGCTAGTCAAGGTTCATGTCACCGGCACCTTACCTGCCCCCCTAGACCCACTTCAGTTTGCATATCACCCCAACAGGTCCACAGATGACGCAATCGCCATCACACTACCGTATCCCATCTGGAAAAAATAATACCTATGTAAGAATGCTGTTCATTGACTATAACTCAGCATTCAACACCATTGTACCCTCCAAGCTCATCATCAAGCTCGAGGCCCTGGGTCTCAACCCCACTCTGTGCAACTGGGTCCTGGACTTTCTGACGGGGCGCCCCCAGGTGGTGGAGGCAGGAAACAACATCTCCACTTCGCTGATCCTCAACACTGGGGCCCCACAAGGGTGTGTACTCAGCCCTCTCTTGTACTCCCTGTTCACCCATGACTGCGTGGCCATGCACGCCTCCAACTCAATCATCAACTTTGCAGACGACACAACAGTAGTGTGCTTGATCACCAACAACGATAAGACAGCCTACAGGGAGGAGGTGAGGGCACTCGGAGTGTGGTGTCGGGAAAACAACCTCTCACTCAACGTCAACAAAACAAAGGAGATGATCGTTGACTTCAGGATACAGCAGAGGGAGCACCCCCCTATCCACATCGAAGGGACAGCAGTGGAGAAGGTGGAAAGTTTTAAGTTCCTCTGCTTATACATCACAGACCAACTGAAATGGTCCAAACACAGACAATGTGGTGAAGAAAGCACAACAGTGCCTCTTCAACCTCAGAGGAGGCTGAAAAAATGTGGCTTGTCACCCAAAACCCTGACAAACTTTTACAGATACACAATCGAGAGCATCCTGTCAGACTGTATCACAGCCTGGTATGGCAACTGCACTGCCCTCAACAGCAAGGCACTCCAGAGGGTGGTGCGGTCTGCACAACACATCACCAGGGGAAAACTACCTGCCCTCCAGGACACCTACAGCACCCAATGTCACAGGAAGGCCAAAAAGATCATCAAGGACACCAACCACCCGAGCCACTGCCAGTTCACACCGCTATCATCCAGAAGGCGAGGTCAGTACAGGTGCATCAAAGCTGGGACCGAGAGACTGAAAAACAGCTTCTATCTCAAGGCCATCAGACTGTTAACCTCTTCACTATAGGGGGCAGTATTTTCACGGCTGGATGAAAAACGTACCCAAATTAAACTGCCTCCTACTCAGACTCAGAAAGTAGGATATGCATATTATTAATAGATTTGGATAGAAAACACTCTGAAGTTTCTAAAACTGTTTGAATGATGTCTGCGAGTATAACATAACTCATATGGCAGGCAAAAACCTGAGAAATCCAACCAGGAAGTTTGACCTCACATGGTTGTAGTCATTTCAAATTATGTTCTATCTAAACTACAGTGTCTGTGATGTCATATTGCACTTCCTAAGGCTTCCACTAGATGTCAACAGTCATTAGAACCTTGTTTGAGGCTTCTACAATGCAATTTGATTGAATAATACCCGGAACAGTAAGTGGTCGACCTGGTGTCATTGACTTACCTCGTGTGCGCTCACGTAGGGCTGGCCATTTTTATTTTTCTTCTGTAATGAATCTGCTATTGTCCGTTTGGAATATTATCGAAATTCTATGTTAAAAACACCCTAAAGATTGATTGTGAACATGGTTTGACATGTTTCTACAAACGCTGAGGGAACTTTATAACTTTTCATCGACGGTGGATAGATGCATTTTGGAATGGTGATCTGGACACGCCATCAAAACTGATTTATTTTGACATAAATTATGGACTTTATCGAACAAATGAACATTTCTTGTGGAAGTGGGAGACCTTCCGATTGCATTCAGCCGAAGATCAGCAAAGGTAAAATAATATTTTTAACATATTTCAGCGTTTTGTGGATGCCGTGGCTGGACGGCTAACTGAATAGCTTGGGGCTCAGTACTCAGAATATTGAACAATGTGCTTTCTCCGTAAAGTTATTTTGAAATCTGACAAAGCGGTTGCATAAAGGAATAGTTCATCTATACTACTTTAATTAATTGTTATATATTTTGTCAACGTTTATGAGTATTTCTGTAAATTATGGTGCCCATTCACCGGAATTTTGGGGTGAATACATTTTCTGAACGTCACGCGCCAATATAAAATGTTTTTTTTTTATATAAATATGAACTTGACAGACAATACATGCATTTTTTGTTCCAACATAATGTCCTAGGAGTGTCATCTGATGAAGATCGTCAAAGGTTAGTGCATAATTTTAGCTGGTTTTGTGCTTTTGGACGGCTACCCTTGCTTGGAAAATGGCTGTCCCTGCTAGGAAAATGGCTGTGCTGTTTTTTTGCTGTGGTGGTATCCTAACATAATGTAATGTTTTGCTTTCGCTGTAAAGCCTTTTTGAAATCGGACAACATGGTTGGATTCAGGAGAGGTTTATCTTTCAAATGGTGTAAAATAGTCGTATGTTTGAGAAAATTGAATTGTGGTATTTTAGTTGTTTTTGTATTTCGCGCCATGCAACATCTAGCCATTGGCAGTTGGCTAGATGTAAGAAGTTAAACAGCCATCACTAACATTGAGTGGCTGCTGCCAACATACTGACTCAAATCTCTAGCCACTTTAATTATTACAAATTGGATGTGATAAATGTATCACTAGTCACTTTAAACAATGCCACTTTATATATTGTTTACATATCTTACGTTACTCATCACGTGTATATATACTGTATTTTATACCATCTATTGCATCTTGCCTATGCCGCTCGGCCATCGCTCATCCATATACTTACAGTTGAAGTCGGAAGTTTACATAAACTAGTTTTAATGACTCCAACCTAAGTGTTTCAACCACTCCACTAATTTCTTGTTAACAAACCATAGTTTTGGCAAGTCAGTTAGGACATCTACTTTGTGCATGACACAAGTAAGTTTTCCAACAATTCTTTACAGACAGATTATTTCACTTATAATTCACTGTATCACAATTCCAGTGGGTCAGAAGTTTACATACACTAAGTTGATTGTGCCTTTAAACAGCTTGGAAAAATACAGAAAATGATGTCATGGCTTTAGAAGCTTCTGATAGGCTAATTGACATCATTTGAGTCAATTGGAGTCAGGTCAACTGCACATGGGGACACAACAGTGGTAGGCCTGATCACCGACAAGACAGCCTATAGGGAGGAGGTCAGAGACCTGGCCGGGTGGTGCCAGAATAACAATCTCTCCCTCAACGTAACCAAGACTAATGAGATGATTGTGGACTACAGGAAAAGGAGGACCGAGCACGCCCCCATTCTCATCAATGGGGCTGTAGTGGAGCAGGTTCAGAGCTTCAAGTTCCTTGGTGTCCACATCACCAACAAACTAGAATGGTCCAAACACACCAAGACAGTCGTGAAGAGGGCACGACAAAGCCTATTCCTCCTCAGGAAACTAAAAAGATTTGGCATGGGTCCTGAGATCCTCAAAAGGTTCTACAGCTACAACATCGAGAGCATCCTGACTGGTTGCATCACTGCCTGGTACGGCAATTGCTCGGCCTCCGACCGCAAGGCGATACAGAGGGTAGTGCGTACGGCCCAGTACATAACTGGGGCTAAGCTGCCTGCCATCCAGGACTTCTACACCAGGCGGTGTCAGAGGAAGACCCTAAAAATTGTCAAAGACCCCAGCCATAGACTGTTCTCTCTACTACCGCATGGCAAGCGGTACCGGAGTGCCAAGTCTAGGACAAAAAGGCTTCTCAACAGTTTTTACCCCCAAGCCATAAGACTCCTGAACAGGTAATCAAATGGCTACCCGGACTATTTGCATTGTGTGCCCCCCCCCCCCTTAACTATACATTCATGTACATACTACCTCAAATTGGCCCGACCAACCAGTGCTCCCGAACATTGGCTAACTGGGCTATCTGCATTGTGTCCTGCCACCCACCAACCCCTCTTTTACGCTACTGCTACTCTCTGTTCATCATATATGCATAGTCACTTTAACCATATCTACATGTACATACTACCTCAAATCAGCCTGACTAACCGGTGTCTGTATGTAGCCTCGCTACTTTTATAACCTCGCTACTGTATATAGCCTCGCTACTGTTTTTCACTGTTGTTTTTAATTCTTTACTTACCTATTGTTCACCTAATACCTTTTCTGCACTATTGGTTAGAGCCTGTAAGTAAGCATTTCACTGTAAGGTCTACACCTGTTGTATTCAGCGCACGTGACAAATAAACTTTGATTTGATTTGGTTTTTGGAGAAATGTCCTCTGGTCTGATGAAACAAAAATAGAACTGTTTGGACATAATGACCTTCGTTATGTTTGAAGGAAAAAGGGGGAGGCTTGCAAGCTGAAGAACACCATCCCAACTGTGAAGCACAGGGTTGGCAGCATCATGTTGTGGGGGTGCTTTGCTGCAGGAAGGACTGGTGCACTGGTGCATATTGAAGCAACATCTCAAGACATCAGTCAGGAAGTTAAAGCTTGGTCGCAAATAGGTCTTTCAAATGGACAATGACCCCAAGCATACTTCCAAAGTTGTGGCAAAATGGCTTAAGGACAACAAAGTCAAGGTATTGGAGTGGCCATCAAAGTCCTGACCTCAACCCTACAGAACATTTGTGGGCAGAACGGAAAAAGTGTGTGCGAGCAAGGAGGCCTACAAACCTGACTCAGTTACACCAGCTCTGTCATGAGGAATGGGCCAAAATTCACCCAACTTATTGTGGGAAGCTTGTGGAAGGCTACCCGAAATGTTTGACCCAAGTTAAACAATTTAAAGGCAATGCTACCAAATACTAATTGAGTGTATGTAAACTTCTGACCCACTGGGAATGTGATGAAGTAAATAAAAGCTGAAATATATCATTCTCTCTACTATTATTCTGACATTTCACATTCTTAAAATAAAGTGGTGATCCTAACTGACCTAAGACAGGGAATTTTTTACTAGGATTAAATGTCAGGAATTGTGAAACTGAATTTAAATGTATTTGGCTAAGGTGTATGTAAGCTGCTTTGGTTGTATCACAAAGCTAAGAGTATCATTTCGATTGCAGGTGTCCACACATGCTTTGTGTGTAAGAAGTCTGGCGACGGTGTGAAGAGGTTTAAATGTAGTTTAAATGTATTTAGCCAAGGTGTATGTAAACTTGACTTCAACTGTATGTATTATATTAAGTTAAAATAAGTGTTCATTGAGTATTGTTGTAATTGTCATTAATACAAAAATGAATACTCATTTTTAGTCACTTTAGTCACATTTTTAGTCATATATATACATATAAAAATTGTCCGATTAATTGGTATCGGCTTTTTTTGGTCCTCCAATTATTGGTTATCGGCCGACCTCTAGTTGGAACGTTGCTGCAGGGACTTGCCTCCATTCAGCCACAAGAGCATTAGTGAGGTCGGGCACTGATGTTGGGCGATTAGGCCTGGCTCGCAGTCGGCATTCCAATTCATCCCAAAAGTGTTCGATGGGGTTGAGGTCAGGGCTCCTTGCAGACCAGGCAAGTTTTTCCACAACAATCTCAACAAACCATTTCTGTATGGACCTCGCTTTGTGCACAGGGGCATTGTCATGCTGAAACAGGAATGGGCCTTCCCAAAACTGTTGCCACAAAGTTGGAAGCACAGAAACGTCTAGAATGTAATTGTATGCTGTAGCGTTACGATTTCCCTTCACTGGAACTAAGGGGCCTAGCGCAAACCATGAAAAACAGCCCCAGACAATTATATCTCCTCCACCAAACTTTACGGTCGACACTATGCATTGGGGCAGGTAGCGTTCTCCTGGCATCAGCCAAACCCAGATTCATTCGTTGGACTGCCAGATGGTGAAGCGTGATTCATCACTCCAGAGAACCCGTTTCCAGTGCTCCAGAGTCCAATGGCGGCGAGCTTTACACCACTGCAGCCGACGTTGGCATTGCACATGGTGATCTTAAGCTTGTGTGCAGCTGCTTGGCCATGGAAACCCATTTCATGAAGCTCCTAACGAACAGTTCTTGTGCTGACGTTGCTTCCAGAGGCAGTTGGGAACACGGTAGTGAGTGTTGCAACCAAGGACAGACAAATGTTACGTGCTACGTGCTACAGCACTCGTTGGTCCCGTTCTGTGAGCTTGTGTAGCCTACCACTTTGCGGCTGAGAAGTTGTTGCTCCTAGACATTTCCACTATAACAGCACTTACAGTTGACCGGGGCAGCTCTAGCAGGGCAGAAATTTGACGAACTGACTTGTTGGAAAGCTGGCATCCTAGGAAGGTGCCACATTGAAAGTCACTGAGCTCTTCAGTAAGGCCATTCTACTGCCAATGTTTGTCTATGGAGATTGCATGGCTGTGTGCTCAATTTTAATTTTAATTTATTTATTTCACCTTTATTTAACCAGGTAGGCAAGTTGAGAACAAGTTCTCATTTACAATTGCGACCTGGCCAAGATAAAGCAAAGCAGTTCGACAACATACAAAAACACAGAGTTACACATGGAGTAAAACAACATACAATCAATGATACAGTAGACAAAAATAAGACTATATACAATGTGAGCAAATGATGTGAGATAAGGGAGGTAAAGGCAAAAAAAGGCCATGGTGGCAAAGTGAATAAAGTATAGCATGTAAAACACTGGAATGGTAGAATTATAATTTGAAGAAAGTTCAAAGTTAAAATATAAATAATATGGTGCAAAGGAGCAAAATAATAAATAAAATAAATAAATACAGTAGGGGAAGAGGTAGTAGTTTGGGTTAAATTATAGATGGGCTATGCACAGGTGCAGTGATCTGGGAGCTGCTCTGATAGCTGGTGCTTAAAGCTAGTGAGGGAGATAAGTGTTTCCAGTTTCAGAGATTTTTGTAGTTCGTTCCAGTCATTGGCAGCAGAGAACTGGAAGGAGAGACGACCAAAGGAGGAGTTGGCTTTAGGGGTGACCAGAGAGATATACCTGCTGGAGCGCGTGCTACAGGTGGATGCTGCTATGGTGACCAGTGAGCGGAGATAAGGGGGGACTTTACCTAGCAGGGTCTTGTAGATGACCTGGAGCCAATGTGTTTGGCGACGATTATGAAGCGAAGGCCAGCCAACGAGAGCGTACAGGTCGCAGTGGTGGGTAGTATATGGGGCTTTGGTGACAAAACGAATGGCACTGTGATAGACTGCATCCAGCTTGTTGAGTAGGGTATTGGAGGCTATTTTGTAAATGACATCGCCGAAGTCGAGGATTGGTAGGATGGTCAGTTTTACGAGGGTATGTTTGGCAGCATGAGTGAAGGATGCTTTGTTGCGAAATAGGAAGCCAATTCTAGATTTAACTTCGGATTGGAGATGATTGATGTGAGTCTGGAAGGAGAGTTTACAGTCTAACCAGACACCTAGGTATTTGTAGTTATCCACAAATTCTAAGTCAGAACCGTCCAGAGAAGTGATGCTGGACAGGCGGGCAGGTGCAGGTAGCGATCGGTTGAAGAGCATGCATTTAGTTTTACTTGTATTCAGGAGCAGTTGGAGACCACGGAAGGAGAGTTGTATGGCATTGAAGCTCGTCTGGAGGGTTGTTAACACAGTGTCCAAAGAAGGGCCAAAAGTATACAGAATGGTGTCGTCTGCGTAGAGGTGGATCAGAGATTCACCAGCAGCAAGAGCGACATCATTGATGTATACAGAGAAAAGAGTTGGCCCAAGAATTGAACCCTGTGGTACCCCCATAGAGACTGCCAGAGGTCCGGACAGCAGGCCCTCCGATTTGACACACTGAACTCTATCAGAGAAGTAGTTGGTGAACCAGGCGACGCAATCGTTTGAGAAACCAAGGCTACTGAGTCTGCCGATGAGGATGTGGTGATTAACAGAGTCAAAAGCTTTGGCCAGGTCAATGAATACGGCAGCACAGTATTGTTTCTTATCGATGGCGGTTACGATGTCGTTTAGGACCTTGACCGTGGCTGAGGTGCACCCATGACCAGCTCTGAAACCAGATTGCATAGCGGAGAGGGTGCGGTGGGATTCGAAATGGTCGGTAATCTGTTTGTTGACTTGGCTTTCGAAGACCTTAGAAAGGCAGGGTAGGATGCATATAGGTCTGTAGCAATTTGGGTCAAGAGTGTAACCTCCTTTGAAGAGGGGGATGACAGCAGCTGCTTTCCAATCTATGGGAATCTCAGACGACACGAGAGGTTGAACAGGCTAGTAATAGGGGTTGCAATAATTTCGGCAGATAATTTTAGAAAGAAAGGGTCCAGATTGTCAAGCCCAGCTGATTTGTAAGGGTCCAGATTTTGCAGCTCTTTCAGAACATCAGCTGAATGGATTTGGGAGAAGGAGAAATGGGGGAGGCTTGGGCGAGTAGCTGTGGGGGGTGCAGTGCTGTTGAATGCAGTAGGGGTAGTTAGGTGGAAAGCATGGCCAGCCGTAGAAAAATGCTTATTGAAATTCTCAATTATAGTGGGCTTATCGGTGGTGACAGAGTTTCCTATCCTCAGTGCAGTGGGCAGTTGGGAGGTGTTCTTATTCTCCATGGACTTTACAGTGTCCCAGAACTTTTTAGAGTTTGAGTTGCAGGAAGCAAATTTCTGTTTGAAAAAGCTAGCCTTGGCATTTCTAACTGCCTGTGTGTATTGGTTTCTAACTTCTCTGAAAAGTTGCATATCGCGGGGGCAGTTCGATGCTAATGCAGAACGCCACAGGATATTTTTGTGTTGGTTAAGGGCAGTCAGGTCTGGGGAGAACCAAGGGCTATATCTGTTCCTGGTTCTAAATTTCTTGAAAGGGGCATGCTTATTTAAGATGGTGAGGAAGGCATTTAAAAAAAATAACCAGGCATCCTCTACTGACGGGATGAGGTCAATATCTTTCCAGGATACCAGGGCCAGGTCGATTAGAAAGGCTTGCTCGTTGAAATGTTACAGGGAGCGTTTGACAGTGATGAGTGGAGGTCGTTTGACCTTTGAACCATTACGGGTGCAGGCAATGAGGCAGTGATCGCTGAGATCTTGGTTGAAAACAGCAGAGGTGTATTTAGAGGGCACGTTGGTTAGGATGATATCTATGAGGGTGCCAGTGTTTGCGGCTTTGGGGTTGTACCTGGTACCTTTACTCAATTTTTATACACCTGTCAGCGACGGGTGTGGCTAAAATAGCCAAATCCACTCATTTGAAGTGGTGTCCACATACTTATGTATATACAGTGTAGTGTTTCTCTCCCTCTACAACACCCTCCCTCTGTCTATTTCTCTCTCCCTCTGTCTATTTCTCTCTCCCTCTGTCTATTTCTCTCTCCCTCTGTCTATTTCTCTCTCCCTCTGTCTATTTCTGCTCTCCCCTCTCTCCTACCTGTACAGGGACACAGAAGAGGAATGAGATCAGGTTCATGACAGAGAGGCCTGGGAGCAGCTGTCTCTCCAGGAACATGGTGGGGTGGTAGTGTTCACGGTCCTGTGCGGTGGCGTTGTGCTGGTGAGACGTGCTGATCTGGTGGTCTACTATGATCATGTAGATCATCATCCCCATGACTGGGACGCAGAAGGACAGGCTGACCAGAAACGACTTCCTCCATCTGGGAGAAGAGAGGAGAGAGAGGGAATGAAGTACGGAGATGGAGGCAGACAGAGATACAGAGTAATCCCGGTTAACCCAGAACTAAAGTTTTGTGTAATTGGAGAATGAGGTTCATGATGGAGACAGACAGAGATAAAGAATAATCTCGGTTAACCCAGAACTAAAGTTTTGCGTAATTGGTCAGCTGTTCAAATAAGTTCTGGATCCATACGTGTTAAGAGAAGAGATTTGTCCGAATGACCATTGAGGAAAAACCCAAACAGCCCGTTATCCCACACCTCCCATTCCCTTCCATTACTGTGTGATCTCTCTGCTGTGGTCCAAGTGACTGCCTGTGCGATCCCTTTTCACCAGAGATGCCTCGAAGCCCAGATTCTGATAAATAGACAAAATGGAATGAACAAATCTAACTAGGAAAACTGATATCCCATTGTCATTTAAAGCAACAACCTGGGACAGAGGAAAGGGTGTTGGGATGAGCAAACGTATGGGCAAACAAACAAATAAATGAATGATTGAAAAACAAAATGAAGTACCTCTATGAGTTTGATGACGTCTCTCGGTCCCGTCACCTCCGGGTCGTACTTGATGTGGGCTTTGTTGGTTGCCAGGGCAACAGAGGCGTAGACGATACCGTTCTCTTTCATCAGGCTGGACTCTATTTTGTGAACGCAGGAGGAACACGTCATTCCCCTGACCTGGAGAGAGGTGAAGAGGAGAATGTACTGTTGATACACGATTTAGAGGAAAAGACTACCCTGCACCTTACAGACTGCTGCCCTATATACATAGACATAGAATCACTGGCTACTTTAATAATGTTTACATATGGCTTTACTCATTTCATATGTATATACTGTATTCTATTCTATTGGTTCCTCTCTAGGTTTCTTCCTAGGTTTTGGCCTTTCTAGGGAGTTTTTCCTAGCCACCGTGCTTCTACACCTGCATTGCTTGCTGTTTGGGGTTTTAGGCTGGGTTTCTGTACAGAACTTTGAGATATCAGCTGATGTAAGAAGGGCTATATAAATTGATTTGATTTTCTACAGTATTTTAGTCAATGCCACTCCGACATTGCTCGTCCTAATATTTATATATTTCTTAATTCCATTATTTTACTTTTAGATTTGTGTGTATTGTTGTGAATTATTAGATACTAGTGCACTTTTGGAGCCTGAAACACAAGCATTTCACTAAACATGTGGAAACAGGGCTAAAGAGTGGCGCAGCGGTCTAAGGCACTGCATCTCAGTGCTACAGGCGTCACTACAGACCCTGATTCGATTCCAGGCTGTATCACAACCGGCCGTGATTGGGAGTCGCATAGGGCGGTGCACAATTGGCCCAGCGTCGTCCGGGTTTGGCAGGGGTAGGCCATCCTTGTAAATAAGAATTTGTTCTTAACTGACTTGCCTAGTTAAATAAAAGGTTAAATAAAATAAATAAAAGTATACGACCAATACAATTAGATTTAATGAAGACCAGATAGGATGGTGTAGACAGAACACCAAACAGCAGATCACACCATTAGGGTGTGTTGATTAGAATCAGAACACCAAATCACACCATTAGGGTGTGTTGATTAGAATCAGAACACCAAACAGCAGATCACACCATTAGGGTGTGTTGATTAGAATCAGAACACCAAACAGCAGATCACACCATTAGGGTGTGTTGATTAGAATCAGAACACCAAACAGCAGATCACACCATTAGGGTGTGTTGATTAGAATCAGAACACCAAACAGCAGATCACACCATTACGGTGTGGTGATTAGAATCAGAACACCAAACAGCAGATCACACCATTACGGTGTGTTGATGAGAATCAGAACACCAAACAGCAGATCACACCATTACGGTGTGTTGATTAGAATCAGAACACCAAACAGCAGATCACACCATTACGGTGTGGTGATTAGAATCAGAACACTCACCACAAGTTCCAGGCTTCCATCAGAACCCTCATAGTTCTCCATGACAGAAGCAGTGAAGCCCATCTCTCTGACATACTCTGCTATCTTCAGAGGGTCCATCACCTCAGGGTTATAACGGACCTCAGCCTTACTAGCCATCAGGGCCACTAGCACAGAGTAGATACCTGCACAGAGGAACGCAGGTCAATGTTAGACAAATGGAACATTTTATTCACCTTCCTACCTAACTGATACATGAGTTTGATGCTCAATGGAGACAACAGTTAATGTATACAAGTGATAAATGCCTTTAAAAAAGGCCAGGGGTTTCATGACCAGGTAAAAGTACAAAGCCTTCATAAATACGTTCCACATTCCTCCTACAGTATGTTACTTAAAAACAGCCATCGTAAATCTTAAACTGACGCAGTTTACAACTGTTTATGACACTTCTCTCCCAGAAAGACAGATAGCTACTGTAAAGAACGTGCTCCATGTCAGTGTCCCTAATACAACTACACCATCAGTAGTTAGTACCAAGTTGTGTTTATTACCAAATAAAACGGACTGAAACAGGGAGTAAAATGTTGCAAAAAATCTCCTCTCACCGTGTTTATTCCTCAGGTTCCTCTCGATATTGGCCACACAGGACGCACAGGTCATTCCACCAATCTGGATGAAGCATTTAGCGAGGGTGTCCGGGGGCTCAGGGGACAGGGAGCAGGACGAGGGGGGACTGATAACTGGGACAGTCAACAGGGAGTTGGTTTCTTAAAAGGACAACATAGCAACAATGAGTTTCATAACCATTTCAATTTCTCATTCTGCTTTCTATGGCTGTTCTCCAACTACTGTTCTGGAAAGTTTCCATGATTTACAAACAGAGACAGATTCATTTGTTTTGCTTCACAGCTAGAGATATTATTACAAACAGAGACAGATTCATTTATTTTGCTTCACAGCTAGAGGTATTATTACAAACAGAGACAGATTCATTTGTTTTGCTTCACAGCTAGAGATATTATTAGGGGTTGTGTTACTAAACTCCGGAAACTACACCAAAGACAGAAATTCCTGTTGTAGGATTCCTAGAATCAGGAGGGAGGGAATCCTCCAACCAGGATCTCTGAAAAACCTGGGAACATATGGAATGTTTACTGAATTTTGAAACCCTAGTTAGGGAGGATAAAAGAATACAATCCGCCCATCAACTCACCAGGCAGGAAGGCGTCAAATCCCATGTCCTCTATGGCCTCCCTGAGCTCTTCTGGTTGGGTGAGGAGAGGATCGTACTCAAACGCCCCTCTGTGATTGGCCAGCGACACCTTGGCTGACCGCACCCCCTTCCTCTGAGACAGCATCCCCTCGATGGACTGAACACAGGACCCACAGGTCATCCCCTCTATATGGATTAGGGCCGTGGCCGTCAGAGGCTGGCTGTAGCAGGGCTGGGTGGAGAAGAGGCCGGCCTGGGACGACGGTGGTGGTAGTGGGGAAGGTATAGGTGTGGTGGATGTGGATGTAGGGCTAAGACCTCCAGAGGTAGCGCTCCAGGGTTGGGTTTTAAACATCCCTGGTGGCAGGGCCTCGATGGCTTGCTGTAGCCCAGACACAGTCACCCTCCCTGGGTCGTAGAGAATGGAGGCGCTCTCTTTCTCCAACAATACCTCTATGGAGGTCACCCCAGCCAGCTTGGAGATGTTATCCTGAATGTTTACCACACAGGAGCGGCAGTGCATGCCCGTCACCCTGAGGGTAGTCTGGGCCGAGTCTGTGGACACCTCAGAATCCTTGGTGGAAGTATCCACCGGCGCTGTGGGTAATGAGGCAGCGCTTAGCAACCGCTCCATCTCGCTGACGGACAGCTGCAGGGGGCGGGACTTGGACTTGGGCGTGGCCTTGAAGCCGGCCTTGGCGATCTGGGTGATGATGTCATCGATGGTGATGAGGTGTGGCAGGTAGAGAACCGTGGCCTCCTGGGAGTCTAGAACCACTGGGTGGAGAACACACAGGGGAAACATTTCTAATCTCCAACAATCCTAGTATCACAGAGTGGTGAGGACAGACTAACAGGAGATTCTGAGTTTGTTTCAACATTATTTCTGACTACAAGTTAATGTTAAGTGAGAATACTAGACTACTGCAACCTCCCATACTCATTCATTCCTATAGAACGCCAAGTCAGTTAAAGGTCCAGTGGATTAAAAAACGTGTTTTTCCAGTGTTTTATACAGTCGGAAGTTTACATACACCTCAGCCAAATACATTTAAACTCAGTTTTTCACAATTCCTGACATTTAATCCTAGTAAAACTTCCCTGTCTTAGGTCAGTTAGGATCACCACTTTATTTTAAGAATGTCACGTCCTGACCAGTATAAGGGGTTATTTGTTATTGTAGTTTGGTCAGAACGTGGCAGGGGTGTGTTTGTTTAGAGTGTTTCGGGGTTTGTTGGGTTATGTTCTTGTTAGTCTATTTCTATGTGGTGTTCTAGTATGTCTATTTCTATGTGGTGTTTGTTGGGTTGACCTTCAATAGGAAGCAGCTGCTCCTAGTTGCTTCTAATTGAAGGTCCTATTTAAGAGGGGTGTTTTTCTATGGGATTTTGTGGGTAGGTATTCCTTGTGTAGCTGTAAGCCTTACAGGACTGTTTATCGTCATCGTTTTTTTGTATACGTGCGATTTGTTTTGGTTTTCCTTCTGTCTGCCTATTAAAAAGAAGATGAGTATACACATTCCCGCTGCATTTTGGTCTAATCCTTACGACAACCGTAACAAAGAATGTGAAATGTCAGAATAATAGTAGAGAGAATGATTTATTTCAGCTTTTATTTCTTTAATCACATTCCCAGTGGGTCCCAGTTTACACTCAATTAGTATTTGGTAGCATTGCCGTTAAATTGTTTAACTTGGGTCAAACGTTTCGGGTAACCTTCCACAAGCTTCCCACAATAAGTTGGGTGAATTTTGGCCCATTCCTCCTGACAGAGCTGGTGTAACTGAGTCAGGTTTGTAGGCCTCCTTGCTCGCAAACACTTTTTCAGTTCTGCCCACAAATGTTCTATAGGATTGAGGTCAGGGCTTTGTAACGGCCACTCCAATACCTTGACTTTGTTGTCCTTAAGCCATTTTGCCACAACTTTGGAAGTATGCTTGGGGTCATTGTCCATTTGGAAGACCCATTTGCGACCAAGCTTTAACTTCCTGACTGATGTTGCTTCAATATATCCAGATCATTTTCATTCCTCATGATGCCATCTATTTTGTGAAGTGCACCAGTCCCTCCTGCAGCAAAGCACCCCACAACATGATGCTGCCACCCCCGTGCTTCACGGTTGGGATGGTGTTCTTCGGGCTTGCAAGCCTCCCCCTTTTTCCTCCAAACATAACGATGGTCATTATGGCCAAACAGCTCTATTTTTGTTTCATCAGACGAGAGGACATTTCTCCGAAAAGTACGATCTTTGTCCCCATGTGCAGTTGCAAACCGTAGTCTGGCTTTTTTATGGTGGTTTTGGAGCAGTGGCTTCTTCCTTGCTGACCGGCCTTTCAGGTTGTGTCGATATAGATACTTTTGTACCCATTTCCTCCAGCATCTTTACAAGGTCCTTTGCTGTTCTTCTGGGATTGATTTGCACTTTTCGCACCAAAGTACGTTCATCTCTAGGAGACAGAACAAGTCTTCTTTCTGAGCGGTATGACGACTGCGTGGTCCCATGGTGTTAATATTTGCGTACCATTGTTTGTACAGATGAAAGTGGTACCTTCAGACGTTTGAGAATTGCTCCCAAAGATGAACCAGACTTGTGTAGGTCTACAATTTGTTTTCTGAGGTCTTTGCTGATTTTCACATGATGTCAAGCAAAGAGGCACTGAGTTTGAAGGTAGGCTTTGAAATACATCCACAGGTACACCTCCAATTGACTCAAATGATGTCAATTAGCCTATCAGAAGCTTCTAAAGCCATGACATAATTTTCCGGAATTTCCCAAGCTGTTTAAAGGCCCAGTCAACTTCGTGTATGTAAACTTCTGACCCACTGGAATTGTGATACAGTGAAATAATCGGTCTGTAAACAATTGTTGGAAAAATTACTTGTGTCATGCACAAAGTAGACGTCCTAACCGACTTGCCAAAAGTATAGTTTGTTAACAAGAAATTTGTGGAGTGGTTGAAAAATGAGTTTTAATGACTCCAACCTAAGTGTATGTAAACTTCCGACTTCAACTGTATGAGGTTGGAATAATACTGTGAAATTGTGAAAAGCGCGGGTTTAAAAGACCACCTGAAATTTCTGCCTGTTTTGATGGGATGAAATTTTGGCCTGCCTGGTGACATCACCAGGTGGTAAATTAGTTAGTCCAATAAAGAGTTCCAAAACCTTTCAGTTTTCCCCTCCTTACTCAGACCACTCCCAGACAGTCCTAGCAAATTCATGCTTGAGAAATTGCTCTTTGCTAAGAAGCTATTTTTGTTTATTTTTGTTTCTTTTAAATTGAAAACAATAACAGTAGGGTACGTAATTGTTACCTAGAAATGACTTGATATTGATATACAGACTGTTGAATTGGACCTGTAACCAGGTCAGCACTCAATGAGTCACGATCAAATGATAATGACCTTCAGTGTAAAACCTGTGACTACTACGATCAAATGATAATGACTACTACGCAATACAAGGTAACTAAGTCACCTTTAATTTTCTCAACTCCTTTCAGTTTGCCAATCTTTCCTTCGATAGTGGTGGTGCAGGACAGACAGACCATGCCCTCGATACCCATCTTCACCTGTGAGGAGATGGCCGGGGCTGGGACAGGGGATAAACCTGGGACCAGGGCTGGGACAGGGGCTGGGACAGGAGCTAAACCTGGGACCAGGGCTGGGACAGAGGCTGGGACAAGGGATAAACCTGGGACCAGGGCTGGGACAGAGGCTGGGACAGGGTCTGGGACAGGGGATAAACCTGGGACCAGGGCTGGGACAGAGGCTGGGACAGGGACTAAACCTGGGACCAGGGCTGGGACAGAGGCTGGGACAGGGGCTAAACCTGGGACCAGGGCTGGGATAGAGGCTGGGACAGGGGCTAAACCTGGGACTAGGGCTGGGACAGAGGCTGGGACAGGGTCTGGGACTGAGACTAGGGATTCCTCTGTAGGGACCTCCAGGAAGGAGGCCAAGCTACTAACCACCTCCCCCAGCTGCAGTGCACCGATCAGGGCAGGGATGAAGGTAATGGACACCCCCCTCTGGTCCTTGTTCTCCTGGACCTCCAGGACCCCCTGGAGCTGAGCTAGCCTGGCCAGAGCCTCCTGTTGGGCCTCGGGGGTGAGAAGGGCTGGGGTGGGGAACAGCTGGGTGTCTGTGGGGACCTCGGAGGCTGTGGTAGTGTCTGAGAGGATGGAGTCAAACCCCATGTCTTCGATGGCCTCCGCCAGGGACTCTGGGGTGTGTTGACTGTGGTCGAAGATGATGCTGGCATTCTTCAGCTCCAGAGACACCTACCAGAAAATATGTATGTCAAACAAACTGAAGAATGAAAACACCTTATACTGTATCAACAGAAGTGACAGTGTAATTCCAATGTACAGTAATGCAGTTTCTAAAACAAGGCCTTGAAACTAAATAGAATTATATCGCAGCCATAAAATTGTCATGTCACGGTTACTGTGTAACGATTCTTTATTTTTAATTTACTTTTCTCCCCAATTTCGTGGTATCCAATTGGTAGTTACATCGCTGCAACTCCCGTACGGACTCGGGAGAGGCGAAGGTCGAGAGCCGTGCGTCCTCCTAAACACAACCCAATCAAGCCGCACTGCTTCTTGACACAATGTCCACTTAACCCGGAAGCCAGCCACACCAATGTGTCGGAGGAAACACCATGCACCTGGCGACTGTGTCAGCATGCACTGCGCCTGCCCCATTGGGCGAATTGTGCGCCGCCCCATGAGTCTCCCGATCATGGCCGGCTGCGACAGAGCCTGGACTTGAACCCAGAATCTCTAGTGGCACAGCTAGCACTGCAATGCAGTGCCTTAGACCACTGCGACACTCGGGAGGCCTGAAATCAGCACGATTCTGAGATTCATGGCATGGGCTGTAATCACATACACTGAGAGGGTTACTAAACCGTTACTAAGCAACAATCAATAGGACATAAAATCTATTCCACATAAACAAGTAGTCTGAAGATAATCCTCGTGAAACACAATGGATAAAGCCAAACTCCAGACCCCAGGTTATAACCTCCAACCAGGGGCTGTTTTTCATGGTCAGGTCACATGACCAGGATAAACTCCAGGCATATCATTCCAGGAAGGAGTGGCCTAACAGAGAGACATGGACATACACCTCAGCTTACAATCTATATAAAGAGGAGGAGTGCATTGACCTTCCAGCATGTTCCAGTAGCAATACAATGAACCCATTGCTCTCCCTGACACAGACACACACACACACACACACACGATTAACTGACGCCATCACCTGACCACTCAGCCCTGACTGAACTGCGAGTTAAAAACACAGGAGGGAAGTGTGTATGCACAGATGCCAGAGATGATCTATGTTTTCCTAGGTGTGTGTGTGTGTGTGTGTGTGTGTCTGTGTCAGGGAGAGAGCGAGAGTGAAAAAGAGAGAGAGACCGTCCTTTCCTCATACAGTTTCATTTAACTTTGACACTAGTAAAACAAACTATCCTATAGGCCTAAAGTCCACATGAAACAAAAATCTATTAAACCCTACCTTAAAGGTCATGTACTGTTCTTTACAATAACACACATTAACGTCCCCCTTGTAAGGAATGAATGACATTTACGACCCTCTGTCTGCTACCCTCCAGCCAGTTATCGACCCACAATGACCAATGACAGTCCTGTAAAGACCAGCTGTCTGTCAGGAACAACGCCGTCACATGGTATCCTCATTAACCTGTGCCTGAGGGGTAAACACACAGAGAAGGCCACATCTACTGCCATCTAGAACGTTCTCAGAGCTGCTACACAGAATTACGGATCACTGTTAATCTTCAATTAAGCTATATAAACCAGCCAACCCCTTAGGGGAGAGGAGGAGGTGAGGTTAAATCCCAAATGGCACCCTATTCCCTAAATAGTTGAACCTATGGGCCCTGGTCAAAAGTAGTACACTATGTAGGGCATAGGGTGAGATTTGTGATGCAGCCTGGAAATCAGCCAGGATATTGAGTTGGGTGACATTTGTCAAATGAAATACAAATGATGGTTGGTAACATATAAATAGGAAGCGTTATTGCTGCCTTCTAAATTCTAGCTAGTTAGTTTCCCATCTAGTTTTTATAATGTTCTGAAACCTGTTTTTACATTATTATTATAATTTTTTAGCAAACTCAGCTATTTTACATTTCTGGAAATTGTACAATGGTGTCAAGTCTATGTTAGAAATGCAGACTTGGCAGTTCGAAGACATTCTGTTTCAAAGTTCAAAGGTGACATTGATGAACACAAAGCTTTAAGGGTGAAAACATCCAACTGATTTTACAGGATCTGAAGGATGTGTAGGTTTACATGTTACACATAGACCTATCCTATCGTTGTTTCCCAGATCGGCGCCTATTCCTGGACTAAAAATCATAATGACTGGAGTCCCTATGTGTATACCGGACCCACCTTGATGTGTACGACTCCAGGCAGACCCCCAATGCGCTGCTCAATAGACTGAACACAGGAACCACAGGTCATCCCCTCTACACCCAGACATACTGAGCTCAGCTTGGCCTTCAGCGTCATGGTGAGTCCTTAGTCTGGGAACCAACAAGGAAATAGCATGGTTAAACAAAGAAAATAGTTCACATTTCAGAAAGAATACAAGCAGGTCAGAGACTACTTCTGAGCGCATGACAAGTATCTTGTTTCCCACGGTGAGAGAGAAAAAGAAAACAGGGCAGTAAATATTACATTAGGGCTGACCCCATTTAGTGGACTGGTCCATTGTTTAGTCGATGGGGTGTTGGTCAACCAAGATTTCTTTAGTCGAGCAGTACCAAAAAATACCCCCCTCCCAAAACATCATGGTGTATAAGACACCTGTCTGATTGGACTGATCCATTACGGAGGCCGTGGGGGTGGCACAGTCCATAAGTCTAAGACGTGCTACTGAACATTTATATGGTTATATTAGGTAAGAACAATGACACAACACTAATATCATCTATATTATAACTGATGTGGTTTCTCAAGCGTTGGATAGCGGTCTCTGTCCGCGGTTCTGAAACATCAGTGGGCTGTTGAATTGGCACCTTTTCCTAGACCATGTTGCTATGTGAATAATAGCTAAGTTAACAAGCCTTACCGGTATTGAGAACAATGTGGCGGAGGCAGCAGCGAAGTTAGAGGACGAGAAAACAGCCCTTGCCTTAACTGTCAAAGAAAAGTGAAGAGAGAGGAAACCAACTTAATTTAAACTCAGTTTCACAATTTCTGACATTTAATCCTAGTAAAAATTCCCTGTCTTAGGTCAGTTAGGATCACCACTTTATTTTAAGAATGTGAAATGTCAGAATAATAGTAGAGAGAATGATTTATTTCAGCTTTTATTTCTTTCAACACATTCCCAGTGGGTCAGAAGTTTACATACACTCAATTAGTATTTGGTAGCATTGCCGTTAAATTGTTTAACTTGGGACAAACATTTCGGGTAGCCTTCCACAAGCTTCCCACAATAAGTTGGGTGAATTTTGGCCCATTCCTCCTGACAGAGCTGGTGTAACTGAGTCAGGTTTGTAGGCCTCCTTGCTCGCAAACGCTTTTTCAGTTCTACCCACACATTTTCTATAGGATTGAGGTCAGGGCTTTGTAACGGCCACTCCAATACCTTGACTTTGTTGTCCTTAAGCCATTTTGCCACAACTTTGGAAGTATGCTTGGGGTCATTGTCCATTTGGAAGACCCATTCGTCATCAAGCTCTAACTTCCTGACTGATGTCTTGAGATGTTGCTGCAATATATCCACATAATTTTTTTTCCTCACAATGCCATCTATTTTGTGAAGTGCACCAGTCCCTCCTGCAGCAAAGCACCCCCACAACATGGTGCAGCCACTCCCGTGCTTCACGGTTGAGATGGTGTTCTTCGGCTTGCAAGCCTCCCCCTTTTTCCTCCAAACATAACGATGGTCATTTTGGCCAAACAGTTCTATTTTTGTTTCATCAGACCAGAGGACATTTCTCCAAAAAGTACGATCTTTGTCCCCATGTGCAGTTGCAAACCGTAGTCTGCCTTTTTTATGGCCGTTTTAGAGCAGTGGCTTCTTACTTGCTGAGCGGCCTTTCAGGTTATGTCGATATAGGACTCGTTTTACTGTGGATATAGATATTTTTGTACCTTTTTCCTCCAGAATCTTCCCCTACTGCCTTTGCTGTTGTTCTTGGATTGATTTGCACGTTTCGCACCAAAGTACGTTCATCTCTAGGAGACAGAACACGTCTCCTTCCTGAGCGGTATGACGGCTGTGTGGTCCCATGGTGTTTATATTTGCGTACTATTGTTTGTACAGATGAACGTGGTACCTTCAGGCGATTGGAAATTGCTCCCAAGGATGAACCAGACTTGTGGAGGTCTACAATTTGTTTTCTGAGGTCTTGGCTGATTTCTTTTGATTTTCCCATGATGTCAAGCAAAGAGGCACCGAGTTTGAAGGTAGGCCTTGAAATACATCCACAGGTACACCTACAATTGACTCACATGATGTCAGTTAGCCTATCAGAAGCTTCTAAAGCCATGACATCATTTTCTGGAATTTTCCAAGCTGTTTAAAAGGCACAGTCAACTTAGTGTATGTAAACTTCTGACCCACTGGAATTGTGATACAGTGAATTATAAGTGAAATAATCTGTCTGTAAACAATTGTTGGAAAAATTACTTGTGTCATGCGCAAAGTAGATGTCCTAACCGACTTGCCAAAAGTATAGTTTGTTAACAAGAAATTTGTGGAGTGGTTGAAAAATGAGTTTTAATGACTCCAACCTAAGTGTATGTAAACTTCAGACTTCAACTGTATATCTACAGAAATAAGACGGACCCTGTTTCTGTTGCCTGTTTGAGTGTTTGTTTAATAGCCTACATCGGTGGGAATCACCCTGAGCACCAAGCCTCACGCAACCACAACATGTTGGATAAACAATTTCACAAATTCATCCGTTTTTAATCTTTGCTATACTGTAATAAAGGCTTTACACTTTTTTTGTTAGAACAGCCTCTCTGGTATAATTTATTTAGTGTTGTTTACACTGTTCCAAATTGTCAGAAAAAAATATATTAATAATAACCCTCCTTTTCTTGATCTCATTCTTATTGTTATTATTATTATTATTATTATTATGATGATCATCATCATTATAATAATAAGTAATGTCATTATAATTAGTAAGCTTATAGAACAGCCTGGTATGGCCACCATTGAGCTATAGGCCTAACAGCGCATTCTGTTCAGTCTTAATACCGTAACTTACTTAGGCCTATATTTCAATACTTTTATATAGGCTACTGTATTAATCAATCATTTATTTGTTCATGTCATCACAAGTCATTAATGATAAAGCGCCCCTTGAATTATTAGCGTAAACAATAAATAAACCGTTCCATTTTATAAATTGCATTCACGAATGAATGTGACTGTTTTTAGTCTTTGCTGTAATAAAGGCTTCACAAAAAAAACATAATTTATTTAGTGTTGCTTACATTGCTCCAAATGGTCAGGTAAATTATATTGTTATCTAATAGCAGCTGTTTGGCACACATAATACGCATGCAGCGCTTGCTCCTTAACTTCTTTATCTCCAGTATTTTCCACAACTAGTCAAATGTATTCCACACATCTGACTTCCCCTTTACCGCCTGAGCAACCAGTAAACATTCCCGTTTCGAGTATATTTGACACATCCTCTGCCTTTATTTTGCTTTCATATGTGTTACGGTGTTCGGAGATCTTTGTGGGCCATACTCGGCCTTGTCTCAGGATGGTAAGTTGGTGGTTGAAGATATCCCTCTAGTGGTGTGGGGGCTGTGCTTTGGCAAAGTAGGTGGGGTTATATCCTGCCTGCTTGGCCCTGTCCGGGGATCTTGGCCCTGTCGTCGCACGGGGCCACAGTGTCTCCCGACCCCTCCTGTCTCAGCCTACAGTATTTACGCTGCAGTAGTTTGTGTGTCGGGGGGCTAGGGTCAGTCTGTTATATCTGGAGTATTTCTCCTGTCTTATCCGGTGTCCTGTGTGAATTTAAATATGCTCACTCTAATTCTCTATTTCTTTCTTGGAGGACCTGAGCCCTAGGACCATGCCTCAGGACTAGCTGGCCTGATGACTCCTTGCTGTCCCCAGTCCACCAGGCCATGCTGCTGCTCCAGTTTCAACTGTTCTGCCTGCGGCTATGGAACCGTGACCTGTTCACCTGTCCCAGACCTGCTGTTTTCAACTCTCTAGAGACAGCAGGAGCGGTAGAGATACTCTGAATGATCGGCTATGAAAAGCCAACTTACATTTACTCCTGAGGTGCTGACGTGTTGCACCCTCGACAACCACTATGATGATGATGATGATGATGATGATGATGATTATTATTAGACCCTGCTGGTCATCTATGAACATTTGAACATCTTGGCCATGTTCTGTTATAATCTCCAGCCGGTACAGCCAGAAGAGGACTGGCCACCCCTCATAGCCTGGTTCCTCTCTAGGTTTCTTCCTAGGTTCTGGCCTTTCTAGGGAGTTTTTTCCTAGCCACCGTGCTTCTACACCTGCATTGCTTGCAGTTTGGGGTTTTAGGCTGGGTTTCTGTACAGAACTTTGACATCAGCTGATGTAAGAAGGGCTTTATAAATACATTTGATTGATTGATACTATGGCTATTTGATCATAATGTAGGCATACCAGAGTGGCCTACCATAAAAAACAATGGAGAGAATGTCTCCCATAACATTTTAACATGGAATTAGCTGTTCAATCATTCAGTCTACAGTATCAGCCAATGTGTGGTGTTCAATGTAGGTCTACATTCCTTGAGACTTTTGAAAAAACACGCATGGCTTGACATTAACCTGTTTATTTACTTGTCCTTCAGACAAGGAGGCGACTGAAAATGTTGTGTTGTTTGATGCAAGAAACTACTTTACAAAATAAAATGCATCATTATTCCCATAGCATTATTACAGAGAATCAGACAAATTATGCTACCCTCTGCCTGTAGCCTACTTAGCTTATTCAAGCCCATCTCAAAATACAACACTGCCCCTTTAAGACATAAAAAAACTCCTTCACTGACTTGTTTTTCAAAGATGTCCAGAAATGCACACATTTTGTAGGAAGCAATCACTCCCCCCATTGTTGACTACACATGATCTATAACTGGGCTAATAACTCGAAGGATATGAACACATGTACACACTCTGGCTTTGATCTCAAAACAAGTGCATCTACTGACGACCGCTCATGCTGTAAACACAGTCCAGTTCAAAGTGAATGGCACAGATCCATATATGGCAATGGTCTATTTGCATATAAGCCTACCACAGCTCTGATTGGTTATGGTGCACTGGTCTGTTTACAGTACAGGCCTGAGTCGTGCCTGTCAATGCAATAGAATCCTACTCCGATCCATTCTGCCTACAACAACATCTCTTGCAAAGTTAGTTTTGCATACTAAGTCTTGCATAGTTTGGTTTGTTTCGGGTATGTTACATTGAAAGTGGCTAATAATACGTTGATTCGATCACAATTTCCACAGTAAAGGGAAACGTTGATAGTGTTAACTAACGGGGACAACTGAGTCAAGTTCAATCCCGTGCTTCGCCCGCATGCAGCTTAGAGGGAACATTGGCTACAAGGAACCTACCTAGTTAGCTATCTCTTGTTATAATTCATATAATGACATAAAGGATGTTTATATAGTGAATGGAATCCTATCCGTACCCCCAAGCCATAATAGATGATCACGACTGACAAGACAGGTGGGTCACTGTATGCGCAATTTGGACACCTCTAGGGCTGTCAGGACTAGCTACCTCAGACAAGTTACATCATAGGACTCCTCTAGGTTAGCTAGTCATGGCAGGAAAGTCCTTTGGTTAGCTTTACGTAACATAGCTTAATAGTATTTTTGGGATTGGCATTTCTAACATTAAAGATGCAATATGCAGAAATCGCTCTGCCATTTCCTGGTTAGTAAAATAAGATGCAATATGCAGAAATCGCTCTGCCACAACCTCTCCCTCAATGTGAGCAAGACAAAGAAGATAATCGTGGACTACAGGAAAAGGTGGGCCGAACAGGCCCTCATTAACATCGACGGGGCTGTAGTGGAGCAGGTCGAGAGTTTCAAGTTCCTTGGTGTCCACATCACCAAGACAGTTGTGAAGAGGGCACAACAAAACCTATTCCCCCTCAGGAGACTGAAAAGATTTGGCATGGGTCCCCAGATCCTCAAAATGTTCAAAATCTGCACCATCGAGAGCATCTGACTGGTTGCATCACCGCCTGGTATAGCAACTGCTTCGCATCTGATCGTAAGGCGCTACAGAGGGTTGTGCATATTGGCCCAGTACATCACTGGGGCCAAGCTTCCTGCCATCCAGGACCTATATAATAGGTGTGTCAGAGGAAAGCCCATAAAACTGTCAGAGACACCAGTCACCCAAGCGTTTTCTCTGCTACCTCACGGCAAGAGATAACAGAGCGCCAAGTCTAAGACCAAAAGGCTCCTTAACAGCTTCTACCCCCAAGCCATAAGACTGCTGAACAATTAATCAAATGGCCACCGGACTATTTACATTGACACCCCCCTCCCCTCAATTTGATTTGTACACTGCTGCTACTCGCTGTTTATTATCTATGCCTAGTCACTTCACCCCTACCTACAGGTGGGTAATTCTGCAACTACAAGAACTTCTATGTCCTCAGGCTCAATTTTGGGGATTTTATAAAAAATCTGCATAATTTCCATCACAGTCATTTCCATCACAAACTTAACTGTGATGGAAATGACAGAACGTGGTGGAAATGACAGAAATCCATTATGTTATTACTTTTAGTTTAGGCTTTTTTAATCATGTTTTAAATTACTTTAATCTAGAAAATAGCTCCAAGGTGTGCATAATTGGAAAACGTAAGTAGTACTTCTTTATTTTTAGAAGATGCCACATAGGACAGCACAGAGGTCACAGACATAAAAACAAAATAAAAAATGATCCTATACGATACCAGGAACATCTGCAAAAAGACAGGGAGAGATACTGGAAGAAAAAAGAGAGGGGAGAAGTGATATCTATCTCTGAGCTTACAAAGCGAGAACAAAGAAGCAAGAGATGGCAATGAAAATGTAACCAACGGAATAGAAGACAGACTTTAAAGAGAATGGTTACAATGGAGACCTACCCATCAGGCACCACACCACCTCAGTCACCAGATGACTTGCTGCCAGAATATGAGGCTAACATACCTGCCCCTAACTTACCTGCCCCTGATGCACACCCTGATACCCCTTCCTCATCGTCTGCAACAGGAATGAGAAGTCTAATATTTGCTGGAAGGAAAAAGGTTGGAAGAGGTCGCTCAAAAACAGAGATCTTTGCATGACAAATGTCAAACCTGATAAAGCTTAACGGAAAACTGAGAAATACAAAAAAAGGAATGATCAACGGATGAAGAAAATAGATAGACAAGATTCCCCAAAGACAAAACAGAAAATGAAGGGAACTCTGAAGAACTTGAAAAGGATTTTATTGTTTCAAAATGCCATCATTGCAGAGTTAAAGCAAAAGTATCAAAAAATGCACAGTGCCAAGGACAAACAAGTGGCTTCAAAAAAGTTCAGAGGCAACATCCTGAGAGAGTATGGCCTGGTCAAAGCTGCAAACAGAGAATTTGGATTTTCAGCTAAAGCATTGAGGGCAAATGAAAACAGGCCAACAAGTATTCAATACTCCAGGAAAAATCAGTGTAACATAATTAGCACAGCCACAGAGAAAAATCACTAGATTCTATCAACGTGATGACAACAGGGAAAAAGGACACAGAGGAACAAGAACAAAAATCAGAAGCGCTTCTTGAATGACACAATTCAGAACCTTTATCAGGATTTTAAGAGGGAATATTCAGAGATTAAAAATGTCCTATGAATTCTTTAAAATGCATCCTTTTTGGGTTGTCAAGCCAACAGTCCAGGATAGGGACACATGCCTCTGAAAAACCCACGCCAACCTCCAGTACATGGTGGACAAACTACAGCATCACAAAGTGATCAGCTGCAGCAACAATGAGAACCTTATTGAGTCTTTGTGCTGTGAGAACCTGAAGAAAGAGTGCATGTACACAGAGTTCTCCCTTTGTCAAGCAAAGTAGCTTAAAACATCTGACTTTGATGAGGGTGAGCAGACATGGTGGTTTGAGTGGAAAAACAAAGCTGAAGAGAGAGTGAAGGAAAAATAAAGAGGGGAAACATGGAGAAGTTCACTGTACATTTGACAGTAAAAGAAAAGATGTGTGGCACACTGCATATTCTACTGGAGGACCTTTCCAAAGGATTGAAAGAGAAGTTGGTAACCATTGTAGAACATGTACAACTTTCGACACCAATACTCCAAACTGAAAGAATAAAAATAAATCTGCGGAAAGAGAAGATCATTGTGCATATTGACTTTTACATGTTCTACAATGGTTATTGTTCAAAATGTTTGCAATAAAATATTGTTTTCATACATAGATGTCATTTCCACCACACCTTGTCATTTCCACCACACCCATATGTTTAGGTAAATGAGTATATTATGTATAATTTACATTGACTGATTTGTTTTAGATATGGAAATCATATGGCTGTTATCATCATCTCACAAAAAGGTTGGGTGGAAATATCTTATTTTTTAATGATAAATAAATATGTTCAGCTGTCACAAAGGCAAGTTTATACATTCAGGACGTTGTGTTGAATTATTCATTTTAGGAAGACCTTAAAAAGCACCTAAAATAATATTCAATGCAAGTTAATGTACAAATGTATAAAAAAATGTGTTATAAAATAATTGTGTTATAAAATAATTGTATGATATTTCATTTTCAACTAAAATGGATGTTTAATGATGTGATGGAAATGACATTGGTCTATGGCTGTTTGAGAAAAAGGACGAAAATATATAAATTCCTGAATAGTACGATCGCAGCCATTATCAGATATTATTTCTAGACAAATCAAACACGATTATAATAATGGTAAAATGGTGTTTCAATACATTTAAATTTCTGAAAGCTTGCCGAGCCAAAGTGCCCGAAGTTGCAGAATCACCCAGGTACAAATTACCTCAACTAACCTGTACCCCGCACATTGACTTGTAACCCCTGTATATAGCCTCGTTATTGTTATTTTATTGTGTTACTTTAGTTTATTTAGTAAATATTTTCTTAACTCTTCTTGAACTGCACTGTTGATTAAGAGCTTGTAAGTAAGCATTTCACAGTAAGGTCTACACTTGTTGTATTCAGCGCATGTGACAAACAAAGTATGATTTCATTAGATTTTTGATTTGATTTCCTGGTTACTAAACTAATAGTTTATGTGACAAAACAAGCACTGTGAAATATATTTTCAATAACCAAAATTGTTGTATTTTCAGCTGTTTGAAGCTGGTGTACAAAACCGAAAGCAAAAGACGCAAAAACGAACTTTAAAGACGGGCAGTAAAGAATCAGCTCACATAGAACAGATCTACAACTTAGACTTGCTTTCAATGAAAATTACGTTTCTATAAGTTACATTTCTACTCACATTGGCTTAATAGAAAACTATGACACCACAGCAAATGCTCAGTAATTTATTTCCGTATGAGGTGCAATCTGTATTTTAAATCATAGCTATATTATATTAGCATAGCTAGCCCAATAATGGACTAAAGGAGCCTACGTTACCGGGGCGGCAGGGTAGCCTAGTGGTTAGAGCGTTGGACTTGTAACCGAAAGGTAGTTAAATAAAAATACTCGGACCTTAGCTGACAACTTTGGTTATTGAAATATATATTTCACATTGCTTGTTTTGTTACATGTTCATTTGGAAGATGCATTGGCTCTGGAAGCCAAAACAGCCAATACTCCATTTAAACTTGAATGGATTCTCAATTGCGTTACTGTTCTAGAAACATAGCTAAATACCTCTACTTTAAGATCACATCAAAAATAATTTCACGAATGCAAAATACACCGTGTACACTGATTTAACACAAGTTGCAGCCGACTTTATTTGTCCTCGGGGCTAAACTCCCCCATAAAGAAGACGCTTTCATCCAATGACTCCTATGTGTAATGTAATTGCAATAAATGTCATGATCAAGGGCTAGCTAGCTTTTAATTCTTTGGATCTGCTTTCCAGTCAAACACCAACAAACTGCTGTTAGCTACTAAACCTAGATAGCTATAAGTAGCTAAAGCAAACGCTATTTTCAAGACAAAACATGTCCAGATATTTACCTGTTTAACTAGAAGACAACCATGTAGCTAAGTTGAGATGTTGACGTTGCAAAAACGATATTCAGAGTTGTTAAGTGTGGAGAAAGTTGGCTTTCCTGGCTTGTTTTATTGCTAGCAAGTTTGTGGTCTCCTTATAGCCGCAACAAGTGCTGTACTACAGCTTGTATCTAAGTACAAGAACATTGACATGCCTTGTTTAGGGCGTCTATGTGTGGTTTTTCATGGTGACGTCACACGGTTCAAATTGCGGGCATCTGCGCAAGAGAGAGGAGGATGAGCTGTGAAGGGGACAGCATGTGATGAACTTGGGGGTACCTCTCAGTGGTGGGAAAAGTACCTAATCGTCATACTTGAGTAAAAGTAAAGAAACCTTAATATAAATGACTCAAGTAAAAGTGAAAGTCACCCAGTAAAATCATACTTGAGTAAAAATAAATGACTCAAGTAAAAGTGAAAGTCAACCAGTAAAATCATACCTGAGTAAAAATAAATGACTCAAGTAAAAGTGAAAGTCAACCAGTAAAATCATACTTGAGTAAAAGTCCAAACGTATTTGGTTTTAAATATACTTAAGTCTCAAAAGTAAAAGTAGCAATAATTAAAAATTCCTTATATTAACCAAATTGTTTAAAAAATTTACAGATAGCCAGGGTCACACTCCAACACTCAGACATTATTTACAAACAAAGCATTTGTGTTTAGTGAGTTCGCCAGATCAGATGCAGGAGGGATGACCAGGGATTTTCTCTTTAAGTCTGTGAATTAGACCATTTTCCTGTATGGAGTAAAATTACATAATTTGTTTTAGGAATGTAGCGGAGTAAAAGTAAAAGTTGTCAAAAATATAAATTGTAAAGTAAAGTACAGGTACCCAAAAAATCTACTTAAGTAGTACTTTTAAGTATTTATACTTAAGTACTTTACACCACTGGTGCATCTAAATATTCTAAAGTGGTTTCATCCATTGGTTTCCTATCCTCGTCTCCTTCCCTTCGTTTGCACTGATCTGTGAATAACTTTAGCATAGTTCATATTTTGTAGCCTATGTTGTTCACAGCTGTACAAAAGCAAGTTACATTGTGGCGATTAGGGTTAGATATGTTTTTTTTTCTATTCTATTCTTTTCTTTTCCAAGTTAGGCATGACTTACCATGCTCTGAATGGAGCTGTATGCATGCTACACAGTGCTGCTTAAGTACAGACTTTCTAATTAACATTACCTTGGTTTGGTATAGAACAAACACCACACAAAACATGGAGTCAGAAGTCAGAACCAAATAGGTATATCCTTGACTAATCAAAATGACACATGGATAAATGCACAGTAAGAAGGGACGTGCCAACCAGCTAACCAGCTACAAATAATAATAATAAGGACAACAATGGCATACCCGGTAATTCCAGAACCAGAGCCTATGGACATGAAGGGCGATACATACAACAACTGGACATTTCTTTATAGCACAATGGGAAAACTATGAGATAGCTACCGGTCTGGACAAAAAGGAAGCAAAAGTCCGCACAGCAACTCTGCTAACCGTGATGGGAAAGAAATGTCTTCTCTTACAGCAGCATCACCATATCAAATCAAATCAAATGTTATTGGTCACATACACATGGTTAGCAGATGATAATGCGAGTGTAGTGAAATGCTTGCGCTTCGAGTTTCGACAGTGCAGTAATATCTAACAAGTAATCTAACAATTCCACAACAACTACCTAATACACACAAATCTAAAGGGATGAAATAAGAATATGTACATATAAATATATGGATGAGTGATGACCGAGCAGCATAGGCAAGATGCAAAAGATGGTATAAAATACAGTATATACATATGAGATGAGTAATGTAAGATATGTTAACATTATTAAAGTGACTAGTGTTCCATTTACTAAGTGGCCAATGATTTCGAGTCTGTATGTAGGCAGCAGCCTCTCTGTTTTAGTGATGGCTGGTTTTCTTTTTGTAGTCCGTAATTGCTGTCTCGTGTCTGAACCGTTGAATTGCGACTCCACTTTGTCTCTATATCGACATTTCGCTTGTTTGATTGCCTTGCGGAGAGAATAACTACACTGTTTATATTCGGCCATATTCCCAGTCATCTTTCCATGGTTAAATGCGAGAGGTTGTGCTTTTCGTTATGCCCGAATGCCGCGATCTATCCACAGTTTCTGGTTAGGGTAGGTTGTAATAGTCACAGTGGGTACAACATCTCCAATGGACTTAGAAACTCACTCACCGAATCAGCATATAAATCAATACTATTCTCAGAGGCTGCCCGGAACATTTCCCAGTTCGCTTGATCAAAAAAATCTTGAAGCGTGGATTCCGATTGGTCAGACCAGCATTGAATAGCTCTTGTCATGGGTACATCCTGTTTGTGTTTCTGCCTATAGGACGGTAGGAGCAAAATGGAGTCGTTGACGGATTTGCCGAAGGGAGGGCGGGGGATGGCCTTGTATGCATCGCGGAAGTTAGAGCAGCAGTGATCCAGTGTATTGCCTGTGAGAGTGCTACAATCAATGTGATAGAATTTAGGTAGCCTTGTTCTCAAATTTGCTTTGTTAAAATCTCCAACTACAATAAATGCAGTCTCAGGATGTATGGTTTCTAGTTTGCATAGAGTCCAGTGAAGTTCCTTGAGGGCCGATGTGGAATCGGCTTGAGGTGGGATATACACGGCTGTTACAATCACCGACCAGAATTCTCTTGGGAGATAATATGGTCGGCATTTGACTTGAGTTCCTGTATGTTGTTACGATTACACCATGAGTCATTAATCAGGGGGCATATACCTCCACCCTTCTTCTTCCAGAGAGATGTTTATTTCTGTCGGCGCGACGCATGAAGAATCCTGGTGGCTGTACCGACTCCAACAACATATCCCGAGAGAGCCATGTTTCCATGAAACAGAGAATGTTACAATCCCTGATGTCTCTCTGGAAGGCAACCCTTGCCCTAATTTTTTATTTATTTATTTTTATTTCACCTTTATTTAGCCAGGTAAGCTAGTTGAGAACAAGTTCTCATTTGCAACTGCGACCTGGACAAGATAAAGCAAAGCAGTTCGACACATACAACAACACAGAGTTACACATGGAATAAACAAACATACAATCAATAATACAGTAGGAAAATCTATATACAGCACGTGCTAATGAGGTAAGATAAGAGAGGTAAGGCAATAAATAGTCCATGGTCGCAAAGTAATTACAATTTAGCAATTAAACACTGGAATGGTAGGATGTGCAAAGGATGAATGTGGAAGTTGAGATACTGGGGTGCAAAGGAGCAAGATAAATAAATAAATAAATACAGTATGGGGATGAGGTAGATTGGATGGGATATGTACAGGTGCAGTGATCTGTGAGCTGCTCTGACAGCTGGTGCTTAAAGCTAGTGAGTGAGGTATGAGTCTCCAGATTCAGAGATTTTTGCAGTTCGTTCCAGTCATTGGCAGCAGAGAACTGGAAGGAGAGGCGGCCAAAGGAAGAATTGGCTTTGGGGGTGACCAGTGAGATATACCTGCTGGAGCGCATGCTACGGGTGGGTGCTGCTATGGTGACCAGTGAGCTGAGATAAGATGGGTCTTTACCTAGCAGAGACTTGTAGATGACCTGGAGCCAGTGGGTTTGGCGACGAGTATTAAGCAAGGGCCAGCCAATGAGAGCATACAGGTCGCAGTGGTGGGTAGTATATGGGGCTTTGGTGACAAAACGGATGGCACTGTGATAGACTGCATCCAATTTGCTGAGTAGAGTGTTGGAGGCTATTTTGTAAATGACATCGCCGAAGTTGAGGATTGGTAGGATGATCAGTTTTATGATCAGTTTGGCAGCATGAGTGAAGGATGGTTTGTTGCGAAATAGAAAGCCGATTCTAGATTTAATTTTGGATTGGAGATGTTTAATATGAGTCTGGAAGGAGAGTTTACAGTCTAACCAGACACCTAGGTATTTGTAGTTGTCCACATATTCTAAGTCAGAACCGTCCAGAGTAGTGATGCTGGACGGGCGGGCAGGTGCGGGCAGCGATCGGTTGAAGAGCATGCATTTAGTTTTACTTGCATTTAAGAGCAGTTGGAGGCCACGGAAGGAGAGCTGTATGGCATTGAAGCTCATCTGGAGGTTAGTTAACTGTGTCCAACGAAGGGCCAGAGGTACACAGAATGGTGTCTACCTTGTTGTCTAGAGACTGGACATTGGCGAGTAATATACTCGGAAGCAGTGGGTGGTGTGCACGCCTTTAAAGTCTGACCAGGAGGCGGCTCCATCTACCTCTTTTGCGGTGATGTTGTTTTGGGTCGGCCTCTGGGATTAGATCCAATGTCCTGTGTGGTGGTGCGAACAAATGATCCTGTTCCGGAAAGTCATATTTCTGGTCATAATGTTGGTAAGTTGACGTTGCTCTGATATCCAATTGATCTTCCCGGCTGTATGTAAAAACACTTAAGATTTTCTGGGCAAAAAATGTAAGAAATAATACCTAAAAAAAACTAAATACTGTATAGTTTCCTAAGGACTAGAAGCGAGGCGACCATCTCTGTCGGCTCCATCTTGCCTGAAGCAGAGAGTACTGACCCGGTAAAAGTTATAGAGGCTCTTCAGAAACACTTTGAGCCATCCAGGAACATGATCTATGAGAGGTATGTGTTTAATATTTGTCAACAAACTCAATTTGAAACAACAGAGCAGTACATTGCAAATCTGAGAAAGCTAGCAGACACGTGAATTTGGCGCATTGCGAGAGGAACTAGTCCGTGACAGGCTTGTCAAAGGCACAAAAAATATAGCTGCGAGAGCGCGCATTCTCAGAGAACCGGACCTCACACTGAACAAAGCTATTGATGAGTCAATCAAGTGAACAAGCACAAAGGCAAATCAGAAAAATATATGGGGGTGAACATTATACCTCCCGTGTGCGACGTTCAGATTCAAAACGCCAAACATATTGTAGTAAACAGACAGTTTACAGGGGATAATAACAAACATAGAATGCCAAATGACTGACCCTGTCATTACTGTGGTTCAGTACATGCCAAAGCCAAACGCCCAGCATGCGGTGTCACCTGTAAAGCATGTTGCAAACAAAACCACTTTGCCAGAGTTTGTAAACCATCCCAACACAAACCTCAACTCAATCTAGTAGAAGAAGATAATGAGTCAAATGACCAAACAACAGATGCAATGTTAATTTTGTGGAAAGCAAGACAAAAAAATGGTTCATTAACCTTAAGCTAGCTCCACTCAGTGATGAGCCATTGACATATGACCCCAGCCATACAACTAAATGTCAACTAGACACAGGATCAACAATGAATGTCATAAGCTATGGGGACCTACAGCAAGTCACGCAAGAGGCAATCCAGTTCTTCTACCCAGCGAAGCTCCACTCAAGCTATGTGACAGCACACCGATAAAGACAACAGGAGAATGCAATCTCAAAACAGATCATGATGGAAAAATGTCAACACCGCAAGCACAACATCCACTGAGGTCATCCTGACAACTGAGGAGATTGTCTCCAAGTACAAGGACGTGTTGGATGGGCTTGGCTGCCTTCCTGGAGAGCCACACCTAGAAGTAGACAATGCAGCCCGGCCTGTGCAGCAGCTATCAAGACTGGTACCTGAAGGTAAGGATCACAAAGGCCATACATTCAATGGACAATGCAGATATTATCACGAAAGTCACAGAGCCTTCACCCTGGATTAACAACATGGTTGTCATTGAAAAACCTGATAAACTATGAATATGCATGGACCTCAGTGCACTCAACAAAGCCTTACTGAGATCACACTTCCAGATGCTGTAATGACCGACGCCAGAGATGAGAAGCTGGTATGGGAGTTGAACATTTAATGAGGAACAGACAGGTAACAGGACAAGAACATCTTCAGCACACGGGTAGACAAAGACAAACAACAATTAATGCTGAAGCAGGGAACAGAGCGGGGAACCAGACATATATAGGGAAGGTAATGACAGAGGTGATTGAGTCCAGGTGAGTCTAATAATCGCTGATGTGTGTGATGGGGGGAAGGCAAGTGTGCGTAATGATGGTGGCAGGAGTGCACAATGCTGGAGAGCTTGGCGCCCTCGAGTGCCCTGGGGAAAAAGCGGGTGCCCCTCTCTAGGGGCACCACCTGGCGTTCCACCTGGGCGAGCCTGACAGCTGGCCGAGGCATGGGAAAAGGACAAGCCGGCTGTGCGTGAAACCCCAACGAACCGGCAGAGGCGTGAGAGCCTGGCGAGCCGGCAGAGGCATAGGAGCCTTACGATCCGGCAGAGAAATGAAGGCCTGTCGATCACGCTGAGGCGTGGGAGCCCGATGATCCGGCGGAGGCGTAGCAGCCTGACGAGCTGGCTGGGCGTAAAAACCTGACGATCCGTCTGAGGCCTGACGTGGGATGGGCGCCTTCCGTGCCAACCGGGGCAAGAAACCTCTCGAGTCAGCTAGGGCGTGACAGCCTGACGAGCTGGCTTAGGCACCCCCGGTTCCATCGGTGTCGGGCCCCAGACACGACGTCACCGCCAACCGAAACGTCATCACTCCCGATGCTTCGTATGCTGGCTTCAGCATTCTGTGAGGACCGACGCCGGAGATGAGGAGCAGGTACAGGAGTTGAACAATTAATGAGGAATAGACAGGTAACAGGACAGGAACAGCGCGAGCACATGGGTAGACAAACACAAACGACAATTAATGCTGAAGCAGGGAACAGAGCGGGGAACCAGACATATATAAGGAAGGTAATGACAGAGGTGATTGAGGCCACGTGAGTCCAATAATCGCTGATGCGCCGTGACGGGGGGAAGGCAGGCGTGCGTAATGATGGTGGCAGGAGTGTGCAATGCTGGGGAGCCTGGCACCCTCGAGCACCAGTGGGGAAGAGCGGGAGCAGCCGTGACAGTTCCCCCCCTCTAGAGGCATCACCCGGCTACCAGAGATATCCAACGCAGAGGTATTCTCAGTACTCGATGCCAAATATGGATATTGGCAAGTCAAACTTGATGAAGTGAGCAGCTATCTAACAACTTCCTGGACACCTGTAGGTGGATATAGATGGCTGAGAATGCCATTTGGAATCAAGCCAGCAGCTGGAGAAAACCAGCGCAGACAGTGTGAAGCACTACAGGGACTAAAAGGAGTGAGTATGATCGCCGATGACATTCTACTGTATGGATGTGGTGACACACCCGAAAAGGCGATGGCAGATCATGACAGAAACCTCACAGCTCCCCTGCACAAAAATAAACTCTGGTTAAAGCTGCTGAGTGTGACATACATGGGTCATCTTTTCACCACTAAAGGGCCTTCACCCTGACCCAGAGAAAATAACAGCCATTCAGAACATGTGTACACCGACTGATGCCAAGTCACTTCAGAGGCTGTTGGGGTTTGTGAACTCTCTTGCAAAATTCATGCCCGCCTATCTGAATAGTGTGAGTCGTTCAGAAGACTGACTGACAAGGACATTCACTGGACATGGATAACATAGCATGATGCAGCAGTTGAGACTATCAAACACCGAGTGCTCAAATACTATGACCTGAATGAGGAAGTCACACTGCAGTGTGATGCCAGTGAGACAGGTTTGGGCACAGCCCTTCTACAGAAAGGACAACCTGTTGCATTTGCTTCCAGAACATTGACTCAGACAGAACAAAGATATTCACATTGAGAAAGAATGTCTCTCCATTCTTTTTGCATGTGACAAGTTTGACCAGTATCTGCATGGCAGAGAGTTTATCACAATACATAGCCACCACAAACCGCTTGAGACGATCTTCAAGAAATCCCTTCTCACAGCACCCAAGCGACTGCAGAGAATGTTGCTAAGGCTACAAAGATACCAACTCCATCTGCAATACAAACAAGGCCAAGAACTACATGTAGCTGACTTCCTGTCCAGAACACCTCAATCAACCACAGAGCACAGACAAATGCAAACACCAGCCACGGTCTACGATATGGGCCTGGCCACAACTGATCTAGAACAGGTTGATCACACCAGTGATGTCAACATCTCAACAAAGACAATGGAGTCAATCAAAGTAAACTGTTCTCAGGACCCACTGTTTCAGGTTTTGTACACACAAATCAACAACGGATGGCCTGGAACCAAACAGGCTGTGAGTCAAAAACAGAAATATTTCTGGACGTACAAAGAGGAGCTCACCACAGAAAATGTACTGATATTTGTAGTATCTGTGATCTATATCTGTTTATATTAGTTTCTATGCCGTTACTAAGCAGTAATGTATTACGGCAGTGCTATGTTACTACACCTAATAGGAAATGTACATGCACACTATTGGGTCGGGCTGTAGAGCACGAGTTGTTTTGACTAAACGAAACAAACAGTACTTCTGTCTCCTGCCTGGTCATTTCTCCACAACACAAATATTACAATATTTGAAGGAAACAGGGTCTTCATCCCTGACATGTTACGTGGTGACTTTCTACTCAAAATGCAGTCTGGCCACTCAGGCATAGAGGCCAGTCTCAGAAGGGCACGTGATGCTGTTTTCTGGTCAATAAACAGCATTCTTACGTAGGTTTTCCTCTTGTCCAGATGGGATAGGGCAGTGTGCAGTGTGATGGCAATTGCATCGTCTGTGGACCTATTGGGGCTGTATGCATATTGTAGTGGGTCTAGGGTAACAGGTAAGGTAGAGGTGATATGATCCTTGACTAGTCTCTCAAAGCACTTCAAGATGACAGAAGTGAGTGCTACCGGGCAATAGTAATTTAGTTCAGTTATCTTTGCTTTTTTGGGTACAGGGACAATGGTGTCCATCTTGAAGAATGTGGGGAAAACAGTCTGGGATAGGGAGCGATTGAATATGTCCGTAAACACACCAGCCAGCTGGTATGCGCAATGTCTGAGGACGGGCTAGGGATGCCATCTGGGCCGGGAGCCTTGCGAGGGTTAACGTGTTTAAATGTCTTACTCATGTCGGCCACGGAGTAGGAGAGGGGAGGCCCGCAAGTCCTTGGCATCGGGCCGCATTGGTGGCAATGTATTATCCTCAAAGTGGGCAAAGAATGTGTTTAGTTTGTCTGGAAGCAAGACGTCGGTGTCCGTGACGTGGCTGGTTTTCTTTTTGTAGTCTGTAATTGCCTGTAGACCCTGCCACATACGTCTCGTGTCTGAGCCGTTGAATTGCGACTCCACTTTGTCCCTATACCGACATTTCGCTTGTTTGATTGCCTTGCATAGAGAATAACTACACTGTTTATATTCAGCCATATTCCCGGTCATCTTTCCATGGTTGAATGTGATGGTTCGCGCTTTTTGAAATGCTGTGGCACTTTCAGTTTTTACAATGGAGGAGTAAAAAAATGGCTGCGTGGTGGCTGCAAAATATTTATATGCAAGTTTCAAAAATAAAATAAAATGCACAGCCCTAAAACTCTGCAGGCTAATACACCTAGAAGTGAGTTAACATAAAAAAATATTTTATAAAAAGATACGGAAAGGATTGACAGATTGATAGCTCTTTCTCGATAATTTTGCTTTTTCTCGATCATTTTGTTTCATTGATAGCTACCTACTCAAATAGCTAGCTAGAATAAAGTGTTATTAACAAGATGAACCCCATTTAATCCATCCCAGTCATCCCCCCCCTCCTCCAACACACACACCCTCGGACCACCCTCAGACTCTGTTTTTACACATTGATCTTAACATGGCACATGAACAACATCTGTTGCAATGTTGTCACAGAACTTTTAATGCATTTGATTAATGCCATTTAAGAAAAAAAGGTTTCAAAATTGAAGAAAAAAGAAACTTCAGAGTCTAAATGGCATATGTTATTATTATTATATTATTACATGAGAAAATGTACATCTCACTCCCAAATCAGTTATGTCTGGTGCTTCTACATCTGCATTGCTTGCTGTTTAGGGTTTTAGGCTGGGTTTCTGTACAGCACTGTGTGACATCCGCTGATGTAAAAAGGGCTTTATAAATACATTTGATTGATTGTGCTCATAACAGAAACTCACCAAAAAAAGAAACGTCCCTTTTTCAGGACACTGTTTTTCAAAGATAATTCGGAAAAAATCCCCAAACTTCACAGATCTTCATTGTAAAGGGTTTAAACACTGTTTCCCATGCTTGTTCAATAAACCATAAACAATGAATGAACATGCACCTGTGGAACAGTCGTTAAGACACTAACAGCTTACAGACGGTAAGCAATTAAGGTCACAGTTATGAAAACTTAGGACACGAAAGAGGCCTTTCTACTGACTCTGAAAAACACCAAAAGAAAGATGCCCAGGGTCCCTGCTCATCTGCGTGAACGTGTCTTAGGCATGCTGCAAGGAGGCATGAGGACTGCAAATGTGGCCAGGGCATTAAATTGCAATGTCCATACTGTGAGACGCCTAAGACAGCGCTATAGGGAGACAGGATGGAAAGCTTATCGTCCTCGTCCTTGGTTTGAGCCTGCCACACTGTTACCATTGTTACTGTTTATTGTTTTGGTTTATTGTTTTTCGGTGGATACTTTGCTTGTTTTTTTTTGTAAATTAAAGAAACATGAGTGTCCACACTTCCGCTGCGCCTTGGTCGTCCTTTCATATCCACGATGGAAGCTATGACAGAATTCCCCACCAACACAGGACCAAGCAGCGGAAGTGTGGAAACTCATGTTTCTTTAATTTACAAAAAAAAACAAGCAAAGTATCCACCGAAAAACAATAAACCAAAACAATAAACAGTACTTACAATGGTAACAGTGTGGCAGGCTCAAACCAACGCAGTGCACACAAACAATTCCCCACAACCCCCAGTGACAAACAACTCCTACATATATGACTCCCAATCAGGAACAACGATTCCCAGCTGTTCCTGATCAGGAGTCACAAGACACACACAAGACTGCCACATCCTGACCCCCAAACTACTACACCAGCTCCATCTGCTGGTCAGGACGTGACACACATGTTAAGTTTGCCTAAAATAAACACAGTTGACAGTGAGAGGATGTTTCTTTTTTTGCAGAGTTTATAACATACTAATCAGGGGAAATGGGAACCAGGTGTGTGTAATCAGACACGACAGTTGGGTTGATGATAATGAATCCCGTTCTGTGAATCCTAGAAAGCCTGTGACGTAGACCTCTGGAACTGGTGAACAGAATGAGCAGCAGTACCGGGGGGGATCCGTGACAATGTGTCTAGTGGTGTCTGTCAACACCACTACGAGGGAACGTCCGGACCACGCCCCTCAAGTGGATTTACTGGAGGAATACCAGGATCTTCTCTAAGACCCAGGCTGCACACCTGGCTCCTCATCGCCCCTGGGCCTGTGCCATTGACCTGCTGTCTGACGCAGTCTTCCTGAGAGGACAAGTCTATGTCACGTCTGCTCTCGCTCTTCCCTCCCCAGGCGCTTGAGGGCGCTATGCTGCCCTGCATCACGCACTCCTGCCATCAATTAATCACACCTGCCTTCCCTCGTCACGCGCTTCAGCGATATTGGACTCACCTGGATTCACTTATCATCTGTTAATTACCTCCCCTATATTTGTCAGTTCCCCAGCTCTGTTCCCTGCTTCTGCATTGATTGTCTTTTGTTTGTGTTACCTGTTTGCTGATGCTGTTCTTGTCTCGTTCCATGTCCGTTCTTTATTAAATGTTTGACCCCCCTTACCTGCTTCGTCTCTCCAGCGTCATCCCATGTGACAGTCTATCCTCTCTTCTATGCAGAGACCGAGGTCAGATCTACATACAGGACAGCCTCCAGCAGGCTTTTATCTGCCCCTCTACATCACCATTCTCTTCAAGCTTCTTTTTTGTTAAGAAGAAAGATGCGGGACTGCGCCCCTGCATTGATTATCGAACACTGCATAAAGCCACAGTTAAGTTCAGCTATCCTTTACCTCTCACCCAACCATCATCGAACAAATGCACGGGGTGCAATACTTCACAAAACTGGACTTGAGGAGTGCCTACAATCTGGTGCGCATTCGTGCAGGCGACGAATGGAAAAATGCCTTTTCCACGACGACGGGCCATTACGAGTATTTCGTAATGCCTTTTGGCCTGTCTAATGCTCCTTCAGTCTTCCAGGCCTTTATTAACGAAGTGTTTCGAGACATGCTGGGATGGGGCGTAGTGGTTTAGGTAGACAACATTTTGGTCTATTCTGCTGACCGCGTCCAGCATGTCTCATTAGTCAGGTCTTGTGCTGGGAAGACTGTTGGAGCATGATCTACATGTCAAACAAGAGAAATGTTTGCCTTTCCACCGGTCCGTGTCCTTCTTGGGCTACCTCATATCCACGGAGGGAATGGAAATGGAGGAGCAACGCATCAGTCAGGTCATGGCCCATCCCCAACTCCATGAAAGCAGTCCAGCGATTCCTGGTGTTCACCAACTATTTCCGGAGGATCATCCGGGGCTTCAGCGTGGTGGTCGCACCTCTTACCTCCCTGCTGAGAGGAGGTCCCCAGCGGCTTCGTTGGACGGCGGAGGTGGAGAGGGCATTCGAGACACTGAAGGCACGCTTCACCACTGCTCCCGTGCTGGCATATCCCGACCCCTCACTCCCCTTTATCGTCGAGGTGGATGCCTCCAAAGTAGGAGTCGGGGCAGTGCACGCTTTCCCATAGGCCAGGCTCAAAGAATGTGAAGGCGGATGCCCTGTTTTGCCTCTATGACGCAGAGGAGAGGCAGGGAGAGGAGACCCCCATCATCCCTTCGTTCTGCATCATCGCGCCAGTGATGTGGGACGTGGACACCGACATACGGCAGGCCCTGCGCATGGAACCCGCACCTGCCCAGTGCCCGGAGAACCGTGTCTATGTGTCCAAGGGTGTGCGGGACCGCCTCCTTACCTGGGCACACACGGCACCTGTGTCGGGTCATCCTGGTATAAGCTGTACCATCGCCTGCCTGTCTGAGAAGTACTGGTGGCCCACCTTGACTAGGGACGCCCAGGTTTGTTCCTTCTCCATCTGTGCTCAGTCAAAGACACCCAGACACCTCCCTTATGGAAAGCTCCTTCCCCTGCCGGTTCCACAACGACCCTGGTCTCACCTCTCGGTGGACTTTGTCACTGACCTTCCCCTCTCCCAGGGGAACACCACCGTTCTCGTTGTTGTGGACAGGTGTTCCAAAGCTTGTCGCCTCCTTCCTCTGCCTGGGCTCCCGTCGGCCATGCAAACTGCGGAGCCACTTTTTACGCATGTCTTCCAGCACTACGGGATCCCAGAGGACATTGTGTCAGATCGTGGTCCTCAGTTCACCTCACACGTATGGAAAGCATTCATGGAACGCCTCTGGGTCATGGTCAGTCTCACCTCCGGGTACCATCCTCAAGCTAATGGGCAGGTGGAGAGGATCAATCAGGAAGTGGGCAGGTTCCTGAGGTGTTACTGTCAGGACCGGCCAGGAGAGTGGGCGTATTTTCTTCCTTGGGCTGAGTTAGCGCAGACCTCCCTCCACCACTCCTCCACTAACCTCACTCCTTTCCAGTGCTTGTTGGGGTATCAGCCGGCCCTGGCACCTTGGCATCCGAGCCAGACTGAGGCCCCTGTACTGTCACGGATCCCCCCGGTACTGCTGCTCATTCCGTGCACCAGTTCCGGAGGTCTACGTCACCGGCCTTATAGGTGTCACTGAACTGGATCAATACCACCAGCCCCGGACTGTCTTGTCTCATTACACACACCTGGTTTCTATTTCCCCTGATTAGTAATTGTATATATGTGCCCTCTGTTCCCCATTGTCCTTGTCGGTTATTGTTCCATGTCCGTTGGTCTTGTGAGTACTTGTGCTTTGTTGTTTCGGCTTTCGTGCTACGTATATTGTTCACTTGTTATTTCGGGTCTCGTCCCATGTAGTGTTATTACGGGTCTCGTGTAGGTCTCCTGTGTAATTATTAGAGGTTTACACCTGCTCTTTTGTTTGGGTTACATTCCTGTGTATTTTATATACGTGTTTGTTTTGGGCTTTGTCCCCATGCCTTTTTCATGACATGTTGTCTTTTTGGGTGGAATAATAAAACCCCCTATTACGTATTCCTGCGCCAGTCTCCGATCATTATACGACGTGACACTACATCACAGCCAGGGAATTATACCCTATGTTACAGCCAGGGAATTATACCCTACGTTACAGCCAGGGAATTATACCCTACGTTACAGCCAGGGAATTATACCCTACGTTACAGCCAGGGAATTATACCCTACGTCACATCCAGGGAATTATACTCTACGTTACAGCCAGGTAATTATACCCTACGTTACAGCCAGGGAATTATACCCTACGTCACATCCAGGGAATTATACCCTACGTTACAGCCAGGGAATTATACCCTACGTTACAGCCAGGGAATTATACCCTATGTCACATCCAGGGAATTATACTCTACGTTACAGCCAGGTAATTATACCCTACGTTACAGCCAGGGAATTATACCCTACGTCACATCCAGGGAATTATACCCTACGTTACAGCCAGGGAATTATACCCTACGTTACAGCCAGGGAATTATACCCTACGTTACAGCCAGGGAATTATACCCTACGTCACATCCAGGGAATTATACCCTACGTTACAGCCAGGGAATTATACCCTACGTTACAGCCAGGGAATTACACCCTACGTCACAGCCAGGGAATTACACCGCTCTGGGTCACACAAACCTAAACACAGACAGGCAGGCACATGCGGGTGCGCACACACACCAAGACAAGTGGTGGTCCGTGTGACGGTTAGACAGTTAGCTTTCACAGCTGTCCAGTGTCCTAACATAGAGACAGTTAGACAGTTAGTTTTCACAGTTGTCTAATGTCCTAACATAGAGACAGTTAGACAGTTAGCTTTCACAGCTGTCTAGTGTCCTAACATTTAGACAGTTAGCTTTCACATGTGTCTAGTGGCCTAACACAGAGACAGTGAGACAGTTAGCTTTAACAGCTGTCCAGTGTCCTAACACAGAGACAGTTAGACAGTTAGCTTTCACAGCTGTCTAGTGTCCTAACACAGAGACAGTTAGACAGTTAGTTTTCACAGTTGTCTAGTGTCCTAACATAGAGACAGTTATACAGTTAGCTTTCACAGCTGTCTAGTGTCTTAACATCAAGAAGAGCAGCTGGGATGCCCTGGTTAGACCCTCCTCCACTCCATCAAGAGGAACAGCTGGGATGCCCTGGTCAGACACTCACTCAAGGTCATTCAATCAATCAATCAAACTTCATGGGCTTGTTTCCCAGACACAGATTAAGCCTATAGTCTTGGATTAAGAGCCTGTCATTTTAGTCCTGGACTAGGCCTAATCTGTGCTGGGAAACAGGTACTATTTATATGGCACATTTCCAACAAGGTAACAATACAAAACGCTTCACATGAAAGGCAATAAAGAAACAAATAAAACTGAAAGTAGAGGTAAAATCTTTCTGTAAAAATGTCCTTGTTTCAATAAAATGATCAATAAAAATGAGGTTGATGACCCCTGGATTCTATGGGATGCCACCAAAAGACTGCAACTGCATTTACATCGGCGTTTAATAAATCACAATTAAAGAAGATATTGTTAACTGTGTTTGAGCGTTCTCAACAAACACTGTTTTCAGACCAGGTAGCTTTTACTCTTTCCAAAGTCAAGACAGAACTTAATTTACTGATAAGACGGAGAGCAGAATGTGCCATCAATCGAGTAAAATTCAACCATTACTTCCATGGTAACCATCCCAATAGTTTACTGGCCAACAAGCTACTCAGTAATGATCAATTAGCTGATATAGCATCTATTGAATCTGAAACAGGGGAATTGCAATCAGAACCCAAATTAATCAATCAAAGATTCTCCCGCTTCTATAAAGAAACTGTACACCTCTGATTGTAAATCCACACCTAGCCAGATTAAGTCCTTTCTAAAATAATTAAGAACTAATCTTCTCTCAACAGAGGAAGCCACCTCGCTGGGAGCCTAAATCTCTCTCAATAAAGTAAAAAGGACATTGTATAGCATGAATAAAGGCAAATCACCTACATGGGATAGTACTCCTCATGAAGTCTATTTAAAACTTTGGAATCAATTAGGTCCATTACTGCTCAACATGATTAAAATAGCCGTTCACAAGGGTTCATTTGGGGGAAATGTGAACACAGCACTAATTTAGCTTCTATAAAAAAGGTAAGGATGCCACCCAGTGTTCTCACTATCGCCCCCTATCTTTGATAAAGACAGATATTAAACAGTTTTCCAAAATGTTGTCATCCTGTCCGGAGACCTACTTACCCAAATTGATCCACATGGACCTAAGCGGGTTTGTTAAAAAGCATTTATCCTTAGATAACCTCTGTCGACTATTACATTCAGATGTAGGATCTTAATTTAAGCCAGTTTTATAACAGGAAATGTGAATTATTATGTGAATTATAATTAATGGACATTTTTTGTAGGGGTTGATACATTTTTTGTTAGGGTAAATCAAGTCTGACATTTTAAAGTGTAAATTACAAACTTTAGAAGCCTTTTTAAACATTGAATACACCACAAGTTTGTATTTCCTGCTGTGCGGGAAAATTCTCAGCAACAAAAGTGATCAAAGTAAGATCCTGAATCTGTATGTTAGATGCTTCATCAGAAACAACTGTTCCTTGGGCTGTATTATCTTTTGATGCAGAAAATGCTTTTGATAGACTAGAATGGTAATATCTCTGGTCTGTATTGGAACATATTGGCATTTCATTAATATGATTAACCTTTTACTGCAGTTGACTAAATCAGGGTCACACAGAGTGTTTCTTGATAGTCTTAAACAAATCTACTTTGAAAAATATATATATAATATATATATATATATATATATAATATATTTCTCTCTTTTTTAACCTTTATTTAACTAGGTAAGTCAGTTAAGAACAAATTCTTATTGTCACAGTTGTCTTCGTCTTCAGAAGAAATAGAGAAGTCCTCATCTGACAAAGTTGACCAATACGCAGCAGAGGTTGCGTTCATCTTTGAATTTAATTAATCAATAACGTGAACACTATACAAAACAAGAAACAACGACAGTGCAACAGTTTTGCAGGCTATACAAACGCAGTGCAAAAACAACTACCCACAAACACAAAGACAAACACACCCTATTATATAGGACTCCCAATCAAAGGCAACTCAACACACCTGCCTTCAATTGGGAGTCCCATCCCAATTAACTATACATAGAAAACGAACCTAGAACCTATACCCACAACTAACTAACTAAACATAGAAATACATAAACACAGAGCAGTGCCCAAAACCCCCGGAATACATAAATAAAACGACCTACTACCTACACCACCACCCCAAACCATATAAAACAAATACCCTCTGCCACATCCTGACCAAACTCCAACAACAAATAACCCTTAACTGGTCAGGACGTGACAGTACCCCCCCTAAAGGTGCAGACCCCAGAATGCACCTAAAAGAAAAAACAAACCCCCAAACAAAAAACATCCCCTTAAACAATAAGGGAGGGAAGGGAGGGTGGCTGCCGTCAACGATGGCACTGTGCTACACCCTCCCTCCCCAACCCACCTATCCTGGAGGTGGCTCAGGTGCAGGACGTGGACCTCGCTCCACCTTCGGCGTTGCCCACTTCGGTGGCGCCGATAGCTGCGCCGGGCAGACGGGCCACTCGGGCTGGGCCGGAGGACAGGCGGGCCCCTCGGGCTGGGCCGGAGGACAGGCGGGCCCCGCGGGCTGGGCCGGAGGACAGGCGGGCCACTCGGGCTGGGCTGGAGGACAGGCGGGCCACTCGGGCTGGGCCGGAGGACAGGCGGGCCACTCGGGCTGGGCCGGAGGATAGGCGGGCCACTCGGGCTGGGCCGGAGGGCAGTCGGGCCACTCTGGCAGACCCGGGCAGTCGGGCCACTCTGGCAGACCCGGGCAGTCGGGCCACTCTGGCAGACCCGGGCAGTCGGGCCACTCTGGCAGACCCGGGCAGTCGGGCCACTTTGGCAGACGCACTAGATGCCTGATGCGTGGGGCTGGTATTGGATGTGCCAGTCTGGGCACACGCATCTTCAGGCTAGTGTGGGGAGCGGGTACAGGCTGAACAGGACTAGGCTGACTACTGGGAAGCTTGGTCCGGGTTGCTGGTATTGGTCGTGCCAGACTGGAGGTAATCACTACCGGGAAAGCACGAGAGGCAGGAACCGGAAAGACTGGGCCATGGAGGCGCGCAGGTGGCCATGATCGCACCGCCTGCACAACCCAACCCATCCAACTAGTAGCCCTGCACGAGCGGGGTGCTGGTGCAGGGCGGACTGGGCTGTGCGTGCGTGTAGGCGAGATAGTGCGCACCTCAGCGAAACACGGCGCTCTCACCTCCCTACGCATCTCCACATACTCACGGGTAGCTGGCTTATGGCTCTTCCTAGACCTAGCCAAACTACCCGTGTGCCCCCCCCTAAAAAAATCTTGGGGGTGCCTCTCCGGATTCCTCGCCAGCGCGTTCATGGCTTCAAAACACCGCCTCTCAGCCTTCGCTTCCTCGATCTCCTCCCGTGGGTGACGGTATTCCCCAGCCTGATGCCAAGGTCCAGCCTCGTCCAAAATCTCCTCCCAAGTCCATCTCTCCCCATAGTCCATATACTTAGCGTGCCGCTCCTCTCTCCGCTGCTTGGTCTTGGTTTGGTGGGTAGTTCTGTCACAGTTGTCTTCGTCTTCAGAAGAAATAGAGAAGTCCTCATCTGACAAAGTAGACCAATACGCAGCAGAGGTTGCGTTCATCTTTGAATTTAATTAATCAATAACGTGAACACTATACAAAACAAGAAACAACGACAGTGCAACAGTTTTGCAGGCTATACAAACGCAGTGCAAAAACAACTACCCACAAACACAAAGACAAACACACCCTATTATATAGGACTCCCAATCAAAGGCAACTCAACACACCTGCCTTCAATTGGGAGTCCCATCCCAATTAACTATACATAGAAAAAGAACCTAGAACCTATACCCACAACTAACTAACTAAACATAGAAATACATAAACACAGAGCAGTGCCCAAAACCCCCGGAATACATAAATAAAACGACCTACTACCTACAACACCACCCCAAACCATATAAAACAAATACCCTCTGCCACATCCTGACCAAACTCCAACAACAAATAACCCTTAACTGGTCAGGACGTGACACTTATTTTCAATGACGGCCTAGGAACAGTGCCTTGTTCAGGGGCAGAATGACAGATTATACCTGACACACATAGTTATGGGCTTAAAAAAAAGAAGACAACTGTCCCATGTCAGATACCATGTATTCAATTTGAAGTTTGTATCCCAATATTACATGTGATATACAGTGGCAAGAAAAAGTATGTGAACCCTTTGGAATGACCTGGATTTCTGCATAAATTGGTAATCAAATTTGATCTGATCTTCATCTAAGTCACAACAATAGACAGACATAGTGTGCTTAAATTAATAACACACAAATTATTGTATTTTTCTTAAACATTTACAGTGTAGGTTGGAAAAAGTATGAAAAAGCTAATGACTTCTCCAAAAGCTAATTGGAGTCAGCGAACCTGGAGTCCAATCAATGAGACGAGATTGGAGTTGTTGGTTAGCGCTGCCCTGCCCTATAAAAAAAACACACAACATTTCAGTTTGCTATTCACAAGAAGCATTGCCTGATGAGAACCATGCCTCGAACAAAAGAGACCTCAAAAGACCTAAGATTAAGAATTGTTGACTTGCATAAAGCTGCTATTATTATTATCCATGGAATCTCTGGCACAGGCAATTCGTCAATCGAAGGAAATAACACCAATTTCTCTCAAATCTACTGATCACTTCATCTCCTTATACGCAGATTATATTTTACTACAGATACGACAATGTATCTCTGTCGCTCCCAAACGATCATAGATAAACTCAGCTTCATCTCAAGTTATAAAGTTAATTCGAACCAAATCAGCCCTACTGCCTCTCAGGACCCCGATGGAGGACTCCATCTCTACTTATGGAATCCACAATCATTTCCCATTTTTAATATTTGGGAGTATAGATATTTCCTTCTTTAGATAAAATCATTGCCAGAAATGCTGAAATCAATTCAATCCAACCTCAGTAGATGGAGTAATATCCCAGTTGCTTTAACTGGCAGAATATCTATTGTCAAAATAAATGTATTGTCAGGGCTGAATTTCTGTAGTTCAATGTTTCTCATGTCTCCCCCTTTAGCTATTGTGATAAAATCCATAGTGCGCTTTAAAAATGTATATGAAAAAGTAAACGATCCCAGATAAAATGAATACATTTACAAAGAGAGAAAGACCTGGGAAGACTATCCATACCAAACTTTAAGTTGTATTTCCAGGTTCTACTATTTCGCCCCATCCTTAATTGGTTTAGACATGATTATTCTGTCCCCTGGCTGAGTATAGAGTGAAATATGCTGTCTCCAATTGCCCTGGAAGAGATGGTCTCCACTGACATATCCCTTAAACAATGTAAACTACGCTTTGATCCTATTATTGATCACACCATTTCTATTTGGCTCAAAATTGAAAAACAATGTAACTGGGAATCAAAATGGCATGCCCACACTACCATATTACACAATAACGCCTTGGAATCTGGAGCGGCCTTTTGCCTACCCCCAATGGTCTAAATGTTGAATCCATACCCTTACCCCTTACCGATATCATGGACAGTAATGGCTTGAGAACATTCCAAGATTTGATAGATACATACACATTACCAGGCAACTCCTTCTTTCTATATTTACAATTTAGGTCAGCTATGGAGTCCCTTTGGAGTCCCTTTGGAGACCCAACTACTGAAATAGCATGGTTTCTGGGTGGGGAGGGAGGATGTGGGTGGGTTGATGGGAACACGTGGGGGGGGGGGGTCATGGGTCGGAGGTTATCTTTGTATGCATTTATTTGATTGTTTTTGTACCTGTAACCCCACTTCTGAAAAAGATAAATAAAAGCTCACCTCAGGTCAACATCATTATGTACTTCTTCCTGTTTAATGACATTGAGTTCAAGCCCTTGTTCAGAGAAGAGACTCCAGTCACACACCTGTACTTTGGCAGGACCGTGAGCAAAGGTGATGTTTATAATGTTTTTGTCTAGTAACATTGTATTGTGTTTACATTTACGTCATTTAGCAGACACTCTTAGCCAGAGAAACTTACAGTAGTGCATGCATACATTTCATTTCACACATTTAAAAAAAATGTTTGTTGTTGTACCGGCCCCCCATTGGAATCGAACCCATAACCCTGGCGTTGCACACACCATGCTGGCATTGCAAACACCATGCGCTACCAACTGAGCCACAGGGAAGCCATTAGATGCTTTACTCATTAGATGCTATTTGTTTTAGCACTTTATCTTGTCTTTAAAGGCCCAGTGCAGTAAAACACTAGATTTCCTGTGTTTTTTTTTTTTTTAGATATGTTTCCACACTATGAGGTTGGAATAATGCTGTCAAATTGTGAAAATGATGATAATGCCCTTTAAGTGTAAGAGCTGTTTGAAAACGTCTGCCTGTTTTGGTGGGAGGAGTTTTGGCATTCCATGGTGACATCACCATGGGGTAAATTAGTTAATAGACCAATAAGAAAGAGAATTCCCAACCTCTCTGCCAGTAACAGCTAATTTTCAATTTTACACCCACTCAAACCACTCCCAGAAAGTCCAAGCAAAATTCTGCTTGAGAAATTGCTCTTTCCTAAAAAGCAATTTTTTCTTTCTTTGCAACCTGGTCTCAGAGCAATAAATATTATATTTTTCAAAAATCATGCCACTCCATTTACTATGTTACAGTATGTTACTTTACGTTAGGTTACATTACATTGGTCTACCAATGTAATCGTGGTTGTACAGTATAATCTGAATTGTAGGACGTATAGTATCTTACTGCTTGATCGCACCAGTTTGCTTTGACCCGTTAAGTATAAAATATTACATTCGACTGCTTTAGAATGATATATTATGTTCGACTGCTTTAGTATGATATGTTTTGTTAGGTTAGGGATTAGGGTTAAGGTTAGGGTTAATGTTAAAGTTATGGTTAAGGTTAGGAGTTAGGTTTTGTTTATTTTATTTCACCTTTATTTAACCAGGTAGGCTAGTTGAGAACAAGTTCTCATTTACAACTGAGACCTGGCCTTCAGTGATTCTTGCAGTCATTGGAAGCAGAGAACTGGAAGGAGAGGCGGCCGAAGGAGGAATTGGCTTTGAGGGTGACCAGTGAAATATACCTGCTGGAGCGCGTGCTACGGCTGGGTGCTGCTATTGTGACCAGTGAGCTGAGATAAGGCGGGGCTTTACCTAGCAAAGACTTATAGATGTCCTGGAGCCAGTGGGTTTGGCAACGAATATGAAGCGAGGGCCATCCAACGAGAGCATACAGGTCGCAGTGGTGGGTAGTATATGGGGCTTTGGTGACAAAACGGATGGCACTGTGATAGACTGCATCCAATTTGCTGAGTAGAGTGTTGGAGGCTATTTTGTAAATGACATCGCCGAAGTCAAGGATAGGTAGGATAGTCAGTTTTACGAGGGTATGTTTTGCAGCATGAGTGAAGGATGCTTTGTTGCAAAATAGGAAGCCGATTCTAGATTTAATTTTGGATTGGAGATGCTTAATGTGAGTCTGGAAGGAGAGTTTACAGTCTAACCAGATACCTAGGTATTTGTAGTTGTCCACATATTCTAAGTCAGAACTTTCAGAGCCGTCAGAACGTCCAGAGTAGTGACGCTGGACGGGTGGGCGGGTGTGGGCAGCGAGCGGTTGAAGAGCATGCATTTAGTTTTACTTGCATTTAAGAGCAGTTCGAGGCCACGGAAGGAGAGTTGTATGGCATTGAAGCTCGTCTGGAGGTTAGTTAACACAGTGTTCAAAGAAGGGCTAGAGGTATACAGAATTGTGTCGTCTGCGTAGAGGTGGATCAGAGAATCACCAGCAGCAAGAGCGGCATCATTGATATATACAAAGAAAACAGTCGGCCCGAAGATTGAACCCTGTGGCAACCCCCATTGAGACTGCCAGAGGTCCCGACAACAGGCCCTCCGATTTGACACACTGAACTAAGAAGTAGTTGGTGAACCAGGCGAGGCATTCATTTGAGAAACCAAGGCTGTTGAGTCTGCCAATAAGAATGTGGTGATTGACAGAGTCAAAAGCCTTGGCCAGGTCTATGAATACGGCTGCACAGTAATGTCTCTTATCGATGATGGTTATGATGTCGTTTAGGACCTTGAGCGTGGCTGAGGTGCACCCATGACCAGCTCTGAAACCAGATTGCATAGCGGAGAAGGTACGGTGGGATTCGAAATGGTCGGTGATCTATTTGTTAACTTGGCTTTTGAAGACCTTAGAAAGGCAGGGTAGGATAGATATAGGTCTGTAGCAGTATGGGTCTAGAGTGTCTCCCCCTTTGAAGAGGAGGATGACCGCGGCAGCTTTCCAGTCTTTGGGGATCTCAGACGATACGAAAGAGAGGGTGAACAGGCTAGTAATACGGGTTGCAACAATTTCGGTGGATAATTTTAGAAAGAGAGGGTCCAGATTGTCTAGCCCGGCTGATTTGTAGGGCTCCAGATTTGCAGCTCTTTCAGAACATCAGCTAATGCAGTACGCCACAGGATGTTTTTGTGCTGGTCAAGGTCAGGTCTGGAGTGAACCAAGGGCTATATCTGTTCCTGGTTCTACATTTTTTGATTGGGGCATGGTTATTTAAGATGGTGAGGAAAGCACTTTTAAAGAATAACCAGGCATCCTCTACTGATGGAATGAGGTCAATATCCTTCCAGGATACCCGGGCCAGGTCATTTAGAAAGGCCTGCTCGCTGAAGTGTTTTAGGGAGCGTTTGACAGTGATGAGGGGTGGTCGTTTGACCGCAGACCCATTACGGACGCAGGCAATGAGGCAGTGATCCCTGAGATCCTGGATGAAGACAGCAGAGGTGTATTTGGAGGGCAGGTTGGTTAGGATGATATCTATGAGGGTGCCCATGTTTACAGATTTGGGGTTGTATCTGGTAGGTTCATTGATAATTTGTGTGAGATTGACGGCATCAAGCTTAGATTGTAGGATGGCTGGGGTGTTAAGCATGTCCCAGTTTAGGTCACCTAGTAGCACTAGCTCTGAAGATAGATGGGGGTCAATCAGTTCACATATGGTGTGTCCAGGGCACAGCTTGGGGCAGAGGGTGGGCTATAGCAAGCGGCAACGGTGAGAGACTTGTTTCTGGAAAGGTGGATTTTTAAAAGTAGAAGCTCGAATTGTTTGGGTACAGACCTGGATAGTATGACTGAACTCTGCAGGCTATCTCTGCAGTAGATTGCAACACTGCCCCCTTTGGCAGTTCTATCTTGTCAGAAAATGTTATAGTTAGGGATGGAAATGTCAGGGTTTTTGTGGTCTTTCTGAGCCAGGATTCAGACACGGCTAGGACATCCGGGTTGGCAGAGTGTGCTAGGGCAGTGAATAAAACAAACTTAGGGAGGAGGCTTCTAATGTTAACATGCATGAGACCAAGGATTTTACGGTTACAGAAGTCAACAAATGAGAGCGCCTGGGGAATGGGAGTGGAGCTAGGCACTGCAGGGCCTGGATTAACCTCTACATCACCAGAGGAACAGAGGAGGAGTAGGATAAGGGTACGGCTAAAGGCTATAAGAACTGGTCGTCTAGTACATTCGGAACAGAGAGTAAAAGCAGCAGGTTTCGGGGCGCGGTAGAATAAATTCAAGGCATAATGTACAGACAAAGGTATGGTAGGATGTGAATACAGTGGAGGTAAACCTATGCTCTGAGTGACAATGAGAGAGATATTGTCTCTAAAAACATCATTTAAACCAGGTGAGGTCACCGCATGTGTGGGAGGTGGATCTAAATGGTTAACTAAGGCGTATTGAGCAGGGCTAGAGGCTCTACATTAAAATAAGGCAATAATTACTAACCATAACAGCAATGGACAAGGCATATTGACATTAGGGAGAGGCAAGGCATATTGACATTAGGGAGAGGCATGCGTAGCCGAGAGATCATATGGATTAACGGTTTAAAGGGTTAAGGTTAGGGTTAGGGGAAGGGTTAGTTAGCATGCTAAGTAGTGACAAGGTAGCTAAAATGTAGGAAGTAGTTGCAAAGTTGTTAATTAGCTAAAACTTTAAAGTCTGTGATGAGATTCGAACACACAACCTTCGGGTGGCTAAACGTTTGCATTTTACGCCCACCCATCCACTCCAACTGACTTCCCTCCATTTGTTTATGCCTTAAGTAACCTACTGTCATACCAAATGTAACATATCATACTCATTTGAGTGTCACAGATTTATGTAGGGCAATATAATGTTGCGTAATGTAAAGTAACATAGCACACTAATAGGAGTGGCAAAGATTATTGTTAAATATAATATGTTTTGCTCTGAGGCCAGGCTGTTTAAAAAAAATCATTTTAACCGAAAACAATCACAGTAAAGTACTTAATTGTTACCCAGAAATGATTTGATAGAGATTAAAAATGGACCTTTAACCATTTGTTTTACCCCTTTGGAAAAACCAACATATGCAGTGTTTACCATGAATGTGTTCTTTGCGAACGTGGTAACATTGTCTTTAAAAGGCACATTCTCGACAACCCGCGATCCCTGACAAAATGGTTTCAAGTGATATCTTATGGCATTGTAGCTCATATAATTTATCCCCCCCAAAAAAACTTTACGTTTACTTCACAGCGATGCTGGGTCACATCGGGCTGCACTGCCCTCGTCTAGAGGAGCTAGTGGTCTGTGCCAACGGGCTGCAGCCATTGGACGAGGAGCTTTTCAGGATTGCTGAGCGCTATAACAGCCTGTAAGCCATTGGCCTCGGGAGTGTGAGGTCACCTGTAGAGGCTTTGTGGAGTTTGTGAAGACGTGTGGGAAGAGACTAACTCAGCTGTTCATCATGGAGGAGGTCCTGGTGCCTGATGATGATTATAGTGACATAGAACAGCTACACACAAAGGGGTCCAAGCACCTGGGATGCATGTGGTACCCTGATATGATGCCTACCTAGTAGTGAGAGAGAGAGAGAGAGAGAGAGAGAGAGAGAGAGAGAGAGAGAGGGATGGATGGAGAGACAGAGATTAAGGAAAACTTTGACTACGTACAGATTCAGTGAGCATAGCCTTGCTATTGAGAAAGGCTGCCATAGGCAGACCTGGCTCTCAAGAGAAGACAGACTATGTGCACACTTCCCGCAAACTGAGCTGCACTTCCTAACCTTCTGCCAAATGTATGACCATATTAGAGACACATATTTCCCTCAGATTACACAGACCCACAAAGAACTCCAAAACAAACCCAATTTTGATAAACTCCCTTATCTACTGGGTGTAATATCACAGTGCACCATCACAGCAGCAAGATTTGTGACCTGTTGCCACAAGAAAAGGGCAACCAGTGAAGAACAAACACCATTGTAAATACAAGTCATATTTATGCTTATTTATTTTCCCTTTGGTACTTTAACTATTAGCACAACGTTACAACACTATATATAGACATAATATGACATTTGAAATGTCTTTATTCTTTTGGAACTTCTGTGAGTGTAATGTTTACTATTCATTTTTATTGTTTATTTCACTTTTGTATATTATCTAGTTCACTTGTTTTGGCAATGTTAACATATGTTTCCCATGCCAATAAAGCCCTTAAATTGAATCGAATTGAGAGAGATGGAGAGATGGAGAGCTAGAGAGATGGAAAGAGAGACCCACGGAGACCAATTGACAGAAACTTCTATATGTGATTGTATGTCATCATAGGTCCTGATATAATGCTCTCCTAGACGACAGAGAGATGTTCAAGGCTATCAGAAGAGGGAGTCCTTTAACGGGTCCGTCTGTTCCAGGAAAAACAGTATATACTTGGGATTTATTCAATCCGCATCGTGGAAGTTCGGCTTTACAACGTCATTGAAATTTAAAGGCAATGTTCCTTTTTTTTAGCGTGAACACTGCATATGTCGGCTCAGTCGGGAAATTACCTTTAAATGTTCTATCACGCAGAATCCTTAATGCTTCAGCGTTCCAGAATGAATAGAACCCCTTGTCTCTAACTAACTTTGTGTCATCATTCCAGGAGAAATGATAGGAAAGGGAAAAGGAATGATAAGTTATTTCTTCTAAGTGTTACTTTCCAGTTATTGTTTTGTTCCGGTTTATTTCTTGAAAATGTCTAGAAAAGTCCCCTTCAATATTACCCCAATTCACAATAATACAGCTTCAAAGTGAGGTGGGTGTATAACCGAACCTCTTCCTGTTTGGTGTTATGTCCTGCAGTCTGGGTTTCAGGAATACTACTGTATGTAGGTCAGTGTCACAGCATAACACAGAGTGGGGTTCTCCAGTCTCTGCTTTATCACCTCTCTAGTGTGGCCAGACCACCTGGTAATGTCTGGAGGAGGGGGTGAGGCCAGCCTGGTAATGTCTGGAGGAGGGGGTGAGGCCAGACCACCTGGTAATGATCTGGAGAAGGGGGTGATCTGGGAGGAGGGGGTGATCTGGGAGGAGGGGGTGAGGCTGGCCTGGTAATGTCTGGAGGAGGGGGTGAGGCCGGCCTGGTAATGTCTGGAGGAGGGGGTGATCTGGGAGGAGGGGGTGATCTGGGAGGAGGGGGTGATGCCAGCCTGGTAATGTCTGGAGGAGGGGGTGATCTGGGAGGAGGGGGTGAGGCCGGCCAGCCTGGTAATGACTGGAGGAGGAGGTGAGGCCAGTCAGCCTGGTAATGACTGGAGGAGGGGGTGAGGCCAGCCTGGTAATGTCTGGAGGAGGGGGTGAGGCCAGCCTGGTAATGTCTGGAGGAGGGGGTGAGGCCAGCCAGCCTGGTAATGTCTGGAGGAGGAGGTGATTACAAATTAGTCATGTTTTTTTTTAACATGTTTATTAGGAATTCGTTGCTCTGATTCAACCAAACTGAAATACATCTGTTTTTTATACGTTCATTGTGGACTGAGTTACTTTGTGCATCTACGTACATATTGCTGGCTCAAATATTATCATAATATTTGCGTGTAAAAGTCTGCAAATTAAAATATGTTTTATATTTATCTGATTAAAAGGGGAGGCTTTATGAACAATTGTCTAATATTCAGGTGTTTTATATGATGACTGTATTACCAAATGTATGTAATGCAAAGGTTTGCACCACGTTGACTAGAAAGGGATCCTAGGCCTAGCATCTGTTGATTCTTCGTGAAAATGTAAAACAACAACGGCATGTAGAACTCCTGTGCAGCTGCGTTTTCTGTGAGATTATAAAGGAATGTGATGGTCCGGCTACACCATACAATACTACAGTATGTTGCCTAGTTTCACTCATATTGTATTTCCTGGGGTTTTCACCTTTTCAAGATTTTGTGTGTCACGGCTCCTCCTCTGCAGTGCAGGGGCGGTTCCTCCTGCAGGCAGAGGAGGGTCGTTAGTGATTGGAGCTGGTGTGATTGGAGCCACCTGGGCTCAGGGTATTTAACAAACTGCTCCACTAATCTCTCTCTTGCTTCGCTTGCTCTCTCTCTCCCTGCTCCTCCAGGTATGATCCTGTTTTGTTTGTTCCTTTGTTGGTTTATTTAGTTTCCACTCAGTCATGTTTACACACACATATTCATGCACCCTACATACACCCTACATTATGACATTTCCACACCTCATTCCTTTTTCTTTGTTTAGAATTAATAGTTTTGTTTTATAATAAAGAACTTTTTGAATTGGCCTATACCGGTTGTTGATGTCCTCTCATTTTTGCCACAGGCTATGAGCCGGCCTGTGACAAGTGAAAAATACATGTAATATTTTCCATTTACTATGGGTACTGTAATTCTTGCAGTGAGAACTGTAATGTTGACTGTTTAATTGTAATTATAAGACATTTGAGCTATTCCTCACAAAGGCTACAGTAGTAGACATAAGGCTACACTCAGATCAGAGATTTCACGTTTGTCAGTTTTACCATGGCAACGGCCTCCATGCACAACACTGTTAATGAATGAATCATGGTGTGTGTTGTTTGTGGGCTATGTATAGTATTGTAACACCCCCATCAGTAAACATGAGATGTAACATCCGTGACGTTCTCAAATAACCTTATTGCAGTTCCCACATCAGCCACTAGAGAGCAGAGCCGTTCTAAGAAGGAAGCAGTCGAGAAGGCCAGGACGTTATATAAACAGGCAATATGATGAATTTGACCAATGGAATCCCAGCTAGACCTTTTCACCAGAAGCCACCTGAATTACACAAACGCTGAACATGAACTTGATCATTTATATGTTTCTTCCCATGACGTTTCTCTTTCTTTGATTTATACATATACAGGTGATCACATCCCATGTACAAATCTCAAATGTAAAAATGTAATATGTGTATATATATATGTGTTTTTTTTTTTTTTAATATTATAAAATAATCTTTATAGATTAATTGACATTGAATTTCAGACAAGACAGCCTTATTACGATTTGGTGTTCTCATCCTGACACCATTATACATTACTATTCCAAATGTTCTAAATTCTAGACACATGAACTGTGTTCCAAATGTTCTAAATTCTAGACACATGAACGGTGTTCCAAATGTTACCCTAATGCATACACAGTCCACTACTTCTGACCAGATAGGGCCATGGTCAAAAGTAGTAGGGTGCCATTTGGACCGATGTCTGTGAACTGAAAACGCCACTACATGATGCACCATCTGCAGTGTTCCAACAACGTCATGATGGGTAGCTTGGGAGTTGGACAGGGACATGTGAGTTAAGGTACGGTGTGTCTGTGGCCACAGAGCGAGAGGGGATGGGATTTGGAGCGTCCATCCATTGAGCAAATTACTCTCAGGTGTCTAGGTCGGTCTGTGTCCCAAATGGCTCCCTATTCCCTATATAGTCCACTACTTTTGACCAGGTACCATACTGTGCCAAAAGTAGTGCACTATATAGGGAATAGGGAGCCATTAATGACGCAGAAGCAGCCTAGGTGAGGCAGGGGAATTTTAAATAAAACATACTAAGTGCTTTGTTCTGGAAAAGTGGAGGTTGTTTTTTTGGAGAGGGGCGTAAGGATGGGGTGGGCGGTGCAGGGTGGGAAGAGAGGCGAGACTGATTGGGTTATCAGTGTGCTCTGAAAACCATCAGTAGAGTAACAGGCTAATGTGTTTCCTGACGAGGCTTGTTTTGAGGGGAAGTGGAGAGAGGAGAGTGGAGCCTCCCTTGTTCTGAGGGGAAGTGGAGAGAGGAGAGTGGAGCCTCCCTTGTTCTGAGGGGAAGTGGAGAGAGGAGAGTGGAGCCTCCCTTGTTCTGAGGGGAAGTGGAGAGAGGAGAGTGGAGCCTCCCTTGTTTTGAGGGGAAGTGGAGAGAGGAGAGTGGAGCCTCCCTTGTTCTGAGGGGAAGTGGAGAGTGAAGAGAGGTGCCTCTCTGTCTGTGGTATACTTTAGTATTCAATTACAATGGAAACTTTCCACAGCATTTGACACCAGAAGACAGACAGAAGCGGTGATGCTTTGCATCATTATACAAATATAGCTTTTTGGACATTACTTCATGAATCATCATTATTGCACACTGGAGCACATATCCAGATATGAGCCAGTTCAACAATATCTAGATAATCAGTCCCATCTTTGTCAAAATGACATAATAAATAGAATTCATTCTTCATTGCTCCTGTGTGTGATGTACTAAAGGTTCCCCTTGGATCCCCCAGGTTCTCCCAGGATCCCCCAGGTTCCCCCAGAATCCCCCAGGTTCTCCCAGGATCCCCCAGGTTCTCAAGACAGAAAGGGGTTCAGAGATCTCTTGGTGATGCCGTTCATCATGATGTCACTTTCTGTGATGTCCCAATTTGTTGTTGTTGGAGTTCAAACCGGATTGTGCTCTGAGGAAAAGGGTTCCAAGGTGGATGATGGTGAGGGCAGTGGTGACGTTGATTGCCCAGAGAAGGCTCCTGTTTCTGGGTCTGTTCCTGGGCCACCTCCCATGTGCTCTCTCCCCTGAGCCCCCTCCACTCCCTGATCCACTGTTCCTTGGTGGTGGGGTCCAGTCGCTCCAGATGCCTAGCCCGTACGATGGGGGAGGGGGCTACTGTGTTAATCAGCACACGGTATGTGTACCTGGGGGAGAGAGAGAGAGAGAGAGAGAGATGGTGTGGTAATGGTGGTGGTGGAGGGAAAGCAGGCCAGTATAAAATATGTGCCCATTTGATGTAAATCAGAGCGTTGTGAATACTGTGAATATGACTCTTGTTCTGTGTGTGTGTGTGTGTGTGTGTGTGTGTGTGTGTGTGTGTGTGTGTGTGTGTGTGTGTGTGTGTGGTGTGTGTGTGTGTGTGTGTGTGTGTGTGTGTCAAGACTGTGAATATGAAGCTCGTTCAGGGGCATGGACTAAACTCAGAGAGAGAAGAGAGGCTGACTGAGCCGCAACACACCCCTTTTCAGCATCTGCACTGACTTACAGAGAAATGTAGACATATCTATATTCTAATTTAACTAATGAAATGAGGCCCTGAATTACTGTTATTAAGGACTAATTTAGCTAAGGAAATGATGCCCTGAATTACTGTCATTAAGGACTAATTTAACTAATGAAATGAGGCCCTGAATTACTGTCATTAAGGACTAATTTAAGTAATGAAATGAGGCCCTGAATTACTGTCATTAAGGACTAATTTAACTAATGAAATGAGACCCTGAATTACTGTCATTAAGGACTAATTTAACTAATGAAATGAGGCCCTGAATTACTGTCATTAAGAACTAATTCAACTAATGAAATGAGGCCCTGAATTACTGTCATTAAGGACTAATTCAACTAATGAAACGAGGCCCTGAATTACTGTCATTAAGGGCGAATTTAACTAATGAAATGAGACCTGGCCCTGAATTACTGTCATTAAGGGCTAATTTAACTAATGAAATGAGGGCCTGAATTACTGTCATTAAGGACTAATTTAACTAATGAAATGAGGCCCTGAATTACTGTCATTAAGGACTAATTTAACTAATGAAATGAGGCCCTGAATTACTGTCATTAAGGACTAAATTGACCAATGAAATGAGGGCCTGAATTACCGTCATTAAGGACTAATTTAACTAATGAAATGAGGCCCTAAATTACTGTCATTAAGGACTAATTTAACTAATGAAATGAGGCCCTGAATTACTGTCATTAAGGACTAATTTAACTAATGAAATGAGGCCCTGAATTACTGTCATTAAGGGCTCTGTGCCCATTATATCTCTCTTTATGATCAACTCAGTTAATCTGATTATCATTTAATTTAATCTCAGGCCAATTCTCTCTCTCTCTCTCTTAGCCAACACTTGTTCAGGGAGTCCAGGGGGAGGATCCAAGACAAATACATTTGTAAATAAATAAATCCATAGCTAGAATCCCAACATAAGTGTCTGCTAGCCAGGTAGCAGTAACAGTGCCACCACAGAACTGATGGTGCAAATTAGTACGACTTCCTTCTACAGTCTTGCTCCTTTCAGGGTTTCTATTGGAATACAGCTATATATGCTAAAGTAATTATATAGTAATATACTGTTTAATGTACATTACTATGTACAGGGCGACCACAGCAGTGATGACACAGACCAGGTAGACCATCTGTTATTGCTGCATGACCCAGTTGTAGATATACAGTATAACATATAGATGCTATATAGTACTATAGTAAGGTTATGTTTACCTGGGCAGCAGGGCGACCACAGTAGTGATGACACAGACCAGGTAAAACATGGGGTCAGTCATTTGCTGCTGCAAGATCCAGTAGGGGTCTGATGGTGGATTACAGCTGATACACACAGCACTGTAGACCAGGGTCACCATGAAGTACAGAGATACACTACCCAGCATGATCACCCAGTGGACTACAGTCTAGAGCAGCAATAAGACAACAACACAGGGGTTAATATATTATCGATAACACATGGGTGAATACATTATCAATAACACATGGGTTAATATATTATCAATAACACATGGGTAAATACATTATCAATAACACATGGGTTAATACATTATCAATAACACATGGGTTAATACATTATCAATAACACATGGGTTAATACATTATCAATAACACATGGGTTAATACATTATCAATAACACATGGGTTAATACAGTATCAATAACACATGGGTTAATACAGTATCAATAACACATGGGTTAATACATTATCAATAACACATGGGTTAATACAGTATCAATAACACATGGGTTAATACATTATCAATAACACATGGGTTAATACATTATCAATAACACATGGGTTAATACATTATCAATAACACATGGGTTAATACATTATCAATAACACATGGGTTAATACAGTATCAATAACACATGGGTTAATACTTTATCAATAACACATGGGTTAATATATTATCAATAACGCATGGGTTAATATATTATCAATAACACATGGGTTAATACATTATCAATAACACATGGGTTAATACATTATCAATAACACATGGGTTAATATAGTATCAATAACACATGGGTTAATATATTATCAGTAACACATGGGTTAATATAGTATCAATAATACAAATATCTGGGTGTCCTCTTGGACAATAAGCTTCATTGGAGTAAAAGAAGAGCCAACAGAGACTGTACTTTCTCAAAAAGCTGGGATCTTTTAATGTTGACTGTACTATACTGACTCTGTTTTACAAATATTTCATTGAGAGTATTTTAACTTTTTGTATTGCTTGTTGGTTTAGCAATGCCACTGTCAGCCAGAGAAATATGCTGAGAAGGATTATCACCACAGCAAGCAAGGTACCTGGAGTCAAGCTGATAGGCCAGTGCCTTGTGGAGAACAGGGCCCTCCGCAAGGCTCACAAAATAATTTTACTCCCAAGACAACCCCTGTACCCGGACTTTGAACTACTCCCCTCTGGGTGCTGTCATAGGGCACCCCTTTGCAGGGAAAACAGAACGAGACAATAATTTGTGCCAGGTGTGATGTCCCTCCTAAATAGCTCGGGCTAATGTTCCTATCTACCCAGGAAGACCAGCAGGCTAGTCTCTTTTTATTGGTATGTAACTGCTCTGAAAGTTGTATTGTCAATTTGTTTTGTATTTAAACGCCACTTTAAACGTGTACATGACACTGCAACAACATTTCCCCATGGGGACAATAAAGTCAGTAAAGGAAACTATAGTAATAACACATGGGTTAATAGATTATCAATAACACATGAGTAGAGAAGTAAACAAGACAAGGTCAACAAACAAATATGAACGGTTATGAATAGACATAACAGATATGGATGGTCATGAATAGACTTAACAGATATGGATGGTTATGAATAGACATAACAGATATGGATGGGTATGAATAGACATAACATATATGGATGTGTATGAATAGATATAACAGATATGAATGGATGGTTATGAATAGATGTAACAGATATGGATGGTTATGAATAGACTTAACAGATATTCATGGCTATGAATAGACATAACAGATATGGATGGTTATGAAGAGACATAACAGATATGGGTGGTTATGAATAGACATAACAGATATGGATGGTTATGAATAGACATAACAGATATGGATGGTTATGAATAGACATAACAGATATGGGTGGTTATGAATAGACATAACAGATATGGATGGTTATGAATAGACATAACAGATATTCATGGCTATGAATAGACATAACAGATATTCATGGCTATGAATAGACATAACAGATATGGATGGTTATGAATAGACATAACAGATATGGATGGTTATGAATAGACATAACAGATATGGATGGTTATGAATAGACATAACAGATATGGGTGGTTATGAATAGACATAACAGATATGGATGGTTATGAATAGACATAACAGATATTCATGGCTATGAATAGACATAACAGATATTCATGGCTATGAATAGACATAACAGATATGGATGGTTATGAATAGACATAACAGATATGGATGGTTATGAATAGACATAACAGATATGGGTGGTTATGAATAGACATAACAGATATGGATGGTTATGAATAGACATAACAGATATTCATGGCTATGAATAGACATAACAGATATTCATGGCTATGAATAGACATAACAGATATGGATGGTTATGAATAGACATAACAGATATGGATGGTTATGAATAGACATAACAGATATGGGTGGTTATGAATAGACATAACAGATATGGATGGTTATGAATAGACATAACAGATATTCATGGCTATGAATAGACATAACAGATATTCATGGCTATGAATAGACATAACAGATATGGATGGTTATGAATAGACATAACAGATATGGATGGTTATGAATAGACATAACAGATATGGATGGTTATGAATAGACATAACAGATATGGATGGTCATGAATAAACATAACAGATATGGATGGTTATGAATAGATATAACAGATATGAATGTATGGTTATGAATAGATATAACAGATATGGATGGTTATGAATAGACAACAGATATGGATGGTTATGAATAGACATAACAGATATGGATGGTTATGAATAGACATAACAGATATGGATGGCTATGAATAGACATAACAGATATGGATGGTTATGAATAGACATAACAGATATGGATGGTTATGAATAGACATAACAGATATTCATGGCCATGAATAGACATAACAGATATGGATGGTTATGAATAGACATAACAGATATGGATGGTTATGAAGAGACATAACAGATATGGATGGTTATGAATAGACATAACAGATATGGATGGTTATGAACAAACATAACAGATATGGATGGTTATGAATAGACATAACAGATATGGATGGTTATGAATAGACATAACAGATATGGATGGTTATGAATAGACATAACAGATATTCATGGCTATGAATAGACATAACAGATATGGATGGTTATGAATAGACATAACAGATATGGATGGTTATGAAGAGACATAACAGATATGGATGGTTATGAATAGACATAACAGATATGGATGGTTATGAACAGACATAACAGATATGGATGGTTATGAATAGACATAACAGATATGGATGGTTATGAATAGACATAAAATATATGGATGGTTATGAATAGACATAACAGATATGGATGGTTATGAATAGACATAACAGATATGGATGTCATGAATAGACATAACAGATATGGATGGTTATGAATAGACATAACAGATATGGATGTCATGAATAGACATAACAGATATGGATGGTTCTGAATAGACATAACAGATATGGATGGTTATGAATAGACATAACAGATATGGATGGTTATGAATAGACATAACAGATATGGATGGCTATGAATAGACATAACAGATTTGGATGGTTATGAATAGACATAACAGATATGGATGGTTATGAATAGACATAACAGATATTCATGGCTATGAATAGACATAACAGATATGAATGGTTGTGAATAGACAACAGATATGGATGGTTATGAATAGACATAACAGATATGAACGGATGGTTATGAATAGATATAAGAGATATGAATGGATGGGTATGAATAGATATAACAGATTTGAATGGCTGGGTATGAATAGATATAACAGATATTAATGGGTATGAATAGATATAACAGATTTGAATGGATGGGTATGGATAGATATAACAGATATTAATGGGTATGAATAGCTATAACAGATATTAATGGGGTTGGGAATGAAAAGTTAGTTAGAGTGTTTTAAAACGTATTTTGACCATAGCTGAGAGATGTTGCTCACTCACTAAAACCAGATGTGACTCACCCAGGTTTTGATCTCTATGGCCAGATGCAGTAGGATTGTGAATAAAGACACAGTGTTAATAGGAGTTCCAAACGTGTAGATGTCTATGTCTGATCCATGGTAGGTCTGGAAAAGTGACAATTAACTCATTATATTTGAAAACGTTTTGAAAACGTTATTGTCCACTGAAATTGACAAATTATACAAGCTATTAGAGGTGACTCTACAGTTTTTCAAGTGTCATTCTTACCCAAAATGGAATGAAGAAGCAAACCAGACTTTGATAGAAGGCGTCCAGCATGGCGATCCAAAATGTGAAGTGATTATATCCCTGAAATCAGAAACACACATTTAAACCTAAAGAGATATGCAATAAAGTACTCATCTATTTACAGATATTCCACATTGGGGTCTCACCACCAATACTAGTATCGACACAGCAAGCATCTTCTCACCGATAGAAATTAGTTGTGACACCCTGACCTTTGACCCCTAACCCCTGACCCCTTAAACACTGACCTCTGACCCTTGGCCACTCCTGTACAGCTCTGGGAGGCCCAGCAGCGTCTCCGTGGCAAAGTTTCTGTCCATCACGCCGAACATGATGGGCGGGGCGGAGGTGAAGAAGAGGTTGAAGAAGATTATCAGCCAGATGTCAATCATGGACGTCCCCGAGAAACCACAGTAGAACTGGTACCAGAAGAGGAGGTTCACATAGGTCTGGGGATAGAACATAGAGTTAAGGTTAGAGTTAGGGATAGGGTTAAGGGTTAAGGGTTAGGGTTTGGATCAGGGCCATGCCAGAGAAACCACAGTAGAACTGGTACCAGAAGAGGAGGTTCACATAGGTCTGGGGATAGAACATAGAGTTAAGGTTAGAGTTAGGGATAGGGTTAAGGGTTAAGGGTTAGGGTTTGGATCAGGGCCATGCCAGAGAAACCACAGTAGAACTGGTACCAGAAGTGGAAGTTGACATAGGTCTGGGGGACAGATTAGAAATGGCACAAAGTCCTTACTGGACCTTGAACCAATAAGAAGAAGAATAATTGACATGGAAGAGATTGTAAGGAGCCTATCAACACAAGTGTTTAGATTGGTGTTATGCATTGGTGGTGGATGGATGTGGTGAAATGCCCACCACATTCTTGTAGAAAAAGTAGATGGCCATGTTAGCTAGTCTTCTGTAACACCAGTGTCCATGGGCCAGGAGCAGCTTCTTCATGTGTTTAAAACAGGAGATGGAGAAGTCACTGGCCATGACAGCCTGCAGACAGAAGATAAACAGAAAAACATGATTGTATTTTTAAATTAAACATTACAATTTGGAAGTTTAGTTCAAATGAGGACTAGAATATATCCAAATAAAACCTAAATAAAATCAAACACACACAGCCCCTTCAACATGTGTTTGGTTGAGTTTAGAATGACAGAGAATCAAAATCTTTCTTAACCTGGTCCCAGATGTGTTTGTGCTGTCTTGCCAAATCATATGGTCATTGTCAAGACAGCACAAACAGATCTGGGACCAGGCTATGTCAGAGAATCTTTAGAGTAAAAGCCCTGACGCAAACCTGCATGCCCTCCTGTCCTGATATACCGATGCCGACATCAGCTGCTTGGATCATGTTCACGTCACTCGCACCGTCTCCTGAAGCAATCCAGTGGTGATAGACAGAAAGGATCAGCTATACTTAGATTGACTTTAAAACCGCAAAACTATAGACACTAAAGGGGATATCTACAGACATTCTAAACCCTTCCTAAACCTAAACCAGTCAAGGGGAACATTTGGTCACAGAACTGTTTTAGTTTACAATACATTACACTTTCTTATCTTGACTTCTCATGGATCCATCTTGGGGATCTCTTACCTATAGCCAGGGTCATGACCTTCAGTCTCTCCCTAACCACCTTAACCACGGTGCTCTTCTGTAAAGGTGTGACCCTGCAGCACAGCACAGAGCGGCAGCTCCGAGCTAGCTCCACAAACCGCTCCACCAGGTCTGACTCCAGAGCCATGCCCAAGGTATGCCCATCAATCACCAGGCCAATGGAGGGACTGGGGTCCCCTGGAGCTCCTGGACCTACATACTGCCTCACCTCTTCAAGAGTACAGTCCAGTGTGGACGCACACACTGCCTGGAAAACACATTATACAGTTGGTTGTTATTTGTTGGCTGTTATTTGTAGGTTTGCTGTTATTTGTAGGCTGTTATTTGTTGGCTGGCTGTTATTTGTAGGTTTGCTGTTATTTGTTGGCTGTTATTTGTTGGCTGGCTGTTATTTGTAGGTTGGCTGTTATTTGTAGGTTGGCTGTTATTTGTAGATTTGCTGTTATTTGTTGGCTGTTATTTATTGGCTGGCTGTTATTTGTAGGTTGGCTGTTATTTGTAGGTTGGCTGTTATTTGTAGATTTGCTGTGGAGTTCTGGAAATCAGTTTGTCATTGTATTACGCTGTATTACGGGGGTTTAGATTGTTTATTACAAAACATATGCTACTCCCCAGTCTGTTCATAAGAAAGTGCTGTTTATTTCCTACGAGGGTTGAATATGATAACTGTGATCATGCCTTGGCTGTGTATTGGTGTATTACACCTTTGATTAGATCTGTAAGCAGGTTTAATATTGTTCTGGGGGTAATTCCTCCTGTAAGCAGGTTTAATATTGTTCTAGGGGGTAATTCCTCCTGTAAGCAGGTTTAAAATTGTTCTAGGGGTAATTCCTCCTGTAAGCAGGTTTAAAATTGTTCTAGGGGTAATTCCTCCTGTAAGCGGGTTTAATATTGTTCTAAGGGTAATTCCTCCTGTAAGCAGGTTAAAATTGTTCTAGGGGTAATTCCTCCTGTAAGCAGGTTTAATATTGTTCTAGGGGGTAATTCCTCCTGTAAGCAGGTTTAATATTGTTCTAGGGGGTAATTCCTCCTGTAAGCAGGTTTAAAATTGTTCTAGGGGGTAATTCCTCCTGTAAGCAGGTTTAATATTGTTGTAGGGGTAAATCCTCCTGTAAGCAGGTTAAATATTGTTCTAGGGGTAATTCCTCCTGTAAGCAGGTTTAATATCGTTCTAGGGGTAATTCCTCCCATCCATCATCAATATGTTGCCCCACCTGAGAGTGGCATGGCAGCACTTGTAGAGACAGAATGTCTCCACACACACACACACACAAACACACACACACACACACACACACACACACACACACACACACACACACACACACACACACACACACACACACACACACACACACACACACACACACACACACACACACACACACACACACAGAGTTGAGCGCTGATGAGTAATTTCTGCTCAGTCTATTTGAAGCAGAGGGATGATTAGATAGACAGGATGTTATGAAGGAGCTCCACTTCCTCCATCTCTCTCCTCCCTCTCTCTCGCTCTCTCTCTCTCTCTCTCTCCTCTCTCTCTCTCTCCTCTCTCTATCTCCTCCCTTTATCTCTCCTCCCTCTCTTGCCTCTCTCTCTCCTCTCTCTCTCCTCTCTCTCGCTCTCTCTCTCCTCCCCTCTCTATCTCTCCTCCCCCTCTCTCTCTCCTCTCTCTCTCTCTCTCTCTCTCTCTTCTCTCTCTCCTCTCTCTCTCTCTCTCCTCTCTCTCTCCCCTCTTGCCTCTCTCTCCTCTCTCTCCTCTCTCTCTCGCTCTCCTCTCTCTCTCTCCTCTCTCTCTCTCGCTCCTCTCTCTCTCCTCTCTCTCCTCTCTCTCGCTCTCCTCTCTCTCTCCTCTCTCTCCTCTCTCTCCTCTCTCTCGCTCTCCTCTCTCTCTCTCCTCTCTCTCTCCCCTCTCTCTCCTCTCTTGCCCCCCTCTCTCTCTCTCTCTCTCTCTCTCTCTCTCTCTCTCTCTCTCTCTCTCTCTCTCTCTCTCTCTCTCTCCTCCAAAGAGCCAGGAGATCTTTAATGACCACAGAGGAGCACAGACTAACATCCAACATTGCATTTTTGACTCTGTGTCTTAGATGGAAATGTGAAGATTTGACCTTTTGATGAAATATCAATGTGGTTTAAAAGCTTCGGCCAATTAAATCAGGGCTTGGGAGGGAGGAAGACAAAAAGGTAGAGAGAGACAAAAAGTGCAAGAGAGAGAGACAGACATGCCAGACTGTCTGCAGCTAACTGTCTGCAGCTAATTGTCTGCTCCACTCAGTGCTTTAGAGAGGACAGGAGAGAAGAGGGGAGATGGCTAAGTGGAATGAATACTAACAAACTTAATACTGTACATCCTGATCCACAGGGGAATACTGTACAGTGCAGTCTGGGCTGCTGGATTGATGGAATACTGTACAGTGCAGTCTGGGCTGCTGGATAGATAGAATACTGTACAGTGCAGTCTGGGCTGCTGGATAGATAGAATACTGTACAGTGCAGTCTGGGCTGCTGGATTGATGGAATACTGTACAGTGCAGTCTGGGCTGCTGGATAGATAGAATACTGTACAGTGCAGTCTGGGCTGCTGGATAGATAGAATACTGTACAGTGCAGTCTGGGCTGCTGGATAGATAGAATACTGTACAGTGCAGTCTGGGCTGCTGGATTGATGGAATACTGTACAGTGCAGTCTGGGCTGCTGGATAGATAGAATACTGTACAGTGCAGTCTGGGCTGCTGGATAGATGGAATACTGTACAGTGCAGTCTGGGCTGCTGGATAGATAGAATACTGTACAGTGCAGTCTGGGCTGCTGGATAGATAGAATACTGTACAGTGCAGTCTGGGCTGCTGGATAGATAGAATACTGTACAGTGCAGTCTGGGCTGCTGGATAGATGGAATACTGTACAGTGCAGTCTGGGCTGCTGGATAGATGGAATACTGTACAGTGCAGTCTGGGCTGCTGGATAGATTGAATAGGAGCAGCAGCTTTCCGCCCTGGCTGCCCAGGAACTGTGGAAATAGGATGTTCTATCAAAACTCATTACACTTCGAACCTGTTACTCTAATACCAAGACAGCAGTAAGAGGAAGCTGTGCCATGAAGGTGCTTGTTTCAACGAATCTCACAGAAACAGATGCGCAACAGTAGACCATGTAATTTGTAAGGAAATGACGGACTTCAACTAGAGTAAACGTCCCCCAGTGATGTGAACTGAACTGCAGAGCTCATCCAAATCAATCACTGTCCATCCGTCCCTACCTTGTCTGTGTGTGTGTGTGTGTGTGTGTCCAGTACCTTGTTGTTGGTGTTCGTGTTGATGACCAGATCTCCCTGGTCCAGGAGCAGGTAGGTGTGTGTGTGTGTGTGTGTGTGTGTGTGTGTGTGTGTGGGGGGGGGCGTGCATGTGTGGTTCCCTACCTTGTTGTTGGTTCTCATGTTGATAACTAGATCTCCCTGGTCCAGCAGCCTGCAGGTGTAGGCGATGTTGACGGCTGTCTCAGGCTTGTCCCCTGTCAGAACCCACACCTGGATCCCTGCCTCTCTCAGGGCCGTGATGGTGTCAGGAACACTGTCCTGCAGACGGTCCTCTATACCCGTGGCCCCTGGGGAACAAACACACGTCCACGGAGGTGACAGTGATGTTGGATTTATTTAGGACCAGGCTACGCAAATAAGGATGCAGTCACAGACAGACAGACAGACAGACAGACAGACAGACAGACAGACAGACAGACAGACAGACAGACAGACAGACAGACAGACAGACAGACAGACAGACAGACAGACAGACAGACAGACAGACAGACAGACAGACAGACAGACAGACAGACAGACAGACAGGCAGTCAGGCAGTCAGACAGGCAGATGCACACCCACCTAGCAGAGTGAGGTGTGTCTCCAGGTGTGTTGCTGTCTCCATAAGGAGTTCCTCTCTGTTGTTGATGGTAGCCACAGCATCCTGTCTCACCAGGGACCAGTCCTCATTGGCCTTCTTACTAAGTACCTGGAATGCACACACACACACACACACACACACACACACACACACACACACACACACACACACACACACACACACACACACACACACACACACCCCCCCCCCCCTCACGCACACACACCCGCGCGCACACACACACGCGCGCACACACACACCCCGAGAGAGTGGTGAGACGGGCAGACCAAAACACAAGCCCAACTTTAACATTTGTTTATTCAGTAAACAAAGAAGAAATGAAATAATAACTTAAATCAACATACTAAATCACTAGCTACAGTAATCAACATCTACTAAATCACTAGCTACAGTAAATCAACATAACTACTAAATCACTAGCTACAGTAAATCAACACTACTAAATCACTAGCTACAGTAAATCAACACTACTAAATCACTAGCTACAGTAAATCAACATAACTACTAAATCACTAGCTACAGTAAATCAACACTAATAAATCACTAGCTACAGTAAATCAACACTACTAAATCACTAGCTACAGTTGTCACGTCCTGACCATAGTAAGATGTTATTTTCTATGGTAGAGTAGGTCAGGGCGTGACAGGGGGTGTTTTGTGTTTTTCTATGTTTTCTCTATCTATGTTTAGTTCTTGTTTTCTATTTCGATGTTGTTGTTTTTTGGGATGATCTCCAATTAGAGGCAGCTGGTCCTCGTTGTCTCTAATTGGAGATCATACTTAAGTAGGTTTTTTTTTCCACCTGTGTTTGTGGGTAGTTGTCTTCTGTTTAGTCTATGTATCTGACAGAACGGTGCGCTTTCGGTTTTCTCTTTGTTATTTTGTCTTAGTGTTTTTGTGTTAAAATAAACATTCATCATGAGCAATCAACACGATGCGCTTTGGTCCCCTCTCTACGACAGCCGTTACAACAGTAAATCAACATAACTACTGAATCACTAGCTACAGTAAATCAACATAACTACTAAATCACTAGCTACAGTAAATGAACATCACTACTAAATCACTAGCAACAGTAAATCAACACTACTAAATCACTAGCTACAGTAAATCAACACAACTACTAAATCACTAGCTACAGTAAATCAACACAACTACTAAATCACTAGCTACAGTAAATCAACACAACTACTAAATCACTAGCTACAGTAAATCAACACAACTACTAAATCACTAGCTACAGTAAATTAACATAACTACTAAATCACTAGCTACAGTAAATCAACACTACGAAATCACTAGCTACAGTAAATCAACACTACTAAATCACTAGCTACAGTAAATCAACACTACTAAATCACTAGCTACAGTAAATCAACACAACTACTAAATCACTAGCTACAGTAAATCAACACTACTAAATCACTAGCAACAGTAAATCAACACTACTAAATCACTAGCTACAGTAAATCAACAGTACTAAATCACTAGCTACAGTAAATCAACACTACTAAATCACTAGCTACAGTAAATCAACACTACTAAATCACTAGCTACAGTAAATCAACACTACTAAATCACTAGCTACAGTAAATCATGCACCAGGTACCAGTCCTCATAGGCCCTCCCTGTCACACACCACCCCAGGAGAGAGGGATACGGAAAAAGGGATGAAGAGAGAGACGCAAACCAAACACTAACAGATGTATATGAAGCAGACAAAATGCACACAACTAACTTGGTCATACAATCATCACACTGTCATTGTACTTATTGGCTACTTAGACATGTCTCTAAATGTGTCTGGCGGTGTGGGCTCACCTTCTTTGCCAAACAGAGGGTACGTAGTCCTTCCTTGGCGTACCAGTCAAGGTGTTTTTGAGTGCTTGCAGGTATATTCTTATGGCTCCCCTCCATTCTGTTCTCTGTGGAGAGAACAAAATAATTACTGAAAGTGATGTCATGACCCAGGTAACATCTCATTGTACCTGTACTAAAGTGGAAATCTGGTCCTGTATAACCCAGGTAACATCTCATTGTACCTGTGCTAAAGTGATAATGTGGTCCTGTATAACCCAGGTAATATCTCATTGTACCTGTACTAAAGTGATAATGTGGTCCTGTATAACCCAGCTAATATCTCATTGTACCTGTACTAAAGTGGTAATGTGGTCCTGTATAACCCAGGTAATATCTCATTGTAACTGTACTAAAGTGATAATGTGGTCCTGTATAACGCAGGTAATATCTCATTGTAACTGTACTAAAGTGGTAATGTGGTCCAGTATAACCCAGGTAATATCACATTGTAACTGTACTAAAGTGGTAATGTGGTCCTGTATAACCCAGGTAATATCTCATTGTAACTGTACTAAAGTGGTAATGTAACTGTACTAAAGTGGAAATGTGGTCCTGTATAACCCAGGTAATATCTCATTGTAACTGTACTAATGTGGTAATGTAACTGTACTAAAGTGATAATGTGGTCCTGTATAACCCAGGTAATATCTCATTGTACCTGTACTAAAGTGGTAATGTAACTGTACTAAAGTGATAATGTGGTCCTCTATAACCCAGGTAATATCTCATTGTACCTGTACTAAAGTGGTAATGTAACTGTACTAAAGTGGTAATGTGGTCCTGTATAACCCAGGTAATATCTCATTGTAACTGTACTAAAGTGGTAATGTGGTCCTGTATAACCCAGGTAATATCTCATTGTACCTGTACTAAAGTGGTAATGTAACTGTACTAAAGTGATAATGTGGTCCTGTATAACCCAGGTAATATCTCATTGTACCTGTACTAAAGTGATAATGTGGTCCTGTATAACCCAGGTAATATCTCATTGTAACTGTACTAAAGTGATAATGTGGTCCTGTATAACCCAGGAAATATCTCATTGTACCTGTACTAAAGTGGTAATGTAACTGTACTAAAGTGGTAATGTGGTCCTGTATAACCCAGGTAATATCTCATTGTAACTGTACTAAAGTTGTAATGTGGTCCTGTATAACCCAGGCAATATCTCATTGTACCTGCACTAAAGTGATAATGTGGTCCTGTATAAACCAGGTAATATCACATTGTACCTGTACTAAAGTGGTAATGTGGTCCTGTATAACCCAGGTAATATCTCATTGTACCTGTACTAAAGTGGTAATGTGGTCCTGTATAACCCAGGTAATATCTCATTGTACCTGTACTAAAGTGATAATGAGGTCCTGTATAACCCAGGTAATATCTCATTGTACCTGTACTAAAGTGATAATGTGGTCCTGTATAATCCAGGTAATATCTCATTGTACCTGTACTAAAGTGATAATGTGGTCCTGTATAACCCAGGTAATATCTCATTGTAACTGTACTAAAGTGATAATGTGGTCCTGTATAACCCAGGTAATATCTCATTGTACCTGTACTAAAGTGGTAATGTGGTCCTGTATAACCCAGGCAATATCTCATTGTACCTGCACTAAAGTGATAATGTGGTCCTGTATAACCCAGGTAATATCACATTGTACCTGTACTAAAGTGGTAATGTGGTCCTGTATAACCCAGCAAATATCTCATTGTACCTGTACTAAAGTGGTAATGTGGTCCTGTATAACCCAGGTAATATCTCATTGTACCTGTACTAAAGTGATAATGAGGTCCTGTATAACCCAGGTAATATCTCATTGTACCTGTACTAAAGTGATAATGTGGTCCTGTATAATCCAGGTAATATCTCATTGTACCTGTACTAAAGTGATAATGTGGTCCTGTATAACCCAGGTAATATCTCATTGTACCTGTACTAAATTGATAATGTGGTCCTGTATAACCCAGGTAATATCTCATTGTACCTGTACTAAAGTGATAATGAGGACCTTTATAACCCAGGTAATATCTCATTGTACCTGTACTAAAGTGATAATGTGGTCCTGTATAACCCAGGTAATATCTCATTGTAACTGTACTAAAGTGATAATGTGGTCCTGTATAACCTAGGTACTATCTCATTGTACCTGTACTAAAGTGGTAATGTGGTCCTGTATAACCCAGGTAATATCTCATTGTACCTGTACTAAAGTAGAAATGTGGTCCTGTATAACCCATGTAATATCTCATTGTAACTGTACTAAAGTGGTAATGTAACTGTACTAAAGTGGAAATGTGGTCCTGTATAACCCAGGTAATATCTCATTGTAACTGTACTAAAGTGGTAATGTAACTGTACTAAAGTGATAATGTGGTCCTGTATAACCCAGGTAATATCTCATTGTACCTGTACTAAAGTGGTAATGTAACTGTACTAAAGTGATAATGTGGTCCTGTATAACCCAGGTAATATCTCATTGTACCTGTACTAAAGTGGTAAAGTAACTCTACTAAAGTGGTAATGTGGTCCTGTATAACCCAGGTAATATCTAATTGTAACTGTACTAAAGTGGTAATGTGGTCCTGTATAACCCAGGTAATATCTCATTGTACCTGTACTAAAGTGGTAATGTAACTGTACTAAAGTGATAATGTGGTCCTGTATAACCCAGGTAATATCTCATTGTAACTGTTCTAAAGTGGTAATGTAACTGTACTAAAGTGATAATGTGGTCCTGTATAACCCAGGTAATATCTCATTGTACCTGTACTAAAGTGGTAATGTAACTGTACTAAAGTGATAATGTGGTCCTGTATAACCCAGGTAATATCTCATTGTACCTGTACTAAAGTGGTAATGTAACTGTACTAAAGTGGTAATGTGGTCCTGTATAACCCAGGTAATATCTCATTGTAACTGTACTAAAGTGGTAATGTGGTCCTGTACAACCCAGGTAATATCTCATTGTACCTGTACTAAAGTGATAATGTGGTCCTGTATAACCCAGGTAATATCTCATTGTAACTGTACTAAAGTGGTAATGTGGTCCTGTATAACCCAGGTAATATCTCCTTGTACCTGTACTAAAGTGGAAATGTGGTCCTGTATAACCCAGGTAATATCTCATTGTAACTGTACTAAAGTGGAAATGTGTTCCTGTTTGCCACAGTTGATAGAACATGGCTCTTGCAACGCCAAGAGTCGTGGGTTGAATTCCCACTGTGGCCACCCATACATAAAATGTATGCACACGCAAGTCGTTTTGGGTAAAAGTGTCTGCTAAATGGTGTATGTACTATGTTGTATTATGATATATAATTCTATAATGATATTAGTTTATCCTGATCACATGACCTGACCAGGTAACTGTGTCTGAAGGGCCCAGAATGTTTCTCTAATCAGGTCACATGATGAAGATATAATAGTTTACAAGCACCTGTTATATTTAACAGTACCATACAGTACCATACAGTACCATACAGCACCATGCAGTACCATATAGAACCATCTAGTACCATACAGTACCATACAGAACCACACAGAACCATACAGTAACATACAGTACCATACAGCACCATGCAGTACCATACAGTACCATACAGAACCACACAGAACCATACAGTAACATACAGTACCATACAGCACCATACAGCACCATACAGTACCATACAGAACCATGCAGTACCATATAGAACCATCCAGTACCATACAGCAACATGCAGTAACATACAGTAACATACAGCACCATGCAGCACTATGCAGCACCATACAGTACCTTACAGTGCCATACAGTACCATACAGCACCATACAGTACTATATAGCACCATACAGTACCATACAGTACTTATAAGCCTACCTGCATATGGAGTCTCTAAAAGCTCCATCATTGTGTAGTCCGCCCCTTTGGTATACATCACTATCTCCCTGGTGATTGGATGACACAACACCACCGACATCCTCTTCCTGATGGGGTCAAAGGTCAGGGTGTCCAGCACCTGATAGGTCAGCTCTTGCCCGTGAGGTAACCTCACTGTGACGCTGTCTGGGGTACGGGCCAATAGGGTGAAGCCGTACGCCTTGGCAGCGTACACCAGCGCTGCCTCATCTGGACTCTCTGCCTCGTAGCATAGCTGATCAGCAGTGTCCACTACCAGCCCAGGTCTGGGGATGTTGGCTGGGGTAGAGACAGAGACAGAGAGACAGAGAGAGACAGAGAGAGACAGAGACAGAGACAGCGAGTGACAGAGACAGAGAGACAGAGACAGAGAGAGAGAGACAGAGACAGAGACAGAGACAGAGAGACAGAGACAGAGAGAGAGAGACAGAGAGAGACAGCGAGTGACAGAGACAGAGACAGAGAGAGAGACAGAGACAGAGACAGAGACAGAGACAGAGAGACAGAGACAGAGAGACAGACAGAGAGTGACAGAGAGTGACAGAGACAGAGAGACAGAGAGAGACAGAGACAGAGAGACAGAGAGAGACAGAGACATAGACATTGACAGTGTCGTGTTAGATCAACACTTAGCTATTTATCTGGTTAGCTGATTGTGATTATAATTCACTTCCAGAGGCATGTGTCTTTCAATGCCTTTATAGGTGTCAGTGTTGTAGATTTGTGTAGTTTTAGTGTTGCAACTCTATCAATATAATTTGTACTTGCTGTTTTTTGTGCACTAGTTCTGAGACTATAAGAGTTATATTAAACAACACTGAGTTGTTCTCTCCCTCTACCCACCCTTGGTGTTGGTCTGGCTGGCCTGCCCCTCTGCGATGGTGTGGTGGTGGTTAGCCACATGGCTGTTGACTGGGCCAGAGAGGCTGCTGTTGGTGTTGTCCAGATCCTCCTTCTCAGTCATGGGCTGCCAGGAGCGGATAGTGTGAAGTAGAGAAGACATCTTCCTTACCAAGGACTGGAGGAGGTCCACAGAGCTCTGGGAGAGAGAGGGACTCGGACACCCACTAGCCTAGGGAAAGAATGGATTGTGGCTTTTTTATATAGTGCTACACTGTTTTTTTTGTAAAAGATTCAAAGTGCTGAAGCAGTAAACCTGGCACTTGGCTTTTTGTAATGCAGTCCATAATAAACTGACAGGAATATCAGTAACATGTCACCTTGAGTGAACTATAAGTCCAATGGTTAAATGCTTAGCAGTGGTGTAAAGTACTTAAGTAAAAATACTTTTTTGGGTATCTGTACTTTATTTATATTTTTGAAAACGTTTACTTTTATTTCACTACATTCCTAAAGAAAATAATGTAATTTTATGCAAGTAGCATTTTACGGGGTGACTTTCACTTTTACTTGAATCATTTTCTATTTTAAGGTATCTTTACTTTTACTGAAGTATGAGAATTTAGTACTTTTTCTACCACTGGTCTAATGAGACCATGAGGAAAATGTGTTCTGATCATCCAATCAACAACTCCGGTCTGCCTGTCATTGCACCACAAGGGGCACGCCCACTTAACCAATAGGAATTACTGTTTTGACCTTCCCATTCTGAGTTCATGGGACAGCCCGCCGGCCTCTCTCGTACTTCCCCGACACAATCAGGAACTCTTGGTAATCAAATTAACGAGGGCGTATCTCCCCATGCCGTGCCATGCCAAGTGTGTGTGTGTGTGTGTGTGTGTGTGTGTGTGTGTGTGTGTGTGTGTGTGTGTGTGTGTGTGTGTGTGTGTGTGTGTGTGTGTGTGTGTGTGTGTGTGTGTGTGTGTGTGTGTGTGTGTGTGTGTGTGTGTGTGTGTGTGGTTAATTTAGTAAAAAGGGACCTAAACATTTTGTCTGGAGCCTCAAAGAGCAATTAGGTAAATTAACACTGACCACTGATGAGAGAGAAGGAGAACGTTTTGGCCAACAACGTTTCCAGCGAGGACAGAGCACGTATATAATGCAAGATAAATTTGAGAAGCAGATAGATAAAGAGGCAGACTAATTTAATTGATGGCTCTGCTGAAATACATAAATTGGATTTCTCTTCACTGCGTACCTCACTGTTCCTACTACCAAATATCTGGACTGCAGGGCAGTACTATAGCCTTACTACCAGATATCTGGACTGCAGGGCAGTACTACAGCCTTACTGTCAGATATCTGGACTGCAGGGCAGTGCTATAGCCTTACTGCCAGATATCTGGACTGCAGGGCAGTGCTATAGCCTTACTGCCAGATATTTGGACTGCAGGGCAGTTCTACAGCCTTACTGCCAGATATCTGGACTGCAGGGCAGTACTACAGCCTTACTGTCAGATATCTGGACTGCAGGGCAATGCTATAGCCTTACTGCCAGATATTTGGACTGCAGGGCAGTGCTATAGCCTTACTGTCAGATATCTGGACTGCAGGGCAGTACTACAGCCTTACTGCCAGATATCTGGACTGCAGGGCAGTACTATAGCCTTACTGCCAGATATCTGGACTGCAGGGCAGTGCCATAGCCTTACTGTCAGATATCTGGACTGCAGGGCAGAACTCTACCCTACAGATATCCTATAAGTATAATGTACTTCCTAGAAATTCTGTTCTGGTAAAATTGCACATTTTCAACCATCAGGATCTGTCACGAAGGCAGCCTTTAATTTAGGAAGGTTTAATATTATAATCAAGATCAAATATTGATATATAACCTGGGGTCTTAGAAGTTGAGGTTACAAAACCATCTCCCTCTCTCCCTCCTTTCCTCCCCCTCTTCCTCCACTCCTCCTCCTTGCTTCTCCTCCTTCCCTCTTCTGCATCCCATCTCCCTCTCTCCCTCCTTTCCTCCCCCTCTTACTCCACACCTCCTCCTCGCTTCTCCTCCTTCCCTCCTCTGCATCCCATCTCCCTCTCTCCCCCTTTTCCTCCCCCTCTTCCTCCACTCTTCCTCCTCGCTTCTCCTCCTTCCCTCCTCTGTATCCCATCTCCCTCTCTCCCCCCTTTCCTCCGCCTCTTCCTCCACTCTTCCTCCTCGCTTCTCCTCCTTCCCTCCTCTGTATCCCATCTCCCTCTCTCCCTCCTTTCCTCCCCCTCTTCCTCCACTCCTCCTCCTCGCTTCACCTCCTTCCCTCCTCTGCATCCCATCTTCCTCTCTCCCCATTTTCTCCCCCTCTTCCTCCTCGCTTCTCCTCCTTCCCTCCTCCGCATCCCATCTTCCTGTCTCCTACAACAAGTCAGGGTCACAGTGAAGAGAAGAGAACGGAGGAGAGGAACGGAACACTTGGAACAGAGCACGACTCACTCTCCGTCTTTGAGCCTGAGCCCGCGTTGCCGTGGAAACCACCACCGTGTTGCAGACAGCAAGAGCCAGGAAGAAGTCAAGGTAGAGATCTGTTTCCTGGCAGCCACCAGGCCCGTCACCACCACCTCTCAGAACACGCTGAAGTAGCTTTCTGTCTGGCACCACCTCTGTTTCCTGTACACAGAAAGGACAGGGGGACAGAATGAAACACCATACTGTTTCACTGTACCTCTATGGGACGGGGTTGGTTATAAAAGTGTTAATGCAGTATGGGCTGTGGAGTACAGTGCCTTCAGAAAGGTTTTTCCAAATGTTTTTGAGTTACAGCCTAAATTTAAAATTGATTCAATAGAGTATTTTTTGTCATTTTTTTTGTCACTACCCCCACAATGTCAAAGGAAATATGTTTGCTGCTACCTACTGCTACCTACTGCTGCTACCAACTGCTGCTACCTACTGCTGCTGTCTACTGCTATCTACTGCTGCTACCTACTGCTGCTATCTACTGCTATCTACTGCTGCTACCTACTGCTGCTACCTACTGCTGCTCTCTACTGGTATCTACTGCTGCTATCTACTGCTGCTATCTACTGCTGCTACCTACTGCTGCTACCTACTGCTGCTATCTACTGCTGCTATCTACTGCTGCTACCTACTGCTGCTATCTACTGCTGCTACCTACTGCTGCTATCTACTGCTGGTACCTACTACTGCTATCTACTGCTGCTACCTACTGCTGCTATCTACTGCTGCTATCTACTACTATCTACTGCTGCTATCTACTGCTGCTATCTACTGCTGCTACCTACTGCTGCTATCTACTGCTGCTACCTACTGCTGCTATCTACTGCTGCTATCTACTGCTGCCAGCTACTGCTGCTATCTACTGCTGCTATCTACTACTATCTACTGCTGCTACCTACTGCTGCTATCTACTGCTGCTATCTACTGCTGCTACCTACTGCTGCTATCTACTGCTGCTATCTACTGCTGCTACCTACTGCTGCTACCTACTGCTGCTACCTACTGCTGCTATCTACTGCTGCTACCTACTGCTGCTACCTGCTGCTGCTATCTACTGCTGCTATCTACTACTGCTGCTACCTACTGCTGCTATCTACTGCTGCTACCTAATGCTGCTACCTACTGCTGCTACCTACTGCTGCTACCAACTGCTGCTACCTACTGCTGCTACCTACTACTATCTACTGCTGCTATCTACTGCTATCTACTGCTGCTACCTACTGCTGCTACCTACTGCTGCTATCTACTGCGGCTACCTACTGCTGCTACCAACTGCTGCTACCTACTGCTGCTACCTACTACTATCTACTGCTGCTATCTACTACTACCTACTGCTGCTACCTACTGCTGCTATCTACTGCTGCTACCTACTGCTGCTACCTACTGTTGCTACCTACTGCTACCTAATGCTGCTATCTACTGCTGCTATCTACTACTACCTACTGCTGCTACCTACTGCTGCTATCTACTATTATCTACTGCTGCTACCTACTGCTGCTATCTACTACTACCTACTGCTGCTACCTACTGCTGCTATCTACTGCTGCTACCTACTGCTGCTACCTACTGCTGCGACCTACTGCTGCTATCTACTGCTGCTACCTACTGCTGCTATCTACTGCTGCTACCTACTGCTGCTACCTACTGTTGCTACCTACTGCTACCTAATGCTGCTATCTACTGCTGCTATCTACTACTACCTACTGCTGCTACCTACTGCTGCTATCTACTATTATCTACTGCTGCTACCTACTGCTGCGACCTACTGCTGCTATCTACTGCTGCTACCTACTGCTGCTATCTACTACTATCTACTGCTGCTACCTACTGCTGCTAGCTACTGCTGCTATCTACTGCTGCTATCTACTGCTGCTATCTACTACTACCTACTGCTGCTACCTACTGCTGCTATCTACTACTATCTACTGCTGCTACCTACTGCTGCTATCTACTGCTGCTACCTATTGCTGCTATCGACTGCTGCTATCTACTGCTGCTATCTGCTACTACCTACTGCTGCTACTTACTGCTGCTATCTACTACTCTCTACTGCTGCTACCTACTGGTGCTACATACTGCTGCTATCTACTGCTGCTATCTATTACTACCTACTGCTGCTACCTACTGCTGCTATCTACTACTATCTACTGCTGCTACCTACTGCTGCTACCTACTGCTGCTACCTACTGCTGCTATCTACTGCTGCTACCTACTGCTGCTATCTACTACTATCTACTGCTGCTATCTACTGCTGCTATCTACTGCTGCTACCTACTGCTGCTACCTACTGCTGCTGCCTACTGCTGCTACCTACTGCTGCTATCTACTGATGCTGCCTACTGCTGCTACCTACTGCTGCTATCTACTGTTGCTATCTACTGCTGCTATCTGCTGCTACCTACTGCTGCTACCTACTGCTGCTATCTACTGCTGCTATCTACTGCTGCTATCTACTACTATCTACTGCTGCTACCTACTACTGCTATCTACTGCTGCTATCTACTGCTGCTACCTACTGCTGCTATCTACTGCAGCTATCTACTGCTGCTACCTACTGCTGCTACCTACTGCTGCTACCTACTGTTGCTACCTACTGCTGCTATCTACTGCTGCTGCCTACTGCTGCTACCTACTGCTGCTATCTACTGCTGCTATCTACTGCTGCTACCTACTGTTGCTACCTACTGCTGCTATCTACTGCTGCTACCTACTGCTGCTGCCTACTGCTGCTACCTACTGCTGCTATCTACTGCTGCTATCTACTGCTGCTATCTACTGCTGCTATCTACTGCTGCTATCTACTTCTATCTACTGCTGCTACCTACTGCTGCTACCTACTGCTGCCATCTACTGCTGCTATCTACTACTATCTACTGCTGCTACCTACTGCTGCTATCTACTGCTGCTATCTACTACTATCTACTGCTACTATCTACTGCTGCTATCTACTACTATCTACTGCTACTATCTACTGCTGCTATCTACTACTATCTACTGCTACTATCTACTGCTGCTATCTACTACTATCTACTGCTGCTATCTACTGCTGCTACCTACTGCTGCCATCTACTGCTGCTATCTACTGCTGCTATCTACTACTATCTACTGCTGCTATCTACTGCTGCTATCTACTGCTGCTATCTACTGCTGCTATCTACTGCTACCTACTGCTGCTACCTACTGCTGCTATCTACTGCTGCCATCTACTGCTGCCATCTACTGCTGCTACCTACTGCTGCTACCTACTGCTGCTACCTACTGCTGTCATCTACTGCTGCTATCTACTACTATCTACTGCTGCTATCTACTGCTGCTACCTACGGCTGCTACCTACTGCTGCTATCTACTGCTGCTGTCTACTGCTGCTACCTACTGCTGCCATCTATTGCTGCTATCTACTGCTACCTACTGCTGCTAGCTACTGCTGCTATCTACTGCTGCTATCTACTGCTGCTATCTACTGCTACCTACTGCTGCTACCTACTGCTGCTACCTACTGCTGCTATCTACTGCTGCCATCTACTGCTGATATCTACTGCTACCTACTGCTGTTACCTACTGCTGCTACCTACTGCTGCTAGCTACTGCTGCTATCTACTGCTACCTACTGCTGCTACCTACTGCTGCTACCTACTACTGCTGCTATCTACTGCTGCCATCTACTGCTGCTATCTACTGCTACCTACTGCTGCTACCTACTGCTACCTACTGCTGCTGCCTTCTGCTGCTACCTACTGCTGCTACCTACTGCTGCTATCTACTGCTGCTGCCTACTGCTGCTTTCTACTGCTGCTACCTACTGCTGCTACCTACTGCTGCTATCTACTGCTGTATCTACTGCTGCTATCTACTGCTGCTACCTACTGCTGCTACCTACTGCTGCTACCTACTGCTGCTATCTACTGCTGCTACCTACTGCTGCTAGCTACTGCTGCTATCTACTGCTGCCATCTACTGCTGCTATCTACTGCTGCTATCTACTGCTACCTACTGCTGCTACCAACTACTGCTGCTATCTACTGCTGCCATCTACTGCTGCCATCTACTGCTACCTACTGCTGCTACCTACTGCTGCTATCTACTGCTGTATCTACTGCTGCTAGCTACTGCTGCTATCTACTGCTGCTATCTACTGCTGCTATCTACTGCTACCTACTGCTGCTACCTAATGCTGCTACCTACTGCTGCTATCTACTGCTGCCATCTACTGCTGATATCTACTGCTACCTACTGCTGTTACCTACTGCTGCTACCTACTGCTGCTATCTACTGCTGTATCTACTGCTGCTATCTACTGCTGCTACCTACTGCTGCTACCTTCTGCTGCTACCTACTGCTGCTATCTAGTGCTGCTATCTACTGCTGCTGCCTACTGCTGCTTTCTACTGCTGCTACCTACTGCTGCTACCTACTGCTGCTATCTGCTGCTGCTACCTACTGCTGCTATCTACTGCTGCTATCTACTGCTGCTATCTACTGCTGCTACCTACTGCTGCTACCTACTGCTGCTATCTACTTCTGGTACCTACTGCTGCTACCTACTGCTGCTATCTACTGCTGCTGCCTACTGCTGCTATCTACTGCTGCTGCCTACTGTTGCTATCTACTGCTGCTGCCTACTGCTGCTTTCTACTGCTGCTGCCTACTGCTCCTATCTACTGCTGCTGCCTACTGCTGTATATCTGGATGACAATGAATACTGTATATTGTCCCCAATCGCACCCTATTCCCTACTGCTGCTGCCTACTGTTGCTATCTACTGCTGCTGCCTACTGCTGCTTTCTACTGCTGGTACCTACTGCTGCTACCTACTGCTGCTATCTACTGCTGCTGCCTACTGCTGCTATCTACTGCTGCTACCTTCTGCTGCTACCTACTGCTGCTATCTACTGCTGCTATCTACTGCTGCTGCCTACTGCTGCTTTCTACTGCTGCTACCTACTGCTGCTACCTACTGCTGCTATCTGCTGCTGCTACCTACTGCTGCTACCTACTGCTGCTATCTACTGCTGCTATCTACTGCTGCTATCTACTGCTGCTACCTACTGTTGCTACCTACTGCTGCTATCTACTGCTGCTACCTACTGCTGCTGCCTACTGCTGCTACCTACTGCTGCTATCTACTGCTGCTATCTACTACTATCTACTGCTGCTATCTACTGCTGCTATCTACTTCTATCTACTGCTGCTACCTACTGCTGCTACCTACTGCTGCCATCTACTGCTGCTATCTACTACTATCTACTGCTGCTACCTACTGCTGCTATCTACTGCTGCTATCTACTACTATCTACTGCTACTATCTACTGCTGCTATCTACTACTATCTACTGCTACTATCTACTGCTGCTATCTACTACTCTCTACTGCTGCTACCTACTGCTGCCATCTACTGCTGCTATCTACTGCTGCTATCTACTACTATCTACTGCTGCTATCTACTGCTGCTATCTACTGCTGCTATCTACTGCTACCTACTGCTGCTACCTACTGCTGCTATCTACTGCTGCCATCTACTGCTGCCATCTACTGCTGCTACCTACTGCTGCTACCTACTGCTGCTACCTACTGCTGTCATCTACTGCTGCTATCTACTACTATCTACTGCTGCTATCTACTGCTGCTACCTACGGCTGCTACCTACTGCTGCTATCTACTGCTGCTGTCTACTGCTGCTACCTACTGCTGCCATCTATTGCTGCTATCTACTGCTACCTACTGCTGCTAGCTACTGCTGCTATCTACTGCTGCTATCTACTGCTGCTATCTACTGCTACCTACTGCTGCTACCTACTGCTGCTACCTACTGCTGCTATCTACTGCTGCCATCTACTGCTGATATCTACTGCTACCTACTGCTGTTACCTACTGCTGCTACCTACTGCTGCTACCTACTGCTGCTATCTACTGCTGCTGCCTACTGCTGCTATCTACTGCTGCTGCCTACTGTTGCTATCTACTGCTGCTGCCTACTGCTGCTTTCTACTGCTGCTGCCTACTGCTGCTATCTACTGCTGCTGCCTACTGCTGTATATCTGGATGACAATGAATACTGTATATTGTCCCCAATCGCACCCTATTCCCTACGGGTCCTGGTCAAAAGTAGGCACTACTGTATATTGGGAACAAAGTGCCATTTGGGATGCATGACTAATCTGGCTCATGTTTATCGGCAATGTGATGTAATGTGATGTTAATGTGATGTTGATGTTGATGTGATGTAATGTTGATGTTGATGTTGATGTGATGTAATGTGATGTAATGTTGATGTGATGTTGATGTGATGTGATGTAATGTTGATGTGTGATGTGATGTTGATGTGATGTGATGTGTGGATGTGAGGTGTAATGTGATGTAATGTTGATGTGATGTTGATGTGATGGTGATGTGATGTAATGTTGATGTTGATGAGATGTGATGTGATGTTGATGTGATGGTGATGTTAATGTGATGTAATGTGATGTAATGTTGATGTTGATGACATGTGATGTGATGTTGATGTGATGTGATGTTGATGTGATGTGATGTGATATCAGTAGCCCATGGCGTCATTTTGCTCAGCATGACCATCTGTGCAACTACAGATACGGCAAAGGGACACACCCACCCACGCACCCACTGACCACAGAGTCATAAAAACATTATATGCTGTGTTTTAGGTTGAGTTATTTTAAGCATTGTACCATCCAGAACTTTCTTGCTTGAGCAGTATGGATACATTGGGTACTCAGCCTAACAAATACATTGTTTCTATTGTTGTTGTTATTGTTATCATAAAGCTATAATCTCACCAGTGGACTGCTGAATGCTACTTCCCCCTGGGCACTTCTTTCCTTGTTCCTGTCGCTGGGCGCCATGGCAACATTGTATTACTTCTGGGTCATGGTCATGATTGTCTTCCAGGGTCCATCCTGTCCTCAAGGGGAGTGGTCTCTGGTGGAAGAGGACCTCTTCCTCTGTGTCATCAGCCTCCCCAAGGACAGCCAGACGGACGTCTGGAGAGGAGAGCCAAAACATGTTCACTGTACTCACTCAGTTAGTATAAGCTGGGCCCATATCTGTTTGTACTGTGGAGCCAACTCCTGTTGATGTTTAATGATCATAGGGGTTGGCCAGACAGCATAAACAGATCCTGCAGCAGATTACAGTCAGTAGACTACAGAACCAGATGAAACTAGAAAGGGTCATTTTTCACCATTACTGGTGCTAGAACCCCTAATTAAAACTGCATCAGCATTTCAGGGGCCTAGCTCAAGGCCAGAGCCCCACAATATTCTGTCTTTAAAAACATTTGAATGTTCTGAGAGAAATGAGGAAACATTGGGTTGATAACAAGAGAAAGGTAGATTCCTATAGCAGTACCTGCTAAACTGTAGTCCAGATGGTTGAAACCAGGGTTAAAGTTGGTAAGCCAGCGGGGTTTGTGGAACTCATAAATTTGTTTATACCATCAAAGACTGGACCACCAACAAACATCTATGCTGTAGCAAGTCACATTAAAATACCTAAAAAACAACTAAGTAGAGAATAGTGGAAGAGCTCAAATTACATCCAGTGACCTTGACGATCACAATCAACCAATGTCTTTATAGTCCCAATTGGGTACATAGGTCCTCGGATGCTATTTGAACAGCAGGGCATGTTCAACTGGTTTCAGTTCCAAATGTTTCTTTACAGTTTCCATTGTTTCTTTACGCTTCCAGTTGTTTATTTACAGTTCCCCAGTGGTGTAAAGTATTTATTAAGTAAAAATACTTTAAAGTACTACTTAAGCCGTTTTTGGGGGTATCTGTACTTTACTATTTATATTTTTGACAACTTATACTTTTACTCCACTACATTCCTAAAGAAAATAATGTACATTTTACTCCCTAACCCTAACCCTAACCCTAACCCTAACCCTAACCCATTTTAAATGATGTCACGACTTCCACCAAAGGTGGCTCCTCTACCTGTTCGGGTGGTGCTCGGCGGTCGTCGTCGCCGGCCTACTTGCTGCCACCGATCCCATTTTCCTTTTCGTTTGTGTCTGTCGGTTTTTTCCCACCTGTGTTCAGTTAAGTTGATTTTGGTGGGTTTATATACACCCCGCTGCATGCTAGGCTTTGTGCGGGATTATTTGTGTGTATTGCATGTTAGGGGTGCGTGCCTGCACCATGGGGTTTTGATTTATTTTTGGTAGATGTTACCGTGCGCTTTTCGAGACTTTGTTTTTGGAGTCGAGGTTTCTCCTCCATGTGTGCGGTTTATTCCCTGTTGGTGGCAACTACGTTTGTGCGTGTTTTTCTCACTTGTTTGTATTTGTGAGTTCGGGACCACCTTATTAAACGTTGTGTGCCACTGGAACTTCTTTGCTCTCCTGCTCCTGATTCCTACACCCCCCCTCCCCACTAGGAGGCATTGTTACAGAATCCCGCACCACCACAATGGAGTCAACAGGAGCTGACGCACTCTCCACTTCCATGGAGGAGCGCGTTCAACACCACACCACCATTCTCCACTGTCTCGGGACCGCCATTGATCAGGTGATGGCAATGATGGAGAGATGGGAGAGGGGTGGCCTGCCTACCCCTCCACCCGCCACGTACCAACATGCACCACCACCTGCGCCGGCGCCATCCGGGCCCAGCGGTATTCGGCTCGCACTCCCGAGGGAGTACGATGGGACGACTGCCGGGTGTAAGGGTTTCCTGCTCCAGCTGGAGCTGTACTTGGCAACCGTTCACCCGGCTCCTTCGGGAGGTGAGAGCATGAACGCCCTCGTCTCCTGCCTGTCAGGCAAAGCTCTGGTGTGGGCCAACGCTGTCTGGGAGGGACCAGACTCGGCGAGGGACAACTACCCAGAGTTCACCCGCCGCTTCCGGGCTGTGTTCGACCATCCCCCTGAGGGGCGAGTGGAGGGTGAGCGTCTGTTCCATCTACAGCAGGAGACGAGGAGCACCCAAGACTTCGCGCTGGAGTTCAGGACCATGGCCGCCGGCTCGGGGTGGACCGACAGGGCCCTGATTGACCACTATAGGTGCAGCCTACGTGAGGACGTCTGCAGGGAGCTAGCATGCAGAGACGCTACCCTCACCCTGGACCAGCTAGTGGACATGTCCATAAGGTTGGATAACTTGCTGGCTACACGCGGGCGTCCGGATCGGGTCCAGTTGGTTCCACCCCCCAGCACCTCCGCTCCAACCCCCATGGAGTTAGGAGGTGCCGTAGTGAGGCCGATCGGAGGAGGAGCCTCCTCCTGCACCGGATGTGGTCGGGGAGGGCACACTGCCGACCGGTGCTGGAGGGGCTCGTCTGGGAGTTCAGACGACAGGCCGAGCACTGTTCGGACACCCAGGTGAGTCAGCACCAGGCTCACCCAGAGCCCCCTGTTGGTCACATGTATGTGTTAATTTCTTTCACTGAGTTCTTCCCCCATTCTCAGCATAAGGAGCTAGTCGATTCAGGCACAGCAGGGAATTTTATGGACCGCGGTTTTGCGCATAGGTTAGGGATTCCCCAGGTTCAGACGGAAAACCCTTTCAGGTACACTCCCTAGATAGTCGACCATTGGGGTCAGGGGTGGTCAGGGAGTCCACGGCTCCACTGGACATGGTTACGCAGGGGGGTCATGAGGAGAGAATTAGTTTCTTCCTCATTGATTCTCCTGCGTTTCCGGTGGTGCTGGGGATTCCCTGGTTGGCATTTCACAACCCCACTATTTTGTGGCAACAGAGGGCTCTAAAGGGGTGGTCAGAGGAGTGCTCAGGTAGGTGTGTGGGAGTTTCCATTGGTGCAACGACGGTGGAGAGTCCAGACCAAGTCTCCACTGTGCGCATTCCCCCCGAATATGCCGATTTGGCTATCGCCTTCTGTAAAAAGAGGGCGACCCAATTACCACTTCATCGACGAGGGGATTGTGCGATAAACCTCCAGGTAAATGCCGCACTTCCCAGGAGTCACGTGTATCCCCTGTCACAGGAGGAGACGGTGGCTATGGAAAAATATGTCTCTGAATCTCTGAGGCATGGGTACATTGGGCCCTCCATGTCACCTGCCTCCTCGAGTTTCTTTTTTGTGAAGAAGAAGGAGGGAGGTTTGCGTCCGTGCATTGACTATAGAGGTCTAAATTCGATTACGGTGGGGTACAGTTACCCACTACCTCTCATCGCTATGGCGATTTCACGGAGCACACTTCTTCACAAAATTGGATCTGAGGAGCACGTATAACTTGGTGCGTATCCAGGCGGGAGATGAGTGGAAGACAGCATTTAGTACCACGTCCGGCCATTATGAGTACCTTGTCATGCCGTATGGGTTGAAGAATGCTCCAGCCATCTTCCAATCCTTTGTAGACGAGATTCTCAGGGACCTGCACGGGCAGGGTGTGGTGGCTTATATTGATGACATTCTGATATATTACGCTACACACGCCGCGCATGTGTCTCTGGTGCGCTGGTTCTTGGGCGACTGTTGGAGCATGACTTATACGTCAAGGCTGAGAAATGCGTGTTCTTCAAACAGTCCGTCTCCTTCCTGGGGTATCGCATTTCCACATCAGGGGTGGAAATGGAGTGTGACCGCATTTCGGCCGTGCGTAATTGGCCGACTCCCACCACGGTAAAGGAGGTGCAGCGGTTTTTAGGGTTTGCCAATTACTACCGGAGGTTTATCCGGGTTTTTGGGCAGGTGGCTGTTCCCATTACCTCAGTGCTGAAGGGAGGGCCGGTGCGTCTGCGGTGGTCGGCTGAGGCGGACAGCGCTTTTGGTCGCTTGAAGTCTCTGTTTACCGAGGCTCCCGTGTTGGCTCATCCGGATCCCTCTTTGGCATTCATGGTGGAGGTGGACGCGTCCGAGGCTGGGGTAGGAGCCGTGCTCTCACAGCGCTCGGGCACGCCACTGAAGCTCCTCCCCTGCGCTTTCTTTTTGAGGAAGCTCAGCCCGGCGGAGCAAAACTATGACGTGGGGGACCGGGAGTTGCTAGCTATCGTAAAAGCTCTGAAAGTGTGGAGACATTGGCTTGAGGGGGCTCAACACCCTTTCCTCATCTGGACTGACCACCGTAATCTGGAGTACATCCGGGCGGCGAGGAGACTGAACCCTCGCCAGGCAAGGTGGGCCATGTTTTTCACCAGATATAGATTTACGATCTCCTATAGACCAGGTTCCCAGAACACTAAGGCAGACACACTGTCCCATCTGTATGATACAGAGGAACGGTCCATCGATCCCACCCCCATACTTCCGGCCTCTTATGTGGTGGCGCCGGTGGTGTGGGAGGTGGATGCGGACATCAAGCGGGCATCTCGATCGGAGCCTACTCAGCCTCAGTGTCCTGCGGGACGGAAGTATGTCCCGCTTGGTGTCCGCGATAGATTGATTCGGTGGGCACATACGTTACCCTCCTCTGGTCATGCAGGTATCGATAGGATGTTGCGAAGCCTTAGGGGGAAGTACTGGCGGCCCACTTTAGCCAAGGACATGAGGGTTTACGTCTCCTCCTGTTCGGTGTGCGCTCAGTGCAAAGCTCCTAGACACCTGCCCAGAGGGAAGTTACAACCCCTCCCTGTTCCACAGCGGCCTTGGTCACACCTATCGGTAGACTTCCTGACCGATCTCCCTCCATCCCAGGGGAACACCACGATCCTGGTCGTTATGGATCGGTTTTCTAAGTCCTGTCGTCTCCTCCCTTTGCCCGGTCTCCCTACGGCCCTACAGACTGCGGAGGCCCTATTAACACACGTCTTCCGGCACTACAGGGTGCCTGAGGACATAGTTTCTGATCTGGGTCCCCAGTTCACGTCCTGGGTGTGGAAGGCGTTCATGGAGCATCTGGGGGTCTCGGTCAGCCTGACCTCTGGTTTTCACCCCGAGGGTAATGGAAGAGAGTAAACCAGGATGTCGGTAGGTTTCTGCAGTCGTATTGCCAGGACCGGCCAGGGGAGTGGGCGAGGTATGTTCCATGGGCAGAGATGGCCCAGAACTCGCTCCGCCACACCTCAACGGACATTTCACCCTTTCAGTGCTTGTTGGGGTATCAGCCGGTCCTGGTACCATGGAATCAGAGCCAGACCAAGGCTCCTGTGGTGGAGGATTGGGTACAGCGCTCGAGGGAGACCTGGGAGGCCGTCCAGAGGCACCTAAAACGGGCCGAAGGCCGGCAGAAAACGAGCGCTGACCGCCACCGCAGTGAGGCCCCAGTGTTCACGCCAGGGGATCAGGTCTGGCTCTCGACCCGAAACCTGCCCCTCCGCCTGCCCTGCCGGAAGCTGGGTCCGCGGTTTGTGGGGCCATTTAAAGTCCCGAGGAGAATAAACGAGGTGTGTTAAAGGTTACAGCTCCCCCGTTATTACCGTATTAACCCCTCGTTTCATGTGTCTCTCCTCAGGCCGGTGGTAGCTGGTCCGCTTCAAGAAGCTGAGGTGCAGGAGGTCCCTCCGCCCCCCCTGCACATCGAGGGGGCGCCGGCGTACACAGTACGATCCATACTGGATTCCAGGCATCGGGTGGGGGGCCTGCAGTACCTCGTGGATTGGGAGGGGTACGGTCCGGAGGAGAGATGCTGGGTGCCGGTGGAGGACGTCTTGGACCCATCTCTGCTGAGTGAGTTTCACCGCCTCCATCTGGATCACCCTGCACCTCGTCCTCCGGGTCGTCCTCGAGGCCGGCGTCGGTGCACTGCGGGAGCCGCACGTCAGGGGGGGGCACTGTCACGACTTCCACCGAAGGTGGCTCCTCTCCCTGTTCAGGCGGTGCTCGGCGGTCGTCGTTGCCGGCCTGCTAGCTGCCACCGATCCCATTTTCCTTTTCGTTTGTGTCTGTCTGTTTTTTCCCACCTGTGTTCAGTTAAGTTGATTTCGGTGGGTTTATATACACCTCGCTGCATGCTAGGCTTTGTGCGGGATTATTTGTGTGTATTGCATGTTAGGGGTGCGTGCCTGCACCACGGGGTTTTGATTTATTTTCGGTAGATGTTACCGTGCGCTTTTCGAGACTTTGTTTTTGGAGTCGAGGTTTCTCCTCCGTGTGTGCGATTTATTCCCTGTGGGTGGAGACTACGTTTGTGTGTGTTTTTCCCACTTGTTTGTATTTGTGAGTTCGGGACCGCCTTATTAAACGTTGTGTGCCACTGGAACTTCTTTGCTCTCCTGCTCCTGATTCCTACCCCCCCCCCCTACTAGGAGGCATTGTTACGCCTGACACCCAAATGTACTCGTTACATTTTGAATGCTTAACAGGACAGAAAATGGTCCAATTCACACAATTCTCAAGAGAACATCCCCGGTCAACTCTACTGCCACTGATCTGGCAGACTCACTAAACACAAATGCTTCATTTGTAAATTATGTCTGAGTATTGGAGTGTGATCCTGGCTGTCCGTAAATAAAAAAAATTGAAAAAATGGTGCTGTCTGGTTTGCTTAATATAAGGAATTTTTAATTATTCATACATTTACTTTTGATCCTTAAGAACATTTTAAAACAAAATACTTTTTCTCAAGTAGTATTTTACTGGGTGACTTTCACTATTACTTGAGTCATTTTCTATTGAGGATAGCTTTACTTTTACTCAAGTATGAAAATGTTATACTTTTTCCACCACTGCAGTTCCCATTGTTTCTTTGCAGTTCCCATTGTTTCTTTACAGTTCCCATTGTTTCTTTGCAGTTCCCATTGTTTCTTTGCAGTTCCCATTGTTTCTTTGCAGTTCCCATTGTTTCTTTACCATTCCCATTGTTTGTTTATAGTTCCCATTGTTTCTTTACCATTCCCATTGTTTGTTTATAGTTCCCATTGTTTCTTTACAGTTCCCATTGTTTGTTTACAGTTCCCATTGTTTGTTTACAGTTCCCATTGTTTGTTTATAGTTCCCATTGTTTCTTTGCCTTCCCCATTATTTCTTTATAATTCCCATTGTTTCTTTACCATTCTCGTTGTGTGCATACTCGGTTCCCATGATGGTGCATCTTCTGAACACCATCTTGTTCTCTGTGAGGGTACCAGTCTTGTCCGAGAAGACGTACAGAATCTGTCCTAGGTCCTCAGTGATGTTGAGGGTTCTACACTGGACTCTGCTGTCTGTCTCTTCATCATACAGGTCTATGTCGTTAGTGATGAAGAACACCTGACCCACCTTCACAATTTCAATGGATACGTACAAGGAGATGGGAATCAGGATCTGGAGGAGAAGGAAGAGAGGAGGGAGGAAGAGAAGGAAGAGATGAGGGAAGGAGGAAAAGAGGAGGGAGAGAGGAAGAGAGGAGGGAGGTAGGGAGGAGAGGAAGGAAGGAAGGAAGGAAGGAAGGAAGGAAGGAAGGAAGGAAGGAAGGAAGGAAGGAAGGAAGGAAGGAAGGAAGGAAGGAAGGAAGGAAGGAAGGAAGGAAGGAAGGAAGGAAGGAAGGAAGAAAAAGGGTTGATGGTTGTCCAACAGTCACAGTCAGAGTGATGTCATACTGGTGCACACTCAAATTCACAGACACACAAATGCTTTATGGCTGTTCACCGATCATGATGTTTCTCCCAACACACACACATACACACACACTCTCTCTACCTGCAGTAGTATGATCATAGTGAAGAACATATAGAAGCTAGACAGGGGGGGCTGGTCCAGATGACCATGGCTGTCTGGTATCAGGAAGAGAGGCATGCTGGGAAACGACTCCAGCCAGATGTAATGACCTGTTTGGGGAAGGTGAGGGGAAAAGGAGGGAGGGAGAAGGGGATGAAGGGATGAGAAAATGGAGTGAAAGGAAGTAGAAGAGGAAGGACAAGGAATGGAGCAAAAGGAGGTGAGAAAGGACAAGAGGAGGGTAATAACAGGATGAGAGGAGGGTAATAACAGGAGGAGAGGAGGAGGGAGAGGAGGAAAGACATGATGTTATAATAACAGGAGGAGAGGAGGAGGGAGAGGAGGAAAGACATGATGTTATAATAACAGGAGGAGAGGAGGAGGGAGAGGAGGAAAGACATGATGTTATAATAACAGGAGGAGAGGAGGAGGGAGAGGAGGAAAGACATGATGTTATAATAACAGGAGGAGAGGAGGGAATGAGAGGAGGAAAGACATGATGTTATAATAACAGGAGGAGAGGAGGAGGGAGAGGAGGAAAGACATGATGTTATAATAACAGGAGGAGAGGAGGAGGGAGAGGAGGAAAGACATGATGTTATAATAACAGGAGGAGAGGAGGGAATGACAGGAGGAAAGACATGATGTTATAATAACAGGAGGAGAGGAGGAGGGAGAGGAGGAAAGACATGATGTTATAATAACAGGAGGAAGAGGAGGGAGAGGAGGAAAGACATGATGTTATAATAACAGGAGGAGAGGAGGGGAGACAGGAGGAGAGAAGGGTAATAACAGGAGGAGAAGAGGGTAATAACAGGAGGAGAGGAGGGGAGACAGGAGGAAAGACATGATGTTATAATAACAGGAGGAGAGGAGGAGGGAGAGGAGGAAAGACATGATGTTATAATAACAGGAGGAGAGGAGGAGGGAGAGGAGGAAAGACATGATGTTATAATAACAGGAGGAGAGGAGGGAGAGGAGGAAAGACATGATGTTATAATAACAGGAGGAGAGGAGGAGGGAGAGGAGGAAAGACATGATGTTATAATAACAGGAGGAGAGGAGGAGGGAGAGGAGGAAAGACATGATGTTATAATAACAGGAGGAGAGGAGGAGGGAGAGGAGGAAAGACATGATGTTATAATAACAGGAGGAGAGGAGAGGAGGGTAAGAACATGAGGAGAGGAGAGGAGGGTAAGAACATGAGGAGAGGAGAGGAGGGTAAGAACAGGAGGAGAGGAGAGGAGGGTAAGAACAGGAGGAGAGGAGAGGAGGGTAAGAACATGAGGAGAGGAGAGGAGGGTAAGAACATGAGGAGAGGAGAGGAGGGTAAGAACAGGAGGAGAGGAGAGGAGGGTAAGAACAGGAAGAGAGGAGAGGAGGGTAAGAACAGGAGGAAAGGAGAGGAGGGTAAGAACAGGAAGAGAGGAGAGGAGGGTAAGAACATGAGGAGAGGAGAGGAATGTAAGAACAGGAAGAGAGGAGAGGAGGGTAAGAACAGGAGGAGAGGAGAGGAGGGTAAGAACAGGAGGAGAAGAGGGTAGGAACATGAGGAGAGGAGAGGAGGGTAAGAACAGGAGGAGAGGAGAGGAGGGTAAGAACAGGAGGAGAGGAGGGTAAGAACAGGAGGGGAGGATGGAAAGGAGGAGAGGAAAGATGGGTAAGAACAGGACATAAAAGGAGGGTAAGAACAGGAGGAGAGAAGGGTAAGATCAGGAGGAGAGGAAAGGAGGGGAGGGGGGTATGAAAGAAAAAGGACGTTAAGGACAGGTGGATTAATCACACTCCTCCGCCTCAGAACAGGGGTTGTTTCTGTCATGTTTTCCTCCCTCCTTTCCCCTCTTCTTCTGTTCACTGTATATGATGGCCAGTGACTTATGTTTAAATGTCTTCCTATAAGGTCCATGGAGTTCCATGGATTACAACATTAATCTTGGGAGCTGGACCGGATCAATGTTTACATCACTTCCTAGACTCTTAGAAAAAAAATGCAGTCTTGTACCTTTGCCATAGGAGATCCCCTTTTGAAGAACCCTTTTTTGTTCCAAGTAGAACCCTTTTGGTTCCAGGTAGAACCCTTTCGAGTTCCATGTAAAACCCTTCACGCAAAGAGGTTCTACATGGACACCAAATGAGTTCTAACAGGAACCAAAAAGGGTTCTACCAAGAACCAAAAAGGGTTCGCCGGTGGGGACAGCCTTTTTTTCTAAGAGTGTATAAAGGTCAATGGATGAGAACATTAACCTTGGCTAGTGAATGTGTTGTTTTGACCACACCCTCCTTCCTTGCTCCTTGCCTGCCTTGCCTCTTCCACCCAACCATGTGTTTATATGGACAGAAAAGAGCTGTCCTAACAGGCCCGGTGTCTAGTTAAGTAATTATTATCCCTGGGAGCTGATGTGTGTCCCAAATGGCACCCTATTCCCTACTTAGTCCACTACTTTTAGCCAGGGCCTATGGGGCTCTGGTCAAAAGTAGTGCACTATGTAGGAAATAAGGTGCCATTTGGGACTTAACTTCTTTATACAGTGCATTGCTAGAAGATGCGGTTGTCTTGGCTATATCAGTACGTAGACCTATAGGTTGATAGGGAAAGTATATTAGTACAATATGATGTAGTAATTGTATGATAATTAATGTAGGGTAGATTAACTAGTTCTCCTATGCGGCTTGGTATGGTTTACAAATATATTATCATCAGGTCTATATGTAGGTGTGTATCCTTCAAATACTGTGTTACCATGATTGTATGGTATTGGACTTGGGGTGAACTGTAGGTTCAACTTACCAAGCGCTCCTACAAGGCACATGCAGAAGAGAACAATGACACAGAAGAGCACGTCCATGTTCATCTTGCGTTCCAGTTTGCTGCATTTGTATCTGGGTCTGTTGTTATTTAGCATGGACTTGGTCTCACGGCCTGAAACAAGAGATGAGCAAAATGCTGTAGCAGCGCCAACTTGGCCAGCGGCGGGCCGCTAGTGAGCCGCTACGTGGTCGCAAGCAGGTAAGTGTTTACTCAAATGAGGCTCATCGTCTTTTCTGATGTTCCAATGTAAAGACTCAAATGTTCATATTTGCTGTAATTAATGAACTTAATAAATGTAATAACTTAACCAGGAACGTAAAGATGTAACAGTAGAGGTCAGAGGTTATATTCACCTGCGTACACCACGAACCCAGCTGCATGGTCTGTGTTTCTGACAGTACACCCTCTCAGCAGCAGACTGTCAATCCCAAAGCCCAACTTCCTGTTATCAGCCGTCTCTCTGCAGAGAGACCCAGAGTAGGGACCATTCTTTTACACTCACGTGTCATTAGGTATTCATTACCCCCTATATATTCTCCATGGGTGCGTCCAAAACGGCACCCAAAAGTAGTGCGCCCAAATGTAGGACACTGTAGTGTGTCCAAAAGCAGTGCACTACATAGGGAATAGGATGCAATTTTAGATGCACTCTATAATTAATTCTCTCCCTTTATGGCCTAACTGGACTGGAGAGTGGACATAGGAGCTGCTATAAAAGCTATGGGGCTCTAAGAACGTCGATGAGAAGCTACAAGAGCCGTAAAGTAATGCTTTTTTTTTAGAGCATCAGGAGAGATACAGTAAAGGGAATTTCATCAATTTAGCTTGGCTTCATTCATACACAACATGACTGGTTTGGTTGGACTCTTTGGAAACAGTATAATTGTGTTGTTGTTGTTGTTGTTGTTGTTGTTGTTGTTGTTGTTGCTGTTGTTGTTGTTGTTGTTGTTGTTGCTGATACTCACATGTAACCTTTGAAATGATTGAGGTTGTCGTTGGGTTTTTCAACGACTACTGTGCTGTTGAAGTGTTGCGGCTTAAAGGGAAAATCCTGAGGAAAAAAACCACACACATTCAAACTGTTTAGGAGAAAGGCAGGAACAGTTTCCCAGAACTGGAATGTGTTTCGATGGTTCCAGAATCCATTAAAACAAACCTGTAAATCCAGAAGCTTTCATTACAACTCATGAATACAAAGATGCATTATTTCAAAGAATGTTGGTTGTCAAAACAGTGAGGCCTTTCATGATGAAACGGTGAGGCTTTTCATGATGAAACAGTGAGGCCTTTCATAATGAAACGGTGAGGATTTTCACAATGAAACGGTGAGGACTTATATTTTCAAAACAGGGACTTTAATGTCATTAATCCTCACCTGTGTGTAGAGTCCTGGGACGACCTGTCTCTGTTTGAGGTTGGTCTCTCCATCCAGGGTGGCGGTCTCAATGTGACACACCCCGTTATGGTCGGAGGTGTGGAGAAGCAACAGGTCAGCTGGGAGGATCTCGTTAGACACCACCTTAACGAAGTCTCCCACCCTCACGTCCTTCCAACGACGCTCCACAAAGTCCCCCTCCTTCCTGAGAACCAGGGGTGGCAGCGTTAATTAACTGTTATCATGTCATTTCAATAGGGTTTCAATGTGAATTAACTGTTTATTACATTTGTTCAATGGCAGAGACTGTATGTGTAACCAATGTGAAATGGCTAGCCAGTTAGCGAGGTGCACGCTAATAGCGTTTCAATCGGTGACGTCACTCGCTCTGAGACCTCGAAGTAGTTGTTCTCCTTGCTCTGCAAGGGCCGTGGCTTTTGTGGAGCGATGGGTAACGATGCTTCGAGGGTGGCTGTTGTCAATGTGTGCAGAGGGTCCCTGGTTCGAGCCCAGGTAGGGGCGAGGAGAGGGACGGAAGTTATACTGTTACATATGGTTATTTAACAAGATAACTCATACAATTATTCCCGGAGCTTATTTAACCTTTGTGCGTCTGAGAAAGTGAAATAATCAAATCAAATGTTCTGATATGATTACGGGGCCAAGGAGCATCTTTCTCAAGAAGAGAGAGGTTTATTGTGGCTAATAGAGAACAGTGCATCTCTCTCTCTCTCTCTCTCTCTCTCTCTCTCTCTCTCTCTCTCTCTCTTTCTCTGTTTTTCTCTCTATCACTCTTTGTCTCTGTCTCTCTCTCTGTCTCTCTCTCTGTCTCTCTCTCTGTCTCTCTCTGTCTCTCTCTCTCTCTGATTTTCTCTCTATCTCTCTCTGTCTCTCTCTGTCTCTCTCACTTTCTCTCTAAATTCTCTCTCTGCCCTGAAGTGCTCTGTGGTAGTGCGGTTTCCCGGTGAGCCACAAGCACAAACACATTGATCGAGAATGTTATGTGCTGAGTAACCCACGTCTATGACACAGACCAGCAAGTATGCTGCCCTGCATGTATGACAGGGTGGGTTTACACACACACACACACACACACACACACACACACACACACACACACACACACACAGCACACACACACCACACACACAGCACACACACACACACACACACACACACACACACCACACCCGAAGGGGACTACAGTAGATTTATTTTTAGACCTGTGTTATTGTGTCTAGAGTCCAGACTTCTGCTATTCCTCTATTATTATTCAACCTAGTTATTATATTAATATCTCTCCTATTATACAGTCTGGTTATGAGACAACAGAAGACGAAGAGGGAGTCCTCAGTACTTTTTCTGTCAGGCAGCACTCCATTTATTAGACTCTGGATAGTCAAACTACCAGACATGACCATTATCCTTCTGGATAGTCAAACTACCAGACAGGCTGTTGATAGTCAAACTACCAAACATGACCATTATCCTTCTGGATAGTCAAACTACCAGACATGACAATTATCCTTCTGGGTAGTTAAACTACCGGACATGTGTCACGCTCTGACCTATGAGAGCTAGTTTTTCTCTGTGTAGTTAGGTCAGGGTGTGATATGGGTGGGCAGTCTATGTTTTTTGTTTCTATGTTTAGTTCTTGTTTTTCTATTTCTATGTTGAGTTTTGTGATGATCTCCAATTAGAGGCAGCTGTTTCGTGTTGTCTCTAATTGGAGATCATATTTAAGTTAGGGTTTTTCTATGGTGTTTTGTGGGTAGTTGCTTTCTGTTTAGTTTGTTAACCTGACGAAACTGTTGGCTGTCATTTTGTCTAGTGTTGGTTTTCATTAAAATATATAACAATGAGCACTCTACACGCTGCGCCTTGGTCTCCTCTATATGACGCCTGTAACAACATGACCATTATCCTTCTGGATAGTCAAACTACCAGACATGACCATTATCCTTCTGGATAGTCAAACTACCAGACAGGCTGTTGATAGTCAAACTACTAGACATGACCATTATCCTTCTGGCTGTTGATAGTCAAACTACCAGACATGACCATTATCCTTCTGGCTGTTGATAGTCAAACTACCAGACATGACCATTATCCTTCTGGCTGTTGATAGTCAAACTACCAGACATGACCATTATCCTTCTGGCTGTTGATAGTCAAACTACTAGACATGAATGTATTCATCCACAAGACACACTCATTTCCAAAAGCACATTACTGCACTTTTTATTTAGTGAGAAGAAGGCCGTACTACCTACATAAACATCAATAGCTGCCTATTTCTTAATTCTTCAGCCACCATCAAATTTGCCAGCTAGCTGAAGTTTCTCTGAGATAATGGCTCAAAATATTGATGAGTGTCACGACTTCCACCGAAGTTGGTTCCTCTCCTTGTTCGGGTGGCGTTCGGTGGTCGGCGTCGCCGGTCTTCTAGCCATCATCGATCCACTTTTCATTTTCCATTTGTTTTGTCTTGTCTTCCCACACACCTGGTTTCAATTCCACCATTACATGTTGTGTATTTAACCCTCTGTTCCCCCCATGTCCTTGTCCAGAATTGTTTATTGTAAGTGTATGTGATCGTTTATTCTGGTGCGCGACGGGTTTTGTTACCCATTGATTGTTTGTTCTGTTTCCGGTGGTGTTTATTATTAAACTGCGCCGTTGTAACACAGTTTTTGCTCTCCTGCGCCTGACTTCTTTGCTGCCAGTACGCACTCCTTACAGAATTCTGGACCTAACTATATGGAGTCAGCAGGAGCAGGTACCGCGGGTATAGGGGTGGAGGAGCGCGTCCGGGAGCATGCAGCAATGCTCCACCATCTTGGCACCGCCATGGATCGCGTTGTCCAGACAATGGACCGCTGGGAGAGACAGGGAGTTCTACCAGCGCCTCCACCAGCACAACCAGGGTCTCCACTACGCGCCCCTCCTTCTCCTGGTCCCAGTGGGATTCGTCTCTCCCTTCCCCAGGAATACGATGGGACGGCTGCGAACTGCCAGAAGTTCCTGTTGCAGCTAGACTTATACCTGGCAACCGTCCACCCGGCTCCTTCGGGCCGTGAGAGGGTATCCGCCCTCGTCTCGTGCACCATCTGTGGCCGCAGAGGTCACACTGCTGGTCGGTGCCGGGTTGGTTCCTCTGGGTATCGAAGCAGCAGGCAGGGCGCTCTGGCGTCACCCCCAGTGAGCCGGCACCATTCTCACCCAGAGCCCTCTGTTGCACATATGTTTTTGTATGTCACTTTTCCTGAGTTTTACCTGCATTCCCAGCATAAGGCGCTCGTCGATTCAGGCGCGGCTGGGATAGTTTAGGGATCCCCATTGATAGTCAACCATTAGGGTCAGGGTTGATTAGGGAGGCCACCGCTCCGTAAAGGAGGTGCAACGGTTCTTAGGGTTTGCCAACTACTACCAGAGGTTTATCCGGGGTTTTGGTCAGGTAGCGGCTCCCATTACCTCACTGCTGAATGGGTGCCCGGTACTTTTGCAGTGGTCGGCTGAGGCGGACAGGGCTTTTGGTCACCTGAGGTCTCTGTTTACCTCGGCTCCCGTGCTGGCCCATCCGATCCCTCTTTGGCGTTCATAGTGGAGGTGGACACGTCCGAGGCTGGGATAGGAGCTGTGCTCTCTCAGCGCTCGGGTACGCCACCGAAGCTCTGCCCCTGTGCCTTCTTCTTGAAGATGCTCAGCCCGGCGGAGCGAAACTATGACGTGGTGGACCGGGAGCTGTTGGCTGTCATCAAGGCCTTGAAGGCGTGGAGACATTGGATTGAGAAACACCCTTTTCTCATCTGGACTGACCACCGCAATCTGGCGTACATCCGGGCAGCGAGGAGAATGAACCCTCGCCAGGCAAGATGGGCCATGTTTTTCACCCATTTTGTGTTCACCCTTTCCGACAGACCAGGCTCCCAGAACGTGAAGGCAGACGCATTGTCCCGGCTGTATGACACAGAGGAGCGGCCCATGGATCCCACTCCCACACTCCCCGCCTCCTGCCTGGTGGCACCGGTAGTGTGGGAGCTGGAGCGGACATTGAGTGGGAGTTACGTGCAGAGCCCGCTCCCATCCAGTGTCCCGCTGGGCATCTGTACATCCCGTCTGCTGTTTGTGACCGGTTGATCTGTTGTGCCCACACGTCACCCTCCTCTGGTCATCCTGGGATCAGTTGGACAGTGCGCTGTTTGAGCGGGAGGTACTGGTGGCCTACCTTGGCTAAGGACATGAGGGTTTATGTTTCCTCCTGCTTGGTGTGCGACCAGTGTAAGGCTCCTAGGCACCTGCCCAGGGGAAGCTACACCCCTTACCCATTCCACAACGGCCATGGTCGCACCTGTCGGTGGATTTTCTTACTGATCTTCCCCCCTCACAGGGTAACACCGCGATCCTGGTCGTTGTGGATCAGTTCTCTAAGCCCTGTCGTCTCTTCCCTCTGCCCGGTCTCCCTACGACCCTACAGACTGCGGAGGCCTTGTTTACGCACGTCTTCCAGCACTACGGGGTGCCTGAGGATATAGTGTCTGATCGAGGTCCCCAGTTCACGTCTAGGGTCTGGAAGGCGTTCATGGAACATCTGGGGGTCTCGATCAGCCTTACTTCAGGGTTTCACCCCGAGAGTAATGGGCAGGTGGAGATAGTAAACCAGGATGTGGGCAGGTTTCTGTGGTCCTATTGCCAGGACCAGCCAGGGGAGTGGGCGGCGTTCGTGCCCTGGGCTGAGATGGCACAGAACTCGCTTCGCCACTCCTCCACTAACCTCTCTCTCCCTTCCAGGTCGTACTAGGGTACCAGCCGGTTCTGCCGCCTTGCATCAGAGTCAGACCGAGGCTCCTGCGGTGGACGACTGGTTCAGGCACGCAGAGGAGACATGGGAAGCTTCCCGTGTTCACCTTCAGCGGGCTGTGCTGCGCCAAAAAGAGAACGCAGACCGTCACCGCAGTGAGGCCCCGGTGTTCGCACCGGGGGACCGGGTCTGGCTCTCGACCTGAAACCTGCCCCTCCGCCTGCCCTGCCGGAAGCTGGGTCCGCGGTTTATTGGGCCAGTTAAAGTCCTGAGGAGAATGAATTAGGTTTGTTATAAGTTACAGCTTCTCCCCGATTACCGTATTAATCCCTCGTTCCATGTGTCTCTCCTAAGGCCGGTGGTGGCTTGCCCGCTACAGGAGTCTGAGGTGCGGGAGGTTCCTCCGCCCCCTCTGGACATCAAGGGGGCCCCGGCGTACTCCGTTTGCTCCATACTGGATTCGAGGCGTTGGGCGAGGGGCCTTCAGTATCTCGTGGAGTGGGAGGGGTACGGTCCGGAGGAAAGGTGCTGGGTTCCGGTCGAGGACTATGCTGCAGGAGTTCCACCATCTTCGTCCGGATCGCCCTGCGCCTCGCCCTCCGGGTCGTCCCCGAGGCCGGTGTCGGCGCACTGCTGGAGCAGCACGTCAGGGGGGGGGGGGGGGGGGGGGGGTATTGTCACGATTTCCGCCGAAGTTGGTTCCTCTCCTTGTTCGGGCGGCGTTCAGAGGTCGGTGTTGCCGGTCTTCTAGCCATCATCGATCCACTTTTCATTTTCCATTTGTTTTGTCTTGTCTTCCCACACACCTGGTTTCAATTCCATCATTACATGTTGTGTATTTAACCCTCTGTTCCCCCCATGTCCTTATCCGGAATTGTTTATTGTAAGTGCATGTGATCGTTTATTCTGGTGTGCGACGGGGTTTTGTACCCATTGATTGTTTGTTCTGATCCCGGTGGTTTTTATTATTAAACTGCTCCTTTGTAACAAAGTTTTTGCTCTCCTGCACCTGACTTCTTTGCCGCCAGTACGCACTCCTTACAATGAGTTTATGGAGATAATTCTATGAACTATTTTCTACATGTTGTGTTGATAAGCCAGGTGTGTATTGCTTTAAACCTGACAGTGTATATCATTACACAGACACCAGCCACGTCAGAGGGAGAGGGTGAGAGAGGGTGAGAGAGGGTGAGAGAGATAGATGTGAGAAAGATACAGTTCAACTGAAAGGTTTTGGGTTAAATACAAGTCATCTGATAGCATTCCAGGCTGGTTAAACAAGTGTCTATGTGTTTGTGTGACGACTCAACCTCTCTCTACAAAATGTGTGTGTGTGTGTTTGCAGTTGTGGGGCAGCAGTGGGGGCTGTTGACACAATACTTGTGACAAACAGCCAGATTCACATTGTTTTGTCTTTGGTTTGCTTGAATACCCTCCAAACTCATCCAGCCATGGCATCTCATGATGACTCAACCACCGCTGAGCTCATTGTGTTACATCAGTGGTGTTGACCTGTGTGTGTGTGTGTGTGTGTGTGTGTGTGTGTGTGTGTGTGTGTGTGTGTGTGTGTGTGTGTGTGTGTGTGTGTGTGTGTGTGTGTGTGTGTGTGTGTGTGTGGTGTGTGTGTGTGTGTGTGGGTGTGTGTGTGTATTGACGATGTTGACCAGTGGCTTCTGGCCCTAGGCCTGCTGCGTGCTTGCCTGCCTGCCTGCCTGCCTGCCTGCCTGCCTGCCTGCCTGCCTGCCTGCCTGCCTGCCTGCCTGCCTGCCTGCCTGCCTGCCTGCCTGCCTGCCTGCCTGCCTGGACAGTGCTGTTGTGTCTAGAGCCTGGACTGGTGCTGCTCTGCCCACCTTAACCATCCCTCTCTCTCTCTCTCTCTCTCTTACTCTCTCATACTCTCTCTCTCTCTCTCTCTCTCTCTCTCGCTCTCTCTCTCTCTCTCTCTCTCTCTCTCTCTCTCTCTCTCTCTCTCTCTCTCTCTCTTTTGTCATTCCCCCTCTCTTTCTCCTGCCATTCCCCCTCTCTCTCCTGCCATTCCCCTCTCTCTCTCTCTCTCTCTCTCTCTTTCTCACCTCTCTCTCCTGTCATTCCCCTTCTCTCTCCTGTAATTCCCCTTCTCTCTCCTGTCATTCCCCCTCTCCTGCCATTCTCCTTCTCTCTCCTGTCATTCCCCCTCTCTCTCCTGTAATTCCCCTTCTCTCTCCTGCCATTCCCCCTCTCTCTCCTGTAATTCCACTTCTCTTTCCTGTCCTTCCCCTTCTCTCTCCTGTCATTCCCCTTCTCTCACCTGTAATTCCCCCTCTCTCTCCTGTAATTCCCCCTCTCTCCCCTGTAATTCCCCCTCTCTCTCTCTCTCTCTCTCTCTCTCTTTCTCACCTCTCTCTCCTGTCATTCCCCTTCTCTCTCCTGTAATTCCCCTTCTCTCTCCTGTCATTCCCCCTCTCCTGCCATTCTCCTTCTCTCTCCTGTCATTCCCCCTCTCTCTCCTGTAATTCCCCTTCTCTCTCCTGCCATTGCCCCTCTCTCTCCTGTAATTCCACTTCTCTTTCCTGTCCTTCCCCTTCTCTCTCCTGTCATTCCCCTTCTCTCACCTGTAATTCCCCTTCTTACTCCTGTAATTCCCCTTCTCTCTCCTGTCATTCCCCCTCTCTCTCCTGTCATTCCCCCTCTCTCTCCTGTCATTCCCCTTCTCTCACCTGTCATTCCCCCTCTCTCTCCTGTCATTCCCCCTCTCTCTCCTGTCATTCCCCTTCTCTCTCCTGTCATTCCCCCTCTCTCTCCTGTCATTCCCCCTCTCTCTCCTGCCATTCCCTCTCTCTCTCTCTCTCTCTCTCTCTCCCCTCCCCCGTCATTCCCCTTCTCTCTCCTGTAATTCCCCTTCTCTCTCCTGTCATTCCCCCTCTCCTGCCATTCTCCTTCTCTCTCCTGTCATTCCCCCTCTCTCTCCTGTAATTCCCCTTCTCTCTCCTGCCATTCCCCCTCTCTCTCCTGTAATTCCACTTCTCTTTCCTGTCCTTCCCCTTCTCTCTCCTGTCATTCCCCTTCTCTCACCTGTAATTCCCCTTCTTACTCCTGTAATTCCCCTTCTCTCTCCTGTCATTCCCCCTCTCTCTCCTGT